>NC_079873.1:90729340-91389457 GCF_023065955.2 Ursus arctos | reverse complement strand
TCCAGTTTGTCCTCTGTATTTGCGAGTCGATTTCCATTTTTGTTTGTTTGCTCATTTGTTTTCTTTACTAGAGCATATAAGTGAAATCACATGGTATTTGCCTTTTTCTGACTTATTTCCTTATCCATTCATCTATTGATGGATACTTACTAAGTTTCATGTCTTGGCTATTGTAAATAATGCTGCAATAAACATAGGGTACATATATCTTTTTGAATTAGTGTTTTTTTCCTCTTTGAGTAAATACCCAGAAGTGGAATTACTAGGTCTCACGGTATTTGTATTTTTAATTTTTTGAGGAACTTCCATACTGTTTTCCATAGTGGCTGTACCCATTTACCTTCTCACCAGTAGTGCGCAAGGGCTTCCTTTACTCCACGTCCTCGCCAACACTTGTTATTTCTTGTCTTTTTTATAATAACCATTCTGTCCAGTGTAAGGTGATAACCCATTGTGGTTTTCTTAAAGATTTTATTTATTTATTGGAGAGAGAGAGTGAGAGAGAAAGAACAAGCCAGGGGAGGGGCAGAGAAGCAGGATCCCCGCTGAGTGAGGAGCGTGATGTGGGACTCGATCCCAGGACCCTGGGATCATGACCTGAGCTGAAGGCAGATGCTTTACCAACTGAGTCACCCAGGCGCCCCTCATTGTGGTTTTGATTTGCATTTCTCTGATGATGAGTGATGTTAGGCATCTTTCCATGTGTCTGTTGGCCATCTGTATGTCTTCTATGGAAAAATGTTTATTCGGGTCCTCTGCCAGTTTTTTAATTGCATTGATTTGGGATTTTTTTTTTTTTTTTTTTTGGTATTGAGTTGTGTGAGGTCTTTACGTGTTTTGAATGTTAACCCCTTATTGGATATGCCATTTGCAATATCCTCTCCCATTCAGTAGTTTGTCTTCTTGCTTTGTTGGTGGCTTCCTTTACTGGGCAAAAGCTTTTTAGTTTGATGTAGTTCCTGCTGTTTATTTTAGCTTTTGTTTCCCTTGACTGAAGAGACAGATCTAGAAAAATAGTGCTAAGGCCAATATCCAAGAGATTACTGCCTACATTTTCTTTTAGGAGTTTTATGGAATAACCACTTTCTTTGGTGAGCTATGCTAGACAATTGAGCGTAGGTGAAGATGGGAGATAGACGAGGTTACTTCTTGGCTTAATTAGGATTATAAGTGTACATTGGCTGATGTTTCCATTTTGGTGTGTGTATGTCCTTAGTAAATACACTGTGGTTGGAATTCAGGGATGTGGGGTCTGATTAAACATCTTCGTTAAAAGGTATGACCAAGAGGAGTCACCTCTCTCAGGCCCCCATATCCAGTCGGTTACGAATTCCTGATAATGAATCTCTCATGACTTCCCTTTTCCATCCCACTGTGTCTACTCTATTTCAGAACCTTCTCTCTAGTGACATGTACGGAAATAGACTTCTGAGCAGCCTTTGTGCCTCTAGCCTCTGCTACCTACCCAGTGCCACCACCCCCAGAATATACTCTCCATTTTGCAGCCAAAGTGATTATTCTATAAACAAATTTGAGCATGCCCATCCTCTGATAAAAAAACCTTTAATAATGCCCTATTGCTCTCAGGACAATGTCCAAGGGCCTTAATTGGTCATTGAAGACCCTCATATTTGGTCCTAGTCGGCCTTTTCAGCTCTATTTCCTGCCATTGGTTGCTATTAGAATGAAAGTGCCAGAAAGCCTAACAGAGACCTTGTCTGTCTTATTCATTTATACATCTCTGGTGCCTAGAAAGGGCCTGGCACATATAGGCACCCAGTGAATATTTGTTGACCTAGCTTAAACATTGTACTTTCTGTAATACTGGTAAATCCTGCCCCTATACTCAGAATTAACTGCTCTCTCCTCTGTTTTCCCATGGCCCACTTCTATATAATGTTTCCCTTTCACACCAGAATGTAAGTTCTCTAAGAGCAAGTTCTCTCTTTCCCTGAACTGTTCTCCCAAACTGTACCTATCAAGACACTTATAAATAGGTTTTTGCAGTGTGTTGGCTTAAAATAAATCCAGATTTATTAAATTTTATTATAAAGTCAGGCTTTTAAAAATCTTTTTTTTACAATTTTTATTGTTGAAGTATAGTGGATATACAATGTTATATTAATTTCAAGTGCACGATATAGTGATTCAACATTTATATACATTATGAAATGCTCACCATGATAAATGTAGTAGCCGTCTGATGTTATCACAATATTATTGACTAGATTCCCTATCCTGTACTTTTCATCTCTGTGACTTATTTATTTTATAATTGGAAATTTGTACCTCTTAATCCCCTTTTCTATTTCCCCTATCTCCCCCCCCCCCACCTCCCCTCTGGCAACCACTGTGGAAAACAGTGTGAAGTTTCCTTAAAGAATGAAAAATGGAAATATTATATGATCCAGTAATACCATTACCGGATATTTATTGAAAGAACACAAAAATACTAGTACAAAGAGATATGTGAACCCCCGTGTTTATTGCAGCATTATTTATAATAGCCAAGATATAGAAGCAACCTTAGTGTCCACTGATAGATGAATGGATAAAAAATTTGTTTTTTTATGAAAGGATAATATATATATATATGTGTGTGTGCGTATATATATATGGAATAGAATATTACTCAATGAGAAAAAGGAATGAAATTTTGCCATTTGTGACAACACAGATGAACCTAGAGGTTATTATGCTAAGTGAAATAAGGCTCTTAAGACTTTAATCACTATAATGGAATATTACTCAGCCATCAAAAAGAATGAAGTCTTGCCATTTGCAATGATATGGATGGAGCTAGAGAGTATTATGCTAAGCAAAATAAGTCAGTTAGAGAAAGACGAATACCATATGATCTCACTCATATGTGGAATTTAAGAAACAAAACAAACGATCGTAAGGGGGGAAAAAGAGAGGCATATTAAGAAGCCGACTCACAACTACAGAGAAGTGAGGGTTGCCAGAGGGGAGGTGGGTGGGGGAACAGGGGAAATAGGGATGGGGGTTAAGGAGGGCACTTGTGATGAGCACCAGGTGATGTAATTGTTAAATCGCTACACTGTACACGTAAAACTAATATTACACTGTATGATAACACACTGGAATTCAAACAAAAGCTTTAAAAAAGAAGCTTATGGGAATAGCCACATGCTTAACACATGGAAAATACACTGCGTATAAACCTTCTGTCAAGTAACATCTTTCGTTAAGATATAAGGATTAAGGAGAGCACTTGTTGTGACGAGTGCTTGTATGGAAGTGTTGAATCACTACACTGTCCACTTGAAACTAAACACTATGCTAACTCACTGGAATTTAAATAAAAACTTTAAAAAAAAACTTTAGGGGCGTCTGGGTAGCACAGTCATTAAGCGTCTGCCTTTGGCTCAGGGCATGATCCTGGCGTTCTGGGATCGAGCCCCGCATCAGGCTCCTCCACTGGGAGCCTGCTTCTTTCTCTCCTACTCCACCTGCTTCTGTTCCCTCTCTCGCTGGCTGTCTCTATGTCAAATAAATAAATAAAGATCTTAAAAAAAAAAAACTTTAATCAGGAGCACGTGGGTGGCTTAGTCAGTTAAACGTCTGCTTTCGGCTCAGGTCATGATCCCAGAATCCTGGGATCAAGCCCCACATAGGGCTCCCTGCTCAGCGGGGAGTCTGCTTCTCCCTCTGCCCCTCACCCCACTTGTGCTCTCTCTTTCTCTCTGTCTCTCTCTCAAAAAAAAAAAATAAAATGTTTAAAAAAAAACTTTAATCAATTCCATGTCATTGCAGGGGTGAAGTCTCTGTTGCCTTCCTGGCATTCATCTGCAAGCCACACTTAGTGGCTCGAGCCCTCTCTCTGGTCTTCACGTAGACCCCCAACTCTCAGAACCACCAGTGGGGCCTCAAATCCTTCTCACGCTGCTCTCTCTCTGATTCTTCTTTTGTCATAACATCTGTCTCTCACCTCAGCAGGGAGAGGGTCTCATCTTTTAAGGACTCACGTAATTAGATTGAGGCCACCCAGATAATCCAGAATAATCTCTGCTCTTTAAGGTCTATAACTTACTTGCATCTTCAAAATCCCTTTTGCCATGTACCAGATCTGAGGGATTAGGACGTGAACATCTTCTGTGAGCCATCATTCTGCATACCACACAATGAAAGGGGATTTGTGAGAGAAAGAGTATAGTATCAGATTTGGTAGGTAACTAACTTACTAGTGTTTGGGGTGAGGCGTGGCTCAGAATTATAAAGAATAGGACATGGAGAGTGGTGCTATCATCTCATAAGCTAAAATAGGCCTGTATGCAGGATATTGTGGTTCGAGACCATTTAAGGTTTCAGATGGTTGTGTTTGAGATTATGGCGGGTGGCCACGTCCTGCTAACTGGTAAGTGACATTTGTCCCTGTATCCTATGATACTGATCGCATTAAACTGAATTCTGGATTTTCTCTAGTATTAGTCTATGTGTCAAAGCTACATTTAACTACAAAGTAGAGGAGCTGATTTTTCTTGAGACTGGCTGCAAACTAGAAGACCATTTTTCTGTGTCAAAGACCTGGCCCTCAGCCTTGTGGCCTCAAAATTCCAGATACGACTTTGTCTGTGGTCTGCGTTGATTCTTTTCTGCTCGGTTTTCTGATTGTGTCAACTTGGTTTTCTTTTATCTCTATAATTTAAATAATATCTTACCACATTATTGACATATGAAAAGAAATAATTTTTGTCCTTATTACCCATGTTGCTGAAATTGGGGTCCAAACCTGTGATAGGTCCACACGTGCTACGTGAGCTCAGCAGCAAGGAAATGCCGGATGAGTAATTTACCAAATGGCGCAGTGGTTTCTGAACGAGTTCCTGCCCTCCACAGAGTGAGCAATTCTTTTTTCTCCTCACCAATGGAATTTAGCCTTTGATAATATTCTGGCGTCTTTGCTTTAGCTTTGGTTTGAACCCTAGGTTATATTTGTCAAAGTCGTCCTCCGAAGGTTCTAGCCTTTGTCCCTGAGTATCAAATTTCAAAGCTCTCTTATTCCCTTGGTTCCAATGGTTCTCTTCCCACAAGAACGCTGAATTAAATGGCATTGGCCCTGCCTAAGGAAGCAGCCCTGGAAACAGGAGCTCATCTTTTCTGGCTTTTCTTTACATCCCAAGGCCCCGTGATTTGCTGTCTCCTGCATTTCCTATTCAGTTTAATGGCATCAACATTCGTAGAGTTTTTCCTTTCTCCTTCGTTTACCTCGCTCCTGGATTCAATCAATTCCCTAGTCTAGCTGATTTTACCTTCAAAATATATAGTAGCTACGTGAGGTAACAGATGTGCCAATTAGCTCGATTGTGGTGACGATTTCACAATGTGTATGTATATCAAAACATCAAGTTGTGCATCTTAACTATATACCATTTTTATTTGTCAATTATACCTCAAAAAAGCTGGAAAAAACATTAAATAAATAAGTACGTACGTACATAAATACATCCATACATATATAAAACCACCTTTTACTTTGGGATTCTCTTGGTTGAAATCATTCAGTGACCCTCCCCTTCACCTACATGGTGGATGAAATTCAAAAGTTCTTGACATAACTTACAGCGTCCTTTATGCCCTGACTGCCTCTGCGGTACATTTCACACCACCATTACATAGAACTCTCTGGAGATCCCCTCATACCTCATATAGTTTCAGTCCTCTAGTCTTTTTATTTCCTGTCTGTAGTGTCTTTCCTATTCAACGGAACGACTCCTAATAATGGTTTAAGACCCAATGAAGGTCCTACCAAGATGCTTTCCACCGCTACCTCTCCCAGCTAAATCTAGTATTGATTTCCCTCTGCTGAATGACTGTAGTACCTGGTGCTTGCCTTTATCCCAGTGCTTCACATGTTCTAGAATAACCATTGACATGACTGTTTTTATCCTCGAAAGAGGGATAAATAGCCTCCTCATCTCCATTTCTGCGATGCAGAAAAAACTCCCTGGCACATGTATACATTTAATAAAATGTTTGATAAATGAATAAGTAGTATAATGATTGCATGTAGTGAAACTTTATGCACACCAAAGTTCAAGTACATGATAAAAGATAGCTGTTGAGCTGGGGAAAGACATCAGAGCTGTAGCGATTTCAGGCAGATTCAATCATATACTGACTGATTCCAGTGGCTCAAGCGATCCCTTGGTTATGGATTCATCCTTTGCTTTGAATATTCTGCACGCTGCCTCAAACGACTTCACCCACACAACCCCACAGTGTGGCACAATGTCAGGCCGGAAGTCGGCTTCCGTTGGGGCTACGTTCAGCTGGGTACTAATCAAAAGCGATCCTAATGGGTGATGGAGACTCCTGAGGTCAGGAGCACAGTGTCACATGGAGAACCTGAGCTATCAGGTACCCATCGTCGTACAGCACCTCAATCAACTGGGCTGCAGTTGGCTATCAAGGTACATCTTCTGATAATCTCATTTACATCAACAGGGAGTCTTCTAGTCTGGGTCTGAAAATAGTATTGCTTGAAAGATGGCATTGAAGAATTAATAAACTAGGATCCCAAGAGAACCGGGGTCAGAATTCAATAATGTTTCGTATGAATAAAATAAATCTGTATCTTTAGTAAGAGTCCATGTCAATTCATTAATGTGGTACGGCACAGTCATTACTGATAGCATTTCAGCTCCTTTTTTAAGGGCCAGTGCAGCCCAACAAAAAGTTAGGCCTTTAGGACAAGAAATGATTTTGAGTGATGAAACAATCTTCTGTGCTTGTGACTGTACGATTGTGTCAAATGAATCATAAAGTTACAGCTGCATATTTTCCATCAGCACCCTGACCACCTGCTTCTCAGACATGGGCAGCTTGTCAGAATGACTGCAATAATATGGTCACCTGTATCTCATTTTGTTTCGTATCAAGAAAGTGTTTAGCTGTTTTTGCTATTGGTTCTAAAGCTAAGTCATCACCCTCCAGTGCAAAAACAGCACCACTCACTGTCAGTGCTCTTCAAGTATTGACTGACTAGAATAGCTAAATACATTGTGGAGGATTGATGGATATTGTCCTTATGCAAATTTTAGGCTCTTTCCCTGAGTTCTTAATTTCTCTTCTCTGATTATTAAAAGCAAAATAATCATGTAAAAGCCGGTGCTCTAAGCTAGAAGCAAGGGCTTAACTATATCGATAGGTATGTTAGATGTTAGGAGGCCAGTTGTTAAGATATACATTTTTTTAAAAAGATTTTATTTATTTGAGAGTGAGAGAGAAAGAGCGGGGCTGGGGGGGGGGGCAGAAGGAGACAGAAAAGCAGGGAACCCGACACAGGGCTTGATCCCAGGCTCCATCCCAGGACTCTGGGATCATGACCCAAGCTGAAGGCAGCCGCTTAACTGACCGAGCCACCCAGGTGCCCCTGAGATACACATCTTTAGACACAAAGCCACACGATTATTTTTTCACGCACCTTTTATTATCGAATTCTTTTTTTTTTCCGGGGCTATTATCAAATTCTTAAATGCTATTTGTCACAGTTATGATTAAAGCACTAGAATTCGGAAAACAAAATGCTACTAAATCTAAATGTGAACATTGGCTAACTGTGCTGACACACCTCCCAATACGAAACGTAAGAACGCGGCCTGTTAAATGTTCTTTTTCTGTCTCTCAAAGGAATCTTCAGAAGATCGCACTGAAATTTATGAGCGCCTTAGCTACAAAGCTACTAGAAAGGGCTTTCAGGGCTACTCTCGTGTAGTTGTGTATTTTTCATTTCCCTCCATGTTCTGGGAGAAAATATCACCTTATAATAAAAAGTATGGTGAATTTGGATTATGGCAACCTTATTCTTGCGCCGGATTTGTTCCCTCGCCCTTGAGGAACTAGGGAAAATAGTTTAAACTCTGTGACCTGTACTCATCTTTAAAATGAAGAGGCTGGACTATTTCTTCTTATAAAACTGATGAATATTTATTGATACGAATGAATGTATGAATGAATCTAATAATGATATGTAAAGTCCATTCTTTCCAGGTTAATCTGTGGTTCTCTAGTTAGTTCTGTGTCATTGAACTTAATCAAGCCGAAGCTAAAACCTGTTACAGGTGCTATCAAAGGAATTCTGGCATTAAGCATAGCTTGAACTGGTGAGACCCCATAGATCTCTTCCACCTCTGCTAATCGATGATGCTATCTACGTACGAGACACTGGGAGCTATTGTCAAGCCATGCTGGTCAAAACTGTAAAAAGACCTACAAATGGCTAACAGACACATGAAAAAATGCTCCACATCACTAGCCATCAGGGAAATACAAATCAAAACCACAATGAGATACCACCTTACACCAATTAGAATGGCAAAAATTAACAAAACAGGAAACAAGTGTTGGTGAGGATATGGAGAAAGGAGAACCCTCTACACTGTTGGTGGGAATGCAAACTGGTACAGACACTCTGAAAAGCAGTATGGAGTTTCCTCAAGATGTTAAAAATAGAGCTACCCTACAATTGCACTTCTAGGTATTTACCCCAAAGATACTGATGTAGTGAAAAGAAAGGGCACATGCACCCCAATGTTCATAGCAGCAATGTCCACAACAGCCAAACTGTGGGAGGAGCTGAGATGTCCTTCAACAGACGAATGGATAAAGAAGATGTGGTCCGTATGTACAATGGAATATTACTCAGCCATCAGAAAGGATGAATACCCACCATTTGCATCGACATGGAGGTAACTGGGAGGGAATTATGCTAAGTGAAGTAAGTCAAGCAGAGAAAGACAATTATCACATGGTTTCACTCATATGTGGAACATAAGCAAGAGCACAGAGGACCAGAGGGGAAGGGAGGGAAATCTTAAGAGGGAGAAATCAGAGACGGAGACAAACCATGAGAGACTATGAACCTCAGGAAACAAACTGAGGGTTTCAGAGGGGAGGGGGGTGGAGGGATGGGGTAATAGGATGATGGGTATGAAGGAGGGCACATGTTGTGATGAGCCCTGGGTGTTACACGTAACTAATGAATCACTGAACACTACATCAAAAACAAATGATGTACTATACAGTGGCTAACTGAACATAATAAAAAAAT
This sequence comes from Ursus arctos, assembly GCF_023065955.2. Classification (NCBI taxonomy): domain Eukaryota; kingdom Metazoa; phylum Chordata; class Mammalia; order Carnivora; family Ursidae; genus Ursus; species Ursus arctos. Next base: position 91,380,384 of record NC_079873.1, on the reverse strand, counting down.
AATAAATAAAAACTGAGAAGAAACTGTAAAAAGAGAGCACTTAAATGACATATAATATGAAAAAAAACAGCCTCACAAATAATTACACACAAGTTGAAAAAATCACATGGTATCACTTTTGCCTACCAAATTGGCATAGAATTAACAGTACAATGGTAGTATTCCATAGTGGCAAGGGTCCTTATGGGAGTATAATTTAATCCAGATGTTTCTGAAAGCCCTTTACCTGGCTGGCTGCTTCTTATGCTTCAGGTCTCAGTCTAGAAGAGAATTCATCAGACTTTCCTTGACCACGTAAGCAGTTTCTCCTTCACCCTCCCCTCCATGCTGTGCCTGCCAATTCTTCCCTTCATAGCATGCACTGCAAATTGTGTTTTTGCAGATGGATCAGTCAGGATTCTATAGAGAAAAATAACCAATAGGAGACTTTATGTGTGTGTGTATGTATCTCCTATTGGGTATATGTACATACATACACATATATGTATATAACATGTATATATGTAAAAAAGAAATTTATATATGTGTATATATAAAAATATATTTTATCATAATAACATATGTTAATATGTTGTATATATGTATGTATATATGTATATAACATATACATATGTATATATGTAAAAAAAGAAATTTATTTGAAGGAACTGGCTCACATTGCTGTAGGAGGCTGGCAAGTCTGAAATCTTTAGGGCAAGCCAGCAGGCTGGAAACTAGGTCAGACTTGGTGCTGTAGCCCTCAGGTGGAATTTCTTCTCTGGGAACCTCAGTTTTGTTCTTAAGGCTTTCAACTGATTAGATGAGGCTCACCCACATTGTCAAGAATTATTTACTTTATTTAAAGTCAACTGATTGTAGATGTTAACCACAGCTACGAAACACCTTCAACGCCTGGATTAATGTTTGATAAGATAACAGCCTACTTTGGCCTATTCATGTTGACATGTAAAATTAACGATCACAACAGGTTTGTTGATTCTCCCGCTAGATGGTAAACTCCATAAAAGGCCAGAAACCTTGGCTTTTCTGGTCACCTCTAGCCCATTGCCGGTCACACAGTGTGTGTTTGTAAATACAGTAGTTGCTTAAATACTTGCTGATGTAATAAATGATATCTGATGACTGTTGAAGCACTCATCCCGTGGTTTGGGGGTCAGATGGCACTTTTTTTATCATGACCATTTTCAGTACCTGGTCAGTTGGGTAGAACCATGAAGTATTGGAAAGTTTGGTGGTTTAAAAAATTATTATTAAAACACACAAACAGGCAACAAATGAACAAACAATAAAAGAACCGTTCAGAATGAATGCTCAGTTTACTCTTCTCCTTATATGTTAATGTCTTAATTATGCTATTATTTTCAGATAAACTTGCAAGACATCAGAGATCAATGACAGATCAAAATAAATATTGTCTCATGCAGTAGTTATAAACAACCAGGAAATGTAGTAAGACAAAAAGATCTTCAAAATGGCAGCGAAATTTTAAAGTACCTACAAATATATCTAAACGATTAATTTAAGCTCTTTGTCCAGAAATTGAGGACATAATAACTGGAAAGACTTGCCATATTCATTATAAAGATGTCAGTTATCCACCAAATTAATCCATAATGTAAGTGTAATTCTAATAGAAATCCACTAGGCTTGTTCTTGGAACTAAACAAATGGGTTCAAAAATTCTTTGGGAGAGTAAAATCCAAGAACGAAGACAAATCTGAAGAAGAGTGTGGCAGAGGAACACGTGCTGTAAGTTTTTAAGATGTGTTTTAAAGTTTTTTTAAGGATTTTGTTTATTTGAGAGAGAGAGCATGAGCAGTGGGAGCAAGGAGCAGAGGGGCAGGGAGAAGCAGACTCCCAGCTGAGCAGGGAGCCCAAAGTGGGGCTCGATCCCGATTAGGACCTGAGCCAAAGGCGGACACTTAACCCACTGAGCTACCCAGGCGCTCCTCAAGATGTATTGAAAGCTGTAATAACTAAAACATTGATGTATTGGCCCAGAAGTAGGCAAATGACAAAGAGATACGCTAGTGCCCTAAAACATGTCCATGTATGTAAGAAAACTTGGCGCATGACAGATGTGGCGTTGTAAATCTGTGGGAAAGAATGCAACTTTGTCATATGTTTTATCTGTCTTATACACTGCTGGATTTGCTCTGATAATGTTTTGTTCAAGAGTTTTGCATCTACATTCATGAGAACATTTTCTGTAATTTGCCTCTTTCACGGGTATTTGTTGCCCAGTTTTGGTATTAAGTTTACGTTAGCATATAAAATTAATCAAGATTCTTTCTTCTTTTTCTGTACTCCAGAAAGTTTGTGAAATATTAGAATTATGTGTTTCTTTAAAGTCTGATAACACCTTCTCATAAAACTCTACCAGGTTTTTGGGGTTTTTTTTCTGTGCGGACGTTTTAAAATTATTTTTATTTCTTAAGTTGGAATGTAGGAATATTCAGGAATATTTTTTCTTTTTCTTTTTCTTTTTTTTAAAGATTTTATTTATTCATTCGACAGAGATAGAGACAGCCAGCGAGAGAGGGAACACAAGCAGGGGGAGTGGGAGAGGAAGAAGCAGGCTCCTAGCGGAGGAGCCTGATGTGGGGCTCGATCCCATAACGCCGGGATCACGCCCTGAGCCGAAGGCAGATGCTTAACGACTGAGCCACCCGGGCGCCCCAGGAATATTTTTTCTTGATCAATTAAGTATGTTATATTTTTCTAGGTATTTGTCTATCTTTGTTAGGTTTTTGAACTTATTGTTATAAACGTATTCTTAGTTGTCCTCTCGCTATTTATTCCAGCTTTATTGAGATATAATAGACATAACATTGCATAAGTTTAAGGAGTATGTATTGATTTGATACACATATATATTGCAAGATGATCACCATTACTAGCTTTAGCTAACACCTCTATCATGTCATATGATTTCCACTTCTTTTTTGTAATGAGAACATTTAAGATAGATACACTCTTAGCAACTTTCAACTCTATAATGCAATATTATTAACTATAATCCCCACGCCGTACATTAGACCCCCGGAATTTGTTCATCTTATAACTGGAAGTTTGTGTTCTTTGACCAGCATCTCCCCATTTTCCCCAACCCTCAGTTCCTGGTAATCAACATTCTACTCTCTGTTTCCATGAATTTGGCTTCTTTTCAATTTCACATATAAGTGATGTCATACAATATTTGTCTTTCTGTGTCTGGCTTATTTCACACAGCATAATGCCCTCAATAACTGCCCAAGAATATTTATTGAGACATTGTATTTTGTCGAATGGTAAGTGAGAAAAACAAGTTCCAGAACTTCATATACAGCATGAAATGATTCTTATAAATTTAATATATATAATATATTTAGTTTAATTTAATATATTTAATATATAAATTCTTATAAGTTTAAAAATGAAAAAAGAAAAAAAAATTTAGAAATGAACACACATGCCCAATAAGTTGAAAAAAAAATAAGAACACATGGACTGCAGAGAAAGCAAATTCATGATGGTGATTGCTTCTGTGGAAGGAGGAAGGGATTTGGGGCTACAGAGCAGAGCGGAGGGGATTCAACTTGGTAATGTTTTATTTCTCTGAACAAATCTGATGTAAATATGAGTACTCATTCAAGTGTGATATTTCATCTTTTATGAAAAGTGTGATAATACTAAAAGGTAAACAAAGGCCCTGAGGTGGCAAAGAGATTTTTAAAGATCACATAAGTGGCATTGTGACTAGAATGCAATTAAAGAGGGGAGAGTGCTCGGGAGATGTGGTTTCAGAGGTAGACAATTGCCAATCTATGCGGTTTTGAGGCCATGGTAAGAAGTAGTTTTTTGGGTTTTTTTTAAAGATTTTATTTATTTATTTAACAGAGATAGAGACAGCCAGCGAGAGAGGGAACACGAGCAGGGGGAGTGGGAGAGGAAGAAGCAGGCTCCCAGCGGAAGAGCCTGACGTGGGGCTCGATCCCAGAACTCCGGGATCACGCCCTGAGCCGAAGGCAGACGCTTAACGACTGAGCCACTCAGGCACCCCAAGAAGTTGTTTTTTTTAAAGATTTTATTTATTTATTTAAGAGAGAGAACATGAGGGGCGGTGGGGGAGAGGGAGAGAGACAAGCAGACTCCCTGCTGAGCAGGGAGCCCCATGCAGGGTCGGATCCCAGAACCCTGAGATCATGACCTGAGCCGAAGGCAGACGCCTAACTGACTGAGCCACCCAGGTGCCCCAGAAGTTTATATTTTACTTGGTTTTATTCATAGAGAAATATTTTACAAAGGAATCATGAATATAACAGTAGTAGAAATCTGGCGCAGCATGTGGCGGCCATGGGGGGGCACCTCAGTTTGATTCCTTGCCATTCCCTTGCATGCTTCCCCTTTGGGAGGTAGTGAGGATTGAATGCTCTGCGTGTAGAAACATTTTTCTTTCTACCTTGTATCTGTAGTGTCCAGCACATATAAAGACAAGTGAATGAGTAAGTAGCATGAATGAATAAATCAATAGTAAAAGATACGGTCTCAGGAATCAAACACCCTGAGTCTGAGTCTCAGATCTACTATTCCCCATTGTATGACTTTGTACAAGTGAAGCTCATTTTCTCAAATTGTTTTCCTCATCTGTAAAATGGGAATAGTGGAAGTACCTACCTCACAGAATATTTTACGTATGAAATTAGAGAGCACATGTGAAAATGTCTAATATATTATTGGACATAATAAGTACTCAAAAGATGCCTTATTATTAAGTTTATAGCATAGTCTTGCTAAATATGGGGACAGAGTTAGGTGGGATGGGTTGTGGGAGTGTAACAGGGACAGCCAATGAAGGCTTTACTCTAGAGTTTACATTTGAACAGAGTTGTAATGGACTAAGAAGAGTTTGTTAGGTAGTAGGAGGTTGGGGGAGGGCAGCATTTTAGGAAACAGCACATCTAAAAGCATGGAGGAATGTAAGTGGTGTGATGTTTCATTGGCCAGAGTATACAGATATATATGACAGATGATAAAAAGAGAGGCGGAAGGTGCACCTGGGGGGCTCAGTTGGTTAAGCTTCTGCCTTCGGCTCAGGTCATGATCCTGCAGTCCTGGAATCAAGCCCCACATCGGGCTCCCTACTGAGCAGGGAATCTGCTTCTCCTTCCGCCCCTCACCCCACTCGTGCTCTTTCTCTCTCACTCAAATAAATCAATAAAATCTTTTAAAAGAGAGAGAGAGAGAGGAAATTTTCTTTAAATTGTGAGAAGCCTTTTATTAAGTCAGAGTAAGGAGCTACAACCTAACCCCGAGAGCCACAGGGAGCCAATAGAAGTTTCTGAGGAGGGGAGTAACATGGTAAGATTTTGAGAAGGATAGCTATTACAGGAAGTATCCTTTGGTCAGTGGTGGGCCCAGACAACACTGTGAAATAGGTAATGTTGAAGCCTTCCTCCAAACTTGCCCCCTCCCTCTTATCGTCCTCTTCCCAGCCACGAATAGTGCGGCCATGCGCCCTTAGGTCCATCAAGTCTGATATCCCTGGTCAGGATAGATGTCCTCATTACACGAGCATTGGCACTCAATATGTTTATTTAGTTAATAACCATGTTTACCGGTAGCATCAGCTTCAGGAGACAGAGACAAAGTCGGACTTAATGTCTGTGATGTCCCCAGAACATCACACAGTACCCGCTGAATTACATAGTGACTGTTCAGAGCCTGTTCGATGAATGGATGGATCAACAGCAGGAAATGCTCTTAATGCTTTGGGGGGGGGCAATGAAATGTACGGTTAAGAGGTGAGTTGGTCTCCTCTACCGTGATGACAAAAATTTAACACTAGCATGTGATTGCTTATGCAATCATGGCTTCATTTTCTTAGCAAATGTGTCTTGGGTTTCAGAAAAAGAAGAGAGAATTTTCTAAGTATCTTTTAGCCTACGTTGTCCTGGATAACCAAGCCTGCGTTCTCTGTAAAGTCCTAACTGCCTCATAATCTCCCTCAGGCTTAAGTCACCCTGGGCTTCATGTTCCAGCAAAGTTATTTTCTGACAACAGTGGGTCCCATTCCACATCTGTGCATAGAGTTGTTTTAAAGCAAATTTGGAACGAGGCTATTGACAGCCTAGGAGTTGTACTTTATTACGATGTCTGTAAAATGGTTGTCATAAAAAGGACTGTCCAATGTTGGTATGAAATTAGCTACTAAAATTCTGTGCTTGTGCAGAGATCAAAATGGTCAGATGTTAGGGGAGGGTTATGGTTGGCGACGGGGCTTCTACAGAGCTAGCTTAGGAGCTCTGGCCTGGGGCTGGAGGGCTTCGTTCTGTTCCTAGCCCTTTGTTCCTGAGCGAGCATGTGTAGCTTTGGGGAAGGGTAAAGGTCATGCCACCATGGCTTGCTGAAATGGATTATAGATAGGGTTAGCTGGGGAGAGGGTAGGGAAGAAAGTGTTGAAGGAAATAAGTGGGCGTGTGTTGGGTTATATGGGAAAGATGAACATTTTTAAAGTAATGAACACAACGGCCATGGGAAGTAATCTTCTGTGGTGGTAGGACCCTAGTATGACTTGGCACAGAGTGGGTCATGTTGACCTCAGTCTCTTCAACTCTAAAATAAGGGGATAGTACCAGTGGCTATTTGCAGCCTTTTCCAGATCCAATATTCTGTAATTCTACGGTGGAAATGATGCTGCGACAAATTACAGACTGCCTGGTTCAAATGACAGATCGGATGGTAGCTTGGAACTTGTCAATCAACACAACTTATTTGCATAAGTGAAGCCTCATTATATTGTCTCGGATGAACAGCTATATAACTGACCCCAAAGATACAGAGATGGCTGCATTTTAGAGGCAGCATATTTACAATAGAGGAATTAGTATCTAAATGAGCAGAGTGAAAGTTCATTACAAGTGCATTTCCCAGGACACAATTGTTTAAAACAACAGTAAAATTGGATTAATACTCCCGAAGTTCAAAGGAAATGGGACTCATAAGACCTCAGCTCTGCCACTCTTCCTAAGTGGAAGGAAAGGAGTGATTTCAATGTATTCCCCGTGGAGGGGTGTCCGGACAGGCATATACCCACCACCACCACCTGCTCCCCACAAAACATATATTGAAAACCAATGAACTCAGCTTAAAATGAGCATCGATACATGGTTGAGGACAAAGTCAGAAAAGGGCACATTGTGGAGTGGGTGGGGAGCACCATGGATAGGGAGAGCCACTGCCACCATTTTGTCCTCGTGATGGTGACAGCAAGGCAGTGGATGAGTGTATACGTATCAGCCTATTGGCAGTTTTCGCAATAGCTGGTGGGGATCCCCTCTTCCTTTCTTACCATGTCTTTTACTGGTTCCCTGCTCAGTTCTGGAAGTATTAGGAACCCAGAGTATGATACGCAGGACATTAGGGAGACAGAAGGGACTGTCCACATTTCTTCAGGTAGTGGGAGAATGCCAGCCACATTAGCTGACGCTTGTATTAATTTACTTCTTTGCTCATTTATTTATTACACCCAAGGCAAACATGGCCTCATTCCTTATAAAGCTGATCTTCTAGAAAATAATAAAATAATCGCATGAGTATACATATACAAACTGGGCTATCTTATGAAAGGAGAGAGCCTTTTAGACATGTCCACAGGTGTGTAATTGAGAAGTGGGAGGAGGAAAGGGTCAGGGGACATTTTCCTGTAGAAGTGACATTTGAACTGAGATCTGACTGATGAGCAGGGGTTCATCTGGGCAAAGACTGGGGTAAAACATATGAGGCGGTAGAAACAACAGGCACAAGAGCCCAGAAGCAGGGAGCACTTGGCACATTCAAATAATCAAAAGAGGGCTGCTAGGGGGAAGAGCAGAGCAAGAGCGTTATGTCTTTCCAAGGGCCCAGCTTGACTCAGAAAAATGAATGGTTTTGCAGTAAGTACTGCTAGACAGTGAGAAAGTCAAACTGGAGAAACTAAATGGGCCAGAAGGAAAAAGGTGTTGTTGAGAGTAGATGAGAAAGACAGGGCAGGATCCCAGGTGCCTTTAAGGATGGAAATAGGATCCAGGTGGGAATCAAGTGGAAGTTTCCAGCATTTCGGCTAAGAACGGGGTGGTGGGGTGGGCGAGCCTGGTTTAAAGATTTTCGAAAAGGCAGCGTCAGCACTCGGCCCTACTTCCGCTGCCCTGCTAACTAAGGTAAGTGTCATTAGGGGCTATGTTAGCCTTATCCGTCTATGGAGGAATCAAGGCGATTTGAAATGCCTTATAATCCTTCCACTGGGTTCAGTTCAGGTTGTTAGGCGAATGGCAAAAACACGGAAAAGCCCTGCTTTCCCCTATGCATCAAAGTAACTAACAACAGTGCCTCTAAGAGGCCAGAGAGTTCCATCATCTGTCAGCAAGGCGCAAAAAGCATCGATGGCCGCCTCTCAAGAAAGGTTAATAGGCTGAGCCATTCCTGCTGTGACCTCAATTCTAAAATGGACTGTTTTTTTTTTTTTAAGTTTCCAAATGGAGGTGGATTTATCCTTATTTATCAATTTCTATAATTGTGGTAAAATGTACATACAGCAAATGTATGATTTTAATCATCTTTAAATGTAGAGTTCGGTGGCATGAAGGACATTCACATTGTTGTAGGGCCATCATCACCCTCCATCTCCACAACTCTGTCACCATCCTCTACTAATGATCTTTACCCATTAAATAAAAACCCCTCGTCCACCTCTCCTCACCACTGCCTGGTAACCACTGTTCTGCTCTGTTGCTTTATCAATTTGGCTCTTCGGGGCACCACACAGAAATGGAATAATACAAGATTTGTCCTTTCGTGTCTAGCTTTCTTCACTTAGTAGAATGTCTTCGAGGGTCATCCGTGTTGCAGCGTGCATCCGAATTTCCTTCCTTCTTCAGTCTGAAGAATATTCCAGCCTATGCCCTGGCCACACTTTCTCTATTCATCAGTCGATGGATATTCGGATTCTTTTCACCTTTTGGCGTTGTGACTGGTGCTAGGATGAGCGTGGCGTACAAAGATGGATCTGAAAGCCTGCTCTAGATTGCTTCGTGTATAAACTCAGAAATAGAATTGCTATACCATGTGGTAATGCTATGTTTAATTTTTTGAGCAACTGCCATACTGTCGTCTATCGCAGCTGCGCCATTTTTATTCCCATCAGCAAGGCGCAGGAGTCCAGTTTCTCCACATCGCATCCAACACTTGTTTTAGTGTGTGTTCGTTTGTTTGTACTAATAGCCATCCTAATGGGTGTGAAGGGGTAGCTCACTGTCGTTTTGATTGGCATTCCCCTAAGGATTAGTGATGTTGAGCATCTTTTCATGTGATTATTGGCCATTTGCATATATTTGGAGACATGTCTATTGGAGTTCTTTGCCTGTTTAAAATTTTTTGTCTTTCGTGGAGTTGTATGAGTTCTTTATATATTCTGGATATTAATCCTCTATCAGATATATGATTTGCAAATATTTTCTCTCATTCTGTGGGTTGCCTTTTCACTCTGTCGATAAGGTCCTTTGAGGCATGAAAGTTTTTAATTTGCTGAACTGCTATGTATTTTTTTGTTCTGTTATCTGGGCTTATGGCGTCATAGCCAAGAAATCACTGCCAAAGTTAATATCATGAATCTTTCCCCCTATGTTTCCTTGTAAGAGTTTTATAATTTTCACTCTAATGCTTAGGTTTTGGGTTTATTGTCAGTTAGTTTTTATATATGGTATAAGGTAAGGGACCAGTTCCATCCTTTTGAACGTGAATATCCAGTTTTCTCAGCACCATTTGTTTGAAAGACTGTTCTTTCTTCCATCGAATGATCTTGGCATCCTTGTTGCAAATTATTTGACCAAATATACAAGGCTTTACTCCTGGGATCTGCATTCTATTCCGCTGGTCAATATGTCTGCCTTTATGCCAGTACCACACTGTTTTAATTACTAGAGGTTTGTAGTAAGTTTTGAATCAGGGAGTGTGAGTCTTCCAAGTTTGTTTTTTTCTTTTTCAAGATTCTTTTGGTAATTTAGGGTCTCTCAAGCTTCCAGATGAATTTTAGGATAGATTTCTCTATTTCTGCAAGAAAAAGTCATTGGGATTTTGATAAGGATTGCACTGAATCTTAGATTTCTTTGGATACTATTGACATCCTAACAATATTAAATTTTCAAATCTATGAACGCACAAGATGTCTTTGCATTTACTTATGTCTTTAATTTCTCTCAATAATGTTTTGTAGATTTCAGTGTACAAATGTCTTGCCTCCTTGGTTAATTCCTAAGTATTTTATTCTTTTTGATGTTATCGTAAATGGAATTGTTTTCTTCTTTTCCTTTTCAGATTGCTTATTGTTAGCATATAGAAAAACTGATTTGTGTGTGTTGATTCTGTGTCCTGTAACTTTGCTGAATGCATTTACTCAAACAGATTTTTTGTGTGTGGAATCTTTAGGCTTTTCTACATATCAGATCATGTTGTAAGTGAACAGTGATCATTTTACTTCTTTTCTTTCCAATTTGGATGCCTTTGATTTCTTTTTCTTGTTTAATTGTTCGGTCTATAGCTTTCAATAATAGTAGTGAAAGTGGGCATCCTTGTCTTATTCCTGATCTTAGAGGAAAAACTTTTAGTCTTTCACTACTGAGTGTGACAGCTATAGGTAAGAAGAACTATTGATAGAGAAACTTCTGAGGGGAGAAGACTGGTGACATTCAAAGGTCACATTTATTATAAAATATATTTCAAATTCAGAACTGTGAAAACATGAAAAAATGTGTCAGAAATATCAGATGTGAAAGCAAGCAGTAAGTGTTCGTGCTTAAGCCCTTTCATTCTCTCACTGTGGTTGTATCCCTACATTCTTCTTTTTTTTAAAGATTTTATTTATTTATTTGATAGAGAGAGAGTGCATACACACAAGTGGGGGGCAGGGGCAGAGGAAGAGGGAGAAGCAGACTCCCTACTGAGCAGGGAATCCACGCAGGGCTGAATCCCAGGACCCTGGGGTCATGATCTGAGCTGAAGGCAGATGCTCCCGTTAACCGACTGAGCCCCCCATGCGCTCCTCTGCACGTACTTCTAACATTCCCCTATTGATGGGACATAGGAAATGGAGTGATGCAAAATGATTTTTGAGGATATTAGAAATAGGAAGACAAAGCAATAAAACATTAATCTGATGATCTCTTCTGGTGCTCGGATCAGGCAGGTTCTGCCTGGACATCTGTGACTTGGAGAGAGAATTGAGGGCTTCAGCCACATAGGCAAGATCAAGTTTTATTTATTTTTTTTAAAGATTTATTTATTTATTTATTTGACAGAGAGACAGCCAGCCAGATAGGGAACACAAGTAGGGGGAGTGGGAGAGGAAGAAGCAGGCTTCCAGCGGAGGACCCCGATGTGGGGCTCGATCCCAGAACGCCGGGATCACGCCCTGAGCCAAAGGCAGACGCTTAATGACTGAGCCACCCAGGCGCCCCAAGTTTTATATTTAACGTGGTTTTCTTAATTTTGCACCTCCAACTGGCTTCATGCCTCATGTGGCTGCAATGTGTAGGGATAAACCTAGAAATATAATTACCACAAATTAGAATTTTTCCGTGTCTCAGAGTTTAGACTTTGAAGTCTGCTTGGAACTTCCATGGTACCTAAGTTGCAATCAGCTCCAGGTGCAGTTCTAGCTGAGACTACCAAGGCGGCGAAACCAAGGTCACACAGTAGAGGGAAAGCCTTCTCCACTTGAATCCAAGCTCCTAAACTACTTTTGGTCCCTGAATACCTACTGGGTAAAGTCTACCTTCTTAGCCACACATCCAAGGCCCTTTAGAATCTCCGTCCTGCCAAACTCCCCAGTCTAACCTGCTCACACCCCCTCCCATATATGGTATGCTCCAGCTGTAGCAAATATTTCACTGTTCTCTGAAGACTTCATACCCTTTTCCGACCCCAAGCCTTTGCCTGTGCTCTTGATTCTCTCCACCTATAATGCACTTCTACCCCTTTTCTGACTAGCAGGCTCTTCTGTCCCTACCCACAATATATAGGGCCATAGGCCACCACCTCCAGGAAACTGTCCCCAAATCTTCTAGGTATTTACATTTCATACCCGTATTTTAGCATTTATCAAATGTGTGTTTCCCTTCCTCTTAAGTATGAGCTTCTGAAAGGCAGAGAATTGATAGTACTATAATCCTAACGTTTGGTATAGTGGGTACTCCATGAATATTTATAGAATATTAAACGAATTGCAATATACAACACCACGCAAGAACTTTAATGTGAACTATGGACTCTGGATGATTAGAGTGTGTCGGTGTAGGCTTATCAATTGTAACGAGTGTACCACTCTGGTGGGGGTTGTTCGTTAATAGGGGAGGCTATGCCTCTGTGAGAGAGGAGAGTCTATGGGGAATCTCCGTACCTTCTTAATTTTGCTACGAAACTAAACCTGCTCTAATAGTCTTTATTAAAGAGTAAATTGCGAGTGTGCGTACCTCGTTTGTTTTTCTGTCATAGTAAAGAGTTTTATTTATGTCGGACGACATGGGTGAACCCTGATGTGTGTGCCTGTGTTTGGTTGTATACCCGTACGCAGGCGCTCCGCCCACCCAGCTAAACCTACTAAGGTTCCGCCTCATGCTAATCAACTTCCGTGAAAGCACGTGGTTGATCTCCAAACGAAGACAGAGGGAAGCTATGTGATTTCAGTTCAGAACAGGAATAGACCTTCAGCAAGAATTTTCTATGGAAAGCTTCTGGTTAGAGGCATTTGATTATTTGGGGCACTGAGTCATTTCCACGTACCCCTTCACACTGCTGGTGGATGGAGTTGATTTAGGGGAAACGTATTCTGAGAAGGCGAAGTGGTCACTTGCTCCTAGATGGTTCTAAGATGCGGCACCTGGCTATCTTTTCTCCTCAAATAATCTGCGTTGTGTGAGGCATGCCTGTTTACCACTGGAGAGGTGATATGTTCTATGGTCAAGGTTTTATTCTAATAAAGATGAGCTCTTGAGCCACCAGAATGCAATGCCGTGGCTAGGAAGAATCCGGGTTTGTGTTTTTTTTAATGAAAAGAATCTCACTCCCCTCCTCCCTTTTTTAAAGGGTCTCACTGGCCAAATCGGAAACAGGAAAGCAGGTGCTGGGACATCAGGAAGCCGCTTAGCTTGCCATAGCTCCATTCTGAGTCTTTTGCAATGACTTTATACTTACCTTCTTAGAGGAGGCATAGGCAAATAGATGACACATTATGTTTACAAGTCCAAGACTTGGTTTAGAGCACTTTGTTTTTTTTTTTTTTTTTTTAAAGATTTTATTTATTTATTTGACAGAGGTAGAGATAGCCAGCGAGAGAGGGAACACAAACAGGGGGAGTGGGAGAGGAAGAAGCAGGCTCATAGTGGAGGAGCCTGACGTGGGGCTCGATCCCATAACGCCGGGATCACGCCCTGAGCTGAAGGCAGACGCTTAACCGCTGTGCCACCCAGGCGCCCCAGAGCACTTTGTTTTTTAATGTATAAAGGGAAGGGGAGCAGCAAGGGAGCTCTCCGAATAATGCAGAGTTATAAAAACAAAAGCCTTAATCATCTGTCTACATCAGGCAAAATTTGGGATGATAATCTGAATAATTTCCTTATTACTTCATGTCATTATGGATGTGAGCCAATCAAATAAACCCATTTCCTTTCATTTAGCTTCCTTTCAGCTTGAGAAATGGTGTGCTCAATTTAATGCACTGTTGGAAAGCTGAACAATCTCTTCTAATTTCCTGATTTCAACTCCACTCAACAAACATTTATAGAGCACCTACTGTGTGCCAGGAACTGCGTTTTAAAATTTAAATGAGTCAGATTTAATATTTCAGTAGTGTATTTTCATGACTTTATACCTTCGTCAAACAATTATGAATGTACATATTTAGTTGAAAGGCTAATGGCATCATAACAAGCAAGCAATTTTAACCCAGCTGCATGACAATTAAAACAACCGAAGTTGATTTTGTCAGACTTGGCCCTTAGATGGGGAGCGATTTTCATGCTGGTTTGCGTGCCAGAAGCGAAGCTTCTAGCTCCAGCCTTGCCTTCCTCAAAAATAGCTGAATCCCGAGCCTTCTGTCAGAAGCTCGGGAGTCAACTTTACTATTGAATAAATAAAGCCAGATTTTTGTCTGTATGCTCATGTGGGTATGCCACAGCTAGTGAAAATAGATTCAGGAAGGCATATTGCTTGCCTGCCACCCCTTAGGTCCCTGTGGCAGGCTTTGAGCTTCTGAATGGTAAACACCCTACACCCACATCCCGAAGATTTGTTGTTGCCATCATTTCCTCGGTTCCCCACCTGCTGCTTGTTTTCTGCAATTCGAGATTTCTGCCTATGACTAACCCTGTGATTTTTGCCCCCCACCCTGACTCCAATTCATCAAGCATTCGGTCTACCAAGTTTCCTTTAGGCATTGACCTTGGATCGCTGTCCCAGATTAGGCCAGCTCCTCACTGCTCTTGGTTGAACGATGTGCATACCAGAGAGGGCCCCTTCCAAAATCCATTTTCTCCACGACGACCAGAAAACGAATAAATATCCCCTTCAGTAAACAAGCATTGGACTGTCCTTCTAATTCTTGTGCTACCGTGTACAGGCAAAATGGTGAAGTCCACGAAAGTTCTCGGTGAGTCTCTCCCACTTCTCATTCTGGACGCTATTCCTTTCTGTCTTGCTCCGTACTCAGACACCTGGCGTCCTCAGCCCGCTCGTATTTCTCCTTTCCCAAGCAGGCAAATGATGGTTTCATTCACACTCAGTTAACAGAGGCTTCTGTGACACTGCTTTGCGGCAGGTTTGTATTTGGAAGGAACTATAAGGGCTAAGAAAATCCTCGAAGGACAGAACGCACATTTAACAGAATTCCACCCACCAAATGAGGTACTTATGCATGAGGGCGTCATCCAGATACTCCACAGAAATTACAGTTCGGCGGCCCAGCAGCTTTTAGCATTCCAACAAAACACTTCGGCGGGCTTTCAATGACCCACAGGTGAAAGGAGACCGCCAGGCGATGACTTCAGCAAGGCTGTGACTTGGCCCAGTAGATCTCCAATCTTTACCAAGAAGAGACTACCTTGGTACATTATATCCAGAACTACCCTTCCGAATTAAAATTCTCTTATTCTTTTTAAAAGATTTTATTTATTTACTCATCAGAGAGAGAGCGAGAGACAGAGAGAGCCCAAGCTGGGAGAGGGAGAGGGAGAAGCAGGCTCCCCACTGAGCAAGGAGCCCAATGCGGGACATGATCCCAGTGAGCTGAAGGCAGACAGATGCTAAACCGACTGAGCCACCCACGTGCCCCAAAATTCTTTTATTTTTTTAATAAAATAAAACATATACATAAAAATATGTATCCATATATTTAAAATAATCAAAATAAAAGAAACATACGTACACAGCTAATTCTAGACAATTAAACATTGTCAATTTCATTGACTTTCCCTCCAAGCCTAGCGGTTGTTCCTTCCTCCCAACAAAGGAAACTAATATGCTGAATTACGTATTCATCATTCCAACGCTTTCCTTTATAGTTTTTCCACATACATACGCACCTCTTAAAAATACATAGTTTACTTTTCTCATGTCTTTCACTTTATGTAAACAGAATCACCCAGTATGTATTCTCCCATGACCTGTTATAATTCTGGTTCATTCATTTTTTTTTGCTTTATAGAATTGGACTGTGTGACCACCACAATTTATTCGTTCTCCAATGTTTGGCATTGTGACATTTCCGTTTGCCTGTTTGATTAATTGTTTGTTTTTTTAGCTACTACAGCAGCTTCCATGAATATGTTTCTTGGTACATATTTCTAATAGCTTTTTTTTTTCCCAGAGTCTGTAACAGAAGTGTAAATTCTGGGTCATATGTTAAGCCTAGGTACTACTTTACTAGGTAATGCCAAATGGTTTTCCATAGTGCTTGTACCAACTTACACACCATTACAATGTAAAGAACTAAGTTCAGGGGCACCTGCGTGGCTCAGTCTGTTAAGCATCTGCCTTCGGCTTAAGTCGTGATCTCAGAGTCCATAGTCTCTGGTGGTTGGGAAACAAATTGAGGGCTTCAGAGGGGAGGGGGGTGGGGGACTGGGATAGGCGGGCGATGGGTATTAAGGAGGGCACATATGCATGGAGCACTGGGTGTTATACGCAAATGATGAATCATGGAACATTACATCAAAAACTAAGGATATACTGTATGGTGACTAACATAACTTAATAAAAAATTATTATTAAAAAAAAAAGTCGTGATCTCGGCATCCTGGGATCGAGCCCCATGTTGGGAATCCCTGCTCAGCAGGGAGCCTGCTTCTCTCTCTCGCTCTGCTCCTCCCCCTGCTCATGCTCGCTCTCTCAATAATAAATAAATAAATAAATAATTTTTAAAAAAGCAGTAAAAAAGAACTAAGTTCAGAAGGCTCTTTGTGGAAAATAAATACAACTAGTGGTAACTATACTAGCCAACACACACATTCGTCCACGAAGTAGACTACAGCCCCCACTCACTTAGATATCTAAGACCACCCCATCTAGCTTCATATCTCGTAGCAACAGTTGCAGGGAATACTCCATCATTCAGAAAATCACGCAGTATAAAAGCCCATGAAAAGGCATGATTTATTTTCTGCACTATAACCCTGGAAAGGAAAAGAAAAAAAAAAGGTAGATGACTGAGGAAAAAGTCAACACAACAATCCTCCCCCGCAATCCTGTTCCATCCATTACACTGCTTGGCTTTTGTGTGTTTTCATTTTGTGACAAAAAAATTGAATGTATAAATGATCATTTCAATGAAAATTTTCAAATAAACTAAACCACACACACAAAAAAACACACCCAATCAATTGGGCACCTGTGTATTCACCACCCAGATTTAATAAATATTTACATTTTGCATGTTTTTCTTAAGGGTATACTATAATGATTCTAGTACCAACTCCAGCTGGGGGGGAGTCCCTATACCAACAAGCAATTCTTGATACCAGCTGGGCTTCTTACAGTTTAACTCAGTTCTTACACGGTCTATGAGGCGATAGCGTCAGATCCCACCGGTTAGGCACTCGGTCCTCTAAGACAGCCCTCCCACCCTACTTCAGATCCCAATTGCAAGCCCAGGTTGTCACCTGCGCTTCTGACCAGCTGGTTATAGATTGGAGGTTCCAATAATCTCCCTCTTCGGGTTCAATTAATTTGCTGGAGTGGCTCATAAACTCAGAGAAACATGCTCTGTAGGGCAAGGTATGTGAGGAGCGGTGTGCAGCTTCCAAGCTCTCTGCAAGGGCCCCCCACTCTCCCCAAATACACAACTGCTCACCAACCGGGAAGCTCTCCGTACTCCATCCCTTTGGTTTTTTGTGGAGGCTGTGTTACATAGGCACGATTGATTAAATTCTAGATCATTAGTGACTAGACTCAATTTTCACCCCTTCCCCCTTCCCAGAGATCAGGGTGTAGGACCAAAAGGTCCAATCCTCTAATCCCATGGTTGGCTCCACTGGCACCCAGCGCACATCCTTAGGTGCTTTCCAGAAGTCACCTCGTTAACACAACAAAAGACACCATTACGCTCTCATCGCAATTCCAAGGGTTTTAGGAGCCCTGTGCCAGAAATGGGAAGGAAGACCAAATATATATTTCTTATTATAAATCACAGTATCATAGATAGAAATGAAATAATATACTTCAATTAAAAATGAAGCCCCTTCAGGGCACCTGGCTAGCTCAGTCAGGAGACTGTGTGACTCTTGATCTGGGGCGGGGGGGAGTCATGAGTTCAAGCCCTGCATGGGCATAGAGCTTACTAAAAAAAAAAAAAATGGGGGGGGGAGCCCCTTTGTGATCCTCTCCTATGCATTCTCCTCCAGCCTGTCTCCCCAGAAGCAGCCTTTCTCCTGAAGTATTTGTGTATCCTTTTTACGTATAGGCACACGTGTACAGTGCCCATAAACAATCACTAACTTTCTATTAATTCAAAAACCTTAAACTGCATTGTATTGTATCTATCACTGTTTTTTAAGAATTTTTAAAAAAGATTTGATTTTTATTTATTTATTTGACAGAAAGAAAGAGAGCACAAGCAGGGGGAGGGGCAGGCAGAGGGAGCAGCAGGCTCCCCACTGAACAGGGAGCCCGATGTGGGGCTCGATCCCAGGACCCTGGGATCATGACCTGAGCTGAAGGCAGGCGCTCAACAGACTGAGCCACCCAGGAGTCCCTGTATCTATCACTTGATAATATATTTTTAAATTCAACATGAGGTTTTTAACAATTATTCGTGTAGTATACCATTACCTCTTTGTTACTCCCCCTATATGATTCCATTATGTGAGTAAACCACAATTGATTTATACTCCTATTTAAGTGAGGTGTTTTTGTACTTTGCATACCACTTTTCGCTGTATTAAGCACTGTTGCAATGAAGATGTCAATACACTTCCAAGTGCACGTGTATGAAAGCTTTCAGTAGTATACCCAGGAGCAGAATGACAGGCTTGCAGAATGTGAACATTTTTTACTTTACTACACATTGCCACATCACCGTGAAACCTGGCTGTGCCCATGCGCACTTTCTCCAGAAGTCTATGAACATTCCCCTATCCCTCTCCTTACCAACACTTCCTGTATCAGAGTGTGGGTTGTAAGGGCATGGGTGCTAGTGGTCTGAGAAGAGGCTAGAGAGTAGGCAAGGGCTAGATCCCAAAGTGACTTACAGAACATACTAGAAAACATAGATCCTATCCCAAGCGCCCATTGAAGGGTTCTCCTCAGGAGAAAGTAATGATCATTTTCCCTTTAGACAGATCACAGGAAGCAGTATGGTGGATGGATTGGGGTGGGAAGACTGGCTTTAGAGAAGGCCTTCGGAGGAGGTGGGGATTGAGAGTTACCCCAATTTTACTCACTTTGTTTTGTTTTTCAATGAAAAGGCTGAACTTTCATTCCCACATTAATTGATTTTCCTCCCGTGGCACTTCAAGGTCATGGAGCTCTAGCCTAAAGGAAAAGAGAACAGGTTTTGCATCCATTGTCTGGCAGTTTTATAAAGGACACATACTGTGCAGAAGAGACATAGAGCCTCTGTCAATTGCACAAACCAATAAACACACCTTTATTGCTAATTACCATTTTCTTTTTGTGCTACTGTTTGCCAAATGGCAATGAAAGCTGAAGCACAGGTCTTCATTAACATCCTTCTGGATTTACTGATAATTCAGCCTGACAGTTTAATAAGCTTAGGACTCAACCCAAAGATTATTTGTCACTACATTTTGGGGACAATATCTTTTCTCACCTCTTGAACTAAACAGCCTGTCCAGTTTTATGATAATTGCACCAAAAATATCAGTGTTTTGAATTTGTATTGCCTATTTTTAATGAAGAGCTTAAAACATGTCTCCCCCATTCTTCAATTAACCTTCATGATAAACTCCGTGAACAAGAAAGAGGCTTTATTTATTTATTTTTTTAATGTTTTTTTTTTATTATATTATGTTAGTCACCATACAGTACATCCCCGGTTTCCGATGTAAGGCTCGATGATTCATTAGTTACGTATAACACCCAGTGCACCATGCAATACGTGCCCTCCTTACTACCCATCACCGGTCTATCCCATTCCCCCACTCCCCTCCCCTCTGAAGTCCTCAGTTTGTTTCTCATAGTCCATAGTCTCTCATGTTTCATTCCCCCTTCTGATTACCCCCCCTTTCTTTATCCCTTTCTTCCCCTACCGATCATCCTAGTTCTTATGTTCCACAGATGAGAGAAATCATATGATAGTTGTCTTTCTCTGCTTCACTTATTTCACTTTGCATTATCTCCTCCAGTGCCGTCCATGTTGCAGCAAATGTTGAGAACTCGTTCTTTCTGATAGCTGAGTAATATTCCATTGTATATATGGACCACAACTTCTTTTTATTTTTTTTAAGATTTTATTTATTTATTCGACAGAGATAGAGACAGCCAGCGAGAGAGGGAGCACAAGCAGGGGGAGTGGGAGAGGAAGAAGCGGGCTCATGGCGGAGGAGCCTGATGTGGGGCTCGATCCCATAACGCCGGGATCACGCCCTGAGCCGAAGGCAGACGCCCAACCGCTGTGCCACTCAGGCGCCCCTGGACCACAACTTCTTAATCCATTCATCTGTTGAAGGGCATCTCGGTTCCTTCCACGATTTGGCTATTGTGGACAATGCTGCTATGAACATTGGGGTGCATATGGCCCTTCTCTTCACTACGTCTGTATCTTTGGGGTAAATACCCAGTAGTGCAATGGCTGGGTCATAGGGTAGCTCAATTTTTAACTTTTTAAGGGACCTCCACACTGTTTTCCAGAGTGTCTGTACCAACTTGCATTCCCACCGACAATGTGGGAGGGATCTCCTTCTCCACATCCTCTCCAGCAATTGTTGTTTCTTGCCTTGTCAATTTTTGCCATTCTAACTAGCGTAAGGTCGTATCTTAGTGTGGTTTTGATTTGAATTTCACAATTTTTCATGTGTCTGTTAGCCATTTGTATGTCATCATTGGAAAAGTGTCTGTTCATATCTTCTGCCCGTTTTATGATTTGTTTATTTGTTTCTCGCGTATTGACTTTGAGAAGTTCTTTGTAGATCTTGGAAAGAAAGAGGCTTTATGAACCTCATTTCCCATAAGGAGAAACTGGGCAGTATGCCCAAATGATGATTTAAACTTATTTGACCTGTCTATAGTTGAATTTAAAGAGCAAAAAATCTTGACTTACTTGTCTGAGAGACAAAGAGACTTTCGTCTCCCGTTATATTGAGATGTAATTTACATATAAAATTGTATTAGTTTAAGGTGGACAACCGAATGCTTTGATGTATGTGTGCATTGTGAAATGATTAACACAAGAAGTCCGGTTAACACCCCTCGCCTCACGGAGTTCCAAACTTGTACTCTTGTGACGAGAACTTGGAAGATCTAGTCTCCTAGCAGCTTCCAAACGTACGATACAGTATCGTTAAGTACAGTCATCACAGTATACATTACATCCCCAGAACTTCTTTACAACTGGAAGTTTGTACCCTTTGACCACCTTCACTCATTTTCCCTACCCCCCACCTCCCGCCTCTGTCAACTACCGATCTGTAAGAGACTTCTTGAAAGTGGGGCTTTATTTTACCTAAGGATACTTTAGTGGAAAAACAGTGAATGTGATATAATGACCTTTTCGAACTCATTTCAAATGGCTGGTCTGTTGTGAGACCTTCATATTTATTCATCTGGGAAGAAGGATCCCAGAGCTGGATCAGGCCTCAGTAGATGTTCCTGAGATGATTTAAAAAAAAAAAAAAAAGCCCAGCCAGAAACATCACTGTGTTTATTATGTACTATGCTTGATGTTTCATTCTTCATGTTGGAGACGGGGGTAGTATCATATTGGTCACATTGTCAATCCATGGACATTCAATAATCCCATAAAAGGAAATATTTTAAGTATGTTTATTCTTCTTTTTGTCCACTAAATCCCCCTCTCACACTTAGTTACTCAACACCTGACCTTTAACCCCGATTGCATTTGGTCAACATAGGACCATTGAGCACATTTCGCTGGTGCGGGATACACCAAGACATATACAATAGTTGGTTAATAGTGGCTAATGTTTCTTTTTCCTTTTTTTTTAAAGATTTTATTTATTTATTCGACAGAGATAGAGACAGCCAGCGAGAGAGGGAACACAAGCAGGGGGAGTGGGAGAGGAAGAAGCAGGCTCCCCGCGGAGAAGGGAGACGCTGAACGACGGAGCCACCCAGGCGCCCCACTAACATTTCTTAGTTGATGTTTTCATCTAGGACATTGAAGAAAACACTAAATATAAGGCACTGATACATTTTCAGGGTAGGATGGTGGTGATAGCAGTGATGGCCCGCTTTTTACAAATTATTTTCTACAACAAAAGTCTTTCATTGGGACTTTGCTTTTAATGAAGTTACTAGTGGATGCTCAGCCCTTTTTACCCTTTTCTTTGCATAAAACCTTCATGGGATGGCAAAGGACAGACAGATGTGCTCGGTCTCTGAGCATCCTCAGGTACACGAAAATTTGTATGCAAATGTTCATAGCAGTTTTCTTGGTAGTAAGCCCAAACCAGAAACAAACAAGATGTCCTGTAATGGGTGGATGGTTAAACAAATTGTGGTATATCCATACCATGAAATTCTACCCAGCAATAAGAAGAAACAAGTTGTTGATAACATACAACAGTGTAGGTGGATCTCAAATACGTTATGTCGAGTGTAAAAAAGCCAATCGCAACATGTCATATCCTGTATGATTCAATCGATGTAATATTCTTGAAATGAGAAAACTGTAGAGATGGATAGTAGTCATTAGGGGTTGGTTAGTAGTCATTAGGGGTTGGTTAGCTGTGGTAGTGGGGAGTGTTTGGGGGCAAGTGTGCAATTATAAGGAGTAGCACAAGGGATCTTTGTGGTGATGGGATAGTTCGTTCTGTACCATGATTTTGGTGGTGATGATGTGATAAAATTACCACTGCCGTTTCTGTTTTTGATATTATAATATGATTACCCAAGATATAAACCATTATGGGAACTGGATGAAGGGGACCCGGGACCTCTGCTATCTTTGCAACTTCCTGAGTCTATAATTATTTCAAAATAAAAAAGGGACAAAAAACCCCACATTTTTTTCAAGTAAATGGATTCTAAAAAACGTAGAAATTGCTCTAAAGCGTTGTGTTCAGCCAAACTTTAGATTTAACCAGGTACACAGAGTATTTAAGTCCCATAATAATTTCAAATATAAAATCTTGTGCTGCAAAAAGTATTCAGTCACAGCTTAATCAATCGAATTTGCTTAAAAATTTTTTTTTTATCTTTGTTTGTTCGTTTTTACTCTGGTCCAGCAGTGTGTGTATTACCTGATTTTTTTTTTTCATTTGAAACCATTCCCATAAACCCTGGTCTCTTTGCTCTAATTTGAAAATGTACAGAGCATGGATATTGATCAAGAGCTCACTCAAATTGGCAAAGGCTCCTGCACATAGTAGGATGGAAAGTATGGGATCATAAATTTATGCTGAGTGGACAACATGATGTCACCAGGTGGCAGTAGAGTATTATGACCACCCCTCTACGACCTGGATAGTAGACCTACAAATCGTTGTTAGGTAAAACTACTAAGTCTCTGGTACTAAATCGCCCATATTTTCTAATATTACCATAACATATTTCAATCCCATAAAATATATGTATATCTGCAAGTTTGAGCAGAGAATAGCAGAGCCATGTTAAGATATATAACCTTGGGAGTTAGCTTGGTTCACTTATAAGCTAAGGACACTGCCTCACGCCAAAGGTTGTAGCTCCTGCATCAGGAAAAGCACGACTCAGTAAAATGACAGTTCGTTACATGCCATTAATATCGGGGTCTTCCGTGTATACTTGAAACCTTGAATTGAAAATCCTCAAACACCAAGGATTTGCTATATTAAGCTTAAGGAGAAGCATTTAATTAAGAGATCAGTTTTTCTCATTTCAAGTATAAAAAATAGAATTCCATATATATATATATATATTTTTTTTTTTTTTAGAGAGAGAGAGAGAGCCGGCATGTGCATGCATGAGGGAGGGGCAGAGGGAGAGGGAAAGAGGAAATCTTAAGCAGGCTCCAGGCGTAGCGAAGAGCCCGATACAGAGCTTGATACAGAACTTGATCTCGTGACCCTGAGGTCATGACGTGAGCCCAAATCCAGAGTCGGACGCTGAACTGACTGAGCCACCCAGTGGCTAGATGTCCCTAAATAGAATTCTGCATTAGCCAGCTAAGCTAACAGCTTTACTCAGTAAAGCATACGTCTCATGGAGAAAAATACCTGAACATGAACCAATGTTCATGTACAAATTACATAAGTACTTCAGTAAATGCAGCTAGTAAAATGCTTATAGAATTATACAGTGCATTAATAATGACACCCAGGGACCAATGAGGCCTATTGGTCAGATCATACTTTAAAAGCCTAACATACATTCACAAAATACAGTTCAAGGAGTTGAGTCTTTTTGTTCTGGCTGAAAGTAAAGACACATACGACAGCATACTTGCGCTCTCTAGAAGTGATTTGCTTTGTATTTCTCAAGAAGGTTGGAAGAGATAGAAAAAATTACAAAGGCCGATTTCAGCACAGCCTAAGAGAAAACCTTTGAATGACAGACCTTTGGTATGATCTGCCCCAGGACGGGACAGGGTTCCTCCCCTTGTGGAAGGTTCCAGGCAGAGACTCAAAACCAGCTTTCCTGTCAGTAATACTGTGATATTAAAATCCTCAAGTTTTTATTTGATCCTTTTATTATCTCCTCTACCCTATCCATACTTCATAACAGAACTAGATAGCGTTGTTTTGAGTGCTTATTATCTGTCAGGCATTTTTTAAGTGCTTTTCATGTCTTCAGTTGTCAGAAGTTTATTGAACAACCACAGTGCATCAAGAATAATTTTAGGTACTGGGGATATCGCAGTGAAAAGAAAAAATAAAGGACTTCTCATGTAGCTTACGTTCTCCCGGTGGGGGGGAGAAAGATAATAAGTAATATCTAATGTGTGGTAAATGTTATGACGAAAAATGAAGCAAATCAAGGGATGGAGAATGATGGGGAGGGATGTTATTGTAGATTGGGAGGTTAAGGAAGGGCTCAGCGGGAAACCCGCTTCTCCCTCTCCCTCTGCCTGCTGCTCCCCCTGCTTGTGCTCTCTCTCTCTCACTTCACTGTAGCCTCTGCTCGCATGTCACCTAATATGTCACCTAATCAGAGAGCTGTCATCACCTGTTCATCCTTTAGGTTTTGACATTTAACCATGGCTTCCTCTGGAAGGTGGCTCCAGGACTGGGTTAGATACAGCCCCTCTTAGACTCTATAGCAAGGGTGGTCATATAACTTAACATCTGAACAGGGACATTTTTGAAGATGGCAAAGGGTGATCTTGGTAATTCTGTTGGGTCAACAGATGTAGTAAATTCTACTTATGACCATCTGTATTTTCCTTAATGTCACTTTTCACACTGGATTATAATTTTGGTTTACTTTTATTTATCTCCTACCAGCAGAGGGCTGAAGGAGAGCAAGAGTCTTTATACCTTGCTCATGTTCAGTTCCTTTTAAATGTCTGGCAAAGCGTGGTTGCTCAAAAAATGGTTCGCTCAATAAATGAATGAAAGTAGTGGGCTCCCCCAGAAAAGAGTTGATTCTTGGAATAATTTGTTCCTCTCCTCCAAGACAAGTGTTCACATGTGTAGTGGCATACATTTTGTCTTTTGCTTTGAGTATATGGTGGTTGAGTTTGGGGGCGGGTATAGTGAAGATTGCAAAGTTGAGCTGGAAGAAAGGAGAAAGAAGACCATAAAGCGTGGGACAGTTTTTTTCTCTTTGCAAGTTTCTGCTAACAACTAACTCTACGTACTTGCAAGCCTTAGACTGAGAAAACTTTCTTTGAAAAGAAAGACACCATGGAAATTTAAGGTATCAAAATTACTTTCACTTAAAGGAGCAATTTCACATCTGATGCTGGAAATTACAGCCTATGATTTCCAGCCATTCCCTGAAATAAGATGTGAAGTTGGCCATTATTGACTTGATATAATTTTCTCAAGTATGTCTGACATTTTCAGAGGCTTTAGTAGTTGAGTTCTGTCTTCCCTTCCTTTCTCTTGGAGTCTTTATATGCCCCTTTCCATGTATCAGATGTCTCCAAAGCACTTTACTCAGACTGTTCTCCCCTCTACTTCGATTCCGTTGGATATTTTCCACCATCTGGTTTCAAGCTTTTAAATGGGTATCTGGAGGCTAATATTTCCACATTCTAGTAAGAAATGGTAATTAAAAAATATGTTGCTTTTATTACCCTGTGGTGACCTGGCAGAAAAAAGAAATCCACAAGTAGCCGCATATGAATCAGATTCTCAGCTACGTGTGGATTTCTTTTTTCTGCCAGGTTCAGGCACAGATTAAATTTCCCAACAAACGGGATGTGTAGGCTCCTACAAGTCACAAATGCCAGAGCGAATTTGTTAGCTCCAGTGCTGAGTCCTCCATCGAGTCCATGGCTCTCAAGGGCCATATTATTTTATGTTTTATATTATTCCATATTATTCTGTTATTCTTCCTTGGGAGAGCAGGAGGAATGGCATGTTATGATCATTTGTCTTAGCCGATAACATAGGTATGATAAAATCAATTATGTATATTTTTATCTATCTGAATAGCTATACAGCAATTGACATATGTTATACATTGTCTTGACAATAACCACGTCAACAGTAATTACTACTCAAGGCAGTTAGGGAATGAAAATAAATGTATTCCCTTATGTGGAAGTGGAGAGCAATTAAGTCATGCTAAGCTCTGAGACATCATAACCACAATTAGGTATTTGGCTAAACTTCGGTAAAAAATTGATATCAATAATTTTCTAGAAGAATCCAAAGTAAGCTTGAATTTATACCATGAACAAGAAACGGATTTCACAGTAATTGAGTAAGGAAAGGACTGTCTCTTCAGTAGACCTTCTGGCATCAGTTCAGAGTCTTACCAGCCCGTCACTCTTAAGTTTCAATGTGTGTATTAAAAAACTTAAAAACTGAAGATTTAGGGCAAGGAGAGAATGTAAAAGAACAGTTTTGAGAACACTGGGTGTGCAAGGAAGGTGAGGCTAACCTGTAGCACTGTGGAGAAAAGAAAACATGGAAGAAGTGGCCAAAAGATCGAAACTCCTACTTAGTAAATTTCACTGGTGTACTGGTAAAGCGTTCATTCATTCATTCATTCATTCATCCATTTATTAAACAATTATTCACCAGGCAGTGGGAGTATAAGGTGGAAAAAAACAGATGTGCCCTTATAAAGCTTAGAGTCTGGACCTTAGAGGGAAGATACAGGCAATAGTAACCATACAAATAAGCAACTACAAACTACAATTGATGCCAAGAAGAAGGAAAGAGTACCAGAAAAGGATGTGACCTGAGTTCTGCTGGATGACTTGGAGGCGCCTGGAACACAATGTTCTAGAAAATTAGAGGTAACATGTGCAAAGGCCTGTGCTGTGAAGGAACATGGAAAGAAAACCTTTAAAGGTAGGCCAAGGACAGACCACACAGAGGGTTGCTGAAAATGTTAAGGAGTTTTAACCGTATCCTAAGAGCAATGGGGAAACATTGGAAGATTTTAAGTTGAGAGAGGGATCATTGATAAGAGTTTGCATTAATTTTTTTTGGTGGCAGTTGGAAGCAGCTAGGAAGGGAGTGATAGTGGATAAGATGAGACGAAATTAGAAAGCTGTTATAGTTCAGTCAAGAAATACTGCCTTGGGACGCCTCGGTGGCTCAGTCGGTTAAGCGTCTGCCTTCGGCTCAGGTCATGATCCCAGGGTCCTGGGATCGAGCCCCGCGTTGGGCTCCCTGCTCAGCGGGGAGCCTGCTTCTCCATCTCCCTCTGCCCATCTGCCTGCTTGTGCTTGCTCTCTCGCTCTCACTCTCTCTCTCTATCTCAAATAAATAAATAAAATACTTTTTTTAAAAGCTGGAAAATAATGAAATTGTCACAAGAGAACCTTGAAGGGTGGAAAGGGGAAAGCAGATCACGTAGGACACACAGTACTTGAAGAAAAACGCAATGACCCGGTATCTCTTGACCACCCACCCAGGGGCAGGAGCAAAACCAGGCCCAAAGACTTCTGACTTTCCAAGGCATAGAAAGCGTTGTAGGCTCAGTGTTTTGATAGTCTAGTAGTCCCACTTCCACTATGTAACTAAAAGAACAGGACCTGGGAAACACTCCCCATCCAACAGTCCCTGCTACCTCCAAAGGAACCTAGCAGCACCCAGTAAAACAGAAAAGCACATCCAGCCCCTTTAGGCAGCACCAGCGAGAATCAAGAGGGAGCTCTGCCAGGTCCAGGTGATCTGACGGAGAAGGTTCCATGTGCCCATCAAGGTCAATGTCTCCTATCTATGTTTAGGGCCATCGTGCCTGGGGAAGCACATCTAAGGAAGAACGAAGACCGCCATTTATCCGATCTCTTTCAGAAAATAGAAGCAGATGGAAAAACTCCCAACTCATTTTATGAGGCCAGTATTACCCTGATCCCAAAACCAGACAATGGCAGTGCAAAAAAGAAAACTTCAGACCAATATCTCTCATGAACTTGGACTCAAAGTACCTCAACCAAATATCAGCACGGTACTGTGTAAGCATGGCATTAATTCAACTGTTTGGTAGAGTTCTCCAGTGAACCCATCTGGACCTGGAGATTTCTTTTTCTGGGATCTTTTTAATTGCACATTCAATTTCTTTAATGTCTATCTTGATGAGTTGGATAGTTTGTGATTTTTGAGAAACTGGTGCATCTCTTCTAAGTAGTTGAAATCATAAGCTTAAAGTTATCTGTAGTACTGCCTTATTATCTTTGTAATAGCTGCAGGATTTATAGCAATATTTCCTATTTTATTCCTGATATTGTTGATTTGTCTTCTTTTTATTTATTTTTTCAGTTTTGCTGCAATTTTACCAATATTGATTTTTTTCCCATAAAACGAGCTTTCTTTGACTTTCTCTATTGTTTTCCTGCTTTTAATGTAATTGACTTCTGTTCTTATCTTTATTATTTCCTCTCTTCTGATTGCTTTGGTTTATTTGACCCTCTAGTTTCTTGAGTAGGAACTCAGATTATTGACTTGAGAGTTTACAGCCCAGAATGGTATAACATTATTTTTTAAATCCACAAATCAACAAAATGAAAACTAAAAACCACTAGGGGGTGGTATTTCCAACGGGAGGTAAATAAACCAGTCCAGGTAAGCAACACGAAGTGATTATCGGAGTATTTATACAGATAATTCAGAGCCATAAAGTCTCTTTTTGCAAAAATTTGTTGCAAAAGTGAATGTTCTTTAGAATTCTCTTGATGAATTTCTCAATCCTTCAATTTATATTGGCAGCATAATTTCTAGAACTTAAAATAACGTAAAAGGCAGATCCTCTTTAAATGTACCGTGTGTTGAAAAAAAGGACTTATTGAAACAAATGAACAGAGGACACAAAAGAATATCATGATGTTTGCACCCAAAATGGTAGAGAGGATTTCAGGGGGAAAAAAATACCAGAAATGCAAAAATCAACAAGCCTAAGCAAGGATAAGACCAATAAGGAGATACAGGCCCACAAAATGTAAGACAAAAAATGAGATTCCGTTTACATAAGAGAAGGCAATAAGAAAACATTTGATGAAGATGATTTAAGAGTAATTATACGATTGAGGAAGCTATACTCAGGAATGATGGTAATAATACTGCTTGTCAGAGCTGAGCCTCATTACTCACCATTTATTAGATGTGAAAACTGGGACAAATTACTTATCTCCTCTGAGCCTCTATTTCCTCATCTCTAAAGTGAGGGATGATGAAGTTACAGCTTATCAGGGTTATTATCAGGATTAAAGAAGGTAATGTGTCGTCATTTACCAAGATATTTATACATAGTAAGTGAGAAATGTTAGCTATTATTACAGTTCTGGCCACATCTTTCTATGTCCTCAGTACATATATTGAGTATCTACTAAATTATTTTTATAATTCTCCAAATATTTTTGTTTTTCTTACTGTTTTTAAGGCATCATCCAATATTTCTCCACCACCCAAATAGCTATATAAAGGATCTCTTTTCCTGACCTTAACCTCATATCTTCTGGTTGGTTTGATCAACTGTTTCCACTATGGCCATTTTTTAAAAAGATTTTATTTATTTATTTGAGAGAAGGAAAGAGAGAGAGCACAAGCAGGGATGGGGAGGGGCAGAGGGAGAGGGAGAAGCAGGCTCCCAGCGGAGCAGGGAGCCCGACGCGGGGTTCAATCCCAGGACCCTGAGATCATGACCCGAGCTGAAGGCAGACGCTTAAGTGACTGAGCCACCCAGGCGCCCCTACTATGGTCATTTTATAAGCAAAGAAACCGAGGTTCAGGGAAACTCCGTAAGCTGACCAAAGGCATACAGATGGCACACGGTGGAACTGTACATATAATTATTACCCGATGAGAAAATAAATGGAGAAGAATAAGAAATCTCTTATGAATGAAAAAAAGTTTGGTTAGCTGAATTACTTTACCTAGGATAATATCAGTGCAATGATTTTTTTCAGTTAGAGGAAGGGGAACTATGGGTGGGCTTATCAGTATTAACCGAGCAGTTATATTTTCAAATTATACTTGTCAAAGGATCTGGACATGGAGCAGTCTAAAATCTCTTTTAATATGCAACTTAGATCTGCAAAAGAACCTTTATGTTTCTCTAATTGATACTGGTTTCCAACCTGAGTCTTTGTTTTGCCCCCTGGTGGTGTACTTAATCTTGTGAATTCAGGGTTTTCTCATTTATTTCAGGGCAAATGCATTATATTTATGGTTTGCCTCCCCTTTTCTCCAAAGATGCATTCTACTAGCCTCATCTCTTCGGACATTTTGTCTTTTAAAAATTAAAAGGCAGAAATTCTGAGATTCACAAACCTGTTGTAAGTCGCTGCTTCTCCTATGAACTTCAAAGCCTGTTTTGAAATCTGTTTTGAAACTCGAAAGCTGAGAATTGATTCTTTTCTCTTTGAATTTCTGTCTTGACAATGGTGTCCTCAAGGCAGTGGGTGTAGAATAATACCTTGGCAGTTGCATGAATGGGACACAGCAGCAATAGGGGGGGAAAAAGCATACTATTATTATGTCAGATTTTACAAATATACCAAATAAAAGTAAAATGTTTGTCTCAAGTCTTTTCGACCAATAAGGCATTCTAGATGTAAACTTGAACTAGGATATCAGAATATTCCCCTACTCCCATTCCCCTACTCCCAACTGGTATAGCACACAGCTACACTCCAGATAGGTAGGTTACTAACGTCCTGAGAGTGTGCTCTCAGGCCAGGCTGGCCTTTGGCCATTAGCAGCTTCATACAAATCCTATTACTTAAAAAAATAAATAAAGTTAGGAAGCATCATTCCAACCTCTCTCCTTTCCTATTCCTTTATTTCATTTTCTTTAATCAATGCATGTATATAGCAGCAAGCCTAATCAGATCAGAGGTGGATGGGATATGGAAAGCATAAAAAAAAAAACAATGAATAGGGCAGACAAACCAAGATGGAGTCAAGCAAGAGGAAGGTATTGGGGGTGGGAGTAGAAGTCGGCCGCAGCAACTCTGTTTCAGAGACAGGCCTCCAATATCTAAAATTCTTGGAAGGGGAGAAAAAGCAAGAGGAATTAGGATACAGGAAGGGAAGTCAAGGGAGTAGTTTGAACTCGTCCAATTTGGGAAAAGGACTCATCATAAGGCTTAAGCTCATGAAACACTGAGTTACTGGCCTCAGACTCTTCAGATTCTCCTGTCCTGGGAAAGAAACGGACCTAGAATTCAGAGCAGGAATGAATTTTAGCAAGATTTAGCATTAGGGAGCAAGGCAAATTGTGATTACATACTGGGACAACTAATCTGAACAGAAATTCCTAAGCACTGAGAAAAAGATGGCTTTATCTTATCTCAGGGATCCGTGACTGTGCCTGAGTTCTAGAATAAGAATCGTATCTGGAAAGAGCCAGGGATGCAGGGACCGTCTACCTCTTACTGGTGAGATCTCTACTGATGTATTTTTACACGTGTCTTTGTGTCCTGATGGATTAACAACAAAGAAAGAGAAAAAAATATTTGGGATTAAAACCTGCAATATTTCTCTCCTGTGGCCCTCACGTGATAAAAGCTTCTGGTACTAAAATGACCCAGACCAGGCAGACCATCTCCTCCCCATCTTCATGACTCATCATCCATAAAACCAAGACTTCCGCATTCTCTAGTCTCTGGGATGCTCTGCATTTTCTTGCCCATAACTGAAGCAACTCCCCTCGTCCCCAGATCCCTTCACTAGGTCCTCTGTAGATGGCCCTTGATTCATATTTAGCGAACGATCCTATACTTGGAATACATGTGAGCACTACATTTATTGTCTTAACTGTGTCAGGGAACAAGAATTTCCTGTCCCCTTCAAGGACTTTCTAGCAGGAATAAGAATCAAATTGACATGAGACAGATTAACGGGAGAAAACCAAATTTAATTTCATACATATAGAAAATCCACACAGACGTGGAAATGCCAAAGACAGTCAGGCAAAATGAGGTATATATGTCAGTGCGAGCCAAGGAGAAGGGGGCAGGGGTCTGAGACTTTAAAGGGAAGGAGCGGAATTCACAGGAAGATGAAAATGAGTAAATGTTTGGTAAATGTTTGCTGGGCTCAACAACAATGGGACATAGAGGACTGTGATGAAACGGGTCTTGCTGGCTTCCTTCCAGGCTACCATACCTAGTTTTACAGTTATCTCTGGTGATTGCTCTTTCCCTGGAACAGGTCCTCTAGCTACGACCTTTACAGGTAGTTGAGAAGAGATGTAAAGAGCTTTTCCTGAATCTGCTTGGTTTCGATTGCTTTTCGTTGTTGTTGTTCTGGGTTTTGTCTTGTTTTGTTTTTTTTGTTTTGTTTTGTTTTGTTTTTTAACACCAGACTCTGTGCTGGGTGTGGAGCCCAACGCAGGGCTTTTCGTTGTTGTTCTGGGTTTTGTCTTGTTTTTTTTTGTTTTGTTTTGTTTTGTTTTGTTTTTTAACACCAGACTCTGTGCTGGGTGTGGAGCCCAACGCAGGGCTTGAACTCACGACCCTGAGATCGATACCTGAGCTAACATCAAGGGTCAAACACTTAACCGACTGAGCCACCCAGGTGCCCCTCAATTGCTTTTTAATTCAAAATAATCTTCATGCCAAAGTAGCCCATCGTGGGGCTGCCTGGCCTTGGCCCCAACAACTGAAGCCCAGCTCTTTCCTGAGACCGCTTCTCCTACGGTGCTCTAAAGTGTTTCTCTCCCACACCGTGCAATGCAATTGAAAGGGTTGTGTCCTCTTTGATGCTCATTGCCACTTCCGCTCATTGCTTTTCCCACCTTCTTTGAAATGAAACAAACAAAACAACAACAACAAATGCCTGTTTTGTTGTTAATTCTGCCGTTCTATTATACCATCGTCTCCTTCTCCTCGGAGGTCACCTACCACCTCCCTGCCATTCACTCCCCTTCCTGTATTAAACATTTTGCCATCCAACTCACAGCTGTTTTAATTTTTTCCTTTCAGAACCTTTGCCTTCATCCAGGTGACTCTCAAAGCTTCACGGATCAGGCATTTAATACCAGTACGTCTCAGTTCTTCAACTACTCCAAATAACTGTTTCCTCCACTCTGCAACAATCACTTCCACAGTTGTGACTTGGACCTCGCCATCATTCACACCTGTTCTAATCAAAAACAATCATTCAAGTTTTCCTCCTCTGACTTCAACCTCCTATCCTTCCAGCTTTGTTGTTCAACTGTTTCCCCTGTGGTCCTACCTCACGGTCATGGAGGCTTCTAGTCTATTGATTCCTCTACTTTTCCCCCATTCACTCCAATTCTTCCTTCCATCACTTTCTTCCTTAGCCAGCATAGAGTTCACAGCTTGCTATTTCAATAATAGTCAGCCAATTATTTCCAGTGTAAGTTTACATTTACTAACTTTGGGTAGGACTTCAGCACTACTCAATATCCTTACCGAGTTCTCTGTTTAGGTCACTACAACTTCTCTGCTATCTTCGAATCTTTGGCTCCCTCTTCCATTCTGTGCCTATGCAGAAGGTGGCAAGAGGGGTCAGAGATGTGAGAAGAGAGGATAGAAAGAAACCTTCAGGAGGAAGTGCTCTCATTTTCTCAATACAAAGTCCACACATTTACGTACGTTTTCAAGCAGCCTATCATCCTTCTCCCTAATTAGGACAAAGAGCAGCCCTTTATTCTGTCCGACGCTCATTTCTCCATTATTATTTATATTCACTGTCTTCATCTCTTTTTCTCCCACTCACCCACTTCGATTTCACTTTCTGCCCCATCCCTCCAGAAATAGATCTGGTTAATGTCATCCATGTCCGTAAATAAAACCAGACTTTACAGTTCACATTTTCTTTGCCCTCTCATCAGCCACGTTCCTGTTAAACCGCACAACCCTTCTTGAAACATTCTTTTTCCTTACCGTATACAGCATAATACTTAACTATTATTTACTTTTCTGCCTCTCTGCCCATTCCTTCTCTGTTCCTTTGCAGGCTCATCCTTCTCTGCCCGGCCGCCTCATGTTAGAATTAATCAAGGTTTAGGGGCTCCTGCGTGGCTCGGTTGGTTTACCTACCAACTCTTGATTTCGGCTCAGGTCATGATCTCCGGGTGGTGAGATAGAGCCCCACATCGGGCTCCTCACTGGGTGTGGACCCTGCTTAGGGTTCTCTCTCTCCTTCTCCCTCTGCCCCTCCACACTGCTCTGCTCTCTCTCTAAAAAAAAAAAAAGAAAGAAAGAAAGAAAAAAAGAATTAACCAAGGTTTCTCATAGACCCCTCTGGCTTCTCATTCTATAATCTTTCCCATGGCTTCAATGAGCACATATACTGAAGGTAATAAAAATTAAAAAGTATATAACATGTAATGGGAAGAGAAGAAGAAAAGTCTTAACAGTTGAGTGTTGTGTATATATTGTGTTAAGTATTATGTGTAACTATATATACATATTTATATGATACATACACATATATACATATATATATATATATATATATATATATCAGACATCTGACATTTGTGATCCAAAGCAGTGTATTTATGACTACTTGTTCTTTATCTTAGCTGTTTTAACCTCACCTCAGACCAAGCCTGAACACATCACACACACACATATGGATACTCCTACCCCACAAAATAGAGTCTTCTTCCAGGATCTCCTATTATCAAAATGCATCCTTGACACCTCCCACACTTACCTCCTTGCTAACCCAGCTCTAAGTCTCATGGATTCTATCTCCTGGATCTGTTACACTTATCCACCTCTCTCGATCTTCACTGCCACCACCCTCCTGTAAGGCAGTATTTCTCTTTCTTTTTTTAAAAGGTTTTATTCATTTGACAGAGAGAGAGAGCACGCGCGCACACGCACACGAGCGGGCAGAGCAGCAGGCAGAGGGAGCCCAACGCAGGGCTCGATCCCAGGACCCCGGGATCATGACCTGAGCGGAAGGCAGACGCTTCACTGACTGAGCCACCCAGGCGCCCCATTTTCCAGCTTTTTAATTATAGTTAGTAGAGAGGAGCTGGAAAAGACAAGTCTATGCCAACTCGTCCCAAGTCAGAAAGCTGTTTTATTTTATTTTCCAAACCAGATTTTCAGGTTGATTGTTTTCAGAGAGAAAGGGTTGGTAAGGCTTCCTTCTTCATTTTTACTTCTGGAAATTGAAGTTATACATCTTGAAATCCTTAATCTAACATGTCAAATCCTCCATTGACTTCTCTTACCGACCACATTATCTCCATAAATGTGTTTCTCATTCTTCATAACAAGTTCATCTCTCCAGTCCCATCACTCTCATTAGTAGATCTTGCTCCCCCCAGCCCCCCAGCCCCCCAGCCCACCACCATACCTTTATTAGTGCTATTGCCACTGTTTGGAACGTTGTCTATTTATTTTTCTCAATCAATTTACATCAATTTGGTTAAACACGAAATTATAATCATCAAGCATTATAAAATTCTACTTCACTGACCATACTGTGCCCAGTTCTTAGCACTCCCAGGAGATCCTTCAGCACTAAACACATGGTATTTCACTTTATATATTTTGCTCTTGTTCAGGAGCTATTTTTTATATACTCAGACCACCTGGAACCATACTACACATCAAGAATGAAAGCTTCTGGTAGGAATTGCACGGCAATTATTTTAACTATTTTGATGAAAGCCTCTCAAATACTTCTGCTTTGTATTGACGAAGATTTCACACATCTCTTTCTGGATTTTATTTAGGTCTGGGGATGCAGAGAGACTGAAGGCAGAATAATTTAGATAATAGACACAACTCTGCATTTTGATTTCCATTTGTAGACCTAAATTATGTGACCAGATGTCAGCAGAAAAGCTGGAAATTCTCCCACCCTGTGAATGGATGTTATTGTGTGAAAAGACAGATGGTAAAGAGCAGCAAACATTTTGTGGAATGTTTCTTGCTTTGAAAACCCCTGAAGTTTAAAACCTGGCCTTTATTGAAGTCCCATCAAGGCATGTCTGTGAATTCCATATCTGTGGTAGATTCACAATACAGACGACAGGAGGTCTATTTACACAATAGTCAAGAGAGTGTTCAGTGAATACATAAACTATTGACTCTGGGATCAAATTCTACCTTTTAGGGGCAAACTACTGAATGAGTCCCGACAGTGTGAGATGCCCAAGATCTCCCATTGCTGATTACTTCTAAACCGCTCAGGACATTTGCATCCAAAGGAAGTGGAGTGGTAGGCCCAGATTTCTCCTCCCTTCTGAAACAACAATAATAAAGCAAGATATACAAAACAAAGGTTTTCAAGACACTGGGTATCTGGCAATGAAAAAAAGTGACCCGTGAGAGATGAAAAAAAAAAGGCAAATCTTATGGTATTGGTGTCTCAGCTTACTGTACTGAGTTTCCAGACCGTTGGGAGAGCCCAGTGGATTTTCTGAGTTGAGGAGAAACAGCTGAGAGTCTAGGCAGATCAAGGCAACTAGAGTTTGCAGAAGAGAGTACTGGAGAAGAGAGTGCTGTACTCGGGTGTTCAGCTGAGTATTAGTACCTATCTGTGAGGAAACTACCTTGGATACAATGGCCAGAGGATGAGGTAAGAATTTCCAGCACTGGGGCTCCCGGTAGCTCAGTCGGTTAAGTGTCTGCCTTCAGCTCACATCATGATCTCAGGGCCCTGGGATCGAACCCCACATCGGGCTCCCTGCTCAATGGGGAGTCTGCTTCTCCCTCTCCCTCTGCTACTCCCCCTGCTTGTGCTCTCTCTATCAAATAAATAAATAAAAATCTTAAAAAAAAAATTCCCAGCATCCACATAGGCCCAGGAATAGTGACTATTCCCACCAGCTAGACAGAGAAATCTCAATATTTACAAGGCATTTTGTACAGGCAACGGGAGTATCTTGCTTCAGTAATGAGAAGTTTCCCTAGAAAACAAACTGCTTGGGCGTCACCTAACAAATCTTAAAAGCATGACACGAAATGATCAGTTTCCAATAACATAAATACATCTCAGAACAAAGGGCTGGAAATACAAAAATATCAAGCCCCCAACAATGTGTGCTTCACGGGGCGGGGGGTCTTTTCTAAGGGGCATACAAGGGGAAGACCATGGGAGGTGGGGGACACTGCTTATCACAAGGGCCACCGGGGGAGTCATATCAGTGCCTTCCATTTATTTGTGATTCTACAGGGGGCTATCCAGGGCATGTTCTTGTGGGAGGGGCAGGTGTCCCTGCAGGCCTCCTGCTACACAAAATGGATACTGAGGCAGCAATATTACAAAGTACTTTAGCTAAAACTCTCAACAGCATTCAAAATAAATTAAATGCATAGGAACACATTTAACCAAGAAGGTGAAAGATCTGTGCCATGAGGACTACAAGATTTTGATTTAAGAAATTGAAGACGTAAATAAATAGAAAGATATCTTGTGTTCATGGATTGGAGGAATTAATATTGTTAAGATGTCCATACCACCCCAAGCCATCTATACATTTAAAGCAATCCCTATCAAAATCCCAACTGCATTTTCACAGACATAAAAAAAAAAAAGTAATACGAAATGCATAAGGAACCACAAAACACACTGCATAGCCAGAACAGTCCTGAGGAAGAAGAATAAAATTGGAAACATTACACTTTCTGACTTCAAAGTATACTACAAAGCTATAGTAATCAAAACAGTATAGTACTGGCATAAAAATAGACTCATAAACCAAGGGAACTGAATAGAGCGCACAGAAATTTACCCTCACAAATATGGTCAACTAATATTTGACAAAGGAGCCGAGAATACTCAATAGAGACAGGGTAGTCTCTTCAATAAATAGTGCCAGAAAAACTGGACCACCACATGCAGGAGAATAAAATCCAGCCACCACCTTACATCATTCACAAAAATTAACTCAAATGAATTAAAGACTTGAACGTACAACCTGGACCCATAAAACACCTAGAAGAAAATGTTAGGAATAAACTCCTCGATGTTGGTCTCGGCAATAAGTTTTTGGCTATGAGACCAAAAGCACAGAAAACAAAAGTGAAAGTCAACAAGTGAGACTACATCAAACTACAAAGCTTCTGCACTGCAAAAGAAACAAGCATCAAAATGAAAAGACTGTTTATAGAATGGGAGAAAATATGTGCAAATCATATATCACACAACTCCAGAGTAACACAACGACAAAAAATTCTGATTAAAAAATGAGTAGCGGAACTGAGTAGACATTTTTCCAAAGAAGACATACAAATGGCCAACAGGTATGTGGAAACATGGTCCACATCACCAATCGTATAGAAATGGAAATCAGGGGCGCCTGGGTGGCACAGCGGTTAAGCGTCGCCTTCGGCTCAGGGCGTGATCCCGGCGTTATGGGATCGAACCCCACATCAGGCTCCTCCGCTGGGAGCCTGCTTCTTCCTCTCCCGCTCCCCCTGCTTGTGTTCCCTCTCTCGCTGGCTGTCTCTATCCTGTCGAATAAATAAATAAAATCTTAAAAAAAAAAAAGAAATGGAAATCAAAAGCACAAAAAGATATGCCTCACACATATTAGAATGGCTCTCATCAAAAGATAAGATAAGATAATAAAAAGTGTTGGCAAAGGGCACCTGGGTGGCTCAGTCGGTTAAGCATCTGCCTTCAGCTCAGGTCATGATCCCAGGGTCCTGGGATCGAGCCCCGCATGGGGCTCTCTGCTCAGCAGGGAGTCTGCTTCTCCCTCTGCCCCTCCCCCCACTCATGCCTTTTCTTTCTCGAAAATAAATAAATAAAATCTTAAAAAAAAGCAAAAAGTGTTGGCAAAGATGTGGACAAAAGGGAACACTCGTGCACTCTTACTGGAAGTGTAAATTGGTACAGCCACTATGGAAAACAGCGTGGAGCTTCCTCAGAAAATTAAAAATAGAGCTACCGTGTGATCCATCAATTCCATTTCTGGGTACATATCCAAAGGGAAAAAAAAATCACTATCTCAAAGAGATATATGCACCCCCATGTTTACTGAAGCATCTTTTACAATAGCCAGCACTGGGAATGACCTAAGCGTCCATCAATAGGGGAATGGACAAACAAGTTGTGGTATATATATTATACAATGGAATATTATTCCGCCATAAAGAAGAAGGAAATCCTGCTATTTGGGACAACATAGATGGACCTCAAGGGCATTATGCTAAGTGAAATAAACCAGCCAGAGAAAGACAAATACCGTATGACCCTACTTAGACATGAAACCTAGAATAACTGTACTCACTGAAGCAGAGAATGTATTGTGGTTGCTGGAGGATGAGGTGGAATGGGGGAAATGGGTGAGGTGGTCAAAAGGAACAAACTCCTAGGTATAAAATAAATAAATCCTGGGGATGTAATGTGCAGCATGGTGACTATGGTTAATAATACTGTAATGTATATTCAAAAGTTGCTAAGAGAGTAGATCTTGAAAGTTCTCTCCACAAGAAAATAATTGTAACTATGTGAGGTGACGGATGTTAACTAAACTTATTGTGGTGATTACGTCACTAAGTGTACACACATCAAGGAATTATATTATACACCTTAAACTAATACAATGTTATATATCAATTGCATCTCAATAAAACTGGAGGGAAAAAGACAAATGCGATCCAGTAATCCCACTTCAAGTATATATCCAAAGGAAATGAAGTCATTATCTCAAAGAGTTATCTACATTCCTATGTTCACTGCAACATTATCCACAATAGCCAAGACATGGAAACAGCCTAAGTTTCTATCAACTGCTGAATGGAGAAAGAAAGTATGGTATATATGGAATAGAATAGCATTTGGCCATTAAAAAGAAGGAAATCCTGCCATTTGTGACAACATGGATTGAGCTTGAGGACATTATGCAAAGTGAAATAAGCCAGACAAAGACAAATACTATATGTTATCAGTTATGTGGAACCTAAAAAAGCAGAACTCGCAGGAACTAAGTAGAATGGTGGTTACCAGGGACTGCAGGTCAGGGTGGGCGTTAGAAAGATGGTGGTCAAAGGTTACAAACTTCTGGTTATAAGATAAATAAGTTCTGGAGACCTAACGTGCAACATGGGATTATAGTTAGTAATACTGTATTACATACTTGAAAAATGCCAAGAGAGTAGACCTTAAACGTTCTTGTCACAGAAAATAAATGGTAATTATGTGATGTAATGGAGACATTAGCTAATACTACGGTGGCAATCATTCTGCAATATGTAAATACATCAAATCGATACATTCTACACCTTGAACTTACCCAGTGTTACATGTCAGTTTTATCTCAAGCTGAAAAAAGAAAAGCAAATCCATGTTCAACTTTGAGTTAATTTTTCTATAAGGTGTGAAGTTGAGGTTGAGGTTTTGGTTTTTGGTTTGCTTGTTTGTTTGTTTTTGTTTTTTTCTATTGGTATCCAATCGCTCCACCATCATTTGTTGCAAAGGCCATCCCTTATCTCATTGAATTGTCTTTGCTCCTTTTTTTAAAAAAATTAGCCAAATTTGTGCTGATTTAGCTCTAGATTCCCCATGCCATCCTATCGATTTATGTGTCTATCCCTAAACCAGTATTATAGCGTCTGGATTATGATAGCTGTATCTACCATACAGCGCATACAGAAGAGGGCATATGGGGAAAAATTGTTTCTTCTATAAATTGTGTTGGGAAAACTAGATATCCACATTCAGAAGAATAAAATTGGACCTTTATCTTACACCATATACAAAAATCAATCCAAAATGGATTAAAGTCTTAACTGTAAGACCTGAAACTTTAAAACTACTAGAAAAAATAGGGAAAAAGTTTCTTGATATTAGCCTTGGCAATAATTGTTTGGATTTGACCTCAAAGGCACAGACAACAAAAGCAAAAATAGACAAGTGGAACTACCTCGGACATAAAAGCTTCTACACAGCAAAGGAAACAGACAACAGATTGAAGAGACAACCTAGGGACACCTGGGTGCCTCAGTCGGTTAAGCATCTGCCTTCGACCCAGGTCATGATCCCAGGGTCCTGGGATCGAGTCCCGCATCAGGCTTCTTTCTCAGCGGGGTGTCTGCTTCTCCCTCTGCCTGCTGCTCCCCTTGCTTGTGCTCTCTCTATCTGACAAGTAAATAAAATATTTTTTAAAAAATGAAGAGACAACCTATGGAATGGACTATAATATTTGCAAGCCAAACACCTGATAAGGGGTTAATATGCAATATATATAAGAAACTCAATTCAATAACAAAGAAAAGAAAGGGAAAGGGAAAGGGAAAGGGAAAGCAAAGGAAAGGAAAGGAAAAAAACCTAATTACAAAATGGGTAAAGGGCTTGAATACACATTTCTCCAAAAGAGACATACAAACAGCCAACATGTATATGACAAGGTGTCCAACATCACTAATGATCAGGGAAATAGAAATCAAAATGAGATATCACCACACACACGTTCGGCTATTATAAAAAACACAAAAGATGACAACTGTTGGCATAGATGTAAAGGGAAGGGACCCCTTGGGCACTGTTGGTAGATAGTACATTGGTACAACCATTATGGACAGCAGTGTGGAGGCTCCTCAGGAAAGTAATAATAGAGCTATCATATGATCCTGGAATCCTACTTCTGGGTATAAGTCCAAAGGAAATGAAATCAAGATCTTGAAGAGATACATGAATGCTCATGTTCATGATAACATTATTCACAGCAAGAGGTAGAAACAACCTAAATTTCTCTTGACAGATAAACAGATAAAGAAAATACGGTATATATATATACCCTAGAATATTATTCAGCCTTAAAAAAGGACATCCCTATTACCACAATATGGATGAATCTGAAGGACAGTACGCTAAGCAAAATAAGATGGACACAGAAAGACGAATACTGTGTGATTTCACTTGGACGTGGAATCTAAAAACGTAGAACTCAACAGAAACAGGCGGTGGACTAGTGGTAGCCCGGGGCAGGGGTGTGGGGCACATAGAGAGATGCTGGTCAAAGAGCGCAAAGTCTCCGTTTTGCAGGATGACTAAGTTCTAGAGATCTAATGCACAGCATGGTGACTATATTTAATAACACTGTTTTACAGACTTGAATTTTTTAAAAGACTAGATCTTAAGTGTTCTCATAACAAAAAAAATGGTTAGTATGTGAGATGACAGAAATGTTTATTAGCTTGGTTATGGTCAAGATTTCACAGTGCATACATATATCAAAGCATCATGTTACATATGGTAAATATATAACATTTTT
Source organism: Ursus arctos (assembly GCF_023065955.2). NCBI lineage: Eukaryota > Metazoa > Chordata > Mammalia > Carnivora > Ursidae > Ursus > Ursus arctos. Next base: position 91,337,925 of record NC_079873.1, on the reverse strand, counting down.
ATTTGTCAATTATACCTCAATGGAGCTGGAAGAAAAAGGCATATAATGATCATTTATGGGGCACCTGGGGGGCTCAGCCGCTAAGTGTCTGACTCTTGATTTTGCCTCAGGTCATGATCTCAGGGTCATGAGATGGAGCCCTGAGTCGGGCTCCATGCTCAGCGGGGAGTCTGCTTGAGAGTCTCTCTCTCCCTCTGACCCTCCCCCCTCTCTCATCCATGCACGCTCTCTCTCTAAAATAAGTAAATAAATCTTGAAAAAAAATTGAGAGGTATTCCATGTATTGGTATTTGTAAAAAATGTCAATTCTCTCTAAAATAGCCCAATTAAGTTCAAATTCAAGATTTATATTCAGCAAAAGACACTGTAGACAAAGTAAGGCACAATGACGGAACGAAACTAAATACATGTAATGTTTACTATTGCCCACACGATTCGCCTTTGCAAATCAATAAGACAAAGAGAGGAGCCTCAACAGAAAAATGGTCAGTGGATACAAACAGGCAGTGAACAGAAATGGAAACCTCAAAAGCTAACAAGCATATGAAGTGTTGCTCACACCCATTAGTAATGACAGAACTACAAATTAAGATAATAATGAGCTTTCACTTTAAATCTAAGAGACCAGCAAAAATCAGGAGACTGGATGAATCCGTGTGTTGGTAAGGAAATAGGGCTGTGGGAACTGTGCCAGACGCTCTGGTGTCTTGACCCACAGCTTGCTGTCCCTCCCTTGATTTTAGTCCTGCTGTATCTATGAAGATGTATGTCTCATCTCATGCACATATCACGTATCTCCACTTTCTATGCTGGGCTCTTCCAGTTTTCCAGTGTCTTCTCGGTCTCAGTCTCCCCTCTAAGCTCACTCCTGCCTTCGGAGATCACCTTCCAGATAAAGTACCTGCACATAAACCCTGGTTTCATTCTTTCTGGGAACTTTGGCTCAAACAGGCACCATCATGTACTTCGGGTAGAGATGTAACTGTGCAGCTTTTCTAGAGAAATCTGGCAATATACCAGTAAATCGCATCTATGCGTATCCTGTGGCCCACCAGTTCCTTTCCTAGGTCTATATCCCGAAATAATTATACTGTAGCTGCATAAGGGGATATAGTCAAGGATGTTTATTGAAGCACGTTGGTGTGGAGGGGAATACAAGGCAATCTAACCGCCGTCACTGGCTAAATGTGGCCAGTTACGCGGCAGTTATAAGCGTGTACCTGTCGCAACATGGATGGATCTTAAAACCACAATACTTGGTTCCAGTTGAAAAAAACAGAATGAGAGAAGATAGTATAGTTTACACAAATTACAAAAACATGCACAAAAGAATACACGTTTTGCAAAGCACTCATTCAAATATGCAAATAGACATTTAACATGTTAAAATAGTTGCCTATGAGGTAGAGGGGAATGGAAACGGAGGATGAAGTTTAAAAAAGGAAAAAGATCAATAAGAGGGCCCTCTCTGACCAATAATGATAAGGAGTTGTGAATTAGGAAATAAGATGAGCTCAAGCCTTTTCAGTTGAGGTCCAAGTGAAGAAACATCACGTTTTTTCCAAAGATTGATTGATTTATTTGAGAGACAGAGAGAAGTAGGGAGGGGCAGAGAGAGTCCTCAAGCAGGCTCCCCACTGAGCACAGATTCCAATGTGGGGCTCGATCCCAGGACCCCAAGATCATGACCTGAGCAGAAATCAAGAGTCCACTGCTTAACCAGTTGAGCCACCCAAGCGCCGCAAAAAGCATGTATTGCCTCATTTTTTAAAATAGTTGTATTTATTTATTTCACAGAGAGAGAGAAAGGGAGAGAGGGTGTGAGCAGGGGGAGGGGCAGAGAGAGAGAGAGAAAATCCTCAAGCAGACTCCATGTTGAATGTGGAGACTGTCCCAGAGATCGAACTCACGACCCTGTGATAATGACCTGAGCTGAAACCAAGCGTCTGACGCTTAACCAACTGAGCCACCCAGGTGCCCCGTATTGCCTCATTTTCATCTGTAAGAAATTATATGCTTTTACTACTTAGAGTTTGATGAATGCATTCCAAAGTCTTTCATCCTTTCATGTATCAATAAAATATCCACTGAGTCTCTTACTATGTAACAGTCCTCCTCCAGATACTTGCGATAAGTCAGTGAAGAAAAAAACAATCTTTGCTCTCATTAAGCTTTCCTTCTAGTTAAGAGAACAGGCAACAATAAACGTAAGTAGTTTTTGTGTTATGTTAGATTATTTTTTTATGTTTTTTTATTATATTATGTTAGTCACCATACAGTACATCCCTGGATTCTGATGTAAAGTTCGATGATTCATTAGTTACGTATAACACCCAGCGCACCATGCAATACGTGCCCTCCTTACTACCCATCACCGGTCTATCCCATTCCCCTCCCCCCTCCCCTCTGAAGCCCTCAGTTTGTTATTTTTGATGGTATGTTGAATGGCTATCAGTGCTATGGGGGAAAGAGCAGAATGATGAGGGTAGTGGTATCAAGTGGGAAATGGTTTACAACTTTAAACAACATGGAAAGGGTAGGTTTCATGAAAAATTTAGTGTATTTTATTTCCTTTCCCACAATATCCCCTTATTTTAGTGCATATAATTTGGGTGGGGCTTTTTGCATTATGTATCTTTTTGCTTAAGAATATTTTTGTATTTTCTTACAGATTGAAATTTTCATAAGGTTGATTCTATAGTTCAGTGTTTCTGATAACATTGTACTGTGTCATGTTATTGCTTATTTAATTATGCTAATTCTGGAACATTTCTACCTCCCTTTCCGTATGAATCTGTTGCCTTATTTTATGAACATTCACAGTTTCTCTTATGGATTCCTAGTTTATTTAAACTTATTGAAAGCAGAAAGCAGATGTTTTCTGCAAGTTACTTCTGCTTACTCTAGTAAATGGTTTTTAAAATGTTCCTCTTTTTTTTTCCAGATTAAAAATAGGATGAGAATTTATTAAAGGCATCAGATCATTTTCAGATAATAAAAAAAATACCCCTAAAAGCTGCCCTTTTACTTGTTTTCACGTATCATTGGTGGCAAATATAATATGCAGCTGGGATTTAAAAATATTCTGAAGAATATACTCTTGCAAAATATGGATTTCAATAGAACACTTTTTAAAAAAAAGATTTTATTTATTTGACAGAGAGAGAGAGAGAGGAAGAGAGAGCACAAGCAGGGGGCGTGGCAGGCAGAGGGAGAGGGAGAAGCAGACTCCCCGCTGAGCAGGGAGCCCGATGTGGGGCTCAATCCCAGGACCCTGAGATCATGACCTGAGCCAACGGCAGATTCTTCACCTACTGAGCCATCCAGGCATCCCGGCACACTTTTTTTTTTTAATTCAATGTCAATGGTACTGGGTTAAAAGCCTCTAACCTAAAACATGAGTTCTACACTCTACACAATTTTCAAGGTGTACATTACAGTATTGTGAACTATGAGCTCAAAGCTATGCAGTCAATCTGTAAAGCTTTTTCATCTCGCATGACCCAAGCCAAGAAGTGGGAATAACTCCGAATGTCCATCAAAAGATGAAAGGATAAAGAAAATGTGGTATATAATACCATGGAATATTATTCAGCCATAAAAACCTCGGCTACTGTGAATAATCCTGCAGTGAACACGGGAGGGCGACTATCGCTTGAAGATCCTGATGTTGTTTTCTTTGGCTATATCCCCAGACGTGGGGCTCATTGATCATACAGTAGTTCCATTTTTGATGTTTTGAGGAGCCTCCGTGCTATTTGCATAGTCGTGACGTTACTTTACATCCCCACCGACAGCGTACAAATGTTCCCATTTCTGCACGTCCTCACAAACACTTATTTTCTCTTGTTTTCTAACGGCCATCCTAACAGATGTTCAGCGATAGCTCATTGTGGTTTTGATTTGCATTTCTCTGATAATTAATGCTGTTGAACCTCCTTTCATATACGTGTTGGCCATGCGTATGTTTTCTTTGGAGAAATGTCTATGTAAGTTCTTTGCCTGTTTTTTTTTAATGGGTAATTTGTTTTTTGCTTTTTCATTTTGTTGACCCCTTTGTTCTCTACTTCCACGACTCAAATCTCCTGTTTCTCTTTTTTCCTTTCATTTTGCAGAATACTTTTGTAAGCCACGTGCTGGTTTTACAAAATAAGTGTTTATCTCTTCATTAGGGCAGGTCCCTACTACACTGGTCAGTGACCCAAATAGCCGTAGAAAGCGGCTCTGCAAACTTCCTCACTGTGTCTCAACACTATTAGACTTAATGACTAGAAGTTCTGCGGAAGACCTGCACTGATGTGCATTTCTATGACCAAAGGAGCGATCCTGAGATCTGAGTAGGGAAGAGTTTGGAGTTTGGGGGCTGTCCTTTCGGGGAAAATTAGTCTCTGCACACTTCCTCTTCACTCTTTGGTGACGTGAGCTCCCGTGATTAAAAATTTTGCACCTATTTCTCTCTGCTCTGTCTCAACTCTACTCCAGTTACCGAATGCGGCCATGTCAGTTCTCCTTCCTAGTGTCGCCATCGATTGCTACAGGTAAGTGCTAGAAGCTGGGAGAAGAAAGATCCCACCACCCCCAGATGTCCCATGAGATGTGGCCAGATTTGACCTTGTGGTCCGCTTGCTGGTGAGTCCAAGTGGTCTGAATCTACAGTAATGAATTTGTTCAAAGGGCCTGTTTCACATTTGTTCCCCGTCTTACTCTAACCTCCGGCCCACACGTTCCCGTTCACAAGGTTCTGTTTGGCTTGGATTCGGCCAGGACTTGTCTAATTACCCAGCCACTATACTGTGTATCTATGGAGTAATATTGATTTTTTTATTACTGTGATCACAAAGGAGTGTGTTAGATAACAGTGTTGTAACCTCCATCTTTCCGGTAAATTTATCATTTAAAAATATAGTATATGCCTTAACCACATGGTTGCTGTTCACAGTTACTGTCAAAATATTGACCAACACTAGAAGTACAAGAAAATAAAACAACCCACTGTTTACATTTTTGTGTATCTTTTCCAACTACTTCCTTGAGTCTGGGCGAAATAATGTGTTCTTACCTTTTTTTTCACATAACTGTTCTGTTTCATGAAGGAGATCACAGTGACTGTGTGGGCGTGTGTGTGTGTGTGTGTGTGGTGTGTGCACGCACACGTGTGTGTGCTTAATCAAACTCTTACATTATACAGACAGTCCCCAGCTTATGAGGATTTGACTGACAATTTTCCACCCTTATAATGGTGCCAAAGTGATGCACATTCTACAGAGACTGTACTTCAAATTTTGAATTTTGACCCTGTGCTGGGCACGCAGTTATGATACTCTCTGGTGATGCTGGGCAGTGGCACCTTCCGGTTCGCCACGCCATCACGAGGGCCTACAACCAGTACAGCATTCAATAAATTACATAAGATAGTCAACACTTTGTCAGAAAATAGGCTTTGTGGGGCGCCTGGGTGGCTCAGTCGTTAAGCGTCTGCCTTCGGCTCAGGGTGTAGGGATCCTGGCATTCTGGGATCGAGCCCCGCATCGGGCTCCTCCGCTGGGAGCCTGCTTCTTCCTCTCCTACTCCCCCTGCTTGTGTTCCCTCTCTCGCTGGCTGTCTCTCTCTCTGTCAAATAAATAAATACAATCTTAAAAAAAAGAGAGAGAGACAAAATAGGCTTTGTGTTAGATCATTTGGCTCACCTGTGGATTAATGTAAGGTTTTTTTTGGTAAGATTTTATTTATTTGACAGAGAGAGACACAGCAAGAGAGGGAACACAAGCAGGGAGAGTGGGGGAGGGAGAGGCAGGCTTCTCACTGAGCGGGGAGCCCGATACGGGGCTCAATCCCAAGACCCTGGGATCATGACCTGAGCTGGAAGCAGACGCTTAACAGCTGAGCCACCCAGGCACCCCTAATGCAAGTGTTCTGAGCACATTTAAGGTAGGCTAGGCTAAGCTACGATATTCAGTAGGCTAGGAGGAGTAAATGCATTTTCAACTTAGGATTTTTTTTTAAGATTTTATTTATTTATTTGACAGAGAGACAGCCAGTGAGAGGGGGAACACAAGCAGGGGGAGTGGGAGAGGAAGAAGCAGGCTCCCAGAGGATGAGCCAGACGTGGGGCTCGATCCTAGAACGCTGGGATCACGCCCTGAGCCAAAGGCAGACGCTTAACGACTGAGCCACCCAGGCACCCCTAGGATATTTTTTTAAAGATTTTTTTGTTTGTTTGAGAGAGAGACAGAGAGAGCACGAGCTGCCGGGGGGCATGGAGTGACAAGCAGATTCCCCACTGAACCCGGAGCCTGATGCCCCCGCCATGGGGCCGATCCCAGGACACTGAGATTATGACCTGAGCCGAAGTCAGATGCTTAACTAACTGAGCCACCCAGGCGCCCCTCAACTTAGGATACTTTTAACTTATTATGAGTGTGGCCCCATCATAAGTCTAGGAAAACCTGTAGTTAGGGGAAATTCCTTCTTAATTTAGGCAAAAAGATGTCTGTAAATCTTAGTTTTCTGAGGAGTTTTGTGTTTTACTTAGTAAAAAATATATTCAGGTGTTTTAGAAGGCCGGAGAGGCTATGACAGCAGCTGCTGGCCACATGCCATTTATGAAAGACACCATTTTTGCTTTTCTGATGCCAAGGGTATCTGAAAGCAAGAGAATTCTTTTTCTTGTGGTCAAAAAATAACCAAATCTGCAAACATTGACTAGAAATAATCTTAGGCTTCTTAGGTTTATGTTAAAATATTTTCTTTATCTTTTGTGGAAAGATATTTCACATGGAAGATTAAAATATAAGCAATGATTTTATTCATATATAGTATTGAGGATTCCTCATGATTGCAAAATGGCTTTTAAGAAAAGAAAACGACTATAACAAAGTAAAATATTTTGTTAAAAACAAAGGCCCTGCCTTATAATCAATTCTTCCCAAATAGCTAATTTGCAGTGCGCACGGAGTTTCTGTAACACATTATTGCCTTGAACTTTCTCTGTTAAATTGTCCCAAATGGGCAAGTAAAATGCTCTTAAGTTTTAATGCAGCAGGTAAACAGAAATCCTCCTGTTATTGCTTTAATGATGGATTTTAAGATGAGAAAAATGAACTTCTGAAAATGGTCTAGCTTACTAATCAATGTTGAGCTTATAATTTATGGAGGTCTCTTTTGACACCTTAATAGCAATGGTATATCTATCCGCCTAATCTTGTTGCTGCGTTCTCTTCAAGGGAAAGCATATTTATGAATACCGAATTGCTGCCCTTTTCTTCAGGAAGGCTGCAAGAACCGGCAGCTGATTGTAATTCCCTTTCAATACCCTATAGGCATTTTCACGCCTATGACAGACGCACATCCTGTGATTCTTAATTTCTAAAAATGAAATCTTCTATGTGAAATCACTCGGTGAAATGTTAAAGGTCCTAGATATATTGAAGGTGTGAAGTGGCTTTATCAGAATACTGAATTTTTTTTCTCTTTTAAAACTATGAACCCATAGTTCTGGGCATAAAAAAGTTATTCTCAAGGCTTGAGGGGTCACCTGGGTGTCTCCTGTAACTGGATACAGATAATTCTGTTTTCAGCTCACAAGAATTTTCTCCAAATCATATACGATGTGTTTATTTATTAACACTTTGGAAATGTCACCCATGGTTTTACTGATATTCTCAAGAGGTTTTTGATGGTGTTGAATTTTCTTTTCTTTTCTTTCTTTTTTTTTTTTTTTACTTCCCTCACGCTACCCCCCACCCATTTGGTTCTTTTCCTGGCTTATTTATTTCAATACTCTACTCAATTATTTTCTCTCTTTATTATTTTTTTGTTTTTAAATATATATACTTAATGTTGTACATTTACCTGTAAGTACCACTTCAGTTTTGATATGTAGAACTTTCATTGTTTCGAAGTGAGTTTTAAACTCACTAAACATGTTTTTCCCGTATAGTTGGACTCTCTATTTCTCATTCGATGCAATGTTTTCGGACTACAATTTGCATGACATCGACTCTTCAAAATTCCCTGGAATTTCACTTAAATCCAGTACACCGTTTTTTCTTTTTTATTTCTTTATATTTTTAAAAAAGATTTTATTTATTTGACACAGAGAGGGGGGAGAGAGTACAAGTACACGGAGCAGCAGGTAGAGGAGGAGGGAGAAGCAGTCTCCTCGCTGAGCTGGGATCCTGATGTGGGGCTCGATCCCAAGACCCTGGGATCATGACCTGAGCTGAAGGCAGACGCTTAACTAACTGAGCCACCCAGGTGCCCCTGTTTTTTTTTTTTTTAAACAATGTTCAACCTGTACTGGGAAAGATAATATGTGTTGTGTTGTATTTTATATCTAGTTTATTTCTGCTACTGCTCGAAATCTTTATATCTTACTTACATTTTGTTTGATCTATCTTTTTTATACAAGTGACTTAAGTATCTTCAACTATAATTATGAATTTGTCAACTTTTATGTCCAGTTTTATCAACACACACACACACACACACACACACACACAAAACGCATGAGTTCATACTAATATATCTTTTTGGTTGATTTTATTTTTTTATTATCATATGGTAAACCTCTATCACTACGAATGGTTTTTAACTCAAATTTTATATATTTTAATGTTAATATTTTTGTGCCATTTTTTGGCTAGTATTTACCGAGTATAACTTCTTTTTAACTATTCTTAATTTTAACCTTCCTGTGATAGTTTATTTTAGTATGTCTCTTTATGGCAACAGATTTCTGGCTTTAAAAAAAAATGAATCAATTAATCTGTTTCTAATAGGCAAGTTTAATCCTTTTGCATTTATTTTCAATATGGATATATTTCAAATTGTATATATATTTTAAAAGATTTCTTTATTTCAGAGAGAGGTAGAGTACACAAGCAGGGGAAGAGGCAGAGGGAGAATCCTCAAGCAGACTCCCCACTGGGCACAGGGTCTGATCGGGGGCTCGATTCCAGGAAACTGACATCATGACCTGAGTCAAAGCCAAGAGTTGGCAGCTTAACTGACTGAGCCACCCGGGCATCCCTATTTTGAATTGAATTTTAACATTTAGAAATTTTTTCAATCTATCATTCTTTATTCTTTTTTCTTTCCCCATTCCTTAGCTTAGAATGATATTGTTCTATACGAACTCGTTCCTTTTCATTTGCTAATATGGAAATGAGTTGTATTTATTATTATCTGTTTAGTTGTCAATTGTAATATATATTATGTGCTACTCCTTTGTCCCATTCCCTTCAACCCAAAAGTAGCCAGTACTCTCAATGCTATTTTTATGTGTTTCATTGTATGCATATATATGCTTAAGCTTGTATTGTTTTACACATTTAGTTTTTTTGTATATTTTATTTTATTTTTAGATTTTTTAAAAGTTTATTTATTTGAGAGAGATAGAGAGAAGGAGAGCACAGAGGGAGAGTGAGAGGGAGAAGAAGACTCCCCACTGAGCAGGGAGCCTGATGTGGGGCTTGATCCCAGGACCCTGAGATCATGACCCAAGCTGAAGGCAGACGCTTCACCAACTGAGCTACCCAGGCCCCCTATATATTTTAAAAGGTACAGCACCATATAAAATTTTGCTTTGTCATTCAACATTATGTTACTAAGAGCCATCCCTTTTGTGGCATGTATCTCTAGAATATTATTATATAAATATACCATAATTTATCCATTCTTTAGTCACTAAGCATTCGGATATTTCATTTTTTGTTTGACTTTTTTTTTACATGTAGCAGTGCTGCTATGCATATTCTTGTAAATGTCTCTGGCACACGTGTGCAAGAGTTCTCACGTTATTGCTGACTTATAAAATATGTAAATATTCATCTTTATTTTTTTTTAAGATTTTTAATTTATTTATTTTTGAGAGAGAGAGAGCATGTGCTGAGCAGGGAGCCCGATACAGGACTCGATCCCAGGACCCTGGGATTGTGACCTGAGCCAAAGGCAGACGCTTCACTGACTGAACCACCCAGGCACCCAGTATTCATCTTTATAAAAATCCCTGAGTGTTTTTCTAAATAGCTGTACCAATGTACTCTCAACAGCAATATATAAGAGATCCTGTGGATTCAACACCGTCTCTCTTGCCGTTCTCTTGGCATTCTCTCTGTCTTTGGTTATCAGTAGCTGTTGGGTCAGCCCTCAATTCTTCTTCAGGAGGAAACGTTCTATTAGTAGGTATAATTTGGGGTGTTCTGTGGAGGAGGTGAGGTCAGTCTTCCTACACTGCCATCTTGAACCGGCCTCTACATGTATGTATTCAAACATGTTTGGTGAAGGTGCTTGAAGACCTCTCCTACCTTTAGTGAGTGGATAGGGTGCTACAGCCCAACCCCTGGCTTTATAATGCGACACTGACATTGACCCCATATCATATGGAACATCTTGAGTCTTGAATACACTTAAGTAGCCAAACTCCTAGCCACACTACATCCTCCAGAGAACAGCAAATTTAACAGCCTTTCATTTTTGTTATATTTCTGGTTCTTAGCTATGTCCTCTGATCTTCCTCTTTCTATATTGCACCTGTCATTGCCACGTATTTAAAGCACAATTGGTATGCTAGATAATAAAGTGCTTGACTAATTTTGACCCAAACTTAACTAACGATTTTTATGACGACCTAGAAACTAGATTATGAGATCTTAAAAAGCAGACATTTTATATTTAAATTCATGTAATCTTCACATGCATATATAAGAATAGATCATATAGTAAATCCTCAAAAACTGTTCGTCGAATAAATGAGACGAGTGACTGTGTGATCATTCATTGCCATAGAAAGCCTGGAAAACACGAATGGAAAAATACATATGTGCAATAGCTCGTGTCCCCTCCTTAATTTTTGCTTTGCTGAGATGTTTAAAATTTTCATTTTTAGTGATGGAATGGTAAAGAAAAGGACAGCCTCTGTAATTATCTGTTTGTTCCTGTCATCACAGCCTCACTATGCTGTTCCTAGGAATTTGGGGTTTTATCTTGTGCTTGAGCAAAATATGCATTCAAATAACCTCCGTGTATTTGTAAAACAATATTAGATTAAACTGCTTCTATGACAATTTAAAACTGGCTATCACTCTATCACAAAACACCTATTTAAACAAATCATTTTTCCTGAGGATTTAGTTATCATAAGGTAAAACAAAGCCCAATTGTCTCTGAAATTTTAAAAATGCAATAATGATCTGTTTGCCTTATTCCTTTGCATAATCCAACACTACAGAGGACTACGATAGTCTTTGTACAACGTGTTATACATTATCCATTTAGCAAACCAGCTCTTCCTATTTTTGGAATTCCCCATAGCATTTGCAGAGTTCAGATAGCTGGTCTTTCTAAAAATTTTTCAAGTTCACTGTCTAGAGCCTTTCTAATAAGCTACTAATTAATGTATCTCTCTGACTGTTCTCCTTCCCCACACTCTTCTCTTTTATTTGAAATGACCCACAATGTTTTAATGGGCTTTTGTAACAAACAAAATGTCACCATGAATATTGCACCTCTGGATACTTTTCAAAGCTTCTGGAGAAATTTAACATTGGCCAGAATGGGTGTATTAAAGGCAATATATAAAAAATGTTGGCATTAATTTATTTCAGATCCATATGCTAACGTCACACTAAATTACTTTTATTCAGAGTAGCAGAGTAATCAGGGTACTTATCCCATTTTATCGTGGCATACTTAATAACCATGTAAAATGTACGCTGTGGAGAACTAAGCTTAAAGAAATATATCACATTTATTCTAATAATGCCGATACCCTCCCTGAAACAAGGAGAAGTTTGCGCTACCTTGGAATAGGTCTATTTAATATCTCGATTTGAACATTTTGATCAAGAATAGCATTGCATACTCACTTACGAGGCAGCAACTGACATGCTTCCAAGATTCTCAAATTCTATTTTGATATGCAAATAAGCAACTTTATGGTTGATTCTATCAATATTAAATTAATTCAGTGTCCCTATCTTCTTCAATTCTTAATTAATTCAATTAATTCAATTCAATGTTCCTGCCTTCTTTTCTATGTAAGCTATTGAGCGTTAAATTTCTTCAGGTCAAGCATATGGTAATTGGCTTAACTTCGTGCTTGGGAAGAGTGGTTAGACCGTCATACCTTAACCTAAATCTTTCAGATCATTTGGAGCTATGAGTGGATATTGAGCTACGGCTTAAAAGTGTGGATGGAACATAAGGCAGCAAATTCCATGAGGAAAGGGGGTTGGGTATGAACTCTTTCTGGAGTTTTCCCTTCTTGCTGAAAATCCTCAAAAAGCTTATAAAAGAAGGCAGAGTCATTGCCACCAACTTGAAGACTCACTCGGAACAGAAAATAATAAAACAATTTTTTACCACATACAAGTACTATTGTAAGTACAAATATGATGTTATTTAATCTTCTCAATAATTCTGTGAAGTGGATTATTATCTCTACTTTATGGAAAAAGTAAGGAGGAAAAGAAAGTAAGTAGTAAGCACTGGATGGTACTGATAGGTATTGACCATTTGGTTGGTGGCGCTGGAATTAAAGCTGTGAAGCAATCAGGGCCTAGTCATGGATTTCATCCCTCCGTGGCACATTTTGCCTTTGCCTCATTCTATTTCTGTGTCACTGGTTGCACTGCAAACAATCCCTTCACCAGGGAGACTAGTAAGAATAGTGTGGTTTGATCATTGAAATCTATCTTGCAGGAAATACATAAGTTCAGTATCACAAAACTATAACATAATGCAATATACAAGTTATACTCATAAAAGCCTGAATTTTATTCTTACAAAGTTAATGAGTTTTATCTGTATTTACCACACCTACCAGTCAGATATAGCCATCAATCAATCAAATCAGTCTTAAGTCAAAGGAAAAATGTGTTGCCTGCCTAAACATGGGAGGAAAATGGTGGTATCGTGCGCGCGCTCTCTCTCTCTCTCTCTCTCTCTCTCTCTCGTATAGTCGACACACAATGTTACATTAGTTTCAGGTGTACAACATCGTGGTTCCACTGTTCACCCAAGTGTAGCTCCCACCTGTCACCACCCAACGCTATCACAATATCAGTGACTGTAGTCCTTATCCTGTGCCTTTGATTCCCATGACTTATTCATTCCATAACTGGAAGCCTGCATCTCTCACTCCCCTTCACCCATTTTGCCCAACCCCCCTCCCCTGCCTCTCTGGCAACCATCAGTTTGTTCTCTGTATTTATAGGACCGATTCTGGTTTTTATGTATTCATTTTTTAAGATACACTTATGAGTGAAATCATATGGTATTTGTCTTTCTCAGTCTGACTTACTTCACTTTGCATCATACCCTGCAAATCCATGTTGTCTCAAATGGCACAATGTCATCCTTTTTTTATGGCTGCATTATATGTGTGTATGTGTGTGTGTGTGTGTGTGTGTATACATCACATATTCCTTATTTATTTGTCTGTTGATGGACACTTAGATTGTTTCCATATCTTGGCTATTGTAACTCATGTTGCAATAAATATAGGGAGGCATATATTGTTTTGAATTAGTGTTTTCATTTTCTTTGGGTAGATACAATGGTGGTACCTCTTGAGCCTAGAAGTATGCAACTCGACAAACATTTATTGACTGTCACTTATTTTTTTATTTTTTTAAATAATTTTTATTATGTTATGTTAGTCACCATACAGTATATCCTTAGTTTTTGATGTAGTGTTCCATGATTCATTAGTTGCGTATAATACCCAGTGCACCATGCAATATGTGCCCTCCTTACTACCCATCACTGGTCTATCCCAATCCCTCACCCCCTCCCCTCTGAAGCCCTCAGTTTGTTTCCCAGAGTCCATAGTCTCTCATGGTTCATTCCCCATTTTGTTTACCCCCCCTTCATTCTTCCCTTCCTTCTCCTACTGATCTTCCTATTTCTTATGTTCCAGAAATGAGTGAAACCATATAATTGTCTTTCTCTGCTTGACTTATTTCACTTAGCATAATCTCCACCAGTCCCGTCCATGTTGCTGCAAATGTTGGGTAATCGTTCTTTCTGATAGCTGAGTAATATTCCATTGTATATATGGACCACATCTTCTTAATCCAGTCATCTGTTGAAGGGCATCTCGGCTCCTTCCACAATTTAGCTATTGTGGACAAAGCTGCTATGAACATTGGGGTGCATATGGCCCTTCTCTTCACTACGTCTGTATCTTTGGGGTAAATACCCAGTAGTGCAATGGCTGGGTCATAGGGTAGCTCAATTTTTAACTTTTTAAGAGACCTCCACACTGTTTTCCAGAGTGACTGTACCAACTTGCATTCCCACCAACAGTGTAATGTGGCAGGACACAAAATCAATGCTCAGAAATCAATTGGATTTCTATACACGAACAATGAGACTGAAGAAAGAGAAATTTGGGAATCCATTCCATTTACAATAGCACCAAAAATCATACATTATCTCGGAATTAACTTAACCAGAGAGGTAAAGGAGCTATACTCTAGAAACTACAGATCACTCTTGAAAGACACTGAAGAAGACACAAAAAGATGGAAAAATATTCCATGCTCATGGATCGGAAAAATTAACATAGTTAAAATGTCTATGCTACCCAGAGCAATCTACACTTTCAATGCCATCCCGAACAAAATACCAATGACATTTTTCAAAGAGCTGGAACAAACAGCCCTTAAATTTGTGTGGAATCAGAAAAGGCCCCGAATTGCCAAGGAATTGTTGAAAAGGAAAAACAAAGCTGGGGGCATCACGTGGCTGGATTTCAAGCTATACTACAAAGCTGTGATCACAAAGACAGCATGGTACTGGCACAAAAACAGACACATAGACCAATGGAACAGAATAGAGAGCCCAGAAATGGACCCTCGGCTCTTTGGGCAACTAATCTTTGACAAAGCAGGAAAAAACATCTGGTGGAAAAAAGACAGTCTCTTCAATAAATGGTGCTGGGAAAATTGGACAGCTACATACAAAAGAATGAAACTTGACTACTCTCTCACCATACACAAGGATAAACTCCAAATGGATGAAAGACCTTGATGTGAGACAGGAATCCATCAAAATCATAGAGGAGAACACAGGCTGCAACCTCTTTGACTGTCACTTATGAAACTGACAACATAAGAAGCACTGGGGACATGCAACAAACAAGAAATAATTTTTACCTTTGAAGAAGTTATAATCCAGTGTGGAAAACACACATGTAAACAATTCATTACAACACAAAGGGATAATGTTATAATAAATATATGCATACAATATTGACATCATATTGACATAGCATCGTATAGATAATAATTCATTGAAAGGGAGTAGTAGGAAAAGAAAGACTGCATAGGGAAAGTGGTATCTGAGCATGACTTTGAGTGATGAGTAGGCATTTACCATGAAGATAAAAATGGAAAAAGATAGTAAGAAACCATCATTGTTCAAATGTACCAAAAGCATGTTGCATCTCTTCAGCTTTTTACAGATAAGTTATTTACCTCTAGTCTTAAGAATTGGGTTATTCTGCTTCAGAAGTAGTATAAATAAAATCATTGTGCATTAATAGAGGCAAAGCAATCAAATTTGATATGTTTTGAAGGGATTATCTTGTGCCTGGCACCGTGCTAGGGATTTTGAAGAATGATATGCAATACTAAATTATTTCTTAAGAGTTTATTCATTTATTTGAGAGAGAGAGAGAGAGAGCACGAGAGGGGGGAGGGTCAGAGGAAGAAGCAGACTCCCCACTGAGCAGGGAGCCCAATGTGGGGCTCGATCCCAGGACCCTGGGATCATGACCTGAGCCGAAGGCAGACACTTACCTGACTGAGCCACCCTGGCGCCCCTGCAATACTAAATTCTAAATAGCTCAGAAATGGCTCTTATTGGTAGCTACCCAAAGCAATATACAGATTCAACGCATTCCTTATGAAAATTCCAATGGTATTTTTCACAGATATAGAACAAACAATCCTAAAATTTGTATCGAACCATAAAAGAGTCTAAATAGCCAAAGCAATCTGGAAAAAGAAGAACAAAGCTGAAGGCAGCAAGTCCCTGATTCCAAACTCTATTATAACCCTATAGTAATTGAGACAGCATGGCACTGGCACAAAAACAGACACATAGGTCAATGGAACAGAAGAGGGAGCCCGGAAATAAACCCACACATATATGGTCAATAAATTTATAGCAGAAGCCAAGAAGGTACAATGGAGAAAAGACAGTCTCTTCAATAAATGGTGTTGGAAAAATTGGACAGCCACATTGAAAAGATTAAATCTGGATCACTATCTTATACCATACACAAAAATCAACTCAAAATGGGTTAAAGACCTAAATTTCAGACCTAAAACCATGAAACTCCTAGAAGAAAAGATAGGCGGTAAACTCCTTGACATAGGTCTTGGTGATGATCTTTTAAAAATCTGACACCAAAACAAAAGCCACAGAAGCAAAAATAAACTACTGGGACTACATCAAACTACAAAGCTTCTGTACAGCAAAAGAAACCATCAGCAAAATGGAAAGGAAACAGACTGAATGGGAGAAAGTAATGGCAAATCACATATCTGATCGGGGTCCAATGTTCCAAGTATATAAAAAAATTCATACAACTCAATGGCAAAAACAAACAAAAACCCAAACAGTTCAGTTAAAAGATGGGCAAAAGATCTGAATAAACATTTTCCCCCAAAGGAGACATGCAGAGGGCCAATATGAAAAAATGCTCAACATTATTAATCATCAGGGAACTGCAAATCAAAACCATAATGCAATATCATCTCACACTTGTTAGAATGGCTATTATAACAGACAACAAATAATAAGTATTGGCAAGTATTTGGAGAATAGAGAAAAGAGAACCCTTGTGCACTGTTGGTGGGCATGTAAAATGGTGCAACCACCGTGGAAAACAATATGGAATGTCTTTAAAAAATTAAAAATACAACTACCATATGACCCAGGAATTATACTTCTGGGTATTTATTTAAAAATAATAAAAACAGGGGCCCCTAGGTGGCTCAGTCGTGAAGCATCTACCTTTGGCTCAGGGCGTGATCCCAGGGTGCTGGGATCGAGCCCTGCATCGGGCTCCCTGCTCTGCTGCGAGCCTGCTTCTTCCTCTCCCAGTCGCCCTACTTGTGTTCCCTCTATTGCTGGCTGTCTCTCTCTCTGTCAAATAAACAAATAAAATCTTTAAAAAATTAAAGTAAAAATAATAAAAACACTATTTTGAAAAGATACATGTACCCTGTGTTAAATTGCAGCATTATTTACAGCAGCCATGATGTGTCAACCTAAGTGTCCGCGGATGGATAAATGTATAAAGAACATGGACTATTATTCAACCATTAAAAAGAATGAAATCTTGACATTTGTGACAACATGGATGTTCATTAAGGGCATTATGCTAAGTGAAATAATTCATACAGAAAAAGGCAAAGCCCGTATACCTTTTTTACTTACAGAATCTTAAAAAAAAGCTGAAAACACACTGGTTGCAGGGGAGTGGGAGAAATGGGTGAACTGTTTTTGGGTTTTTTATAGTTTAAATAAATGGAAAAAAATTTTTAAAGTAGGTCAGAAATGTTTCTTACTGGCAGCTTTCAGGACTTTGTTAGTATAGTATTTCATTGTCACTGTCATTGCATTGCTCGTAATAGTATATTTTATATGTTGTGCTGAATTTGGATGACAAGAACTGTATTTATGGTATCTGGTTTAATAGACAATCATCTATAGTTATATATTATGCATCACTCGGATCTGGCACACCTTTCCCATGACACTCTTTATGCCACCAATAGAAGTGTCAATTTCACAGCTTAATACCCTTTGCCAATAATTCTGGAACTATTGGCTAAATGGAAATGCAGAGTCATGGCTCAATTTCTGGCTAGCACTCTTGATGCAAGGGTTCTTTTATAAAGATGTAATTTTGGGGAGAGTTGCATTGGAATAGAAACAATAAATGACACATCTTTTGTTTTTAAAAAACAATTCAAGTGAGTAAATTTAACAGATTTTATTGGCTTTATTCAATGATTCATGACAATCAGGCAGCATCCCATCTAGCAGATAGAAAGGAGCTCCGAGGAGCTGCACAAAATGAAAGACTTTTATGAGCAGACGGGAGTGGGGAAAGAAAGCTACAGCAGCAAAAAGCAGATTGGTTGTAGCACATTCACTTTCCTTTAGGGGATGGCAGTTTTCTCAGGCAGATCACCTTACCAGTATTGACCAGGTAATTCCTGATTGACTGGTTTAAGATTCTATTTCTGGGAAAGCCCAAACTGTAATTACATTAAGTACTAAGCCTTGGTTTGGTGACACCTGGCTTAGCACAAGTGACTCCATTTGGGGCCTGTCTTGTCTTTAACAATTTCCTAAATTCTAAATCAATGGAGACATAAGATAAAGAGATACTGGAGAGCATGCATTAGACTGCCTAATGACAATTGACTTTCTATTACTGCATCCCAGAAGGATCACAGGCACTGCTTAGACACCTCCAGACCACCCGTAACGGATGTAGTGATTGGACTACTTACTCTTCTAGATGGCTGAGAGCAGAGCAGCATGTCCCTACTTTGTAGTCGGACAGATCTCCCAAAGAGATAGGTTGGAGCCAAAACCATCCAGTTCTCTCTCCTGAACTCACTAACCAAGTAAATCCCTCCTCCTCCTCCTACAGAAATTAACGCCCCTCCACATAGAAACCTGAAGTCCAGTAAAAGGAGGTCCTCTGAACACGAATGAACAGAAAAAATGCACATATATGACAAAAATAAAACTACAGATATTAGATCAATGCCATAAAGCCTCACAAAACTCCTATATTCGTTGAGGGTGAATTACGTCCATAAACTTAGATATTAAAGGGAAAAGGCCAGAGTTTTTCTGCCCTGGAAACTAGAGTTTCTGTGCTGTCTACTCCTAGATCAATTCTATTCCTAGTGGGCACCTTTTAATTAATAACTTAAATATTGTGGCTTTATCCATGCTAACAGTAACTTTTCTCCCACTGTGTTGCCAGCTTTCTTATTCAACTTGACCCTGTTCTGGTTTTTTTTTCCTTTAAGTGATACTTTTCTGAGTACTTATTATATGTAAGAAGCCAAGCTGCTTCATATTTCATTCAAAGAAACATCAATCAGGAATCTAAATATAAATGAAAAGCCATTAAACATTTTACATAGCCTTTTGATGAGTTGTCAAAGGGAGGTTATATTCACAAAATATAACCAAACAGCAGCTGCTCCCTGGTCTCCTCCCCAACTCCACTGCCTGTATCTTGTGAACCTCTTTGGCTTTACTGTCTCGTTTTGCTTTGTTTTCTCATTCATTATCACAAACTTCAACTGGTTAGTTAAAGGGAATTGATTGTCCTTAGAAATTAGATGAAGAGAAAGGATGATTATTTTCCCCAGTCACAATGATAATACTGCAAGGAAGGGATTACTATTATTTTGCTGGTGGTTGGTTAAATCCATTTTCCAAGGCCATAGAACTAGTAAAAGTGGCAGAACTTAGATTTGAAGTCGGTTCTGTTTTTTTTTTTTTAAGAAAACGAAACAAACAAAAAAGGATTTGGAATAAAGTTCCACTGACCTGAAAAGGGTGAAAAGATTAGAAAAGAATTGTATGCACTCAAAATATGCCTTGCAGACACAGCAAAAATTTAGCATTATGAACTACAAAACCCTTGTGGGAATATTCTCTCGGGGAATTTCTAACATCTAAGGATTTTTTTTTTTTTCCTTTTGGTAGACGTGGACTTTGTGGAGTTTATTTTGTGGTGGTGGGAAGAGGCTCTCTGTTCAGGCCAGATTCTTACCTATGTTAGTTTTCTACAGGTAATAGACTTTATTTTTTGAACAGTTTTAGATTTACAGAAAAATTGACTGGATCATTCAGAGAGTTCGCACATACTACACACAGTTTCCCCGATTATTAACATCTTACATTACTATGGTTGTCAATATTAATGAATAAATACTGATATATTATTAAGTCCATACTTTATTCAGATTTCCTCATTTTTATTAGAGTTATTTTACTATTCCATGATCTAATTTTCCATATATAGTATTTCCATAATTTCCATAATTAGTATTATCAGTTATAATACTGATATTCCATGGATTTTACTAATCCATAATTCCATCCAAGATACCACATTACATTTAGTTGTCTTACCTCCTAGGGCTCTTCATGGCTGTGACATTTTCTCAGACTTTCCTTGTTTTTGATGATCTTGAGAGTTTGGAGGGGTACTGGTTAGGAATATTGTAGGAACGCCCTCTATGGAATTTGCCTGATGTTTTTCCCCACTGGGGTTATGAGTTTTAGGCAGGAAGACCACCAGGCAAAGTGCCCTTCTCATCACATCATACAAGAATACAGACCATCAACATGACATACCACTCTTGTTAACTTTGACCCCCTGGCTGAGGTAGTGTTTGTCTGTTGTCTCCACTGTGAAGTTGCCTTTCCTCTCCATACTATACTCTTTGGAAGGAAGTCACAAGGGGTAGCTCACGCTTAAGGAGCTGGGTATTTTTCTCCATCTCCTTGAAGACAGAGTATCTACATAAATTATCAGAATTCCTTTGCATGGGAGATTTGTTTATTCTTTCCCTAACATGTTTTTTGCCCATTATTTAATAGAGTTGCTTGTTTTCTTATTATTGAGTTTTGAGTGTTTGAATATTTTAGATACAAACCCTTTATCAGATATGCATTTTGCAAATATTTTCTCCCAGGCTGTGGCTTGACTTCTCATTCTCTTAACAGTGTCCTTTGTAGAGCATGTGTTTTGAATTTTGATAAAATCTAATTGATTCATTGTTTCTTTGATGGCTCATCTTTTGAGTAATCTATCTAAAAACTCAGCACCAAACCCAAGGTCATATAGATTTTCTCTCATGTTTACTTCTCGAAATGTCAGAGGTTTTGCTTTTTTAATGTAGGCCTATGATCCATTTTAAGTTCATGTTTATGTAAGATATAAAATACATATCTAGGTTCTTTTTTTGGCATATGGGTGTCTAATTTATTGAAAAAAATTTCAATTTATTGAAAAGACTACCTTTGTCCATTGAATTGCCTATCCACTTTTGTCAAAGATCAGCTGACTATATTTGTATGGGTCTATTTCTGGGCTGTTTATTCTATTCCATTGATCTATGTATTTATTCTTTCATCCAACGTTATGCTGTCTTGCTTACTGTAACCTTAGTGTAAGTCTTGTAATCACATAGTGTGAGTCTTCCAGCTCCGTTCTTCTTCATATTATGTTGGCTATCCTGCGTTCTTTGTCTTACCATTTAAGTTTGTCAATAATTAACAAATATCTTGCTGAGGTTTTAAATCAGATTGTGTTGAATCTATAGATCAACTTGGGGAGAATTTGCATTTTAACAATATTGGGTCTTCCAATTCATTTTCCAATTCATCTTTCCATTTATTAGATCTTTGATTTTTTAAATCAGTGTTTTGTAGCTTTCTGCGTATATTTCCTGTGTGTATTTTGTTAGCTACATACCTGAGTGTTTCCTTTTGGGGAGGTGCTATTAACAACCATAGTGTTTTGTTAAATTTAAATTTCGATTTGTTCATGTATGGTATATAAGAAAGCAATTGACTTTAGTATATTAACCTTGCATCCTGCAACCTTGTTATACTCAGTAGTTCCAGAAATTTTTTGTCCTCCTTTGGGAGGATTTTTTACATAAACAATGATGTTATCTATGAATAAAGATAGCTTTATTTCTTCCTTCCCAAGCTGTATACTTTTCATGTTTTATTTGTCTCATTGCACTAAGACTTCCATTATGATGTTGAATAGATGTGTTGAGAAAAGACATATTGCCTTAGTCCCGACCTTAGGGGAAAAGTGTCCATTTTTTTCTGATGAACCATGATATTACCTGTAGGCTTTTTGTAGATGTTCATTACCAAACTGAGACATTTCCCCTCTATTCCTAGTTTGCTGAGAGTTATTACCGTGAATGGGTGGGTGGATTTTGACAAATGCTTTTTCTGCATCAATTAATATGATCATATGATTTTTCTTCTTCTTCACTCTGTTGATGTGGTAGATTACATTAAGTGATTAATTGTTAAATGTTGAAACAGCTTCACAGACCATTTAGTCATGGTCTATAATTCTTTAATACATTGTTGGATTCATTTTGCGAACATTTTCTTAAGGATTTTTACATTTATATTCATTATAGATATCAGTCTGTTGCTTTTCTTTCTCGTAATCTCTTTATCTGATTCTGACATTAGAGTAATGCTGGCTTCATAGAATGAGTTAGAAAATGTTCATTCTGCTACTATTTTATATAAGACATTGTGAAGAATTGTGTCATTTCTTCCTTAAAAGTTTGCTAGAATTTACTGCTGAAATCATCTGGGATAGATGATTTCTTTTTTGGAAGGTTATTAGGTTATTAATTATTGATTCATTTTTTGTTTTCTATTTTAGATAGATTTCTTGTTATCTATTTTTCTTTGTGTGAGTTTTGGTAGTTTGTGTCTATAAGGAATTGGTTCATTTCATCTAAATTATCAAATTGTGAACATCTTTTTTTTCTTAGTACTCCTTCATTAATTATCCTTTTAAATGAGACCAAAAATGATAACCCCTCTTTTATTTCTTATATCCGACGTCTGTGTCTTCTTTTGTTCCTGATTAGCCTGGCTAGGAGTTTATCAATTTTACTTATCTTTTCAAAAAAACAACATTTGGTTTCTTTGAATTTCTTTATCATTTTCCTGTTTCCAATATTATTGATTTCTGCTGCAATGTTTTTTATTATTTATTTTCTTCCACTTGCTTAAAGCTTAAATTGTTTTTTCCCCTCCAGTTTCTTAAGGTATATGCTTAGGTTGTTGATTTTAGATTTTTTTTTTAGTAATATATGCACTTAATGCTATAAATCTCTCTCTAAGCACTACTTTTGTTGCATCCCACAAATTTATATAGATTTTTTTTAGTTCAAGTATTTTTCTTTTGTTCAAATACTATACATTTCTTCTGAGACTTCTTTGACCCATTTGTTGTTTAAAAGTATATAGTTTAATATTCAAATACTTGAATATCCAGCTATGTTTCCATTACTCACTTCTAGTTTAATTTCATTGTTGTATGAGATCATACTTTTTATCATTTATTTTCTTTTTTAAAAAATTATTTACTTATTTGAGAGAGAGAGAGCGAGAGCACCAGCAGGAGGGGCAGAGGGAGAGAGAAATTCAAGCAGACTCTGCACTGAGCCTGGAGCCCAGCACGGGGCTTGATTTCATGCCACTGAGATCATGACCTGAGCCACAACCAAGAGTTGGATGCTTAACTGACTATGCCTCCCAGGCACCCCTATAATCTATTTTCTTTTAAGTTTATTAAGTGTATTTTATGGCATAGATGTGGTCTGTCTTCTGAATGTTCTATGTGAACTCAAAAAGAATGTGTATTTTACTGTTGGACTATTCTATAAATTGCAATTATATCAACTTGATTGATGGTGCTATTCAGATGAAATATATGAAATATATTCTTATTGGTTTTTCAGCCTGCTTGATCTATTAATAACTGATAGAAGGTATTAAAACCCCCAACTATAATGATGGTTTTTGCTATTTGTCCTTTTAGTACTGTCAGTTTGCCTTGCATATTTTGATGCCCAGTGTTTAAGTGCACACACACTTAGGATTCTTAGATCTTTTTGGAGAATGGACCCCTTTATCATTATGTAGTGTCCTTCATTACCCGTAATATTCTTTCTTGTTTCTGAAGTCGTTGTCTCTATTCATTAGCTACTCCTTCTTTTTTTGATTGGTGTTAGCATAGTATATCTTTCTCCATCCCTTTATTTTCTATCTATATGTCTTTTATATTTGAAATGCATTTCTTGTGGGAAAGAGATAGTTGAGCGGGTTTTTTTTAAAATCCATCTGACAATCTTGTCTTTCACTAGTGTGTTAGTATCACAAATATTTAGTTACTGATATATTTGTATTAATATTTTCTATGTCTGCAACTGGTTTCTGTTTATTACCAGAGACTTCTTTTGCAACATTTTCTGGTTTTAACTGAGCACTTTATATTATTACATTGTATACCCTCTCTTAGTGTATCAATCATAGTTCTTTGAAAATATTTTAGTGATTGCAATGTACAATTTAAACTAACCTAAATCTACTTTAAAATACACGATGCCATTTCTTGTGTAGCGCAGATATTTTCTAACAAAGTGTTCCGTACTCCTACCTTCTGGCCCGATGATATTGCTGGCATTCATTTCATTTATTCATAGGCTATAATCACCCAATACATGGTGACTATTATTATTTTAAGCAGACAGTTATCTTTCAGATAAGCCAAGAACATGGAAAGGAATAGATTTTATTTTGCCTCTCTTTATTCCTTCCCTGATGCTCTTCCTTTCTTTTATGTAAACCTAAAATATCTCCTTTCTCCCTGAAGATTTCTTTTCAACATTTCTTGGAGGACCAGTCTCCTGGAGATAAATTCTGTTGTCGCTTTTTTTTAAGGTGGAGCCTCCAAAAAGCTCTATTTCACCTTCGTATTTAAGGATAATTTCACTAGATATAGGATTCTGGGGTTTTTTCTTTTAACATTTTACATAACTCATGCCACTCTCTTCTTGTTTGTACATTTTTTTTTCCTTCTGTAGATAAGGTGTCCCTAATTCTTGCTTTTAAAAATACATTCCCTTGTCTTTGTTTTTCTGTCCTTTGAATAAAATATTCCTAGGTGTGGTGTTTGGGTATTTATTCTATTTGGCATTTTCTGAACTTCCTGGATCTATGATTTAGTGACTGTCATTTTAGAAATTCCTTGGATGTTATTACTTCAAATATTTCTTTTCTAGTTTTATTTTCTTCTTCTTCTGGTATTTCAGTTATTTCCTTTGAAATGTTTGGATGTTCCAGTAGTTTTTTCCCTTTCTTCCTTTACATTTCAACTTGGGAAGTTTCTATTGCTCTATCTTCAGGCTCACTAATTCTTTCCTTGTCCATGTCTACTCAGTTGATGAGCCCAACAAAAGCATTCTTCATTTCTGTTAGAGTTGTTAATGCAGAGCTTTGCCTTTTGATTCTTTTTTAGAAAAGTTAATCTCTCTGCTCATATTACTCATCATTTCTTGAATGTCTGCTTTTTTCATTAGAACCCTGAGCATATTAATTATAGTTATTTTAAATTCCCTGATAATTCCAAAATCTGTGTCATACCTGAGTCTGATTCTGATGCTTGCTTCGTCTCTTCAGACTGTTTTTCCTTCTCTCTTTTCAGCATGTCTGGCATTTTTTGTTGTTGTTAAAAATCAGAAGGGATGCATTGGGTAAGAGGAATTGTGATAAATAGGCCTTTAACGTGAGAAGTTATGTTAATTTTTCTAAGAATTACATGGTTTGTTTTGTATAGCTCTAGATACTGACGGCATGAAATTCTTGTAGTGTCCTTGTCTTTGTCTCCTTGAGTTGGGCTTCTATAAGTACTTCTTCTCAGAGAGATACTCTGTTTTGTAACTCTTTCAGTGGTGAGGCACTGTTAGTATACTACAGTCCCATTGGTGTCATTGTAATGTGTAGGGGAGACAGAACTTTCTATAATATTCTGGTTAAATATTAGTCGTTTAGTAGGCTTATGCCTTTGGTCGATGAGCTTTACAAGTGTTTCTTCTTGTAAAGCTCTCCCACCCTTTCTCTGGTGAGGCTAGAAGGCTAGAGGGGGGCTGCAGTGGGAGAAATGCCATCCCTTCAGGTGGGAAAATGCTCTGGTAAGTTCTTTCCTCTGGAGAGCTGGCCTTTCTTATGGAGAATGCTCTGGGTGTATATCAAAATGGTTACTTGCCCCTACTTCTGCCAGAGACATGAAAAGATTTTTCTTAGCTCTTTAATAGAGAAACTGATAGAGGTCTTGAAGGTCAAACACATAAAAGTGTGAGGGCCCCCCTAAGTCTATGGCCCTCAGTTGTTTCTTCTTTTC
Organism: Ursus arctos; assembly: GCF_023065955.2. Lineage (NCBI taxonomy): Eukaryota > Metazoa > Chordata > Mammalia > Carnivora > Ursidae > Ursus > Ursus arctos. Next base: position 91,311,914 of record NC_079873.1, on the reverse strand, counting down.
ACATTCAGCCACATTCAGCCTCCAACAATTTATCAGAATTACCATTTAAGCATTCTTGCCAGTTTATGGCTCCAGCAGTTTCTGCTTCAAGTAAGCAGATGTCAGTGATGGTTTTCCTGATTGCTTGTCTATCCATTATTCATGGGGTGGTTTTCCTGCAAACCAAGGTTTTTGATGGGCTTCTTTGATTTTCAGTTTGTTCAGTTTTTCTCTTGTAAGGATGGGAGCAGTGACTTGCAAACTCTTAGCATATCAGAGTTCTCTCCATGATGGATATTGTTACTTTGGGCCAGATTGCTGATAAAGTAGTAAGAGTATGTCTCATAAACCAAATAAAAACTTTTTATGTATGCTTATAACAATTATTCATGGTTTTGTTTCTTTATAGTTGAATAAGTATGATTCACTTTTTTCCAGCTTGTGGACATGTCTGAAAGAATTTTATCGGCGTTCTGTCACTATTTAATAATTTTGTTACCTAGAGGAAAAGTATAACAGTGTTCTCTTTGGGTCCCAAAACAGAAGCTGTGGGATAGCTATTATGTCCGTTATATTTGAGGAAATAAAATTTTGATGAAACTTATTCCTGACAAGAGTCTTACTTAGTGGTACTGATTTGTTTGTTTCAATGAATATCTTTTATGATTTGTCTCTATCTCAGATATTTAGCTCCACGTCTAGTTGACCGAGAATGGACTTAGATTTAGACACAGAATAATAGAGTTAAAAGAAATCTAGGTGGCTATCTAAAGGAGTGATGTGATTTTCCCAAAGTCACAAACCAATTTAGAGGCTGTATTGGGTCTGGAGCTGAGGTCTACTGTCACATAGTCCTTTAATAAATAAATAAATAAATAAATAAATAAATAAAAATAAATAGGTTTTATTTAGCAAACGTTGATTGATGCAAGGTTTTACATTATACAAAGTTACTTAAGAATTAGTTCTTACCATCCAGGTGTTTTCAACCTAGTTAGGAAGATAAGACAAATATACAAGTAGTTACTCTACATTGTAGAAAAGATTAAGTGCCAGGGGAAGGGAGATTCAGAGTTGGGACACAGCATATCTAGTGGCGAGATCAGTGATATCAAGTTCAATGCCCTTTTTCGTCTGTCTTTTACCAAAAATATTGTCTGAAAAGAATTCTTTTTGTGCTTTGCTAAGTGTTCGGACCCTACGATTTTGTTCTTCTGTTTAATAAAATAAGTAGAAAATATCGATTAGGAATTTGGACCCAAATAAGACAGACCTATGTTCAGAACCTAGCTTTATGATATGCTAACTATTTGACTAAGGACAAGTTCAATTTGATTCAATTCAACAAATATTTATCAACCACCTTCAATGTGCCCGGCACAGCTTTCTAAACACTCTGAGATACTACAATGGAAAAAAAGAGTAGGAAAATATGTTGCCTTATAAAGTTACATTCTAGTGGATGCATGTTTTAACGAAAGGATTGCATACAATTTATTGCATGTAATTTAAGTGTGCATAGATCTTTAAGAAACTTAGGGACAGAACTTTTCTGAACCTCATTTTGCTCATTTTTAAAATGGGGTGTCAATGGTGCTTACCTCATCGGCGTGTTAGTGGAGTTAAATGATTTCCTATGTAATGCTTTTAGTGGAGTGCCTGGTATAGAAGAGGCAACTGCAGTAAATGTGAACTGTTATCACCGTTAAGGACATAGTGATTCTTATAAACTGAATTATATCCTCCCAATTCACATGTCGAAGACCTAACTGCCAATGTGACTGTCAATAGCTCCTACTTGGAGGTAGGACCTTTAGGAAATAGGGCCTTTAAGGAGGTGATGAAGGTTCAATAAAGTCATCAGGGTGGGACCCTAAACCTATAAGACTGGAATCCTTATAAGAAAGAGGAGGAGGCCCTGGAGCTCTCTCTGAACTGGCATGCATCAAGAAAAGACCACATGAGAACACAATGAAAAAGGGCTGTCTGCAAGCTAAAGAGAGCGGTCTCACCAGAAACCAGCCCTGCTGACGTCTTGATCTTGGGCTTCCAGCCTCCAGAACCGAGAGAAAATAAATTTCTGTTTTGCAAGCCCCAGAGCCCACGGTATTTTGTTATTACAGCCCAAGCAGGGTAATATGGTGACTTGTTTGGGGGTGTAATTGGCTGCTCTTGTTTAAATAAATAATGTCCTTAGTTTGTGATTTGTTCAGTTCTTTCCTGGACTAAGCCAAGTGCCACCTATCAGCATAAAAAAAATAAAGGCACGATACTTTCTAACAGAAAGAATTGCTCCCGTGCCCATTATGAACAAAAATTACAAATATGACCAGATGGGGTTTAGTGATGCTAGGCTAATGACATCATACCCCACTATGGGCAAACTTAAGGAACAGCTAGGAGGCAAGACAGGGTCAGAGTATACAAATCACATTCAAAGATGCAAGCTTGCCCATTCCGAGGTTGCCATTTTGCTTCATGATTTTGGACTGACTCGTTATTTGAATTTGTTAAGAGTTTTGAGGTGTAAGTGGCATAACCTAAACTGCACATAATTACCTTGTACATTTTTAATAAGATTTGACATACAAAAACACCTGTAAAACCATCACCATAATTGAGGTAGTGAGATAGTCATTACCCCCGAAAGTTGTCTCCTCTACCCTTAGACTCCCTTTTGTTCCTCCTGAACCCCTCCGCCCCACCCAAGGTGAACATTGATCTGCTTTCCGTTATATGGATTATTTTACACTATGTAGAGTTTCATGTAAATGTAATCAAACAGTACAGACTCTTGCATCTGGCTTCTTTCATGAAGCACCATCGTTTTGAGATTCATCCATATTGTGTGTATCAATGGTTCATTCCTTCTTATTGTGGTGTTACATACATTCTATTGTATAAATATACCAAGTTTATCCATTCTTCTGTTGAAGAACATTAATGATTGTTTATAGATGTTGGTGATTATGAATAAAACTTCTTTGAACCCCCATGAGTAATATTTGCATGAAGATAGGATTTTGTTTCCTCTGAGTAAATACCTAGGAATGGAATGCCTGGATCATACGGTAGGAATGTTTAACTGTTTATAAAGTTGCCACACAGTTGTTCTCTAAAGTGATACCTTTTTACATTCCCACTGCCAGTGTATGAGAGTTAGTTTCTCCACATCTTCTACAAAACTTGGTATAGACAGACATCTTAAATGTAACCATCGACTAGATGTACAGTGGTATCTCATGGTGGTTTTAATTTGCCTTTTGTATTTTGATGAAATCCAGCTTATCAATTCATTTTTCTGGCGTATGCTTTTGGATCTGTATCTAAGAAACGTTCGCTTAATCCAAAGTCCTAAAAATTCCCTGCTAGGTTGTATGTCGTCTTCCGGAAGTGGTATCGTTTTAAGTTGTAAATTGCTCTCTGACCCATTTTGAGTTAATTTTAATACAAGATCTGGATCAAAGTTTATATTTTTGCATATGAATATCTTGGTTTTTTTGTACCCTTTATTAAAAAGACGGTCCAATCTCCTGGAATTATGCTTGATGAATAGGCTTGTAAGGTATCCTTCAGATTTTCTTTTTTTTTTTTAAAGATTTATTTATTTATTGAGAGAGATAGACAGAGTGCAAATGGGGAGGAGGGGTAGAAGGAGAATATCTTCAAGCAGACTCCCCTCTGAGCACGGAGCCTGATGCAGGGCTGGATCTCATGACCAAAAGCCAAAACCAAGAGCCGTATGCCTAACCGACTGAGCCACACAGGTGCCCCTATCCTTCAAATTTTCTAAGCTCACTTATTAGTTCTACAAGATTTTTGTAGATTTTATTGGATTTTTTTACATAGACATGCCATTTTATTTCTTCCTTCCGAATCTGGATGCCTTTTATTTCTTTTCTTCCTAGTTGCACTGACCAGAAACTCTGATACGGTGTTGACTAAAATGACAGTGGACAGCTCTGCCTTGCTTCTAATCTTAAGAGGAAAGCACTCAGTTTTTCACCATTAAGTATGATGATAATTATAGGTTTTTGTAGATGCTTTTAATCAAGTTGAGAAAGTTCTCTTCTATTCCTAGTTTGCTAAAGGTTTTTTTTTTCCACCTTTATTGAGATATACACTAACCCTCCCAATCCATGGACAATACATTCCAAGACCCCCAGTAGGTGCCTGAAACTGTAAATAGTCCCAAACTCCATACATACTATATTTTTTTCTATACATACATACCTATAATCAATTAGGCACAGTAAGAGAGTCATACCAGTAGCAATAATAAAATGGAACAATTATGACAGCCTACTGTAATAAAAGTTATCTGACCGTGGTCTCTTTCTCTCTCTCTCTCTCTCTCTCTCATAAATATCTTACTTTACTGTACTCACCCTGCTTCTTGTGATGTGAGATGATAAAATGCCTGTACGGTGAGATGAGGTGAGGGGAATGACATAGGCGTTGTGACATAGCTTTAAGCTACCAATGACCTTCTGAAGATACAGCAACAGGAGGAACATCTACTTTCAGACAATGGTTGACCACATGTAACTGAAACTACAGAAACCGAAACCCTGGATAAAGGGGACTCCTATAATCGACACATAACATTGTGTAGGTTTAAAGAATACAATGTGCTGATATGATACACATATATTATGAAATGATTACCATGATAGAATTAGCTGACACCTGCATCGTGTCACATAATTACTGTGGAATTTCTGTGATGAGAACATTTAAGATCTACTCTCTTGGCACATTCCAAGTATGTAATACAGTATTATTAACTATAATCATTATGCTGTATGGCAGATCCACAGAACTTATTCATCTTACTGGCTGGAAGTTTGTCCTCTTTGACCAACATCTCCCTTTTTCTCCCATTCCCAACCCCCATAGCCACCATTCTGGTCTCTCTTTCTGTGAGTTCGGCTTTTTTAGATTCCACATGCAGGTGATAGCATACGTTTGTCTTTCTCTGTCTGACTTATTTTAACTTGGAGAGTTTGTTTGTAATCAAAAATGGATGCTCGATTGTGTCAAATTCTTTTTCTACGTCTGTTGAGATGATCATATGGTTTGTTAATATAGTGAATTACGTGGACTGATTTTGTAATGTTATACCAAACTTGCATTCCTGGGATAAACTCCCAAGTTTATGATCATGATCTATTATCTTTATTGCTGGATTCAATTTGCTAAAACGTATTTCCTTTCCCTATACATCTTGTGTTTTTGCATCAATATTTGTGGGGTATATGGGCCTGTAGTTTTCTTTTTTTTAAGATTTTATTTATTTAATTGACAGAGAGAGACAGCCAGCGAGAGAGGGAACACAAGCAGGGGGAGTGGGAGAGGAAGAAGCAGGCTCCCAGCGGAGGAGCCCGATGTGGGACTCGATCCCGGAACGCCGGGATCATGCCCTGAGCCGAAGGCAGATGCTTTAACAACCGCGCTACCCAGGCGCCCCTGGGCCTGTAGTTTTCTTATCTTGTAATATATTTGTCTGTTTCTGCTATTAGGATAATGTGGCTCCATCAAATGTTTTGGAGGAGTATGTGGAAGCGTCAGTGTAGAAATCACATTATTTTTTCCATAAGTGTTTGGTAAAATTCACCAGTGAAGCTATATAGGTTTGAGATGTTTTTTTGGTGGAAAGATTTTTAACTAAAAATTCATTACTTTTAATAGATAGGTTGTCATTTCTTTTTGACTGAGCTTTGGTAGTTTATGGCTTTCAAGGGATTTTTCCATTTCATCTACGTTGTTGAATTTGTAGGTATACATTTGGTGATAATATTCATTTATTATCATTTTAAAAGAATCGGTAGTGATGATACCTCTTTCATTCCTGATATTGGTAAATTGTCCTCTCAAAGGGCAGTTTTTGGTTTCTATTGTTTTTCTGTTTTTTATTTCATTGAATTCTCCTTTTAACTTTATTATTTCCATTGTCTGCTTACTTTGGATATAATTTACTCTTTCTTTTACAGGTTTTTAATGTGGAAGAACATTTTTCTTCTCTAATGTAGGCATTTAGTGCTAGGAAATTCTCACTAATACTGCTTTAAGGGTATCCCACAAACTTCCTGGATGCTTTTTTCCCCCCTTTTTATCCCTGGTTTATAGCAACTTGAATATGATGTGAGTTGGTGTAGATTTCTTCATGTTCCTAAACATGATGTTTGCTGAGCTTCTCCAGATTGAACATTTTCGTATACCTGGGGAAATTATGCATCATTATTTATTCAAATATATTTTGTATCACCACTAGCTCCATTAAGGAGTCTAATTACATGTATATTAGGTTTCTTGAAATAGTCCCACAGATCACAGATGTTCTTTTTTATGTTTGTATGGTTTATTATTTTCCATTCTTTTACTTTCAACCTACCTAAATTGTTGTTTTTGGAGGAAGTTTCTTGTAGATTGCACCGAGTCGGATCATTTTTTTTTAATTGAAGTGTAGTTGACACACAATGTTATCTTAGTTTCAGGTGTACAACGTAGAGATTCAAGGTGGATGCTCTTTTCATTTCACTCAATTATTTTTGGGTGTTTAATTTTGGATAGTTTCTATTGTTATATCTTTATAACATCACCTTATCTCCTGCAATGTCTAATTTATTGTCAGTCTCATTCAGTGTATTTTTTATCTTACATATTTTGGTTTTCTTCTCTAGATATTTCATATGAGTCTTAACTTTTGGAGCATATGCAATATAGTTACAATAACTTTTCATGTTTTCTCCATTAATATCAACATTTGGGTCAGTTTTAATCAATTGATTCCTTTCCTTATTACGGTGTGTTTTCCCATTTCTTTGCTGGTCTCATAGCCTTTAATTGTATGTCAGACATTGGAATTTTTACTTTGTTGGGAACTGGATATTTTTGCATTCCTGTAAATATTCTTGAGCTTTATCTTGGGATGCAATTAAAATACTCAGAATCAGTTTGATCATTTTGAGTCTTTCTTTTATAATTTGTTAGGAAGGACCGCGAGAGTGTCTTAGGGCTAATTATTCCTGTCTACTGAGGCAAGACCTTCTTAAACACTACACTCACTGCCACATGAATTATGTTTTTCCAGTCCGGCTGATGAAAATAGGGATCATTACTGGCCCCATATGAACATGGGGCACTTGTCTCTGTTTCTGGATTATATTCCTCACCTGCCCCCACCTCATGTAATTTCCTCGTACATACGCACTTATCAGTTCTCAGCCAAATACTTTAGGGGCATCCTCTAAACATCTCTAGGGGTCTCAGTCTGTGCAGCTGTCTCCTGTGTGGTATTCACTTCTGTGAACTCTAGTCACCTTGTTCTCCCTGGACTTTCAGCTTCATTTCCTTACCTCCGAGATATCAAATGTTCCCCACCTGGATTGTTCTACTCTGCTTAAAAGCTTGGAAACTCAAGCAGATAAATTCTCAACAAGATACTAGCAAATTGAATCCAACAGTACATTAAAAGAATTATTCACCACGATCAAGTGGGATCTTTTCCTGGGCTGCAGGGGTAGGTGCGATATTCATGAATCAATCAGTGTGATACACCACAGTAATAAAAGAAAGGATGAGAACATATGAGCCTCTCAATAGATGCAGGAAAAGCATTTGGCAAAATATAGCATCCATTCTTGATAAAAACCCCTCCACAAAGTAGGTAGAGATGGAACATACCTCAACGTCATAAAAGCCATATACTCAACACCCACAGCTAATATCGTCCACAATGGGGAAAAACAGAGAGCTTTTCCTCTACGGTCAAGAACAAGACAGGGATGTCCACTCTCACCATTACTATTTAACATAGTACTGGAAGTCTTAGCCTCAGCAATCAGACAAAAAGAAATAAAATAGGTATCCAAATCAGCAAGGAAGAAGTCAAATTTTGATTATTTAGAGATGACAGGATACTATATGTAGAAAACCTAAAAGACTCCACCAAAAAATTGCTAGAACTGATACATGAATTTAGCAGAGTCACAGGATATAAAATCAATGTACAGAAATCTGTTGCATTTCTATACACCAATAATGAAGCAGCTGAAAAAGAAATCAAGAAATCAATCCCATTTACAATTGCACCAAAAACAATAAGATACAAAGGAATAAACCTAACCAAAGAGGTAAAAGATCTGTACTCTGAAAACTATAGAACATTGATGAAAGAAATTAAGGAGGACACAAAGAAATGGAAAAAAAATTCCATGCTCATGGATTGGAAGAACAAACATTGTTAAAATGTCTATATTACCCAAAGCCGTCTACCCACTTAATGCAATCCCTATCAAAATACCACCAGCATTTTTCATAGAGCTAATATAAGCAATCCTAAAATGTGTATGGAACCACCAAAGACCCCAAATAGCCAAAGCACTCCTGAAAAAAAAAAAAAAGTGAAGTTGGAGGCATCACAATTCCAGACTTCAAGCTCGCACTATTACAAAACTGTAGTGATCAAAACAGTATGGTACTGCACAAAAACAGACACCTAGCTCGATGGAACAGAATAGAGAGTCCAGAAATGGACCCACATCTCTATGGTCAACTAATCTTTGACAAAACAGGAAAGAATATCCAATGAGGAAAAGACAGTCTCTTCAACAAATGGTGTTGGGAAAACTGGACAGCAAATAAACGGTTAAGAACATGAACTCTGAAGTCACCAGCACATCTGGTGAACTTCAAGCCTCACTGTGCTGGGACATACCCTTTACCTCATGATATAGAGGTGACGTGGAAACACATGTTGTCAACTGGACAATAAATCCAGTGCTGAGAGAGAGAAAGGGTTTAACCAGGTTTTCACAGTCTCTTCTCCCAGGCTTACCAATCAGTTAAGTCCCTTTTCCTCTGGTGGGGAGAAAGACCAAGAGTATTACTTTAGGGAAAGGCCTTCTACACAGAACAAATGGAGTGGAGGACAAGTGACCACTCACTTCCAAAAAAAATCCTTCAACTCTTGGAATAAACAGGTAAGAACTGCCTAGTGTCCACGTTGAATTATAAATCTCACTTCTTAAGGGTTCCACTTTTAAAAGAAGAGGTAATGGTGTGAACTATCCTTAAACCATATATACACCAACCAGAATATTTGAAGAAATTAAAAGTAAGATTTTCTGTGGAAGATGGACTCTCAGATAATAGGACTTTGACTATGATGACACAGCCCTCATTGTGGTCTTTTTCATGGATGAAATTCTTTGCCATATAATTGAGCTCCCCCAAATCAAACCATGAGAAAAGGAATTAGGGTATGAAGACAGATGCTCTTTCTGTGATTTATAAGAAATACCATTTCTTAATAAGACATTGATTAGTGATCACTCTGCAGAAAACACCCTGTGTACTGAAGCATGTGATAAACTGTCGGGAAACAAATTGAACCAGCAACTAACCTTTTGAAAATTCCCTTTAAATTTATTTGATCTTTTTCATAAAAAAGAAGGTGAAAGACTTATTTCTTACCATTCTATTCTTGGTTTGGATGCAGGTCAAATATAAGCAGGACTTGTAAATAAGAATGTAATATCCAGCATGCATAAATGTGCATCACCTACAGTTGAGTGATTAGAATTGTCTTGCTGTTCTCTTTTCAGTTTGTTTCATTAGGAGGATAAAACTTTTCACTTTATTGGTCTTAAATACAGGAATTAATATACCAATAGAAAAATCTTTATCCCCCCAAAATAAGATTAACAGTGTTTTCATAATTAGACCTACCATGCTAGGTCTTTCAACATATTGTATCTTCCGTCTTGGTTTCCATTTAACTTGGCAAATAACCATCAACGTCTTAGTGTAGAGTACAGTCCAATAAAACTCTTAAGCAGCATAAATGATTAAATTCCAACTATATGGCATACCTTTTACAGTAGAAGATAAAGCTTCTCCCTCAAAGAGTTTCCAGTCCAGGGAAAACACAAAACCATCGAATGCCCTTCAGACCCATTGTTCTCTGGAGATCTGAGAAAGGAGTGAGAAGTACAGGTGTGGATGAATAGGAAGGCTCTGTGGAGGAAGTGTCCTTAAGGAACATATGGGAATTAGATAAATAAAGGATAGAACAGAGGGTATTCCTAGGTGTGGGAACAACATGGAGCTAGAAATGAGATTGGTGTGAAAGAAGAACAATTCATATGGAAATCTCGTGATAAGGAATTAGTAGCAATAGGAGTGGGGCTAGAAGGTAGATCCCAAACATGGAAATCATGCAAAAGTGTTCAAGACGGATGCATTGACAAATGCATCATTAATGAATTCTGAGCAGAAGAACGACGTGCTCAAATTTGCATCTTAGGAAACCAGAGGTTATTTGAGGAAAGACAAGATACAAGATAATGTAACGGGCTGCTGTAGTCATCTAGGCTTAAAATAGAGAGGAAAAGTGGAGAGCATTGCACAGGAAAAGAAACAAATCCGTAATTATGCCAGGAGATTCTAGCACAAATTTTCCCAGAAATTGATAGATCACACAGACAAAACACAAATAAGGATATGAAAGATATGAAAAACACAATTAATTAAAAAGTTCTATGTGGGGGCACCTGAGTGGCACAGCGGTTGGGCGTCTGCCTTCGGCTCAGGGCGTGATCCCAGCGTTATGGGATCGAGCCCCACGTTGGGCTCCTCCGCTAGAAGCCTGCTTCTTCCTCTCCCACTCCCCCTGCTTGTGTTCCCTCTCTCCCTGGCTGTCTCTATCTCTGTCGAGTAAATAAATAAAAAATCTTTAAAAAAAAAAAAAGCTCTATGTGGAGGATATACATCTGTACCCAGCATATAGATGATACACGTTCATATAACACAGGTATTGACCACGTTTAGGACACAAAACACATCTAAAAATAAGATATATAGCCCACTTTTGCTGATGACTGATAAAAGCAACAAAAAGAGAGTAACCTCCATATATTTAGAAAATGAAAAACAAACAAAAAAATTCCATGTAATGTATAGCCCAAAGAAGAAGTCATAATAGAAATAAGAAAACATTTGCAACTGAGCAATACTAAAAAAACAACATTTCAGATTAAGGATGAAACTGAAACACCGCATAGAAGGAAAACATATATTCTTAAAATCTTCTCTTCCAATATAGGATTTTAAGGATAAAAATTGCCTTCGTAGCCAAATTAAGAGGGTTAAAAAAACATACAACAGAGCCAACTCAAAGAACTGGAAAAAAGGAAGCAATAAATACATAATAGAAGAAAATCGGTTTCGTGCAAATATGGTAACAAAAAGAGAAAACCGACAAAAATCACATGCTGGTTCTCTGAAAGGTCTAATAAAAGAGAGAAACCTCTGGCAAGATTCGAACTCTCTAGGATAAGCTCCATGACCACAGAGATTACGTTTCCATTTTTGATGTTGTTAATCACTTTTTTCCCCACCGCTTTACCCCTAGAACCTAGTACAGATCCTGAAACTTCTGGTTTGTCGAGCAATACTTACTTAAAAAACGTTGTATTTGAGAGGATGAGCTCCTATCCACATGGAACCAGGGCCTCCGTAGAAGCGTGGGCTCAGCGGAGTAATGGCGGGAAAGAAACTTCTCTCTGGACCTTAAAAATACAAGTAGAAAATAGAAAGATTTGAAATTCGTTCACATTCCTTCTTGCCCTCAGACTCGGAAACTGAATCTGCAGTGTACTTTTCTCAATTAGAAATCACAGATCTAACATAATATAATAAAAATATTATTATTAAAAAAAAAGAAATCACAGATCTATTGATTTGTTTATCTGTTCGTTGTGTCTCTTTCCCCCACTCAGCTTCCTTGGGTAACCTTGTCTGTTTCACTTCCGATGTCTACGCAAGACCTCAAGCTGCCCCGAGCATTTACCAGGGCTTGAGAAATGTTAGCTGACTGAATAATCACTACGATGGAATAGATTTAAGACACCGAGCGTGAAGAGAGACCTACAGGTCATGGGCCGTGGGATATGTATGTATATGGCTTGGGCGAAAAGTCCAGGAAGAGCTGCAGTTTTAGGAGGCCTTGGCCAGCAGAAGCTGTGAGGAAAAGGAATCCTTAAAGAAAACGAAATTGCGGGGCCTCTCAATTTTTTTTTAATAGCACAGAATTTTCTACTTTAAAGGTAATGCAGAGTCATTGTATAGAATTTGAAAAATAGAGAAATGTACAAAGAGGAAAGCCACACGCTTTAAAAAATGGGTTTGAAAGTGATTCACTGAAAACTCTAGTTAGAACAAGATACATCAATTGTCTGTTCTGTGTTAAGCTGTGTGTGGGTGGGTGGCAAAGGACTGTGAGTTGTTATTAAGCAAGCAGGAAACGTGGCCCCTGTCCTTTAAAGAGTCCGCAATTAAATCGGGGGTGGGGGGCAAAACAAGCCCCGTTAAATAATCGAGAATAACTCCAAAGTACGACGTGATGAAGGGCATAATCACGCATAAAAATTGAAACTTACAGAGGTGTAAGTCTGTGATCAGTGTGGGCTGGAGAATGGAGTTAGTCAGAGGTTTCACAAAAGAGGTAAATTTTTGCTTATGACAGGATCTCCGGGCGGGTAGGTGGTGAGGGTGACATAGGAAGGGAAGGGAACAGGTACGTGGAAGGGAGAGACTGTGGTGTTTGCGAGCTCTTGGGTTTGCGATGGCCTGGAGGCCACAAGACCTGAGATCTAGTCTCTTCTCTGTCACTAATTCGATGCGAGTTCCCAGAGAAGTTGCCGCAAGCTCTGTACCGTCGTAGGAGTAGCGATTCTTCTAGCTCCCAGAGTAAAGGAGGTACCCATCAAATTAGTCATTTCCACTACCTCTCGCCCATCCTGCCTCCTTTGACTTTCAGATAAAGCCGGTCGTTAATGGAGAATGCAGGTTGATTTGAGAGGAAGAGCATTTATTTAGGGAAACATGACTTCCCCAACTACGATAATAATTTTTGCAGACTTGCAAATATTCCCCACCTAAGGCAAAGCCAAAGGCAGAATTGCATAACGATTGGTATAAAAGCGACATCACCTCTCACTGGGCTCTTCAGCCTGCACCCAGGATGGGAAGAAGGCTCTGAAACACGAATTCGTGTAATGTGAAACTTTCCCTAAGAACTACCAAATTGCACAGTTAAGTACTTGTAACCAGGGATATGTTCGATGTTTTATAAGTACAGTGTAATTTTCAGAATCCACAGGCAATTTGCCTCCCGTGGAGAAATCCCCCTCAATGACTACTATATACTCCTGTCAAAGGCAGATGAAACCCTGCAGTTTTAAAGGCAATGCCTTCCCTTTTGTCCCCCTGACAGTTTTAACAGTTCTTCTTTCCCTTCTCTCTCTCTGTCTCCCTTTCTCGCTCTCGCTCTCTTCCTGCTTTCTCTTTTTTTTCTTTTGTTCTCTCTGTCTCTGTCCCTCTCCTTTCCTTTCTCCCTCTCTTCTCTCTCCCTCTTCCTCTGTCTCTGTTTCTCTCTCTCTCTTTATTTCTAAGTTCCTCTCGTTTTTCATATATAAGGCAACATTACTCCCTCTTCCCTCCAATAATCCATTAAAGTTAAATTTCCCTCCATAACCCTTATTGACAAAATTTTTTTTTTCCTGGGAATCTACATTCAGACAGTTGAAGTCTTTCTTGTCAGCTTGAACTCCAGGAAAAGAACCAGAGGTGCGTTCAGGTTGCATAAGAAGAAGAATAGTGAAAATTCATGTCAACATGTCAACGAAAAGCCCACGAAAGTGAGACCACACAGTACATTGTTTTATTAATATACAGTTGAGTAAAAATGTGAAATCTGTCAGCTAGAGCAGCAGAAAATGAGAAGTCTCAGTTAGTATTCAGAAGAGCAAGCTCTTCGTTGAGTCAATTAATTCTTGCATTTCATTCTGGAAATGCAGGAGTTACATTCTTCCCGGGATTTTTCATCCTATTCTGCAGATCTGAAACACATCTCTTTCATCCTGTTGTTTCAGAAATAACTTTGCTATCACTTTAAATGCCATTGATGGATACCTCTTGAACTCTCATCCTCCTCTCCTCTTCATATAACTTTTTTTCCGTCTTCCACAGAGCCCCAAACATGAACCTTCAGCATACATACCAATCAAAATGTATTTTTCGTTTTCTTTTTAATTTAGAGTTGCCTAGAGATGGTATTACTCATGACCATGATTTTTATGCTTTCAGGAACAACAAGATTATTCAGGACCAAAAGGAGAGGCATTCATTTCCTTGTTTATCTTTGGTTGATTTCAATCAAAAGATTGGTCACATGTAAGGCTAAAGGAAAATGAATATACGGTAGGGAAGATGTCCTATTACTTTCTCCCGTATCAATCATTTTTAGGGTTTGCAGGTCATAAAAAACAAACTAAAACAACCAGCAAAACAATAATAAATGCCTAACAAATCTCTAGGTACTTGCGTGTTTTTCTTGCTTGAGATCTATCCACTCTAAATTTGATTTATCATCATTGGATTCTGTTGAGATGAGTGGGTAGTTCTGATGATTTAGGGCACTTGTTTCTTCCCCCTAGTATAGATCAAATAATTGTAGCACATTAATTCATTTATACATTTTGATCATTTTTAGATGCACCTGTCCGCAACAGGGTGGGGGGGGCGGATTTTTCCTTCTCTGATTCTGTGCTTAGTAATGTAATTGACAAAAAATAAAAAATCAGAAGGAAGGCCCAGATATGCAGGGTTCCTGAGGAAGAGTGCAAAGGTGTTTTGAACTTTGGCTGCCTCACTTGGAATTGCTCCAGAAAATCTATAACATGCAGTTACTGTAATTATAAACCACAGCTATTAGAGAAGTTCATAGTTTTTAATCATTCATTAAGACAAAAGTAGTTACTATACTCATACTATAGGACAAGCTTTGTATTAAATTCTTGATATAAAACACAAGCTCTACCTGCAAAGTATCCACAGGGCCCCCCCTTTTACTCACTTTTTATTTTATTTTATTTTATTTTTGAAGTAATCTTTACACCCAACATGGGGCTCGAACTCACAACCCCAAGATCAAGAGTCGTGTGCTCTACTGACTGAGCCAGCCAAGCCTCCATGGGGCCCTTATTTTTAATCTGTTAGTCGCGTTCAAGAGTGTCATAGTTGAGGGGCACCTGGGTGGCTCAGTCATTAAGCGTCTGCCTTTGGCTCAGGGCGTAATCTCAGGGTCCTGGGATCAAGCCCCGCATCGGGCTCCCTGCTCAGTGGGAAGCCTGCTCCTCCCTCTCCCACTCCCCCTGCTTGTGTTCCCTTTCTCGCTCTCTCTGTCAAATAAATAAATAAAATCTTAAAAAAAAAAAAAAGAGTGTCATAGTTGATGTCCTCAAGCTCAGAATAACAAGGTACAGTGGGTCTCCATTCCATCTTATTTTTTCTTGGAAGCTAAGCTCTAAGTAGACAGGAATAAGACTTCGTTCCCATACTCGTAATACGTAAGGCCAAACTCATTTGGGCATAATCACTCCCTAGATGACACAGAGGTAGTTCTATCTCCAGGGAAAGCAATTTGTCAAGCATTATTTTGTGAGATAAAACTGGAAAAAATAAAGAACACGATCCTTTTCATTCTTAACTGCCATTGTCTTGTGTCGGGTGCTCACTATTCCTCACTCATACTTATCTAATGCCTCTCGCTGTGCCCCATCCTCTTAAGCACGTCCGCTACACCACCTGTAGAGGCGTTTGTCCACGAACGCAAACGTATCGCTTCATTCCTCCGAGCAAAAAAACGTATAGACTGCTAATCACATCATTCAGATTTGATTCTAAAGACACCAATTTAAATCCCTTTATCCACTAGTCCCAACACACTTTTTCAAAAACCTCATCTCCAACTGGAGCCCTCTACAGCCTCAGGCTCCATCCACACGGCCCGCAAAGTTTAACAAGCAAGCAGGGTAAGCTCATATCTTCGTGTGTTTACTCGCAGCTACTCCCACTACCCGAAGTACATTTTCCATCTAACAAAACTCATTTTGTTCATTGCAGCTCACCTCAATGCCACATCGATTAAACCCACTCCGATCTGAGAGGTTGGGATTAATCTCTCTTTTTTAAGTCCCCCCCCCCAGCACTTTGTGTAAATCCTTGTTACGGCATGTAGATCATTCTAGTAGGTGCATGTACAAGCACCATCCTGTGTCTTCTTGGGTGAGTTTCAGTAGCTTGTGTCTTTCTGAGAATTGGTCCGTTTCTTTCAGGCTATCTGATTTGTTGACATATAGTTGTTCATAGTATGCCCTCAAAATTCTTTTCGTTTTTATACTTCCGTAAGGTTGGTAGTAATGTCCCTGCCTTCATTTCTGATCTTAGTAGTTTTGAGTCTTCCCTGTGTTCTTGATCAATCTAACTAAAGGTTGAGGTAACATCCTAAATATTTTTTTTTGTCATCACGTGTGTATGGTAATTCTGCTTGTGGTTATAGTACACTTTTTGTAATATCTAAGCTAGCTTCAGAGTGGCAGCTCTAACAGTGCACGTGCAGTGTGCAAACTCGACTACCACCCATATATCAAAATACTTGGTAGGGAAAGATTAAGTTTAAAACAAATTCATATAATGATAAGAAATTGCACCATTAAATTTACCAATGAAAGAACGGGTAAACTATTCGTTTTTTCCCTAGGTCTCTAAATATACCACTTAATTTCTTCCCTTTTAAGAAAATGGAGGTGTAATTTACATATAACATTAGTTTCAGATGTACAACATAATGATTTAATATTTGAATAAATTGTGAAATGATTGCCACAATAAGTCTAGTTAACTTCCATCAGCATACATCATTACAAATTTTTTTTTCTCTTGATGGGAACTTTTAAGATCTATTCTCTTAGCTACCTTCAAATAGGCAATACAGTATTATTAACTCTAGTCACCACGATGTACATTACATCCCTGTCACTTGTTATTTTTAATTGGGATCTTGTACCTTTTGACCCCTTTTACCCATTCCACCCACTCCCCACCCCTGCAACCACAGGTCTGTTCTTTGTATTTACAAGCTTGTTTTTTTTTTTTACTCCACTTGTGAGATCATATGGTATTTGTATTTATCTGACTTATTTCGTTTAGCATACTGCCCTCAAGTTTCATCCACATTGTCACTAATGGTGAGATTTCATTCTTCTTATGGCTGAATAATATTCCATTATATATATATCTCACATCTTCTTTATCCATTCATCCATCAAAGGACACAGGTTGCCTCCATGTCTTAGTTATTGTAAATAACGTTACAATAACAGAGAGCGCATACATCTCTTTAAAGATTTAAGCATTAACTATTTTACCTTTCAGCTCTAAAATTTCTCTTTTTTTAAAACATTCTTTGTTCATGGTTTTCTTCAGCTCCTTGAGTGTATTTAAATCAGCTGATTTGATTTTTTTCTAATATGTCCAATGCTGGGGTTTCCTCACAGTTTTTATTGCATTATGTTTTTATGTGAATGAATCGTATTTTCTTATTTCTTCACATATGCTGTCATTTTCATTGAAAATTGAACATTTTGAACATTTTCATGTGACAATCATCGACATCATATTTCCTTCCCTTTCTGGGGTTTGTTTTGCCATTTCTTGTGGCTTATTTGCTTGCTTGGTGACTTTTCTAAACTTTCTTTGGTAAAGTTTGTAGTCTTTGTCATGTGGGCATTGACATCTGTCTTCCATTGGTCAGCTACTGTTCTGACAGCTTTTAAAAAAAAAATACCCGAAGCCTCAATCAATCCGTCAGTCAATGGAATAACAATCTCCCAGTCTTTACAGACTGAATCTGTGTTAGGGCTTTTCTAGGCCATTCAAAACTCTGCCTTAGCTTTCACAGAGTCTTTAGATCAGCTGGAAGTGAAGCTTAGGTTTTCTCTGGACTTTCCTGAATGTGTGGGCAGTCTTGCTCGTGCCCATAGCCATTTTGAATCCCCGGTACATATGGGACCTTTTAAAAGCCCTTATTCTGTCTCATATCTTCTTTCCTAACATCTTCCTTCCTAGGTTTTCTGGTCTATCACTTGCCCCAACTCTTGTTTCTTGCCGCAATCTGCTAGGGCTAAAGCTTGCACCTTTAAATACTTCTGGAAAATGCCACTCAGAAGGCCATCCCTGCCCCAGGAACACTCCTCATTGGGCAAAACAAATGCAAGCTCATGGATTTGTCCTTCATGAGCCTTCAGGCATTTCAAATAAGACAGCCACGATTCTTTAAGAATAAGGTCCTAGTCTTTCACTCTGACACTAGCAACCTGCACCATTACCTCTTGGCCACTCTCAGTCTAGAATTTGGCAATTTGGAATACCACATTACTCTCTTATCGCAAAGCAGCAACTTCTTACCTCATTAAGCCTTCCCCTGGTTGTTACAAAATTTTTATTCGATTCCACAGTTCTGTCAAAGTTGACCATGACAGTTCTGCCAGCTCATTAGCTGCTATTGTGGAGCTGAAATCGTGGAGTTCCCTATTCCATCATTTTCCGGAAGGCATCTTTTAAAATCCATATATACATACCATATTGGAGCATTACATTTTCTTTCCCAAAAAGATAATGTCAGTTTTTGCTTCTGGCTGTAAGGGAGTAAAGGTATATAAAATTAACTTCCAGCCATAAAAAATTAGAAAACTGGATCATATATATGAAACATCTGTTTTCAGTTGTTAGACTGAAATGGGCAACACAGGATTATGATCCCGGAAAGAAAGAAAAGGGACTTAGCTAAGTCCTACAGTTACCTGGCTTTCTGTCAGGAGGAAATTTCTGGACCTCAGTGCAGGGAGGGGAAACTCAAACAGAGCCTGGTGTTCTTGCTGAGTTAAATAAAATAATACATGAGTTGTAAGAGGCTGAGGCAGCTAGAATTTGAAGGGCAGAGTACTGAAAAAGGGAGAGCTACAAAGAAAAAGAGATCCAGAGAATTGTATGAGTGGCTGAATGTTCATTCGATTATATATAAGGCAAAATCTCCTGATGCCGGGCATCCAGAGAAAAACATAATTACGAGAGCTGTAAGGCAAACTATCCCAGAGCTCACAAAGGGCAAGGGGTCATTTGAGTTCCTACTAAGCAGAGTGAAGAGACCTCACTGACTACACAGAGCATTCGGCATAGGCCCTACGATTATGCTTTAGTAGTGGGGCAAAATTAGGCCTGAAGGCAGATCTAGACCCACCACAGCAAAACTGCAGAACAATCAGAGAAAGGAACAAGTTATCCACAAGTTATTAAAATGCCTGTCGTACGCTTATTATGTCCAACAATGTAAAGAAGAATATGAAGAAAATGAGAGGACAGCAAATTAGTTTTTAAAATCTTGAGGTGAAAATGCAATATTGCGGGGCGCCTGGGTGGCACAGCGGTTAAGCGTCTGCCTTCGGCTCAGGGCGTGATCCCGGCGTTATGGGATCAAGCCCCACATCAGGCTCCTCCGCTACGAGCCTGCTTCTTCCTCTCCCACTCCCCCTGCTTGTGTTCCCTCTCTCGCTGGCTGTCTCTATCTCTGTCGAATAAATAAATAAAATCTTTAAAAAAAATAAATAAAAAGAAAAAAAAGAAAATGCAATATTGGAAATTAATATTTTACTAAATGAGATTAAGGGCAAATTAGACAGTGTAGAAAAACAGATACATGAACTTGAAGATCTAGCAATAAAAATTATCCAACACAAAGCACAGTACAAAGACTTATAAATCAAGACAATATTAGTAAAACATGACACAATATCAAGTATTCTAACGGACACATGATTAGATTGCCAGAAGGAGTAGGGTAGAAATATATTTGAAGAAATAATGGCTAAAAATTTTCCAAATTTTTGAGAGCTAGAACCCACAGATCTACTCAGATCAATGGAAGACTGTCAAGATTAAACATAAAGAAAACCAGACAAAGGTACGTCACATGCAAATTGCCGAAAACCAATGGTAAATAGAAAATCCTACAATAAGCCAGAGGATGGGTAGTAAGGAGGGCACATATTGCATGGTGCACTGGGTGTTATATGCAAATAATGAATCATGGAACATTGCATCAAAAACCGGGGAGGTACTGTATGGTGACTAATATAACAAAATAAATATTATTTTTTAAAAAAGAAGCATGTTTCAAACAAAGGGCAGTGATCAGATTTTCAGCATATTATTTTCAGAACCCATGCCAGACAGAAAACAATAGAACCACACCTTTAAAACTCTATGGAAAAAAAAAAGACAGTCTAAAATTCTATATACAGAGAAAATGTATTTCAAAAGTGAAATAAAACCAAAAGTGAATAAAATTTGGCCTCAGTGGACTGTCACTAGAAGGTATGCGAATGGAAGTTTTTCAGGCAGAAGGCAAATGATACCGGATGGAAGCAAGGATATATGCAAAAGGAAATGAAAAGCATAAAAAATAAGTATACCATCAAACGTGAAATGCATTTCTTTCTTATGTTCAAGTTCTTTAAGAGACAATTGTTTAAAAAATAATAACACATTGTAAAGTTTATCACACATATAGAAATAAGATCTTATTTGACACTACTTGTATAACTTGTATAATGAGGACACATTATATACTGACTAATATAATATACTAATATATATGCTACATATTATACTAGTACTATATTGGTATATAGTGTATACTCACACATTAGTACAAAGGAAGGAAAGGGGGAAATGGAAGCTTACTTTTGAAAGGCTCTTATATTTGACATGAAGTAATACAGTATTTTTTGAGGCTAGACAACAGTAAAGTCAAGGTATATATTATAAAATTTAGAGCAAGGACTATAAGAGTAAAACCAGATGGTTGGCTAATAAGCGAATTGTGGAGACAAATAAAATCTTTAATAAGTAATTAGTGATTCCAAATGAAAGCTGGAAATGGAAAAGAGAATAAAGAAGAGAGAACTCACAAACAAAGTTGGAGGATTACACTACCAAATTTCAACACTCATGAAAAGTTACCGTAATGATACTGGCATAAGGATAGAAAGATAGATAAATGAAATAGACTAAAGTCCAGAAATAAACCCTTACATTTATGGTTGATTTATTTTCAATAAACGTGCCCGTGTAAATCCATAGGGAAAGGAAAGTCTTTTTAATAAATGGTGCTGAAACAATTGGCTATCCATATGGAAATAAAATCACGTTGAAAATTACCTAACGCCATATGCTAAAGTTATCTCAAAATGTATCACAGACCTTAATGTAAATACTTACATTATAAAACTTCTGGAAAAAAGACATAGGAGACAATCTAATTAGGGAAGGCAAAGTTTTCTTCTACGGACACAAAATGTATGGACTCTGAAAGGTAAATTAATAAATTGGATCTCATCAATATTGAAAACTGTACTTTTCAAAGAACACTTACACTATTGAAAAGATAAGCCCCAAAGCTATTCACAATACTTCTATCTGACAAACAATTTGTGTCCAGCCTGTATCAAGAATTCTTACAACTCATTCATAAGAACATAAGCTCATGATAACAGCTTAAAATGAAAAAGCATGGCAATGCCAAGTGTTCACACCTGTGGAGCAAAGGTAACTCTCGTGCAATGATGATGGGAGCATAAAATGATACAACCACTTCTGAAAGACAGTTCGACAGCTCCTTAAAAGTTAAATGAATCCCATGACCCCAACGATGCCACTCTTTGGGAATTTATCAGAACGCCATGAAATACATATTCACACAAAAACCTGAACACAAATGTTCATGAAATCTTTATTCATCCCAGCCAAAAACGATGAACCACCCAAATATCCATCAAGTGGTGAATGGATAGGCAAACTGTGGTCTAGACAACAAGAGAATAATACTGAGAAAAAAATGGGCGACTGATACACAAAATAACATAAATGGATCTCAAAAACATTCTTCTAAAGTAAAGGAACCAGAAAAAAAATTAATACGTATTCTATGATTCCATTTTTTTATAAAGCACTTTAAAAGTCTAAATTTAATCTACAATCACAGAAAGAACAGTGATTCTCTGTGCTGGGAGTTGGGAAAGGGTATTGACTGGAAGGGGCACAGGGAAATCTTCCGTGATTATGAAAATACTGTATATCTCGACCGTGGAGGTCGTCACACACATGTATCTATCTCAAAGTGCTTCAAACTGTGATCAAAACGGGTGCCTAATATTGTAAGTAAATAATATTTTTTTTAAGATTTTATTTATTTTGGAGAGAGAGAGAGCATGAGAGGGAGAGAGAGATCACGAGTGGGGGGGAGGGGCAGTGGGAGAAGCAGACTCCCTGCTGAGCAGGGAGACTGATGCGGGACTCGATCCCAGGACCCTGGGATCATGACCTGAGCCGAAGACAGATGCTTAACCGCCTGAGCCACCCAGGCGCCCATAAATAATCTTTTAATAATGTCAAGAAAAAGACAGTTTCTTAAAAATGAAAAATAAAATAGTATTTTACTGTTCTGTGCAATACTCTGGCTTTTCTCAGTAAGACTGAGCTGTGTGTTCTCAGTCCTGCTCCTCCATTTACTTTGGATCACTTGCCTCTACCTGGAGCTAGACGCCTAGAAACAATGACAATATTTAGAAAAGAAATTCCAGCACACACAGGGCAGGCGTTTAAACATGCGGCAGGCTTACACGAATTCCAAAAGCACGTGAAATAAGGAAGAAAGGGATTCAAGAGGATGAGAAACAGGAAGGGAGGAAAAGAAGGAGGAATAAAGGAAGGGAAGAAGGAAAAAAATCATGGCACAATCCAGAGAACTCCAGGGGCCGTAAGTCTGACCTAATCCTGGCTCTGGCGTTGTTTTCGCCCATTCAGGTTGCTCTAACAGAATACCGCATGCCAGGCGCTTAACAAACAACAGAAAGTAAGAAAGTAATTCCCCACCGTTCTGGAAGCTGGAAGTCCAAGATCGCGGTGCCAGCATGCTCAGACGAGGGCCCTCTTCTGGATCGCAGACTTGGGTTGTTGTTACACGATAGAAGGGGTTAAGGAGCTCTGCAGGGTCTCTTTTACAAGAGCACTAACTGTTCACGAGGGCTTCACCCTGATGATTTGGGCACCCCCAAAGGCCCCACCTTCTAATACCATCACATTGGGCATTAAGATTTCGGCATATGAATTTAGGGGGATACAAACATTCAAGCCATAGCAACCATATATTTTGTACCCTGAAGTAAGCCACTTTCCCCCTCTGTGCCTCGGTTTCCCTCCTTGTAAAAGAGCAGGGAGTAGGGGTGGATTAATCATTTCTAAGCTCTAGGCTTCTAAATTTCTGAATTTTATATCTCTAACGAGTGATATCTACGTTCAGATCCCATTGTTAAAAGAAACCAAACTGATCTGCTTATGTATTCTGGGATAGTGAGATGAGAGGTCAGGGGACTCGGCTCTGGAACCAGACCTCTTGGGTTTAAATCCCTGCCCTGCCACGGGTTTTGCCGTGTGCCCTCGAACAGATGACTTCCCCTTAGTTTCTCCATCAGGACTAGAGAGGCCAATATGAAGTTGCACGCCGCAAAGTCTCGTAGCTGTCGGTCCCATGACATGAGCCCTAGAATACGCGCAAAATGCGGGGCGCAGTGCTTGGTCCGGGGGCGGTCCTCCACAAATGCCTAGCGTGGTGCAGCAAGGCAGATGGCAGGCCTGGCGACACTAGTGCCACACCTCTTTATAATTCAAAGAAGGGCGAACCACAGAAGGGCTGCTCCGAAGACCACCGTCAGCATGGTCCAGCTAGAGGTCACCATGGACAGACTTACATCGCCTTTAAACATATGTAAGAAGGCAGCCTGGGAGGTTAGTTTCCTTTTTGTCAGAGACCCTTTTTCATGCTTGGCCCTGCCTCTTTTTCCGAGATGTCCTTATTTGAGGGGTCAAGCATCTTCCATAAAAGTGCTTTCATTTTCACGGAGCTAGTGAAATCGCCCATGGAGGATTGAAAACACTCCCTTTCGTTGTAGTGAGTCAGGCTCTTCCCCAGTAGATGCATGTAATGATCCAAACAGGAGTAGGTCAATAGAACGTACAACGTTGTAGTTGGCTTGGAATTTTCTGCTAATATATTCATCATGTTTTTTAGCACGCATCTTCTCAGCTTTCTTCCAGAAAAATAATGTCAGATTGATAAGTTGTTCAAGTCACTGAAGGAGGAACGTCTGTCAGTTATTTCTATCGATAATATACAAACTCTGTTGTTGTTGTGTTTTAGAATGTTTCTTGGAAATGCTGAGGTGTTTTTTTTCCAAAATGTTACAGACTGTTTAAAACAATTGATTAAAAAATATCAGTCCTAGATTTATTAATCGAGTCCTAGAAGCAATCGCCTTAAAACAAAGCCAATTTGGAGACAGCGAGGAACTCTTTCTTTTTTTCCCAGAAACAAAGGTGCAAAATTAACAACTCTTCTGTCCCCTCCCCATCACCCTCCTCCCACCATGATGTCCTAATCGCCTTCAGGATGCATCCAGAGAACTTAACTGCATCTGAGCCTTTTTGATTTCCTCCTTTTTCTGGTCCTCTCATCCCCAAACTGACATCCTTTACAATTCACCTTTCCCTCACAGATTTTCTAAGTGCATTTTTGTCTATAATATTGCTATTAGAGAACCTATTTGTGTTTTAACAGCCTTTTCACTGCCTTAACCCAAAAGAATATACCAATTTTTGATAAGGGCAAGCCTTTAAGGAGGTTGGGGACATTTCCCTGTGTTTATTTTTCTTGATAGAGATGATTGAAACTGGAATGTTCTGAAGATCAACTTTCTTCCCTGAGAGTGTCCCTGACATAGTCTCTGGTAATATCAAATGATTAGAAAAAGAATACATTTCCTATTTTAGTTACGTTCTGGAAATATTCCTTGGAAGTGATGATCTGTGTATTTGCGGAAAGACATGCAGTCAACTGCATTTCTGCATGAAGATTAAAAGCCTAGAATAAAGACATGTTAAATAAAGGGACAACAAAGAGGAATCTGGGCACAGTGTATTATCATGATGTGATACTTTGTATGTGATTCCTACTCACAGAAGGTACAGACTAAGTTCAGAGTAAGACAAAATGGAGTCACAGTGGCCAATGTGAACTCCCATATTAGTTGTTTGTCAGTGTCTCATGTAGGGCTTTGAGTGTGCCCCTGTACATAAGCTGTGCAACTGATGAGTAAAACTTGTTTGGTAACGTCCACAGAAAGACTTGAGGGAGACAGAGCGGCTTAAGCTGACATGGCAAAAATCCTCAGATGGACCCGTTACACCCGCCTGAGTGAACCCTTAAAAGAAGGAACTGTCTAGCAGCAGCTGGAAGGCTGAGGGACCACCCATGCAATACACTGCCCCAGACAGTGCTTTCAGAGGCTCTGTCTGCACAGAAGACACCTGACTGAACTCCAGGCCAACCCTTGTCTTGGGGTCAAAGACAAGGCTGGTGCTTCACTGCTCACATTGGGATGCCTCTTTCTTGGATCCTCTTAAGAGTGTTTCGTTAACCTCCCCCTCTAATCTTCTCATGTGACTAACTTGTGTGATAGGTTTTGGGATAAACCAAGTGATTTGTGAATAGAATATTGGCTACCTTTGGTTAATTGAAATGTGCCGCAATCTGGTGATTCTTACCTGAACTTGACATTCATCCTGCTTCATGTATTGATATTGTCTGTTCAATTCCTTGCTTCTGAAGATGGTTCTATGATAAGAAAGAGCATAGAGAGGAAGTTAGCCGACCTGACTCTAACATTATTTCACTGTGTGATCTTAGAGCTTCCATCCGTTTATTTACAAAATCAAGTAGTGAACTAAAGCATTTTAAAGTTTTCTACCGGTTCTAAAATTTCATCTTAGTAACTATCACTGCCCGTGGTTATGCTTAGTCTCTGGATCCTGGAGGAATCAAGTTTCTTTTGGTTCAACACTCAAGGTCATGCCCCAGTTAGCCTCTTACCAACAGAGCCGTGATTTCCTCCGTGGTCTCATGGAAATCTATTAGAAATAGCTACTATTAGGCTTCCAGCTCTCTCACCTGCCAAACTGGCTTCCTCCTTGATCTAGCCCCAACTGGCATTATTTTCTTATTTATGACCCACCACTTTCCAAATAGGCTTGGAGGAAGGCTTAACCCACTATGGTACTGTGATTGACAGGAAATCTATGTTTGGTGGCTGAGATTACCAAAATATATTTGTCATTGGCATTTGGTCTTCGACCACAGTTTCTGTCTCATAGCTCCTAAAACCCTTGGAATTTCCTGTGATGAGGGTGATAAAGGTGTCTTTTGTTATGTTAATGAGGTGACTTTTGGAAAGCCCTTCCCCTCTCTGATTTCTTTCCATTCAGTTTTCCCTCCCTTCCCCTATGGTCCTCTGCACTATTCCTTATATTCCACATATGAGTAAAACCATATGATAATTGTCTTTCTCTGCTTGAGTTATTTCACTTAGCATAATGCCCTCCAGTTCCATCCGTGTCGTTATAAATGGTGGGTATTCATCCTTTCTGATGGCTGAGTAATATTCCATTGTATATATGAACCACATCTTCTTTATCCATCCATCTGTTGAAGGACATCTCAGCTCCTTCCACAGTTTAAGTATTGTGGACATTGCTGCTATGAACATTGGGGTGCATGTGCCCTTTCTTTTCACTACATCTGCATCTTTGGGTCAATACCCAGTAGTACAATTGCTGGGTCGTAGGATAGCCCTATTTTTAACATCTTGAGGAACCTCCACACTGTTTTCCAGATTGGCTGTACCGGCTTGCATTCCCACCAACAGTATAAGAGCGTTCCCCTTTCTCCACATCCTCGCCAACATTTGTTGTTTTCTATCTTGTTAATTTTAGCCATTCTGACTAGTGTAAGGTGGTATCTCATTGTGGTTTTGATTTGTAGTTCCCTGATGGCAAGTGATGTGGAGCATTTTTTCATGTGGAAAGCCCTTCCATAACCTAAGGATTAGGGCAGAGGCTGGTCCTTTATCATGTACTTTAATGAACTGCTTATCTTGTTTCCCGGAGTTCTGTGAGACCACTAGCACATTAATCAAACCTAATGAAGTGGTCATTGGACCATGCCTAGGGCATGCAACTGGTATCTGAGGCAGGGTGAGGGGCAGTTTTATAGATCCAAACTCAACCTGTGGAATCTGATGCTATCTCCAAGTAGATAGTGTCAGAATTGAATTGGTATTTCCAAATTGCTTGGACTGGGAGGGGAAGGGTTGTGAGGAGGGGGAGGGGGAGTACACAGGAATTGGGTCTGGGAACCCTAAAGGACCCACTTTATCCTGGGTTTCCCAGTTTCCTGATACATTAGTTTTGTCTCACACATCTGATTCCGAATATATTTCCCCCTTCTACTTTGCTCCTGTTCAATGATTATCTTGTCATTCATTACCTTGGTTATTCCTGTGTATGTCCATAAACCTCCACACATTACTGGTGTAAGGTGAATCTTATTGGGAACTACAAAAAAATATTTTCCTTATGACTCCTTCTTTTGGTGTCTACTTCTTTTCCAAAGAGATGTGAATCCTTTTTTAGACTTGTCGAGAAAAAGGTTGAATTGGTTAAATTGTTGGAATTTTCTTTTAAAAATACAGTGGGGTATCCAGGGGGCCAGGGATTATCAGTCGTCTTGAGTGGTGTGTTGTTTTGAATAAACCAATACCGGTTGGTAGAGATTTTATGATTCTCTCTACTCCTGGGTATTATAAAATAAAACTATCATATCACTCAAGACTTTCAAGTTACGAAGTTCCTTTTATTTGTTTCTTCCCTCGCATTTATAGTTTTAATGTAAACTGAAAAACGATCTCTATCTTTAGATATTATTTAGAGTTAAAGCCTTTTAAGGATTAAAAAAATCTGCACATTTTTACCTTCTCCTCTATCTTTATTTTCAACTGAATGCCAATCAGTCAATCCTTAATGAGCCCTTTCTCCCTCTCTCTCCCCTCTCTTCCCTCTCTCTCTCTCAAAGCCAAATATGGCTGATCTTCAGTCCTGGTATCCATGTCTATAGTCCTATCCCGATAACTCAAAATGAATTAGTATCCCCAACAATTTGGTCAGTATAAACAGACAGAAAAATCAAGACAATTCATATAACCAGAATCACTTGCTGGGATCACTGTATTATAGGTAAAGACTACAGATTCCTCATTATCCTATAACCCTATTACTGGGTCTAGGCAAATGACAAAGAGAGGGCACAGATCCACTCATTCATATAACTTTCATTCATGGAAGACCACTGATCCTTATTATTTCTGCCTATAACAATGATTGACACAGCGCTTAGTCTGCGGCAAGCACTGTTTTAAATGTTGTATATGCGTTACCTCATTTAATCTTGTTCCCCGGATTATGCAATAAGTGCTATTTTTGTCTTCTTATTAAAAATGGGAAAAGTAAGTTACAAGGAAGTTAAGTAGCCTGCAAAGTTCCAGAGTTAGTAACTGACAGAGCTGTGATTTGAATGCAGCAGTCTGGTACCTACGTTAACCGTATCTTTAGAGGAAATGGGGACATTCGCTGGTGATAATAGTAGTTCTGACAGAAGTGGTTATTTTGAAGGATGAAATAGGTAGCCTACTCCCAGGTCAAAATGAAGGAGTCAAGAAATGCACTCATCACATCTAAAATTGTTTCCTCGCCACCCAACTACAATCCTTGGAGTTTTTTTTTTTTTACTTTGACTAGGATTAGCAATGTTGCTCTCGTAACAAGAATTTACTCAGGAATGGTAGTATATTAAGCCATTGCCATCCATTACCAAGTTGGCTGTTCATCAAATTTGTTAGTAAAATGAAAGAACACTCATCTAACAGGGGAAAGGACACAAGATATGGTTTCCAAACTACACCAAGGTACCCCAGGAAGAGACGGGAATTCACAGGGGTGTTGTGGGATGTTTTAAAATTTAAAGGGAAACAGTATGATATTTGGCATACATCAGTCAGCACATGGAGTACTAGCTCAAGATATTTCACAGTTTCAACATTAGATTGTGCTGCACTGTTTTTTTATAATAATGTTTTATTATGTTATGTTAGTCACCATACAGTACATCCTTAGTTTTTGATGTAAAGTTCCATGATTCATTACTTTCATATAACACCCAGTGCACCATGCAATATGTGCCCTCCTTAATACCCATCACCACCGGTCTATCCCAGTCCCCCACCCCCTTCCCCTCTGAAGCCCTCAGTTTGTTTCCCAGAGTCCATAGTCTCTCATGGTTCATTCCCCCTTCTGTTTACCCCCCCTTTCTTCTTCCCTTTCTTCTCCTACCGATCTTCCTGCTATTTCTTATGTTCCAGAAATGAGTGAAACCATATGATAATTGTCTTTCTCTGCTTGACTTACTTCACTTAGCATAATCTCCTCCAGTCCCGTCCATGTTGCTGCAAATGTTGGGTAATCGTTCTTTCTGATAGCTGAGTAATATTCCATTGAGCCAAGATGCCCTTCAACAGATGACTGGATTAAGAAGATGTGGTCCATGTATGCTACATTGTTTTTAATGACATTATACATTTACTATGTTGGGATTTGGGCAGTTCTTGTGATTAAAAAACAAGTACTGTGCATGAGAGACTACGGACTCTGGGAAACAAACTGAGGGCTTCAGAGGGGAGGGGGGTGGGGGAATGGGATAGACTGGTGATGGGTAGTAAGGAGGGCACGTATTGCATGGTGCACTGGGTGTTATACACAACTAATAAATCATCGAACTTTGCATCAGAAACCAGGGATGTACTGTATGGTGACTAGCATAATATAATAAAAAAAACATTAAAAAATTGGGGCGCCTGGGTGGCACAGCGGTTAAGCGTCTGCCTTCGGCTCAGGGCGTGATCCCGGCATTATGGGATCGAGCCCCACATCAGGCTCCTCCGCTATGAGCCTGCTTCTTCCTCTCCCACTCCCCCTGCTTGTGTTCCCTCTCTCGCTGGCTGTCTCTATCTCTGTCGAATAAATAAATAAAATCTTAAAAAAAAAGTAAAAAATAAATAAAATTAAAAAAAAAAACTACTGTGTGAAAACCATTGTGGAACATGAAATGATGATATCCCATCTGATTTTTAAAGTTGCAAATGTTGTGCAGGAACATGTATCACATAAGTAATTATGGTTATTTGAAAGTGAAATATAAATGTATTTTCTTTTAATTTATATGTATAGTTTTTTTCAAGTTGCCACTAAGTTGTTAGGACATAAAGAGTCTCTAAGACTTTCAGGGAAGATGACTAAGTAAGAGGACCCTAAGTTTACCTCATTCCATGGATACAACTAGATAACACCCATATCCGTATGAATAACCCAGAAAACAAAGACTGGCAGAACAAACTCTCCACATCTAAACGTAGAGAAGAGCTACACTGAAGAGGGTAGGAAGGGCACAACGTGATCAGGAGCTAAATGGACTCGCGGGTCTGTCGGGGGGAAGGAGGGAAACTGCGGGCATGGAGAGAAGAAGGAAACGGACTCTCACACAGGGAAACCCATGTGGGGAAGATGAATCCCCGTAACATTTGGCTTTAAAAATCAGAGGGGCCAAATTTCGTGAGTTCTTATAATCAGCAGGGCTTAAAACTTGGAACTTTAAAAATCAGCAGGCTCTGCGTGCCTGGATGGCTCAGCTGGTTAAATCTTTGCCTTCAGCTCAGATCATGATCCCGGAGTCTTGGGATCGGAGCCCCGTTTTGGGCTCTCTGCTCAGTGGGGAGTCTGCTTCTCCCTCTGTCACTCCCCCAGCTCGTTCTCTCTCTCTCTAATAAATAAATAAACAAAATCTTTTTTTAAAAAAAATCAGCAGGCTTATAGGAGAGCCGGGAGGGCAAGAGGAAACTGAGTCCCGGCTGTTAAAGAGATAGCACCACAAACAGCCCCGCAGAGATACGGCATGGAAGCAGCAGTTGGAAAAACACTTGGGGCCTGTGGGAGGGAGATTTGTTTTCTAATCTCAGAGCACATGCTAGAGGGGTAGGGATCATTGGGAGACTTCTCCAGGAGCAAAGGAGCTATAGGACACCATTTCCCTCTCTACCCTCCCAGCCTAGACACATGGACGCCTGCAGGAAGCAGCGTGATGCCTAACTCGCTAACAGTGACCCCCCACGCTGTGTTGCTGTGGTCTCCTGCAGTTTGGTGCTGCTGCATCTCTGACAAATGCCTGGTATGACTCAACCTAGGAGAAAAGCAGCCCCAGAATGAGTCACTAACGACTCAGGAACCAAACTCTGGCCACAACAGGGGACGAGAGCCATTGCAGACAATTGAACTGAAGGCAAAGCAGTTCAGCAACAGCAGCAGGGTGCGTGCAACACCCATATTAGATACTCTGAAGCTCCAGGTTCTGGTGAACAAGGAACATTGCACTGCAGGGCCCCGTGGGATCTCTTCTTCATAAGGGCAGTACTTTGAAGACCAGGTATATAGCTGACTTTCTGACCACATAGGCAGAGACACAGACAGACAAAATGAGGACACAGAGGACTATGTCCCAAATGAAAGAACAGGGCAGAATCACAGCAAGAGACCGAAATGAAATGGAGATAGGTAATATGACTGATAAAGAATTTAAAGTAATTTTCAAGGAGATACTCACTGGACTTGAGAAAAAAGTGGAGGACGTCAGTGGTACTCTTAACAAAAAAATAGAAAAATGAAAAACAAATGAATCAGAGGTGAAGAGCTCAAGAAATGAAATTCAAAATACACTAGATGGAATAAATAGACTAGAGAAAACAGAACATGTCAGTGACTTGGAAGACAGAGTAATTAAGCTGAACAGGTGAGAGAAAAATAATAACAAAAAATAAGAATGGACTTAGGGAACACAGCCAGATCATCACATCAAGTGTAATAACATTTGCCTTAAAGGGATCTCAGAAGGAGAAGAGAGAGAAAAGAGGGCAGAAAATTTATTTAAAGAAATAATAGCTGAAAACTTTCTAACTCTGAGGAAGGAAACAGAAATCCAGATGCAGGAGGTACAGAGCCCTCAAAATCAACCTAAAGAGGTCCACAGCAAGACACATAGTAATTAAAATGGCAAAACGTAGTGATAAAGAGAGAATTTTAAAAGCACTTAAAGAAAACAGTTACATACAGGGGAAACACCATAAGGCTATCAGCTGATTTTTTAAAATATTTTATTTATTTATTCGACAGAGATAGAGACAGCCAGCGAGAGAGGGAACACAAGCAGGGGGAGTGGGAGAGGAAGAAGCAGGCTCGTAGCGGAGGAGCCTGATGTGGGGCTCGATCCCACAACGCTGGGATCACGCCCTGAGCCGAAGGCAGACTCTTAACCGCTGTGCCCCCCAGGCGCCCCTATCAGCTGATTTTTTAGCAGAAATTTTGCAGGCCAGAAGGCCAGAAGGCAGAACATGATATATTCAATGTGCTGAAAGAAAAAAAAAAACCCTGCAGCGAGGAGTGCTCTACCCAGCAAGGCTATCATTAAGAATAGAAAGAGAGATATAAAGAGTTTCCCAGACAAGAGGAAGTTAAGGGAATTCATCACCACTAAACCAGCACTACAAGAAATGTTAAAGGGAACTCTCTGAGTGGAAAGGAAAGACCATAAGTAGGAGTAAGAAAAGTAGGAGACACAAAAGCATCAAAAATTAGTGTATCTAAAATATCAGTCAGAGAATTCACAAAATAAAAGAATGTGAAGTATGACACCATATACCTAAAACGTGGGGAGGAGAGGAGCAAAGAATGGGTTCAAAGTAAGCAACTGTCAACTTAATATAAACTGCTATATGCCTAAGGTATTATATACAAACCTAACGGTAACCACAAATCAAAAACCAGTCATCGATATGCAAAAAATAAAGAGAAAGGAATCCAAGTATATCATTAAAGAAAACTAGCAAACTGTGAGAGAAGAGCAAGAGAAGAAAGGAACAAAGAACTACAAAAACCCCCATAAAACAAGTAACAAAATGGCAATAAGTACACACCTATTAATAATTATTTTGAATGAAATGGACTAAATGCTTCTGTCAAAAGACATAGGGTGATGGAATGGATAAAAAAGCAAGACCTGTCTATATGCTGCCTACAAGAGACTCATTTCAGACCTAAAGACACATGCGGATTGAAAGTGAAAAAATGGAAAAGCATTTATCGTGCAAACGGAAGTGAAAAGGAAGTTGGGCTAGCAATGCTTATACTGGACAATATAGACTTAAAAACAAAGACTGTAACAAGAGACAAAGGACACTATGTAATCATAAAAGGAACAATCCAACAAGAAGATACAAAATTGTAAATATTTATGCTCCCAACAAGGGAGCACCCAAATACATAAAGCAGCTAAAAATAAAAACAAAGGAAATAATTGATAATAATACAATAATAGTAAGGGACTTTAGCACCCCACTTACATCAATCGATAGATCACCCAAACAGGAAATAAATAAGGAAACAGTGGCTTTGAATGACACACTAGACCACATGGATCTGAAAGATGTATTGAGAACATTCCATCCTAAAATGGCAGAATACACATTCTTCTCAAGTGTACATGGAACATTCTCCAGACTAGATCACATATTAGGTCACAGTTAAAGTTTCCACAAATTCACAACGATTGAAGTCATACCATGCTTCCTTTCTCACCACAATACTATGAAACTAGAAATCAACCACAAGAGAAAAATCTGAAAGAATACATATACATGGAAATTAAATAACATGCTATTAAACAATGAATGGGTCAACAATGAAATCAAAGAAATTAAAAAATACATGGAAACAAATGCAAAGGAAAACACAACTGTCCAAAATCATTGGGAGGCAATGAAAACTGTTCTAAGAGGGAAGCTTATAGCAGTACAGGCCTACCTCAAAACACAAGAAAAATCTGATAAACAGCTTAACCTTCCACCTAAGGGAGGTAGAAAAAGAACAAACAATGCAAAACCAGTAACAGGAAGGAAATAATAAAGACTAGAGCACAAATAAATGAAATAGAAACTAAAAAACAGTAGAACAGAACAATGAAACCAAGAACTGGTTCTTTGAGAAGATCAACAACATAGATAAAACTGTAGCCAGACTAATCAAAAAAAAAAAAAAAGAGAGAGAGAGAGAGAGAGGATTCCAATAAACAAAAGCAGAAATGAAAGAGGAGAAATAACAACTGATACCACAAAAATAAAGGATTATAAGAGAATATCATGGAAAATAATAGGCCAAAAAAATTGGACAACCTAGAAGAAATGGGTAAATTCCTAGAAACATATAACCTCCCTAAACTGAATCAGGAAGTAATAGAAACTTTGAACAGACTGATTACCAGCAATGGAATTGAATTGGTAATCAAAGCAAACGAACAAAGTAAGAAAGAGGCGAACCAAAAAAGAGACTCTTCCCTATAGAGAGCAAACTGATGATGGTCACCAGAGGGGAGGCGGGTGGGGGGATGGGTAGAACATGTGAAGGCGATTAAGAGCACACTGACCACGGGGCGCCTGGGTGGCACAGCGGTTAAGCGTCTGCCTTCGGCTCAGGGCGTGATCCCGGGGTCCTGGGATCGAGCCCCACATCAGGCTCCTCCACTAGGAGCCTGCTTCTTCCTCTCCCACTCCCCCTGCTTGTGTTCCCTCTCTCGCTGGCTGTCTCTATCTTTGTCAAATAAATAAATAAAATCTTTAAAAAAAAAGAGTACACTGACCTTCATGAGCACTGAATTGCTGAATCATTGCATTGTACACCTGAAATTAGTATAACACTGTATGTTAACTATATGGGAATTAGAAAAAAACTGCAAAACACTCCACTTACCAAATTGTTGGAAATTAACTACTTATTTGTTTGAAATTGAGATCTTCTTATGGCCTGGTAGAAGGAAAGTGAACACAATTACTGAAACACTAAGTGATCTGTGAGCAGAGGAATTTGGAGAACCTCTGTGAACTGATTATAACACGTGTTTATTTTGTGGGTAGAAGGTAGAAAGAGGGGCAGTCCAATACCCGGGCTGGCAGGCATTGCACTAACTGAATGGGTGCGTGAATGGGAAGAAAGTTTGCAGAACGGAAATGGAGCAGCCCTGAAGGACAACTATGGACCCAAATCACCCACGAGTCCATTAGACTTCAAGCTCTGTGTGGAAAGATAGAGACCATGTGAATTTAATTCTCTTGTGGTTTCTCAGTTTCTAGCATATTTTCTGGCAGAGCAAACCTTTTCTGAAGGAAGAATGAATGGAATCTTTTTTCTAGCATTATCTCAATCGTTCAGTTTGGCCAGCTGGCAAAGAAAGTTGATAATTGCACCCCTTGTCTCTAGCAATTTAAAATGGAAAGGTCGTATTTCATTATATCACAGCTCACACGCACTGCTCTCTTAGCCAACAGTGACTGCTGCCTAGGACTTAGTGACACCTTTACCCTGATACTACTTCACAGCTAAGCTGGGGATACCTACACAGCTCTGTTGGGAACTAAATTTAATGTCAGCCTCAAGACCATTGATGAATTCAGAACGCTGTTTTTGGGGACATGGACATTGATTCATTGATTTTTGACCTTTCTTGCCTTGGTTAACTTAAGTATAATGAGGAGTTCTTACCCCAGCCTTTACTTGCTAACCAATTGGTCTGGAGCTTGTTTCTGACCCCTGGTGATCTGATTTCACACTTGAGAAATACAAAGGGATAGAAGCAAACTTCGTCAATGCAATATAGAGTATTTAAGTGAACGCTGTACAACACATCAGACATTATGGCAGAACAATGGTAGTGTTTACCTTAAAATTGGGAACAAGATAGCATGGCTCACTCTATTTCTATATATCATGGGCCAGAAGTCCTAGCAGTGTAGGAAGCAATAAAAGGAATCACAAAGTGTAAGTTTGGGAGAGCTCAAAACAAAAAGTTATTATTTACACATGATAAAATGGTCTCTATAGAAAGCTAGAAAAAGTAACCACAGATAAATTATCAGAACTATCTTAGAAAAGTCAGGTTTCTGGATGTAATATTAAAACGTTAAAGTTCATTTCTATATACCCATATCAAAAAACCAGAAAATGCAATTTAAAGTTAAACAACTTACCAGAGAAATTTTTACAAGTCAGGTTCCATTTTCTGCTTCTAGCATGATGGAGAAACAGGTCCTTCTAAAACCACTAGAAAACTGGGCAATTTTTAAAAAAAGATTTTATTTATTTGTCAGAGAGAGATCATAAGCACAAGCAGGGGAAGCAGCAGGCAAAGGGAGAAGCAAGCTCCCTGCTCAGCAGGGAGCCCGATGTAGGACTCGATCTCAGGACCCTGGGATCATAACCTGAGCTGAAGGCAGACGCTTCCCCAACTGAGCCACCCAGCAGTCCCTGGGCAAGGTGTTTAAAAACTGTCTACAAACATTAGACAATAGAAAGTGAATGACTTTTACCCTGGAGAGAAGTGAAAACCATGAAATGAGTTTTATGATCATTTTGTCTCTCTTTCCAGAGACACTTTCTGGATCAACAGAACAAGCAGTGGAAAGCTAAAGAGAGAATAGACATTTTCACTGATTTGAGAAGACAGGTATTGGCCTTTGGGAAGGCTGAGGTCCCTGAAATTGGTGAACAAGAGGGACCTAGTCAAAGAAAGTGTTCTAGAGTATTTGTAGGTGATTCCTTGAGTCCGTTGCAGAATACTAAGACGCCCCCGAAGAAGGTGAAAATCCACGGAGAAATCAAAATACAATAGCTCTGAGACGAGCAATTCTCAGAGCTTTCCCAGGGCGGTGAAATAGTCAAATTCTCAGCAGTTGGTGTGAAATTTGCTGTGCGTCTAAATCATTCAGTTGAGAATCCCGCCAGTGTCATACCTTAGAAATAGGACTACACAAGCCCTAGAATAAATGCCATCCTAGACCCGTGCCGCAAAGCCTTAAACTGGCTTCAAAAGAGTCAAGCTGATCCAAAAGTACACTTAATGCCAGTCATAACACAATCCAACCCTGGCTAAAGCAAGATAACAAATTTCCAATACTTGGCAATGTAAACTTCACACTGTCGAAGCGTCCAATTCCTATTAATAGACGTGCACAGAGGCAGGCAAGTGTGACCTAGAACTTGAATGGAAAGAAGTCAACAGGAACAGACCCAGAAATTAGAGAGATGGTAGAATTTGCAGACAAACATTTTAAACAGCTGTTATACATATGCCCAAGGAATTCCAGAAACACATGAAAATGAGGAGAGAAACCAGTGCTACAAAAAGAACCAAATGAATATTCTAGTAATGAGCAATATACAATTGAGAATGAAAGCTTTACTAGAAGAGAAAAGCAGTGAGTTGAATACCGAAGAATAAAGGATAGGCTCTTTAAGATGTAGAAATAGAAACCATCCAAACTGAGCTGCAGGGAGAGAAAACAGTGAATAAAGTTAGCAGACCATCAGGGAACCTGGCTAACATATGTATAACTGTAATATCAGAAGTGAAGGAGGGCAAAAAAATTTAGAAAATAATGGCTGAAATTTTCCAAGTCTGAGAAGAAGTCTAAACACAGATCCAGGAATCTCAGCAAACTTCAAGCGGAAAACAACACTACCACCGAAACACGTCATGATCAAGTAACTGAAAACAACTAGCAAAGAAAAACATCATTCAATCAACCAAAAGAAAGATGAATACACAAAGAGAACAAAATCTTTTTTAAAAATTAATTAAGTTATTTTAGAGAGAGAGAGAGCACGAGCAGGAGAGGCAGAGGCAGAAGGAGAGAGAAAAGCTCAAGCGGACTCCACACTGAGTGCAGAGCTCCATGCAGGGCTCGATCTCATGACCCTGAGATCACGACCTAATCTGAAATCAAGAGTCGGGTGCTCAACCAACTGCACCACCCAGGTACCCCGAGAAAAAATTTTTTAAAAAGATGATAGATATTTTATCAGAAAAAAGAGGCATGCCAGAAGACAGTGAGAATTTGGTAAGTGCTGAAAGAAACAACCAAAAAAAGTTAGCCTAGAATTTTATGCCAGTGAAAATACTCTTTAAAAAAGAAGGCACAACGAAAACACAAAATCAGTCCAACAAAAGCTGCCATAATTCAGTGTTAGTGGTCAAGCATTACAAAAACTAGTTAAAGGAAGTTCTTCAGATTGAAGGGAAAATTGTATCAGTCACGATTTAAAATTATATGAAAGAATAGAGAGCAATCAATTTGAAGAATTTGTGGGTGGACATAAGAGTTACATTGATTATTAACGTACCACCTGAAACAACAAATAAACCACACAAGTATATTAAAGTTGGTCCTCCAAATACTGGACCCTGGGTAATGATGGACATTGATCTCTAAGAATCAGAGAAGAAATCATCTGTTCCCTAATAGGTCCCAAGTAGTGTCTAGAACAAATCCCCAGGCCACAGAACATAGGATGGGGGACTCAGGTGGAACACAGCGGTCTCCCTGAGTTGAACAGATGGAGCTGGGAGTCTGGGGAGGCCAAGGCAGCTAGAATTCATAGGGACGAGCAGTGAAGAAGAGATAACTGCACAGAGAGAACTTGGTATCTGCAAGGCAATCTCCTGGAGTTTTTTTTTGTTTTGCTTTGTTTTTTTTTTTAAGATTTTATTTGTTTACTTGAGAGGAGAGAGAGAGTACAAGTGGTGCGGGGAGGAGCAGAGGGAAAGGGAGAAGCAAGCTCCCCACTGAGCAGGGAGCCCAGCACAGGGCTCTATCCAAGACCCTGGGATTCTGACCTGAACCGAAGGCAGATGCTTAACCCACTGAGCCACCCAGGCGCCCCTCTCCTAGAGTGTTTAGCTAAAAATATTGATCATTGCTTATGTGTGAGGTTGCAGAAAGAATCACCCAAAAGAATTACAGAAAACACCCTTCAGAGCTTATGTGAGGCTAAGCATAAAGCCTGTTCCCACCATCCAGAGTGAACAATCTCAATCTCATAATTCAGAGCATTAGGTAGAGTTCTCGGAAGTTTTTTGTTTGTTTTTGGTTTTGTTTTTACCTCGGGAGCAGGAAAAAATAATGCTAGACTAAACACTGCTTTGGTGTCACCTGACAGCAATAAAAACAATACCCAAAGGGATCAAACTCTTTCCACGTAACTTAAATATACCCCAGAATGAAGCTTAAGAATATTCGTAGGAATGCCAACATATCCATCACCAAACGAGATGAAATTCACAATGGCTGTTATCCAGTCAAAATTAACAGGCACGCAATGAATAAGGAACATAGTAACATAACAATGAGAAATATTTATCAATCATAAAGGACCCCAAATCGACATTATAGATTAAGTAGAAAAAGACATTAAAATAGTTATTAGTATAGTTCCACATCTTCAAGAAGCTACAGAAAAATTGAATATATTACATAGAGACATGGAAAATATAAATAGACCCTAATAAAATTCCTAGAGATAAAATCCCAATGTCTAAGATAAAAAATACACTGACTGTTATTAACAACAGAGCAGACAGTGCAGAATAAATGATTAGTGAATACAAATGTGATAATAGAAACTATCTGAAATGAAGCAGAGGGGAAAAATGAATAGGGCATACGTGCAATACATTAAAAAAAAAATCCAAGCTGCCAATATACGTGGAATTGGAGTCCCTGAGGGAGAGGAGAAAGTGGGGAAATAGAAAGAATATTTGAATTAATGGCTCCAATGTTGATGCAGATAATCAACTTATAGTTTCAGGAAGTTGAATGAACTCTAAGCACAAGACACATGAAGAAAGTGACCTGAAGTTATGCTGTGATCAAATCATGTAAGCCTGTCAATAAGGAAAACATCTTAAAAGCATTTAGAGGAAAGAACATGCTTATTATATGCTCTGGAACATAGATAAGGACAATGGTAGATTTCTTATTGAAAATAATACGGGCTAGAACACAGTAGAGCACAAATTCTTTACTCAGTGCAAATTTCTTTCAGAGATGAAGGTGAAGAAAGCAGAGGGGGAGGGAACTTCTAGTATGGTTGAATGAGGATCTTGGTAATTCCTGTCCTGGAAAAGCAGTACTAAAAATGGACAAAATTATTTAAAAAAAAAGAAAACTACAATTTAAAAACTCTGAAAATTTGTCAAAAGCATTAAACAATGTAAGAAGCATTCGAGAAAACGTACTGAATCTTAGTAAGAACAGTGGAAATCCGTGGTGTTTTAACCTGGGGCTGCTCCCAACACAACCACCCCTCCTGACTCCATAATGAAGAAATGCCACCAGGGCAGTGGGAGGGGCTAAGTTTAGTTGGAGGAGAATGCAAAAAATTCTACATGCAGGGGTGGTTTTTTTCCAGCTGAGGTCCCACACACTGGGGAGCAGAGACAAAAAAAATCCCCACTTTTCCCCTGTTTGAATTCCTGACCCGTGAAATCCATGAGTCACAATCAATGATGA
This sequence comes from Ursus arctos, assembly GCF_023065955.2. NCBI lineage: Eukaryota > Metazoa > Chordata > Mammalia > Carnivora > Ursidae > Ursus > Ursus arctos. Next base: position 91,271,589 of record NC_079873.1, on the reverse strand, counting down.
CTTTACATTGTAAGTGTTGGGCTAATTTGTCACACAGCCATACTAACAGAAGATATCTGTTACATGGAGATGCTGCCGTAAAAGCGAAACCTAACATGGCAGTGTTTTGAGTCCCAGATGTTAGGCCAAAGTTGGAAAAGCCTTCAGATTATCAGTGGAAGCATGAAGGCCATCATAAAATGTGTCATTTAAGGCTTAAAGGAAAGTAAGGAATTTGTCATTGGAACATGGAGGAAAGGAAAACCTTGTTCTGTAAGTTTAGACACAATGTCACCCACAGATATCTGGAAAATAGAAACTATATGTAATAAATCGAATGAAGCAGCTAAAGAGATTTGAGGCAAAGTATCGAAGGGGCCATCTAACTTCTTGTTGCTTACAGAAAAATGTTAGAGAAATAACTCAAAGGAAGAACGGTTAAATACGAAGAAAGGTTCTAAAACTGTTACTTTCAGACTTTCCAAGATTCTAGACTTAAAGAAGGGTTTCAGAGAAAAGAGAAAATGCCTAGTAAGATTATGAGATCCTTTGTAGGACCACAGAAAAATCTAATGTGGTACCTCAAAGAATCATTTAGTTGAACAAAAGCTTCCTTAAAGATCTTTAAGGACTTGTCTCACAGATCTTCTCTATTTAACGATGGCGTTTGCAAGATCTAAAGAGCATTTAGTATTCCCCAGAAGTCGTATGGGATGCCCAAATAAAGCAGGGCTAAACTCAAAGAGATTTATGAGTGTGGCTTTTGTTAATGGAGAAGATTATGTATTGATTCATAAGAAAATCACTATGTTTTTGAAAGACCTCTATCTGCTTGGACTACAAAATTAAAAGAGATTTTTGTAACCCCAACTTTTTAAAAAGATTTTATTTATTTGGCAGAGAGAGAGAGCACAAGCAGATGAAGTGGCAGGCAGAGGGAGAAGCAGGCTCTCCACCAAGCAGAGAGCCCGAAGTGGGGCTCGATCCCAGAACCCCGAGATCATGACCTGAGCCAAAGGCAGAAACTTAACTGAGCCACCCAGGCACCCCTGTAGCCCCAACTTTCTATGAGTAGGAAGGATGATGAGAAATAAGAAAAGCCAGTTACAAACACATCTTAGTTTTTATTGAGAAGGAAGGATGAATAAAGGCATAGAACCAAGAGCTTTGGTGAGTCATTCCCAGACAGAACGACTGAGCCCTAATCAAGGAACTAGCAACATGTATCTAACTGGATTTCTAAATTGCTATGGACCATTGACTCCAACATGCCTCGTGCTTCTCTCCCTTTGCAAAGGAGGATCTATGCCTGTCAAACATTTCATGTTGGTGTGTGTATGTGTGTGGGTGTGAGTGACAGATAACATCTCTTCAGTTCACAGGATTTTCAAATCAAGAGGAGCTACACTTGGCCATATGCACGTGAGATACGACAGCTGAGCAGCCTCATCCAACATAGTACGGATGTAGGTGAGATCCTGGGTGAGATTGAACCTGCTACTTCATGGGATGAGAGTCTGGGGGTTTTGGAAGAGGCACATGTGAATTTTGTGTGTAGGAAGAATGTGAATTATTTTGACCAGAGGACAGACAGTGGTAGATGGCAGGTCCATGGCCAATTTATGCCCCATATATGTGACAATGTGAGTGACACCTCCTCCCTCTGTCCTCTCTCTGTTGAATCTGGGTAGGGAATTGTAATTTCTCTGACCAATACAGTGTAGTAGAAATAATGTTATATGATTTCTGGGTAGGTCATAAAAAGGATATAGTTTAGATCCAATCTTCCTTTTTCTTGAGATAGTTGCCCTTAAAATGCCCTTGAAATGACACCATGTTCTGAGGAACTCCAGGTCACATGGAGACGCCATATGTAGGCTTACCAACTGAAAATCCAAACTAAGGTCTCAATGGATAATCAGCATTAACTTACACAGTAGTATACGTGTCTTCCAAAGATTATAATACTCAGGTTTTGGTTCTGCCAGCTGAGGGCCCAGACACCGTAAAGACAAGACATCTCTACTAAGCCCAGGGTTAATTCCTGTCCCACAGAATATGTGGGCCAACAATTTGGGGATAAATTTTTATCTCTCCTTAGTCAAATACAGAGATTTTCAAAAAATGGGTCACAAAAAGCACAAACTATAAAAGAAAAAAGTTAACAAATTTGACTTCCTCAAAATTATACTTTTATATCTTTAAAGGTGCCATTAAGAAAGTGAAAAGGCACACCCTCTGCTCAGTGGAGAGCCTGCTTCTCCCTCCCCCTCTGCCTGCTGCTCTCTCTTTCTCTCTAATAAATAAATAAATAAATAAATAAATAAATAAATAAATCTTTTTAAAAAAAAGTGGAAAGACCAGGCACTGATGAAGAAAATACATTTGAATACACATCTTAAAATGAACATTTTAACCAAAATATAGAAAGAACACTCGCAATTCTTTATTAAGAAGACAGCTCACCTAAAAAAACCAAAAAGACAACCCACTAATACAACGGGCAAAATAGTTGAACAGTTAAAAAATTATATACATAGTAAAATATAATAAATATATAAAAATATAAAATATAAAAATAGTTTATACACGCATATAGTAGTAAGGACACAATCAGCATCAGCCACTCCTAGAGAACACGCAACTTAAAACCACAATGAGAAATGACAACACAGCACGGAATGGTTCAGTTAAAAGGCCCCAAACTCCATATTTGGCAAGTATTTGAAACAACTGGAACTCTCGCTTCTGTTGCTGGTGGAAGTTTAAGATGCTGTTACAGGTGTCAGGGCCCTTTGTCTTTCTCTCCCTGCAGGTGCCGGGACTGCCCAGCGCACCTGCTGCTGGAAGGCTCTGGCAGCCCAGAGCACCTAGTCGGTGTGAGCCTGGCTCGAGGTTCCCGGCCCCTGCGGTGCTCGCTCAGGTCAATTTTTCCATAACTTTATGGACAGAAGGGACTTCGAGGTGTGGCTTGGTAACATTTCTGTTACATTTCTTTCTCGGAGGGACTGGCAGAAAAATGAAACTCTGGATCACCTGATTAGTCCGAGCGGGGCCGTCTAGCCCAGGCATCTCTCCAATAACTTGGAGACTTCCTCAAACTCCTTCCCTGGGAGCTCAGTTTTTATTTGTTAAAACGGCTGGATTCTCAGACTGCGTGTAAAAATTTGGGCTGGCACGTAAATGATTCTGTTCAGGACGCCTTGCCCTGGAAGAAAGTTTGTTTGAAGGCCCATTAGAGAAGGAAGCAACTGGAACCTTGAAGCCTTTGAGCCCTCATCATTAATGGGACACGCTGCCAGAGTGTCAGCACTTCACGACAAAGATGGATTTCTCTGCACAGGGTCGGACGACTTGTCTGCAAAGCTGTGGGATGTGAGCACAGGGCGGTGCATTTACGACATCCAGACCCACAGTTGTGCAGCAGTGAAGTGTGATGAGCGGAAGCTTGGGACGGGCTCCTTTGACAACACTGTGGCCTGTTGGGAATGGAGTTCCGGAAGCCAGGACCCAGCACTTCCGGGGTCACCCAGGGGCTTTGACTACAAGGGTGAACCGGGTATCTTGGCTCTGAAGGTTTCACTGTGAAAAGATGGGCTTTATCTGCTGGGACAGAGCACACGGAATGGATCACTGAGGTGATTCTGCAAGAGTGTGAAGCCAGGTCTCTTTTGCACAGCCCTGGAGACTGCATACTCTGGAGTGTGGACAACGATGAGATCCAGATTTGGCCAACTGGGAGAGAAATCAACTGCAAGGGCTTGAAGACATCTGTCTCTGAGGCCAGAAGTACCTGCCCGCAGCCAAGACTTCAGGTATGATGGCAAAGAGAGTGTCTGTAGTTTGGCACGGCGGGGCTTTGCCTTTCGTGATATTCTCAGGGTCATTGGAATCCTGAGAGAGCAAACTTGGCCTTGCGTGGCTTTGGAGATGCCTTTGCCCCGCTGTCGGACAAGCCGCTGCCTGTGTATCGTGGACTTGCAGACAGAGAGCCTGATGAGCCGCTGGCCTCTGCCAGAGTACAGGACATCAAGGAGAGGCTCGAGCTTCCAGGCGGGCCTGAGGTTGTGGAAGGAGCACAGCCAACTCCATAAGCCGACCACCGCCGACTGAGTTTGGGTGTGAGGGCTGCGGGTTTTCAGCGCCACCTCTATGGCAGTCGACTGCATGAACCAAAGTTCTTGTCTGACAGTATCATCATCGCACAGTGCACTATCGTTTATCCGTGTGTGCCGGGGGGCCAGGGCTCGGGGTGGAGGAGGGCTCATTTTCCTGACATACAGCGCAGCGTGCTAATGGGGTACACCGTTGACTTCATTTGTACTTAGTTCTGTTGGTCAATATAGGAGGATGCATTTTGGGTTCATCTTTCGTGAATGTTATTTTCACGTAAAGAAACTAATATGGTTCATTAACCTACTCATGGGTTGCCGGTAGAACACATTCTGTCTAAAAAAAAAAAAAATTTTTTTTAATAAAATGCTACTACCAGTTTGGAAACCATTTTAGCTATTTTTTATGAAGTAAAACATATATTTTTCCATACAATCCCACAATTTCAATCCTAGGTATATATCTAGGTTTAAAGAATCCCTGTCTTCTCACAAAACATATGGTCAGCCATTTTCTGTTGGTGTTTTAATATTTGCATGCGGGAATAAAGAGTTGGAGCTTCCTCGTCTGCTATTTTGCTCCTGGTATGTTTGCCATAATTTAGAAATCAACTATACTGTGATATAATTTCCCAGCAGCTTTATTCATAATTGCCAAAAATTGGGGGGGGGGTTGGGAAATCCAAACATTTCTCACCAAATTGTGAATGTGTAAAGAAATTGAGGTGTATTTGTCCAATGGAATAGTACCGAGTGATAAAAGGGAAGGAATTACTGATACATTTAATTAAATGGATGTATCCAGAAATACTATGCTGTACGAAAGGACCTATACATAAGGCATATATAATGTATGATTCACTTTATATGAAATTTTAGAAGAAGCCAATTGAATCTATAGTGACGGAAAGCATATCAGTTCTTGTCTGGGGCTAGGGTGGTTGGGGGAATTGACTGAAAAGATTTAAGACGAAACTGTTGGAGTGATGGAAATGTTTTCCATATTGAGTGTAATAGCAGTTATACTGACATATACATTTGTCAAAATTCATATGAAACTATACATGTAAAACGTGTATATTTTATTTTATGTAAATTATACCCCAATAAAGGGATATAATTGGATATATCATAAATATCACAAATCATTAGGGAAATGCAAATGAAACCCATTGCCTACCAATTAGAGTGATGTATCTGTCAGAGTTCTCTAAGGAAACAGGACCTACGGGATGTATAGGAGTGATTGATGATTGATTTAAAGGAACTGGCTCACAAGATTGTAGAGACTGGCAAGTTCACAGACTTCAAGGTGGGCCAGCAGAATGGAGATCCAGGGAAGAGTTGATGCTGCAATTGGTATCCAAAGGCATTCTGCTGCAAAATTCCCTCTTCTGGGAAGGAGATCAGTCTGTTTCTACTAAGATCTTCCAGTGATTAGATGAGACACCCCCCCATCATGATGGGTAATCTCATTAATTCAATGTCTACTGGTTTAAATTTTAATATCATCTAGAAAAGTACCTCCAAAGAAACATAAAGAGTAATGTTTGACCAGATATCTAGGTACTGTGGCCTAGACAAATTGACACATAAAATTCACCATCACAGATAGCTGTTATTAAAAAAATAATAATAACGTGTAGACAAGGATGTAGAGAAATGCGAAAGCTTGCCATTGTTTGTTGAATGTAAACTAGCGCAGTCATTGTGGAGAACAGCATGGTGGCCCTTCCACAAAACAGAAACATAGAGTCACCTCATGATGTAGCAAGTCCCCTTCTGGGAATATGTCCAACGCAACCAAAGGCATGGACTCACAGAGGCATTTGTCCTAGTGAGAAGAGCCAGACTCAAAAGCCCACAGATTGTATAATTCCGTTTACATAGTGTCCAGAGGAGGCGAACCCAAGGAAACAGAAATTATGTTGGTCACTGCGTAGGCCTGGGAGAGAGATGGAGGCTGTTAGAAGGTGATGACTAGTGGATATGGGATTTTTTCGTTGGGTAAATAAAAGTGTTCTAAAATTGTAGCAATGGCGCCACAGCTCGGTGCCTATAGTAAAAACCATTGAATTGTACACTTTCTTTAAAGATTTTATTTTTAAGTACTCTCTACACCCAATGTGGGGCTGGAACTTACAACTGCAAGATCAAGAGCTGAATGCTCTACTGACTGAGCCCGCCAGGAGCCCCAAATTGCACACTTTATATGAGTGGATTGTATAGTATATGGATTATATTTCAATAAAGATGTTTAAAAAATAATAATATATGGCACCTATAGTTGAAGTATTAAAAGATATCTAAGAACATTATGGTGAAAGTTATAAAACTTTATTGAAAATAACTAAAGATGACATAAATAAATGGTAAAATTAATTTTGTTCTTGTATGGGAAAATCAATCCAAAATGTCACTTCTTCCAATATTCATCCATAGATTCAATGCATTCCAATCAAAATAATGACAGGCTTTTTCTTAGAACTTGAGAATATGATCATGGAATCCATGTGGAAAAGCTAAAAGGGAACACACTGCTGAAGAAGAAAAATGAAAATACTTCTGCTTAATCTCGAAATTTTATATAAGATACAGAAATTGAGACAATATGGTGCTGGATCAGGGCTACATAAGTAGACTAGTGGTTCACGATGGAACGGAAGGAAGGAAGGAAGGAAGGAAGGAAGGAAGGAAGGAAGGGAGGGAGGAAGGGAGGAAGAGAGGGAGGGAGGGAGGAAAAGAGGGAGGGAGGGAGGGAGGCCAAGTGGGAGGGAAGGAAGGAAAGAAGAAAGGAGGAAGAAGATAGATGGTAACTGGATAATAGATGGATATGTGACAGAGGTGCCTTGCAAGTAAATAGAAAGGGAATGACCATTCAGTAAGTGATGAAACAGTGCTGAGAGAAATATTTATCCATTTTAGATAAAAATATAATTGTATATTCAACGGAGATACAAAAACCACATGCCACACACAATAAGTTCACAGTAGATTAAATACATGAGAAAATCAAAACATTCTTAGAAGAATGTATGGAAGAATATTTTTTTGATCTCAGGTAAGAATGGATTTCTTTATAAATATACAAGATAAAATTCCATAAAGGAAAAGACATGTGTTTGATTATGTTAAAATTAAGATATTCTGTTCATTGAAAGCACTATATACTTAAAAACAAGTCAAAAATTAAATGAAGATATTTACAACACATTTCACGGCCAAAGTCCTGACAGACATAATAAATAACCCCTATGACTCAATATAGAAAACCACAAATGACCTAACACAAAAAAATGGACTAACTCCACGAATAGAATTTCACAAAAAGCAAAGCTGAAAAATTATAGTAATGTATGCTAATTTTCATTAGTGATCAAGGAATTGAAAACTAAATGCACATGAAATACAGTTTTATTCCTTCTAAATCACAAAAATGAAAAGCTTGCGTATTCCGAGTGTCTTCCAAGATACGAAGTAATGGGAACTCTTACACACTACTGTTGGGATTCAAAATGGGAAAACCACTTTGGAAAATAATTTGGCATTATCTGGAAAATTCAAAAATGCACATACTTAGGAACCCCACTTTCATGCATACACCATAGAAACTTCTTGCCCCTGAGTCTCAGAAGACATGGACAGCATTCTTTATTTAACCATTCTTTGCAAAAGCCAGAGACAAGAAGCAGCCCAAATGTACATCAGCAGGAGAATGGATAAATTATGGCATATTCTATAGGAATAAAAAAGAAACCAAGTCGGGCAGCCCCCATAAACACGGTTGATTTCAGACTCATAACATTGAGTGAAAAGACCGAGTCAGAGATGAGTGCATACCGTCTGTTTCTAAGTTCAAAAGTGAATAATATCTTGTTGATGGTAATGTTCTGTGCCTGGACGTGTGTTATCCACAAAACACTCTTCTTCCCAATTAACACTGGGAGCTATGCTTTCAAGAATCCTCCTCCCTATGTAATTCTGCATCCGAGTTGGCCATTGGGAAGGCAGAAGTGAACCAGGCAGTTTGTGGAAGTGAGATATAGTGCGAGACAGAGAAGCTTAGAGGGCCCTACCTTGTCCTGCTCTGTTCCTTTGCCAGTTCATCTTTCTGATGAATGGCCTTACCTCGGTGGCAGGCTCCGGCGCATCACTGAGGGCTTGGCTGTGGTCTCACAGAGGCAGCTGTTGCCACTGAAAGGGAACAGCTTTGCCAGAGATGTTGGTTTCCATAGAACTCTCCATTAACTCTTTCATGGTATGAACTCGGCAGCCCCACGTGCTCCATTTCTCCAACGTCCGCACATGCTCTGACGTTCTTATTAGTGAATCGGGTGGATGTCAGATCTGATTGCCTCCATAAACCGTGTATTGCCATTGTATTAGTCTGCTAGGGCCACCACAGCAAAATAACACAATAGACATTTATTTTCTCACAGTTTGGTCCGTAGCACCCATGATACGTGTCGTGGTCCTGTGTTTCTGACACATCTAACATACAATCACACTATAATAAGAAGTAATTATAATGTAATATAATTAATATATTATAATATATTATATATATTATAATAATTATAATGTAATAAGAAGAAATTATAAACACACAAATAAGAATAGTAGTTACTCTGGGTAGAAAGACTTCATTTAGCACCTCTTTAGCAAAACTGCATTTCCTGGGGTGCCTGGATGGCTCAGTCATTAAGCGTCTGCCTTTGGCTCAGGGCGTGATCCCAGGGTCCTGGGATCAAGCCCCGAGTCGGGCTCCCTGCTCAGCGGGAAGCCTGCTTCTCCCTCTCCCACTCCCCCTGCTTGTGTTCCATCTCTCGCTGCCTCTCTCTCTGTCAAATAAATAAATAAAATCTTTAAAACGAACAAACAAAAAACCTCCATTTCCTGGGTGCTCTTTTCTCAAAAAAAAAAACCTGTTCAGTTAGTATTTTCCTCCGTGACCTTGGAAGCATCTTAAAGCATTGCTAACTCCTCAGTTTTCTTCCCTTTCACGCTCTTCAAAACTGTCCCTCCATTTCCCTTTCTAACCTCTCCCATTTCACAAATCTTTTCACTGATCATATAGAAGAGAAATTGCGAAGTCGTGACCCCTGGCCACATCCCGGCTACAGATATATTTTGCTTAGTACATAATTTTAACAATGGCTAAACGTGTAATGAATAAAGTGCCAACAATTTAAAATTGAGAAATTTTACATTGCAGCCTAGACTTCTGACTTTTCTTACAGCTGAAAGATCTGGAAATATTGACCACACATACCCCTGCAGCTGCAGCCGAGTAGCGACTGAGCTGTGTAGGATGCCTGATCCACTTCTCTAGAACCCTCCACACTATATCTTCTCCCATTCACCCAGCGGCCTTCACTCATATTTTATTGATTCCTTCACTGTTGGCATTTGAGCTGGTCACGACAATCCCTGGTATAAAAAAATTAGCATATATAATATTTTCCTTATTTCCAGTTGTCTTTGACCCCAAGACATTGTGTTCATTCCCTCCTCATCCCTACTCTCATGAGAAAATGCAGTTGATTCTAATGATTTAACGACTGAATCATTTACAACTGGGTAGTAGTCTGCTTTCCCAGGAATATTTTCAGTTTTAGTAAGGTTACCTGGGGAAAGGAGGAAACTCTGCTATACATCCCACCGCTCCTTTGCTTTGTTTTTCATAATTCAGCTCACATGTTGTTATTTGCTCAATGTTATTTTCCACGGTAGGTAAGTTCATATGATGGTAGAAACCATGTCTATTTTTTTCACTGCTGTTTTCCCAGTACTATCTCAATCTGTATCATTGATTAAGCCCTGGATAAATATTTTTTTGGTGTTTGTTTGTTTGTTTAAGATTTTATTTATGTATTTGTGTGTGTGTGTGTGAGAGAGAGAGCAGGAGCAAGGGGAAAGGCAGAGGGAGAAGTGGACTCCCTGCTGAGCAGGGAGCCCACCGTGGGGCTCGATCTCAGGACCCCAGGATCATGACCTGAGCCCGAGGCAGACACTTAACCAACCGAGCCACCCAAACGACCCTTGGATAAATATTTTTGAATGAATAAAGGGACAAATGAGTATTTTATCCCTGCTTTTCTTAGTGATCTTGGTTTGAAGCAAGTGTGGTTGGCTCTTTGCTGTCCAGATAAGCTTTATTTGATGGCAGCCAACTCAGAGGACCAACCCTATGGAGTTGGTCTTGTACCCTTATCTAATCTACTGATAATAGCCACGGTCCAGGTTTCAATAAGGTAATTTTCCAGCAGATCACAGAAATTGTACCTCTAAGTAACCACTTGTTGTTTCACAAACCTTAGAAATTGGCATGTACTATGGAGGGTAAAGAGAAACAGAAAAAAGAAGGCACTCTGTTGTGTAGGTGACAGGTTTAACATACAAGGGAACTTACAGATGGGGGCTTGTCTTGGGTGGCCACAAGACAAGTAGATCTCCACATCCACCCACCAGAATCTTTAAAGTTTATATCTTTATATAATAATATCTTAATAATATGTATCTTAGCTGGATTCAGTCATATATACAGTCCAGAGTGTCTCAACATCACATTACTGTCTCAAGGCTGAATCCTTAAAACGGCTCCTGGTGTGGAATGGTTGGTAGAAGGTACTTTCCAAGGACAGAGAAGGGGGTGATGAACCACCAGTTCCCCTGGTCCAGCATTAGGGTCAACAGGCAGTCACATCATCTCGATGACCTCCTTCAACACCATTATGCAGGAAGAGAATATTAAATAAAATGTAAAAGGGTTTCTAATGCCTTATGATCAAACTAACCTCCTTGAAAAAGTGTGTGTGCGAGAGAGACGGAGACAGACAGAGAGGCAGAGAGGCAGTGATTGCTTCTGTCCTCTGTGCTATTAAATGACTAAACACAACACGTAAGAGAGACAAGGTCTGCCAAACTGGAGACTAGAGAGCACAGCAAAGGCAATTGTCAAGAACCAGAGAGAAGATATAGACCAGGGCTTGGAAATATTAAAAGATCTGAATTTATAAGTTTGGCCTAAGTGCTCTTTCAACTTGCACAAGCTATTGATTTAGTGCCTCAACAAATTAAATCAAAATTGCATTTCTCATTTCAAAAAGTCTTTTTCCATTTACCCAAACAAGCATGACTTTACTTTAAATACATTTTATCCATTACAGGTTGGTGTAATGCAATTCACAGATTGGTCTCAGAGAGCAGGATTGGAATGGTGAGCTATTTTAAGACATTTGAAGATTTCATTTGAGACCAAAGATTCTTTCTATATTCATCACTAGATGAGCAAATTGGAGTGCCTACGGAATTGGCCTCTCTTTTTCCCCCCTCAGCTTTATTGAAGTATAATTGACAAATAAAATTGTAAGATATTTAAAGTGTGAAACCTTGATGATTCGATGTAAGTATACATTGTGAAACAATCCCCCCCCCCATTGAGGTAATTAACATATCCATTGCTTCACTTTTTTGGAGGATGGTGAGTACATTTAAGTTCCACTCTCAGTAATTACACTCACACCATATGGTATTACCAACTGTAGTGACATTGTTACACATTAGATCCTCAGAGCTTATTCATCTTATAACTGAAAGTTTGTATCATTTTACCAAGGGCTACCTATTTCTGCTGCCCCTGGCAATCTTTTTGTTGTTGTTGTTCTCTGTTTCACTGCCTCCAACTTTTTTTTAAAGATTCCACATATAAGTGATACCATGCAGTATTTGTCTGTCTCTGTTTGGCTTATTTCACTTAGCATAATGTCCTCCAAGTTCATCTATGTTGTTGCAAATGACAGGATTTCTTTTCTTTTTAAAGGCTGAATAACACCCCATCGTGTGTGCATGCGTGTGTGTGTGTGTGTGTGTGTGTGTGTGTGTGTTACATTTTCCTGATCCATTTTTCTATTGGCAGACACTTAGGTTGTTTCTGTACCTTGGCTATTATGAATAAAGCTGCAATGAACAATGGGAATACAGACATCTCTTTGAGCTAATGGTTTCATTTCCTTTGGATAGATACCCAGAAGTGGGTTTGCCGGATCATACAGCTCTTTTTTTCATTTCTTGTGGAACCTCCATATAGTTTCCTACAGTGGCTGTACCAGTTAACATTTTCACCAACAGCATACAAGGCAACTTATGTAAGGGGAGAAAATATTTGCAAGCCACATATCCAATAAGGCGGAAACATCCAAAATGCACAAGGAACTCACACAACTCAATAGCAAAACACCAAATGACCCAATTTAAAAAGGGGCTAAGGAACCGAATAGAAACGTTTCCAGCAAAGACATCCGGATGACCAACAGGTCCATGAAAGGTGCTTGACGTCACTCATCACCAGGAAAATGCAAATCAAAACCACAATGAGACATCATCTCACACCTATTAGAATGGCTATTACCAAAAAGACAAGCGATAACAAAAGCTGGCAAAATTGTAGAGAAAAGAAACACTGAAATTGGCTTCTCTTTGAAGATAACTCAAAGACACTAGTTTCGTTACATCTTTTCTCAGAGAAAGCCCACTGGAGCAGGAAAGAATAACAGTGCAGAACATGACCTTTCTGCTCACCAGCATAGATATCAGGAGGGCACCGTAGCAAGGCTAGCTGAAATTATTGCCCATGTTTTCCTCTCAGGGAAAATCTTGAGCTTTTTATTTAAGTTCCAGTACACACATACTATAGAGCCACTTATTTTATATCATAATGAAATCGCAACACTGGGTTTCAAATGTTAGCTTCACCATTTGCTAGCCCTTAAGCCAAGGTAATTGAGCTTAAATAGTAATTGAAGAGAGATTTGGGGACACAGGGAAGAATCTGCAAGGGGGGGATACCACAGCCAAGGGCCTTGGGCAGGGAAAATAGGACAAAGGCTAAATCACTGTAACAAAGAGACCCAAAAATGCAATGGCTGACAAAAGACAGAAATTTCTTTTTTTTTCACGTAAAAAAAAATCTTGGGTCGGGGTGGTGCCTGGGTGGTTCAGTTAGTTAAGAATCTGACTTTTGATCTCGGCTCAGGTCAGGATCTCAGGGTCATGAGATTGAGCCCCATGATGGGGACATGGAGCCTGCTTAAGAGTCTCTCTTTCCCTCTGCCCCACCCCACCCCCACGCACGTGCACGAGCTCTCTCCCTCTCTCTCTCTCTCTAAAACTATAATTTAAAAAAATAAATAAATAGGGGCGCCTGGGTGGCACAGCGGTTAAGCGTCTGCCTGCGGCTCAGGGCGTGATCCCGGCGTTGTGGGATCGAGCCCTACATCACGCTCCTCCACTATGAGCCTGCTTCTTCCTCTCCCACTCCCCCTGCTTGTGTTCCCTCTCTCGCTGGCTGTCTCTATCCTGTCGAATAAATAAATAAAATCTTTAAAAAAAAATATATATATATATATATATAAATAAAATCCTGGGTGAGTAAGTGGACTCTGCTTCCCAAATTGATCCTAGGATCCCAGATTAGTAGGGAAGTTCTGCAAGCCTCAGTAAATAGTTTTTTAACATCATTACTCCAACCTTCAAATTTTCCAGTCAGCAGGAAGGAAAAAAGAACAGTGATCCCAGAGCAATCTTCATTTGTACAAAATGACTCAAACTGCACAGCTCACTTCCATGCTCACCCTTTGGAGAGCGCATCGTCATTTAGCTACACCTAGACTTGAGGGACGCTGGGTGATGGAGTTTAGCTAGGCAATCACGTGCCCGGCTACAGCTCAATTACTATAGAAGATACGGAGGACGGAATGTGATGGACAAGTAGCAGTCTTGGCCGTAGGGCATCTGATAGAGTTGAGGCTCCAGATTAGCAAACTTGGTTTTGTAACGGGTCAAATAATACATATTTTAATCTGCCTGCGTTTGACAAGCTTTCCTCCGTATGTCCTCTGTCGCATACTCCTTTTTTTTTTTTTTAACAATCTTTTAAAAGGTAAAACCATTCTTAGTTTGAGGGCCATGCAAACACAAGATGTAAGCTTTCAGGCAGAAGTTTTCTGACCCTGGCACTAAGGTCGAGTTGATTCAGTTACTCATTCACCGAGAGTGAAGTCACTTTGCTGACATAAGCCTCAGACTCCTCCTGATTCATCTTTACCCAAGGATGTGCTGGTCAATACTTCACAGTTGGCTAGGGGATGGGGACAGGTAAGTATTTGTAGCATTTGTCGATTTGCAAGGTGTTAAGACTCCTACTATGGCCAATTTCAAGCTATTCACATGAAACCACCAAACACGGATTTGGGAAGAGATGCACGAAATCGGTCCTTACAAGCTGATGTAACTCAGAGCGCTGACACCATTACTCTTTTTTTCTTTTTTAAAGATTTTATTTATTTATTTGACAGAGATAGAGACAGCCAGCGAGAGAGGGAACACAAGCAGGGGGAGTGGGAGAGGAAGAAGCAGGCTCCCAGCGGAGGAGCCTGATGTGGGGCTCGATCCCATAACGCCGGGATCACGCCCTGAGCCGAAGGCAGACGCTTAACCGCTGTGCCACCCACGCGCCCCTGACACCATTACTCTTGACTACCTCACTGGGTTGTTTTAAGAATCAAAACCAAAGAAAATGCTTTGAAAAAAGTATGTGTGAGTGAAAGAAATGATCATTATTATGTGAAGAAACTTACTCCAAGATGGAACAGTCTTGGTAGATCTATTCTTCAACTAAACCAAATTGAACACATGAAAATTTTGAACCCTTAATATGAACTGTGTGTCTCCTAAGCCAAACAGAATATTCTTACTCTTTCACATGGCAGCCATTCAATATCTTAAGGCAGCTATCCTATTTACCCTCAGGCTTTCATGATGCTCTTTCAATTATTTGGATTACATTCTGGAGGCCATGAGCAATTTTTATGTACTTCTTTATCTGACACTGGAGAGCGAACTGAGCAGATTCATCTATTACACCTGAATCACGCATGTACCCTCCAAACCAGAACATAATTGGCAAGATTTTTACCATTTGAATATACTCTTTGAACAAGGTGTGTGGAAAACAAATATTTTGTCCACTGAATGGTGTCCCTTGAACTTACATCATGATTTCAGAGGAAAGTCCTGACAGTCCAGATTTAATCAAAATCATAGTGCAGAATTCTGGCATTCAGTTCAGAGAGCATTATGTCTTTGTCAGAGACATTTTGTTTTCTTTGGTAGGTTGATCAAAAAATAATTTGCTCACATGCTCTCTGGCACGCTGATTCAAGGCACATGTTCAGTTCGACTACGAATCAAGGAGAAAGAATGTTATCCATCGTTGCAACAATTTTATATCAATCAAGGGGCAAACTTTGCACAGTCACCTTAGAACATTCTGCCCTGATTCTGACCTGCACAGCACTGCTAACCAACCAGTCCATGGTTGAACTTTCCTGAAGGTTATTGTGGTCTCCCTGTGGCCCTTAAGAGGGGTCATTTTGGGGGCGCCTGGGTGGCACAGCGGTTAAGCGTCTGCCTTTGGCTCAGGGCGTGATGCCGGTGCTATGGGATCGAGCCCCACATCAGGCTCCTCCGCTATGAGCCTGCTTCTTCCTCTCCCACTCCCCCTGCTTGTGTTCCCTCTCTCGCTGGCTGTCTCTATCTCTGTCAACTAAATGAATAAAATCTTTTAAAAAAAAAAAAAGAGGGGTCATTTTGTTCTGCTCCTCTGTGTTCATGGAGTGTATGGTCCCTGGACCACCATATACAAATTCACAACCCAGGATTCTCTGAGATGAAGAGATGGTGCTGAGAGAGTGGGGAGACCGAAACAGCTAGACAAGACAGGATATCGGAGTGGAAAAAAACTTGGGAGACCTCAGGAAACCCCTTGTTGGTATTTAGCCAAGAACTAGGAAGTTAATATATGCGAGGAAACTAACTGACACTGGAAAAATGACTGTCCTAAAGGATTAGAGATAACAATGCCTGGTGCTCACACAGGGAAAGAAATAGTGTTTACTTTTACCCAAAAGATAAGGAAACATCATGACTCAGGAGACATTAGGTAAAGTATACATAAAGATCTTGCCTCAGTAATGGAATAATTCACCCTGGACCCAACAATTCTCTGGTCCCATACCAAAAAGCCTAACAGAAAGATCCAAAAAGATAAAACAGTTTCCAAGGAAATTCACTGTGTCCCAGAAAAAGAGCTTAAGAATACTGATAGGCATAAAAATTATTCAGCAGCTGACAAGGTAAAATTCACAATATCTGACTTTTAATCAAAGATTACCAGACATGTGGGGCGCCTGGGTGGCTCAGTTGGTTAAGCATCTGCCTTCATCTTGGGTCATGATCCCACGGTCCCGGGATCGAGCCCTGCGTCAGGCTCTCTGCTCAGCAGGAAGTCTGCTTCTCCCTCTCCCCCCACCCTCATTTGTGCTCTCTCTCTCACTCTCAATCTCAAATAAATAAATAAAACCTTTTTCAAAAAAGATTACCAGGCATGTAAAGAGGCAGAAAGACATAGGTTATATGGAGGGGGAATAATCAGTAAAAACCACCCCAGAACTGACACACATGTTAGAATTAACAGAGAAAGACATTCAAGAAGTTACTGCATTCTGTATGTTCAAAAGTTAAGATATGCAAGAGTTTTTTTCTCAAGAAGAACCAAATCAAACATCTAGAAATGAAAATGACACTGTATGAGATGAAAACTATGCTGGATAGGTTCGTGACAGCTTAGCTATTGCCAAAGAATAGATTAGTAAGCTAGAAGACATCGTGATAGGAACAAACTCAAAATGAAACAGGGAAAAAGAACATCCAAAGGAAAGAAAATGGCCTCAGTTAGCTGAGGGACAACATTAAGAGCCTCCCTTCCTTTGGAGTCACAGAAAAAATATTTCAAGAAATAATATTCATAATGATCATTTGTGTAGATAATGTTACAGGATTTACAACAAAGCTGATAGAAATAATGAGCTTAGCAAGGTTGTAGGATATAAAATCAACATGTAAAAACCAGTTTTATTTCTACATACTAGCACGAACAATCGTAAATTGAAAGAAAAACCATCTAAAAGACCATGGAGAATATGAAATATTCAGGGATAAACTTGACAAAAGACTTGAGAAACCTTTATGCTAAAAAGGACAGAACTTTGCTGAAGGAAATAAAGGACGGCCTAAGGAAATGGGGAGACATAATCTGTCCATTGACTGGCAAGCTGGGGATTCAATATCAATTCTCCCCAAATTGATCTATAGATTTAATGTAATCCAAATCAAAATTCCCAAACTCTTTTTTTTTTGAAAGTGATAAACATCCTACAATTCATTCGAAAATGCGAAGACATTGGAATAGTCAAAATAACTTTGAAAAAGAACAAATTTTGAGAACCAATGGTACCTAATTTCAAGACGTATTATAAAGTTACGTGAATCAATGATACAAATGTTGATACAAATAGAGAAAATAGGCCAATGAAAGAGAACTGATTGTCCAGAAAGAGACCCACACATACATGGAAAACTAATTTTTGACATTAATCTTTGACACAGGTCCAAAGGGAATTCAGTAGAAAAAGAATAGTGCCACAGATGGAGCTGGAAATTAGATATCCATTTGTTTAAAAAAGGGAAGTTCAAGCAGGGGGGAAGGAGTGGGAGAGAGAGAAACAGGCTCCCCTGCTGAGCAGGGAGCCCGACATGGGGCTCGATCCCAGGACCCTGAGACCATCACCTGAGCCGAAGACAGACACTTAACCAACTGAGCCACCCAGGCACCCCCAGAGTTCTATTTTTATATATGTTCTGACTATTGTCCATTTGTATATTCACTCTATTATATTTTAATGAATAGTTGTAATATTTTGAAATTAAAGTAATATAGTTAAAGGAGGAGAAAAAAGAAGGAAGGAATTTAGAATAAATGCTGGTTAGAAATATAACTAAAAGTAAACTATGTAAAGAAATTAAGCAAATCCATGAGAATAGATGAGCTTGAAAAGACAGAGACAGGTTGGTTAAAATACAGTTTTGTTGCTGAGGCCAGAGATTCCTTAAAGGGGCTCCGTAGTCCTTTCAAATTGTGAGAAAAGACCAAAACAGTCTTTTGGATGTTGGATCTAAAAATCTCAATTATTAAGTAGAAGTATATATCACACATAAGTCAAATTACCACAGAGAGAAATGTGTTGGTGAGAATCCGAAAGTGGAAGTAAAAGAGAGGGGCGGGGTGCCTGGGTGGCTCCGTCAGTTAAGTGTCTGACTCTTGGTTTGGGCTCAGGTCATGATCTCAAGGTCATGAGATTGAGCCTCAAGTCAGGCTCCCTGGGGAGTCTGCTTGAGATTCTTTCCCTCTGCCTCCCCCCATGCTCTCTCCCCTCTCTCTTTCTGAAATAAATAAATCCTAAAAAGAAAGAGAGAAGCAGACAAAGACAGAGACACATGACAGCAAGAGAGCAAGAAAGGCCAAAGAAGACAAATAAAAATACCAGAACCCACAAGAAAAATGGAAGAAGGAACAATCATGAGGAACTATGGTTGGGATTTGTACAATTGAACAACGGCCTCCAGCAAATTCCATCTTGAAAGCAATATCATGCACGAATTTCTTTTAAAAAAATGAGGAAGGAGGGGCGCCTGGGTGGCTCAGACGGTGAAGCGCCTGCCTTTGGCCCAGGTCATGATCCTGGGGTCCTGGGATTGAGCCCCACATTGGGCTCCCTGCTCAGTGGGGAGCCTGCTTCTTCCTCTCCCTACTCTCTCTCTCAAGCAAATAAACAAAAATCTTTTTAAACAATGGGGAAGGAAAGAAGCTTTGTTACAAGAACTTACCTAGAATGAAACTTGATTGCCAAAAGCAGAGAGGATTTGATTCTGCTGGGTATTAGAGAGGCAGGCTACATGCATTCGGGATGGAGGCAAGGCCCTGCCATTTTTGGTAGAAATGTGGGCTAAAGAAAAGAATCTATTCATAAGGAGGATTCTGCCCAAAGACGTGAAGAGCCATTGCAAAAGAGAACTCGGATTTTCTTTCTTTTTTTTTTCTTTTTACTTTTTTCCACTCCCAGGAGGAATCTCTTCTCAGACAACCCATCTGTAAAATGTAATTTAAATAAATGGGTCTGTCCTAAAGTTACATGAATTCCAAAGAAAATAAACCATCTGAAATTCTTATTTCTATAATTCAACATCTGTTGTTTTTCTTTTCACTTTTTCTCAAATACAAGAAAAAATTTCACTGCTGGGCTGAGTGGAACATTTCATACCAAATTTTTATAGAAGGGTTTTTTAATACTTGAGTGATTGGGCTATAAAGTGAGAAATTCTAAATTAATTTGGGATGATGCTAAAATGTATCACTTCATTTCTCCCATCTTTTCTTGGAAAAAAGCTTTGATCACCTTGCCTTCGGTATCCCGTGGCCGTCCTTCTATAATGTTCCAAAAACTTAGGCTTGCCCGCTGAAATGTGGGGTTGAATTTATAGGCCATGCTTGATTGCTCATCTTCATTTGGAATGCACATTTAAGTATGGATACGACAGTTGGGGCCGAGTGGTTACGAAGGGTGGCAGGGAGAAAGGCAAGTGGAGAATATGCCATATAAAATCTCTGATCTTTCAGAAGGCATCATAGAAAACAGCAATTGTCCCCCCAAAAACCCTACTACTGCACGTATCACCTCTACCACTCAAATGGTATCGTGTTGGTACAGTGGCTGATTCTGTGTTCTGCTAATCTCTTCTACTAGACAGCAAACTCCAAGAAAGAAGGATCTTAGACGCTCTACCTACAATATTGTCTGGTACCAAAAGCAAAAATAAATAAAAATAAAAATAAAAGCTCAGCAAATAGTGTGCTAAATGAATATACACGTAAGAAAGAAAGGGAAGAAAGGGAAGGAAACCGGGAGGCAGGGAGGGAAGGAGGGAAGTAGACAAGAAGGGCTCTGTGGGGAAACTGGCAGGCATCACTGCTTGGAGATAGAATGCTTTATAGAATAACGGTGTCCTCCAAACCAAAGCGTAAATTGAAGATGCAGGACGAAATCCTTTCTCTTTCCTAGATTTGTTTTTGTCTCCCACCTCTGCCACTTTCACCACTCGACAAACAGGCAAACCTGTAAGAAAATAACACAATAATTGGATAGCAGGACACCTTAATCCCCTTTAAAAAAATCAGTAACTTTTTGTTATGAAATTGCTTTTCATATAATGATCCTTCGCTTAAATTACTTCCCCTCTTGTCTACCTCAGCCCATAGTGAACTCTTTCGACTCTGATAGTTCTAATACTTTACACCACACAGGAATCTTTATTATATAAAATTTCTGTTCCATTTTATGTCATTATGTTCTATTTTGGTTAAATATATTATAAACTTCTAGAAGGTTTGGACATGGCTTAGCATTCGTGAATTTCTTCATATCACCTCGCATCCTGTTTTGCATCTAGTAGTTACTCAGTAAACAAATTAGTTAATTAAAATACTATGGAATGCGGGGCGCCTGGGTGGCTCAGTCGGTAAAGCGTCTGTCTGCGATTGCTCAGGTCATGATCCCAGGGTCCTGGGCTCTCTGCTCAGTGGGGAGCCTGCTTCTCCCTCTGTCCCTCCCTGCTGCTTGCGCTTGCTCTCTCTCTCTGACAAAAAAAATAAATAAAATCTTTCAAAGAGAAAAAGTGTCACCAGGGCTGAGTGGGGAGGTCAACTTCCACTGTACTCATTTCCACCCCGGAAGTCTGAGTCCGCGATCTACTCTCTATCAGGGTGGTTATCGGTGGAGCCAAGCAGGAAGCTGAAGCAAACACATTCACCCTGGTCCTCATGCTAAACTCAGCAAAGTAACTGCCTGCGAAAATAAGAGAATCAATAGGATGCAGAGTCTCTTCATTATCATGTACAAAATCTCCAGGATACAAGAGAAATTTACCTATCATACAAAGATCCAAAAATAACAACGTGAATGAGAAAAGACAAGAAACGGACAACCAACACCGAGGCTAATTTGGTGTAGGAACTTTCTGACATGGATTTTAAAGCATCCATCCTAAAAAAAAAAGTGTCAACAAGCAGTTTTTTTGGTAGATTGTATTTTTTAAGGGCAGTTTTAGGTTCAAAGAAGTATCAAGTAAGATGTACAGATTTCCCATATACTCCCTGCCCCCACACACGCATAGCCTGTCCCATTATCAACGTTCCCCACCAGAGTGGTACATTTGTCACAGCTGCTAAGCCTACACTGACACATCATTGTCACCTGAAACCCATAGCTTCCATTAGGGCTCACTCTTGGTGTTGGACAGTCTATGAGTTTGGACAAATGTATAATGACATGCATCTTCCATTATAGTATCATAAAGAGTTGTTTTGCTGGTCCTAAAAATCTTCTGAGCTCTGCCTATTTATCCTCCACTTCTGCCTAATTCCTAGCAATTACTGATCTTTTTCCTGTCTCCGTAGTTTTGCCTTTTCCAGAACGTCACCCAGTTGGAAACATACAGTATGGACCCTTTTCAGATTGGCTTCCTTCACCTAGTGAAATATTTTGCAGAGAAACTAATCTGAACATTTGCACAGCCATCAACACCCAAGCTCTGACATAGAAGCAGAGAAGACTAATTTTAAGATTGCTCCAAATGCGGTGCTCTGAAAGGTAAGCATGATAGAAGGGACAAGAGAAAGAACTAAAGGTGCTCATCAGAGAACACTTCAGTGATTGGCCATTGGACCGAGGCTGGGAAAAAGTATACTGAGTTGAGAGCTGATGAAGTAAGAGAAAGTTGAAAAATGTGGCAGAAAATCATAATAGTTTCAAAAAGCAGGTGTACTGGGAGGGAATGAGCTGGAAAAAGAGAAGGTTGTTGATCAGATGGTAGGATCAGAATTTATGACGTAGCCATGGAAATGGGTTGCTAAGATCCAGTATATGGGAATGTTTGGGGAGTCAAGGGTCTGTGAATGGTTTACGGATTTTTAAAGTCATCCAAGAAAATGAAAGGACAAGGAATTGGAAAAAAAAATTGGTGCATCAGAATATGCTTTAGAGGGACAGGTCAGCTGCAGCAGCGAACATTCACATAGCTCTTACTAAGTGCTGGAGAGCATTCTAAGCACTTTAGAAACACGACGTTGCGTAATTGTCGCAACTTCCTTATTAGGAAGGCATTATTGACACTTTACAGATGAGAAAATGGTCACACGGGACGGTAAGTAACTTGCTTAGCTGCAATGCCAAATAAGTAAAAGAACTGGGATTGAAGCATAATGTTATCTCAGAGTTCACGTTCTTGCCTAC
This sequence comes from Ursus arctos, assembly GCF_023065955.2. Lineage (NCBI taxonomy): Eukaryota > Metazoa > Chordata > Mammalia > Carnivora > Ursidae > Ursus > Ursus arctos. The sequence continues at coordinate 91,249,253 of NC_079873.1, read as the reverse complement.
TATGCCGTGGTACCTGGAAGTCGGACAGAGAGGGGCAGAGGGTGTAATAACTCGGTTACTAACAATACAGGACATTAAGGCTGTGGACCGTGATACGAATAGCCTCTGTTTGAGAAGGCCCCATGGGAAACGGTGTTCCTTGAAAAGATCCATGTTTCAATCAAGGCAAGGAATTTGTATCAGGGAAGGTTGGTGCCCCGCGCACACGCATTGGGTATTCAGCGTTCCCTTATATTTCAACAAACTTGGGCTGCAAGCAGCTATAAGTCTGTCTTAGGACTTTCTGTGGCCAGGAGCATAGGGATATAATGACTGGGGAACAAACTTTCTGGAAGGGAGGATGATGGCCCCCCCTAATGATGCCCGCGCCTTAATCCTAGGAACCCGTGAATATGTTAGGTAATACATGATTAAAGAAAACCAAAAAAACCACTAAGGTTTCCAATCAGATAACCTTGCGACAGGAAGATGATCCCGAATTGCCTGCATAATGTAAGCACAGGGTCCGAGTGGAAGAGGGAGGCAGATGAGAGAAAACCAGACAGATGGCGCATGAAAAGGACTTCGCTTAATGTTGCTGGCTTTGAGGTTGAAGGAAGCGCATTATGAGAGCCAAGGAGAGCCTCCAGAAGTGGAAAATGAAAGGAAATGTGTTCTCCTCTCGAGCCTCCGCAGGGAAATGCAGCCAGGCTGACATTTTTGGTTTTAGCTCCCCGCGATTCATTGTGGACTTCAGACTAACAGAATCGTAAGATGATTAGCAACAGAAATAGGCATAATAACAAAGTACTAACATATTTGTGATGCTTTGTTAAATCAGTCATGAGCACCCCAGTTTCCTCTCCCTTCAGTGGAGCAACTTAAATGCATGGTTCTCAGAGGTCCCTAGGAAGACGGCATACGGGTTACCCGCACCCATCAGCGGTTGACCTTCTAATTAAAACACAGTATTGACTTTCTTCCATTTCCTGTTTCACTTCCTCACTGATACTCCCCGGGGGATCATTTCTCTAATAAATCACTCGCATGCTAATCCATGGGACTGCTTCTGGGGGAGCCCAGAGTAGGATAGATATTAAAGAAAATGTCTATGAAATTCAGGAGAATGTAGGGGAGGTTTTTTCTTACAAAGTGACGATTTCCAATAGAAACTGTCTGGAAGCAGGATTGCAGAGAGATCATGAGCCATATTTCTGGGACATTCAGAATGATACAAGTTTTGATCAAAATGTTCAGGCACCTAGATGGTGCTTACTCATTTATTAAAATATAATTATTCAAATGGAATTCATTTCTTAAATATAGGAATGTAATTTTGTCTCCTCTCTTAAATATCACCGAAATGGTCAGAATGTAATTTTCATGAAAATAAATTAAATTTAGATTTAATTAAACCGTTCTTTTGAACTTTGCAAACTGCAATGCCAAGTGAATTATGTTATTATTAATACTTTAATTAACCGTCTTTCTAACTTTTATTTAATTTATATAGATCCTAATTTGGAATAGTACCTTCAAGTTAAAAATGTACATACACCTGACATTTCATTGAAAAACTAAAGGTTATACCTATCTTTGTACTGTGCAGCTATCCCATTTGATTTATATCGATAACCATATTCCAATAAGTTAATAACTTAATTTCACCTATTCACAGGCCCTCTAAGAGTTTCGGTTTATGTATGAAACTCAAGTTACATTACCTGCTAATCATGATGGTTGAAATTATGGTTGAAAATACTGCCTCATGAATCAGTCAACTTTTTAAAATTTAGCACGTAGTATACATATGAACTTGGCTCGGTTCAACAGCCTGCTGAGGTTGTTTTTACTTCAAGGTGGTGGAAGAGTAATGTTTTAAATGCACAATAAAAAGCAAATCAACACTTCTACGATCCAAGACCCATCGCAGCTACACACTGCTCTGTTGCCTGTGGGAAATGGACACATATGCAAGAGCCAACAGTGATGAGGCAGGGAGGGTGTGACCTCCTTGAGCGAGAATCTTCTTTTAAGAACAGAGAGGATTAAACATTCTATGATAAGGTTGAGAAGGTCTGAAAGTTAGTTCGTCATTAAGTAGAGGACACAATAGAAAATCTTGGGAAAGAGTCCGGGGAGAGAATAATTACAAACAGTAAGGGAGTGAGCATGCCATTGAGGACATATTTAGAACTTCGGTAGATATTTCATACAGAGGGACGGAAGATCAGTATTCTTGGGCACTAATGAGTAGGGTAGCCATATTTTCCAAACTTGTAACTGAAATGTATAATCTGACGAATGTGAATGGATTTGTAGAGCAAATGGGATACGATGCGATGTTTGAAATTCACACGTGGTTTGAAAAATCAGATCACCATAGCTTCGGAGAATATATCGTTTCACCACAGGTACATAACCCATGGGAGGATCGAGAGACTACAGGTGAAGTTAGCAGTATGCAGTGCAAAACAATGCTTCATTCTCCAAAGCAAACTTTGCCTATCTCAAGGAACTTTCAAACTGACCTCAATTTGGAAGAACGCGTAGGATTTGAAGGAGGAAGAAAATGAAGAGGATACAATGTATCTTAGGGGATTAGTTCTGTCCAGCAGAGTAGTGACTTCAGGTTGTGAGAAACAGGACTCAGAAAAGGTTGGTGGGATGTGTGTTGGGAAGGGAGGTAGAATGGAGGAACATGGGAAGAAAATACAACCCAACTAAGAATTCCTGATGATTGACACTGCAGCCGGCCACCTCACAACTATTTAGATTTGAGATGATTCCTTTTTTAGAATAGGCTTGTATCATAATGCAACTGACCTTCTGATCTCTCTTGGAATGATTTATATTATCAGCTTATTTGGGGATCGTGTCTGATCACAACTGGAGAGCGTTAAGTGTCTGCCTTCGGCTCAGGGCATGATCCTGGCGTTCTGGGATCAAGCCCCACATCAGGCTCCTCTGCTGGGAGCCTGCTTCTTCCTCTCCCACTCCCCCTGCTGTGTTCCCTCTCTCACTGGCTGTCTCTCTCTCTGTCAGATAAATAAATAAAATATTTTTTAAAAATCATGAAATTAGGGAAAATTTATTACCAACGTCCTAGCCTTCTTTTTCTTTCCCCTCCTTTGGCTGTCCTCTTGCCCTCTCCTATATACCATAGTCTCTATCCCAGTACTCCCATGTGGCCCGACCCATCCTGCATGTCAGAGAGGAAAGAAATCTTATGAAAGAATGCACAATTTGGAATCATCATGGAACCCATCTCATTTTTAGAAAGCTTTTCTCGTCGGTGATAGAATAATATTCAATACTAAATATTGCTAGCTGTGGTTTTTTGTCTACACGGCTGGATAGAGGACTATTGTGGGTGAATTGTGTGAATTGTATCACACGGGTAATTAATTATTGACTCTAGCTACCTTTGAGGCTAGGCCTGCTTATGCAAATTCAGAGTTGTGACTTGTTCCATCATGCAAATAAGGTTTTTCTCTGTTCTTTGCCTCCTATGCTAATCCTAGAATATGAATATTCTTGCATGGCTAAACTTTCATATTTCAATATGAAATTGTAAAACCTCAAGTGTTGGCATTTTTACTAATTTCTCTACTTGTAGCAAAGGACAAGCACTCAGAGGGTCCCCAGGATTACCAGTTGTGCTTCTAAATAAACAGCTTATCGGTGTCTCTAATTTTATGCAAGTTGATATTGACAAAAGACCTTGGTGTTTGTGTTTGTATATCCTGGCTCAGTGGTGCTTAAATATGCAAATAAACTTTCTGTTTACATCCGCTTAAACAATTCCATTGATGCCAGTTAGAATTCAAAAGTCAAAAAGATCACATAGTGAACTACTCTACCTGAAATTGTATCAGATCTATGGAAAAGAACAAAACAACACAAGGGCAGAAACAAGTGGCCGGGGTAGAAGATGAGTTATCACCTAAAATTAATTTCTGCTTCCTTTTTTAAAAAATATATTTTTATTAGAAAGAAGTATCATTTTGTTCTTCATGCTATTAGGGTCATGATAGACTTAGATTTTTGAGTGTCTGTATTTCTTTTTATCCCTCCCACCCCTTTCCCCTTTTGGCGGGGGGGGGGGGGGAGTCCCATTTCTCTGTTAAATGGAGGAAGCAAATCATCATTTACCCTCCATCTTCCCATCTCATTTTTTAAATACTAGGTTTAGGTGTACGACGTACTGATTGGACGCTGATATACATTACGAAATGCTCACCATGGTAAGTGTAGTTGCCATCTGTCAGCATACAACATTATGACGTTATTATTGACTATATCCCCTATGCTATACTTTTTTTCACCCCCATGACTTACTTATTTTATAACTGGAAGTTTGTAGCACTTAATCCCCTTCACCCACTTTTCCCATCCCCCCACCCCCTCCCCTCTGGCAACGACCGGTTTGTCCTCTGTAGTTACCAGTCTGTTTCTGTTTCTGTTTGTTTTGTTTCTGAGATTTTGCATGTAAGTGAAATCATATGGTATTTGTCTTCCTCTCTCTGACTTATTTTACCTAGCGTCGTACCCTCTATGTCATCCATCCATGTTGTCCCAAATGGCAAGATTTGATTTTCTATTTTGATGGCGGAGCAATATTTTATTGTATGTGTGCACCACCATCTTCTTAGCCATTCATCGATGGATGGACACAGGCTGCTTCCATATTTGACGACTGTAAATAATGCTGCAATAAACATAGGGGTGCAGATACCTTTTTGAATTAGCACTTTTGGTTTTTTGGGTAAATGCCCAGAAGTGTAATTACTGAATCGTGTAGTAGTCCTATTTTTAATTTTTGGAGGAACCGCCATACTGTTTTCCACAGTGGCTGCACCAATGTACATTCCCACCAACCGTGCATGAGAAAGTTCCCTTTTCTCCACATCCTCAACACTTGTTGTTTCTTGTCTTTTTGACACTAGTCATTGTGACTGTTGTGAGGTGATAGCTCCACTGTGGTTTAGATTTGCATTTTCCTGATGATTTGTTATGTTGAGCGCCTCTGCCTGTGTCTGTTGGGCATCTGGATGTTTTCTTTGGAACAATGTCTATTCAGATCCTCTGTCCAATTTTAAAATAGGATTGATCTTTTTTTTTTTAGTGTTGAGTTGTAAAAGTTCTTTATCTTTAGGGGCTAGTAACCCCTTATAGCATATGTCATTTGCCTAATTTCTGCTTCCTTAAGCAAATAAAAATACGATCAATCTGCTCTTTACATAGAAATGATATGGCCTGTATTTATTTTAAAAGACACAATCACCCTGAGCCAGGCTGACCAGATTCTGTGGTTTTGATCTCTACACAAATCTATTTCCTTCTTATCAGGAGAAACCCAGACGTTCTGAACTAAACCCTTTGGGTGACACTTTACATTTTTTACTAATTATTCCAACCATTATTAAAAATTAAAATACTTCTACAAGGCTAATTAAGAACTTCTCCACCACTCCTGTCAGTTGGCATGGGTAGATCAACATTCAGGGCAGAAACATTGTGATTAAATTAGATGCACATCTGAACCAGGAATTGAGAATAATTACACATCCTTCCTGCTACAATTTTCCATTTCCTAAAATTTCTTTTTTTTTCTTTTTAAAAATGTATATACTTATAACTAATTTTCTGGAAATTCAAATTTCCTTTCAGTACATATGTACTGAGAAAATACTTCTGGTAATCTATTAATTTTCTCTCTTTCCTGGAGCCCTCCATCATTCTATTTCAATTTGGACCAGTTGTTAACCTAAGCCTTGGTCTCTCTCATTGATCCCCTCTTTCTGGATCTCATTTCTTTCTGTTTCTTGCACTGTCTCCCCCTTATTTTTGCAGAGTATGTCCATTGCTTACTTAAAAGGGATGTAATGGAGGCAAATTATCTGAGAATGTGTACATCCGAATATTCTGCACTTCTGATTCATTGACAAAGAATTCGAGGCTGGAAATAACTTTTCCTCAAAATATCGAAGACCTTGCTTCCGGAGAGTGTTGCTTTGAAGAAGTCTGTTGCCACCTAATTGAATTCTCATCTCCTGAACTTTCTGTACTTCTGAAAGATTACTCCTATGTTGCAACCAGAAAATTGTATAGAATGCTAAGTGCAATCTGACTATGATTTCGTGCAAGATTAGTATTTTGCTCTCTGGTTGTCTCAGGAGTTGGGGGTAAGTGGAGGGATGCAGGAGCTGGGGAGTGGGGGGTTCTATTATAAAATTTAAAAACCCAATTTTTTTCATTGTCTTTTTTTTTAATTAATTTATTTATTTGAGAGGAGGAGGAGAGAGAAAGAGAGCAGGGGCAGAGGAAGCAGCAGATTCCCCACTGATCAGGGAAGCCCAACTTGGCTGGATCCCAGGACCCCAGGATCATGACCTGAGCCAAAGACAGATGCCCAACCAACTGAGCCACCCAGGTGCCCCTTTTTCATTGTCTTTATTCCTAAATCTATCTTTTATACTTCAAAACAAAACAAAAAAGTCAGGTGAAGCTGTTAGTGTAATGCTTTTCTTTTAATCAAATGCACAAGATTACTACATGTTATTGTTAAAGATGCATTTTTGCACCTGGACGCCTGGAAAATCACATTGTTCGAATCAGATGTTTATTATAGCACTATTCCGATTTTTAAAAAGATTTTATTTATTTGAGAGAGAGAAAGAGAGAGCACGATGGGGGGGAGGGGCCAAGAGGGAGGGAGAAGCAGACTCCCCGCTGAGCAGGGAGCCCATTGCGAGGCTCAGTGCCAGGACCCGGAGATCAGAGCTGAGCCGAAGTAGGGTGCTTAAGCTACTGAACCACCCAGGCGCCCGTAGGCATTTTTATAATATCGATGCGCCACCGTTTTAGGCTATACTAGTCTGGTTTTCGAAGACCAAATTATGTTGGCCATTGGTTATTATAAAAGATTGGTGGTCATTTTAATGTTTTATTTATTCCTGTGTAAGAAAAATTATCCACAATCATATTTCATAGAAAACATTGCTACTGTTTTTAGTCCTATATTTAAATATTTTATTGCCTCACCTCCATGGAGAAGTAGGATAGAATTCTCAAGGATACAACCACAACTTCAGGGCTTAAAGTTTATGAAATCTATCCATATTTAGCCACACAGTCCTTGCCCACATGACTTTTCAGAGAACCATCTGTTATTGTCTGAAGGACATGAAGTACACCCACTCTATTGTATGATCAGAATGGAGACTGTGGGCATAATAATTTTAATAATACTAACAGTCATAAGAATAAGAATAGCAGCTGTCATTTCTTGGACTGTGTCCAACAGGCTTTACATGCCTTCTCTCATCCGAACTTAAAATGTGTTTCTGAATTATTAATATAACTCCACCATTTTATAAATAAGAAAGCCGGGGCTCATTGTGGTTGAGTCATTTGTCTATTCTCCTGTCAGACTGGAATTCGGCTCTGGGTCTGTTGGACTCCATAACAGGTGTGCGAAAGAGCAAGAGTCTGTGTTGCTTTATCTTGGGGACAGCGACTTGGTAAGATGTGAGAGTGTGAACTTAGAAATTTGGAGAGGACCCATAGTTGTACGTGAATAGTCATGTTCACCCTGCTGGGTGTGTCAAGGAGGACGCTTCATGCAAGTCTTAGGCCCCCGGGAAGGGATGTGTGTGTGTGTGTGTGTGTGTCTGTGTGTGTGTGTGTGTCTGTGTGTGTGTGTGTGTAGAGAGAGAGATTTACTACAAGAAATTGTCTCATGGGATTACGGAGGCTAGTGAATACAAAACCTGCAGTGTGAACATGCAGGCTGGAGACCCCGCGGGGCTGATAGTGGGGACCAAGTCCAAAGGAGAGTTCACAAATTGGCAAGATTAAACCTGATTGAGTACAGAGTAGGAAAAAGGAGAATTAAAATCAGTTAGATTGAGTTAAAACTTGAAATTAAAAATAAATTAAAAATAAAATAAATTAATAAATCAAAAATAATGAAAAATAATCATCACTTACCTCAATCATGTGGAATCTAAGCTTCCTTGAACCCTGTGTTTTTCCTCCTCTGATAAAAATCTCACGGGTAGGGTCGGCACCAAAAAATGAGTCCTTAACCTCATTATATATCTTTAAAAGTTATTTTAAGAGCAAGCAGTATCTTTGATTCTGTGTTTTTTACATTAAAATAAAAGTGCGAGAAAGGAAAAAACAAAACAAAACAAAACACCAGCCCCTGACGTCTGGGGACTGGTCTGACACGTAGAGCTAGGCCTCGGGGTTTTCCGAAGCTGGCCTGACACAGCTAGTCCACGTTGTTCTTCTGTTGGACATAAACAATTTCACAGAACACCAAAGTCAGACAAGGCCACTCTGTGACCATGATGGAGGGAGACAAAATGAGGCCGCTTCATAAGACTGTCTATGCACACCAAAATGAGTTCACTGTGCAACCTACAAAATATTATATACATGCTCTCTTGGACAAAATGTTACTTTTTTATTAAAACAGTTTTATCCTCTCTCAGGTCTGTCTTCCCTTTAAGGAAGGTTTATTGTGATACACAATCATAGGACTGCCTCTCAGTTTTAGCAGAACCCAATCCCCCAAATCACCCAATCAAAGCAGGAATGCCATAATAGCCGTAATAGAATGAGCTACACCGCGACTCCCCAGGGCGTGCATCCTCCCTCGCTACAATGAGAAGTAAATCCAAGTTGTTCAACTACAGGTGTGTGCCTGCTGGTCTTTGACTGGAGGGCAAAAATCTCCGGGGAAATATATCATAGTCTGCTTGTTGTTTCAAATCATTTCAAGAAGACAACATAAAAAATAAAACAGTCGATCCTGAAACATCCATTATTAATCAAGTGAAAATCTATTCAAGTGAATGCTTTTATTGACTAACCTACCTTCTGTTGCGTAAGACAAGTATGGTGCTTTATTGTGGTTTTTAAATTGTGCTTTTAATCAAGGAAATAAGTGTGTTTCTAGCATCACATCATGATAATCAGTTCATTCAGTCATTTAAAAACACTAAACACACACACATTCATGCACACACACACACATACACACATGTGCGCCCGCGTGCGCTCCAAACTAAACAAAAATCAACCAAGTCAATTGCTTGACAGAATGGATTGGCCAAGGGCGCCTGGGTGGCTCAGTTGGTTAAGTGTCTGTCTTCAGCTCAGGTCAGGATCTCTGGGTCCTGGGATTGAGCCCCACATTGGGCTCCTGGCTCAGCGGGGAGTCTGCTTCTCCCTCTCCCTCTGCCCCTCCCCCTAACTTGTGCGCACTCTCTCTCTTTCTCCCTCAAATGAGTAAATAAAATCTTCAAAAAAAAAAAAAAAAAAGAATGGATTGCCCAACTGGTCCCAAATACACCTTCGTTTCAATAACCATTTGAAAATACACGTACTAGCATTTGTGATTTCACCATTTTTTTAAAGATTTTATTTATTTATTTGACACAGAGAGAAAGACAGCCAGCGAGAGAGGGAAGACAAGCAGGGGGAGTGGGAGAGGAAGAAGCAGGCTACTGGCAGAGCAGGGAGCCCGATGGGGGGGCTCGATCTCAAGACCCTGGGATCACGCCCTGGGCCGAAGCCAGACACTTAACGACTGAGTCACCCAGGAGCACCCAACATTTTTTCTAAAAGCATCCAAATTCACAAAATGTAAGTTCCCCTTATGCTTTCATTGTCACTGTTGGTACTTAGTATCCATTAGTGGAATGGGATTGCTCAGTGAAGAGTACATGTGTGTGCGTATATGCTTCCATCATAAGAAGTATCCTTAACTTTGTTGCAGGAGATAAGGAGAGAAAGGAAGGGTAGTTCTTATTTTCAAAGGGCAATTTTCCCTACTTCACTTTATATTTCTGAATTTTATATTATGAGACTTATGTTAAGCCAATAAAGTAACTCTATAGCTTTGGTACATTTCTTTAACTTCGATGAAAAAGGAAATATCTATTTAAATTAACACATTCTTTAACTTCAGTTGTTTTGATTTCCAGTTTACTACTTTTCTGAACTAAAATATTTGAAATATTCACACTAGTGACCACATGATTATATTATAAAATGGGACCAGTAAGTGTTCAATTAACTGATAGAAATTTTATCATCTAATAAGAGCCTTGCAATCATGGACGACAGAGAAAAAGTTGCTTTGTTAGTTGCCTGAGATATCTTTTCCCTAGGTCAATGTCAAGGCTGGATATCTGGCTTAATTCCCAGCTAGCTGTAGGGTAAAGATTCCTGAACTTCCCTATTTCTGGATACTGATGGGAAAATGTTGTGACATGGTGCAGAATGAAAAGCAGTTAAAACAGTATAAAGCCAGGAAAAGAGAACGAAGAGAATAGACTAAAAGAGCAAGAGATGAAATCATCATAAATGTGAAACAAATCAGCATTATCTCTAAAGATTTAAGAAGAAGCTTGATTTAAGCTCATGTCAAAAGATGTCTCTTACAAACATAAACTTTAGCAAAAAGAGAAAAGGACAGAGAATCCATGTGACATAGTTCCGTTTGCATAAAGTTGAACGCCAGGTAAAATTACATTGTTTAGGAATGTGTACATCGATGGTTAAATGTCGAATAACAAGCTACGAAATTATTACCATAAAAAAAGTCAGGATAGGGATTACTTCTAGATGGTTAGGAAGAAATTGTGATGAGGAAAGGACACAGTATAATGTAAGGATTGCCTCTTGCAAAGTTCTATTCCCCAATGTGGGTAGTTAAAATGCAGGTTTATTTTATAACTGTTTGGTGGGCTATATGTATTTGCTTTAGGCAATTTTTTCCTTTGTGCGTTTCAGAGTAAAAAATAATGTTTACAAGGGTTTGGGGGGTTTTTTTATTAAAGATTTTATTTCTTTATTTGAGAGAGAGAATGAGCGAGAGAAAGAGAGCATGAGCGGAGGGAAGAGCAGAGGGAGAGGGACAAGCAGACTCCCCACAGAGCAGGGAGCCCAATGAGGGGCTCGATTTTGGGACCCTGGAATCATGACCTGAGCCGAAGCCAGATACTTAACCAACTGAGCCCCCCAAGTGCCCCTACAAGGGTTTTGTTTGTAAAGTGTTTGAAATGCTTCTCAACTGCACCTTCTCGTGTTATCATCGCCTATACTTGTAGTGTGTTCTACCCATTTCCACCCACCACGTATACAAATAGCCTCAAATACAAAGATTACTGAGAAACCAGGAAAATTAGAATAAGCAAAACCAAAGGAATGATGCTTAGTGTAATATATTCAGGCTTCATAAAAGAATGTTGGTTTTGAAAAAAAATTCACAAAACCAGTAAAGTTCCAATCTCTGCTCTAGATTTCTCCTTTACTAAAGTTGCTTGGCCCAGATGATTTGTTGACATTACCCACGGGATCTGTTCAACTAGACTAAATTAAAAATAGTACAGTTAGAGAGAAGACAAGGTGAGGCTCATAAGCGCCTTAGGGTAGGCATATACGAGCTCGATATTAAATATTATATTTTCGAGATGTATTTCACACAGGTTAAAAGGAATAGATCTTAATTATGTAAGTTAATGATTTTTCACAAAGGCATACACAGATATAAGCATCACCTGAATTGAGTGGTAAACTATTTTCACGACCCCAGATGGTTCCCTCGTGCCTTTCTCCAGTCAGAACTTCGCAGAGGGAGTAATTGATCTGGTCTTAGTCATCACCACACAATAATTTTTCCTCATATACTTGGAAGATGGGTCGTGCTTTGACAGCAGAGGAGTATTCTATTATTTGAATATAGCACCCTCTTTATCTCGTCTTCCACAGAGAGACATTTACATTGTTTTCTAGTTCTGGCTATTAGAAATAGAGATGCAATAAGCAACGTTGTACAAATCTTTTTGAGTACTTATGTTTTGATTCCTTTTGGATAAATACTGAGGAGTAAATCTTTATTGATCTTTTTAAATAGCTATCTTTTGGGTTCACTGGGCTACGTTTAGGATTTGTTCATTTTTTCAACTAACTTTTACGATTATGGAAAAAGTCACATAACAGAAGATCAACCATTTTATTTATTTATTTATTTGTTTGTTTATTTATTTATTTATTTATTTTTAAGGATTTTATTTATTTGCCACAGAGAGAGAGAGAGAGAGAGCAAGCACAAACAGGGGGAGCAGCAGACAGAGGGAGAAGCAGGCTCCCCACTGAGCAGGGAGCCCGAGGCAGGACTCTATCCTGGGTCTCTGGGATTGTGACCTGAGCCACCCAGGCATCCCAAAGATGAGCCATTTTAAAGCACATGGTTTAGTGGCATTCAGTACATTGACAGTGTTGAGAAATCATCACCTACCTCTAAAGGATGATCCTTTTCCAAATCTTTTTCATCACCCCAAAGGTCAATTCCCATACCCATTAAGCAGTCACTCCTTGTTTCTCCCTGTTCCCAGCCCCTGGAAACCACTTATCTTCTTTCTGTCTCTATGGGTTTGCCTGTTCTAGAAATTTCTATAAGTGACATATACAATGTGTGACCTTTCGTGTCTGGCTTCTTTCTCTCAGCCCAAAGTTTTCAATGTTCCTCCATGTTGTAGCACGTGTCAGTACTTCATTCCTTTTCACAACAGAGTAACAGTCCATTGCAGGGATGTATCACAAGTTGTGTCTTCATGCATTAGTTGATGGTCGTTTGGGTTGTTGCCACCTTTTGATGATTGTGAATAGTGCTGCTGTGAACATTCGTATACAAGATTGTCTTTGAATACCCATTTTCAATTCTTTTGAAATATACCTACAAATGGAATTTCTGGGGCATATAATTCTAGGTTTACCTTTTTGATAAACTACCGAACTCTTTCTCACATGTGTTGTGCTGTTTTACATTCCCACCACTAATTATGAATATTCATACATTTTATATTCCTGCCACTAAGGTATGAGAATTCCAACATCTGCACCTCCTTGCCAACGCTGGCTGTTTCCCACTTTTTTTTTTAAGATTTTATTTATTTATTTGACAGAGATAGAGACAGCCAGCGAGAGAGGGAACACAAGAAGGGGGAGTGGGAGAGGAAGAAGCAGGCTCACAGCGGGGAGCCTGACGTGGGGCTCGATCCCAGAACGCCAGGATCACGCCCTGAGCTGAAGGCAGACGCTTAACCGCTGTGCCACCCAGGCGCCCCTGTTTCCCACTTTTAAAACTATTATCGTTATGGTCACTCTAATGGTTATGTAGTGATATCTTATGGTTTTGATTTGCATGTCTCTGCTATCTAATAATGTTGAGCATCTTTTCATGCATTAGTTGCTCATTTGCATATATCCTTTAGAGAAATGCCTATTCATAACTTTTGCCCATTTTTTATTTGGGATGTTTATCTTTGTATTGTTGAGTTTTAAGAGGTGTTGGGTTTGTTTTTTTTTTTTTTTTTTTTTTTTTTTTTTTTTTTTACATATCTTGGCCCTTACTGGATATATGATGAGCAAATATTTTCTTCAATTCTGTAGACTTTCAGTTCCTTGATAGTGTTTTTTGATGGATAAAAGTTTTTAGTTCTGATGGAGTCCAATTTATCTATAGTTTGTGTTGTTGCTTTTGCTTTTATTGTCGTGTTTAAGAATTGCCAAATCTACCATCACAGAGATTTTTTGGCATGTTTCTTTCTAAGAGTTTTATAGTTTTAGCTCTTAGGTTGAAGTCTTTGGCCCATTTTTGAGTTAATTTTTGTCGATGGTATGCAGTATGATCCAACTTCGTATTTTTGCACGTGGATATCCAGCATCATTGTCAAAGAATCTATTCTTTCCCTAGTGATTGGTATTGGCACCTTTGCCAAAAATCAGATGACCAAACTAAAATCAAAAACACAAGAAGCAGCAAGTCTTGGTGAGGATGTGGAGAAAAAGGAATCCTCATGCCCGTTGATGGGTGTGCAAACTGGTGCAGCCACTGTGGAAAACTGAATGAGGTTCCTCAAAAAATTAAAAATTGAATTACCATATGATCCAGTAATTCCACTACTGGGTACTTATCCAAAGAACATGAAAACATTAATTTGAAAAGATACATGCACTCCTATGTTTATTGAAGCATTATTTATAATAGCCAAATTATGGAAACAGCCCAAGTGTCCATCAATGGATGAATGGATAAACGGTGAGATATATATATATATATATATATATATGTGAGCTATATATACACACACACATATACATATATATATATACATATATATGTATAACGGAATATTACTCAGACATAAAAAGAATGAAATCTTGTTATTTGCAACAACATGGATGGATCTAGAAGGTATAGTGTTAAATGAAATCAGTCAGAGAAAGACAAAATATGATTTTACTCATATGTGGAATTTAAGAAACAAAACAAAGAAAAAAAGAGACAAACCACGAAGTAGACTCTTAACTATAGAAAACAAAGTGGTGGTTACCAGAGGGGAGATGGGGGGGGGCGTGAAACAGGTGAAGGAGATTAAGAGTGTACTTATCATGAAAAGCACTGAGTAGTGTATAGAATTGTTGAATCGCTATATTGTACACCTGAAACTAATAGAACACTGTATGTTAACTGCACTGCAATTAAAAAAACCAATTGGCTGTAGCTGCATGAGTTTATTTCTGGACGCTCAGTTTTATTCCATTGGCCTATATGCCCACCCTCATGCCAACACCAGCTTTGTAGTAAGTTTTGAAATCTGGAAGCGTGAGCCCTACAAATTTTCTTTTTCAAGAATGTTTTGGCCATTTGGGGTCACTTGTAATTCCATATATTTGTTAAGGGGTTTTGCTGTTGGTTTGCTTAGTACCTTTTCTAAACCATTGATATAAAATCTGTAGTATTTGTACCATTGGAGTCTATGTTCTGTTAGCTTATTTGACCAGCTAGCATTTTTACAGTTTCCTTAAATTCCTGGAGCAAATGAAAAAGAAAAAAAAAAAAAAAGGAAAGAAAAATAAAGGAAAAAAGAGAAAACAATACAGTATTTTCCCAGGTGTTGCAGATTGGGACTGTTTTTTTTTGGGGGGGGGGGCTTCCTCAGTGCTTAGCCAGGCCATTTACAACTCTGCCTTGGCCTTCCCTTTATGCTTGTTGGGTCCTCATGGTCAACCAGGGGTGAAAGCTCAGGGTCTTCTCAGGTCTTTTCTATGCATGCATCCAGCCCTGAGCATGTGGTCGGCCTTCTCTAGTCCCAGTATACGTGGGAGCTTTTAACAACTCCCTTTCCCCCTCTATGTAGCTCCTTTCTCAACCCCCCTTTTCTCTCAGACTTTGTAGCCTGTCTGTTGCTTCTCCTGGCTGTTACTCCCTTGCCCCCAGCTGCTGTGGCCAACACTTTTCCTTTAAATGCTTTCAGCAAATGCTGCGTGGCAGCAAATGTCACTTTGGAAGCCACTCCAGGCCTGGGAATTCTCTTTATTTGTAAAAATGAATGAACGAGGGGTGCATGGGTGGCTCAGTTGGTTAAGCGTCTGCCTTGGGCTCAGGTCACCATCCCAGGGTCCTGGGATTGAGCCCCACATTGGGTTTCTTGCTCAGCGGGGAGCCTGCTTCTTTTTCTCCCTCTGCCTCCCACTCCCCCTACTTGTACTCTCTCTCTCTGTCAAATAAATAAATAACATCTTTTTTAAAAAATGAATGAACGGGGCGCCTGGGTGGCACAGCGGTTAAGCGTCTGCCTTCGGCTCAGGGCGTGATCCCGGCGTTATGGGATCGAGCCCCACATCAGGCTCCTCCGCTATGAGCCTGCTTCTTCCTCTCCCACTCCCCCTGCTTGTGTTCCCTCTCTCGCTGGCTGTCTCTATCTCTGTCGAATAAATAAAAAATCTTATAAAAAAAAACTTAAAAAAATGAATGAACGAATGAACGAACAAATGAATGACTGAATAAAGTCCTTGTGCTGGTTCCTTAGAGAGCCACCACCCAGAGCAACAAAACCACAATTCTTTGAGCATTTGATCCTCACTGCCTCTCTGCAGTCCCAAAACCCTGAGATCATGACCTGAGCCAAAGGCAGATGCTCAACCCATGGAGCCACCCAAGTACCCCCCCAAAAAACTCTTTTAAAAACCTGGTAATGCGGGGCGCCTGGGTGGCACAGCGGTTAAGCGTCTGCCAGGTTTCTACCTTTGTGGCCATAGCCCATCTGAGGGGATGGGAGGCGGGAGGTCGTGAGCTACTTAAAATGTCACAGCACTCTCTTAGGACAGGGCAGCAGCATCTCTCTTCACTAAAGTTTCCCCTGATGGTTATAAGTTTTTGATCAGATCCCAGATTCTGTGCAACTTGATTCTGACAGTTTTAACCAGCATTTTGTTGTTGTTTCAGAGGGATGGCGCCCCAGCAGTCCCTCTTCAGCCATTTTTGGTGACATCACTCTCATTCATTTTTATTTCCTTGTTATCCACCTGGGAGAGACTAAACCGTGTCCTCCCCCATTCAAATTCATAGGTTAAAGTCCTCACCGCCCCCACCCCGCCGTACCTCAGAAAATGACTGTGTTTGGAGAAAAGGACTTCACAGAAGTAACTCAGTTAAAATGAAATGGGAACTAATCCAACACGACTGGTGTCTTCATAAGAAGAAATGTGGACATAGACACATACAGAGGAAAGGCAACGTGAAGACACAGGGAAGATGTCCATCTACTAGTCCAGGAGAGAGGCCTGGTACAGATGCTTCTCTTCACAGCCCTCAGGAGAAACCAGTCTTGCCAACACCTTGCTCTCAGATTTCTGGCCTTCAGGACTATGGGAAAATAAATTTCTGTTGCTCAAGGTACATAAGTCTGTGATACATAAATATGGCCGCACCAGCGAACCAATACACCATGTTCGATGCTTACTTCTTCCTATATATTTTGGATTTAATTTGCTATGTTCATAGTTTTCTGGCTTCTTAAAGTGGAAGTTTAGATTATCGATTTTACAGCTTTAAACTTTTAGCAGAAGTATTTAAAATGACAGGTTTCCTCTTATGATTTGCATTATCAATATTTCATAAATATTTATAGGTTTTCATTGCTGCTTTGGTCCCTGGGTTCTTTACAATTATGTTAATTCCTTTACAAAAATTTACAGATATTCCAGTTATTTCTCTGTCATTTTCTTCTAATTTAATTCTTTTGGGGTCATAGAACTAGCTTTGTATGACTTGAATTACTTTAAATTTATTGATACTTGTTTTATTGCCCAGAATATGGTCTATCTTCGAAAATGTTCCACGGTGCACTTGAAAAGGATGTGTTTCTGGTGTTGCTGGGTGAAGTGATCTGCAAGCATCAGATCCTATTGGTCAATCATGATGTTCTATTAGTCGAAAATGACGTTCAAGCCTTCCATATCCTGACGGATTTTCTGTCTACTTTGTTCTATAAATTATTGAGAAATAGATGTTGAAATCTCGGCTTCTTATTGGAGACTTGTCTATTTATCCTTCGAGTTCTACCAAATTTTGTTCAGTGTATTTTAGGCACAGTATTAATTTTACAAATATCAGGAAGATATTAATAATATTTTAATTTGAAATCTTTTCCCGCTAAATACAATGTCTAAATACAATTGGAGTCATTTTAATGTTTTAATTAATGTTTAAGAGAACCAGCAGTTTATTATGTATGTATGTATTATTTTCCAACTTTATTGAGGTGTGATGGACATATAACATCATGTAAGTTTAAAGTATACAACGTAATGATTTGATATGTGTACTGCATAGGTTACCACAACAAGATTAGTTAACACATCCATCACCTCCCACGGTTACTTTCTTTGTGGTGAGAACCTTAATAACTGACTCTCTTAGCAACTCTCGAATATACAGCTGAGGATTGTTAACTATAGACACCACGATGTACCTTACGTCCCCAGAACTTGTTCATCTTATTACTAGATGTTTGTATCCTTTGACCACCTTCCCCCATCTTTCCCACCCCCTAACCCCTGCCCCTGGAAACCGCTAATCTGTTCTCCATTTCTATGAGTTCAGTTTTTTTAGATTACACGTATAAGTGAGATAATACAGTATATATATAATACACATAATACAGTATATATATAATACAGTATATATAAGTGAGATAATACAGTATATATGTGAGATATACAGATAATACAGATAATACACATATAAGTGAGATAATACAGTATATATAACACAGTATATGTGTGTGTGAAAGATATATATATATATATATATATATATGTATACATACACATTTTCTTTATCCATTAATTCATTGACGGACACTTAGGTTGTTTCCATGTCTTGGCTGTTGTAAATACTGCTGCAGTGAACGTGGGGTGCACAAGTTTCTTTGCAATAGTGATTTTGTTTCTTTTGGATAAATACCCAGAAATGGGAGTGGATAGATCATATGGTAGTTGTATCTTTACTTTTTTTGAGGCACTGCCATTCTATTTTCCATAATGGCTGTACCAATTTACATTCACATCAGAAGCGTACAAAGGTTCTCCCCAGCACTTGTCATCTCTTGTCTTTTCGGTAAGAGCCACTTTAACTCGTTGTCCGGTTTTGGTATCAGGGTATCTAGCTTTGTACAATTAAATGGAAAATGTTTCCAACTCTTATTTTCTGGAAGAGATCGTGTACATTTGGCCTTCACTCTATAAACATTTTGTAGAATTCTCTAATGAAACTCTTTAGGTCTAGAGATTTTTTGGTGGGGAAAGTTTGTAAATTAAAACTCCAATTTCTAAAAAAAAAAAAAAAGACCCTTCGATTTCTTTAATAGTTATAGGGCCATTTCAATAATCTATTTTATATTGTATGAGTTGTGAGACTGTGACTTTCAATGAATTGGTACATTTCATTTGTCAAATTTATTTTATATAAAGTTGTTTATAGTGTCTCCTTCTGATCCTTCTGATGTAATATCCCTTGTTTCATTCCTGATATTAGTAATTTGTGTTTTCTTTCTGTTTTTGTCAGTCTTAGTAGAGGTTTTATTAACATTTGTAAGGTGTATCTTTTTCCATCCTTTTAATTTCAACCCATGTGTAGCATTTCATTTGAAGTGAGTTTCTTCAACAATTGCTGGAGAGGATGTGGAGAAAGGGGATCCCTCCTACATTGTTGGTGGGAATGCAAGTTGGTACAGCCACTCTGGAAAACAGTGTGGAGGTCCCTTAAAAAGTGAAAAATTGAGCTACCCTATGACCCAGCCATTGCACTACTGGGTATTTACCCCAAAGTTACAGTTGTAGTGAAAAGAAGGGCCATATGCACCCCCATGTTCATAGCAGCAATGTCCACAATAGCTAAATCGTGGAAGGAGCCGAGATGCCCTTCAACAGATGACTGGATTAAGAAGTTGTGGTCCATCTATACAATGGAATATTACTCAGCTATCGGAAAGAACGAGTTCTCAACATTTGCTGCAACATGGACGGCACTGGAGGAGATAATGCTAAGTGAAATAAGTCAAGCAGAGAAAGACAACTATCATATGATTTCTCTCATCTATGGAACATAAGAACTAGGAAGTTCGGTAGGGGAGGGGGGATAGGGAAGGGGGGGTGATCAGAAGGGGGAATGAAGCATGAGAGACTATGGACTCTGAGAAACAAACTGGGGGCCACAGAAGGGAAGGGGCTGGGGGAATGGGATAGGCTGGTGATGGGTAGTAAGGAGGGCACGTATTGCATGGTGCACTGGGTGTTATACGCAACTAATGAATCATCGAACTTTACCAGGGATTTACCAGGGAATTTATCAGAAACCAGGGATGTACTGTATGGTGACTAACATAATATAATAAAAAAAATTAAAAAAAAAAGTGAAGTGAGTTTCTTATATACACCGTAAAAGTTGGTTCTTTTTTTTTTCCATCCACTTTGCCAATCTTTGTCTTTTCATTCGTGTATTTAGTCTTTAGGTTTTATGTAAGTCTGGATATGGTAGGATTTAAATGTACCATTTTATCTTTTTAAGATTTTATTTATTTATTAGAGAGAGAGAGAGAGCATGAGCAAGGGGGAGGGGCAGAGAGAGAGGGAGAAGCAGACTCCCTTCTGAGTTCAGAGTCAGATGCGGGACTCGATCCCAGGAGCCCAGGATCATGACTTGAACCAAAAGCAGACACTTAACCAATGAGCCATCCAGGCATCCCCTGCCATTTTATTTTTTGTTTTCTGTTTTTTTTCCTCCTTGTTTTCATGGCTCTGTTTTCATTGTCTTGCCTTCCTGTGGATTACCTCAACTTTTTTTTAAGAATTCCATTTTGACATATCAGTTGTTTTTGTTTTATTTTTGTATAACTTTTCCAGTGGTTTCTGTAGGCATTCCATGTTCTATCCAGAGCTGTCACAATCTACTTGCTCTGTCATTTTCACAGCTTGAGTGATGTGTAGAAATCTCATCTTTCTTGTTGTCTCTTTGCCTTCACTCTACTGGCATTGCTTTAAATAGTTCCCCTACATACATTTAAAACCACAGTGTTATAACACAGTGTTAGATATTTGAAATTGGTTTTAGAAGACACATTCAAAAAAAAAATGATGCGATAGGGTCCTGCACTTTCCATTATGCCTTTCTGACTGCCTTTGATGAATGGATCCCAGGGTTGACCAAGTGAGAATTTTCGTACCATTATAACCAGTATCTGAGAAGTGGTAAAGATTTATTTCATGTGAGAAATCTAGTTACCTAACGAAGCTACCTGAAGCCGAGTGTGTTTAAAAAGTATGGAGTGAGATAACATTAAAATTGGTGTGAGTTAAAAACATAGTTTGGAGATACAGGTGAATACCAAAGTTATATCAAGCAAGGCACTGTGAATTATCTTTTCCATTCACTTAAAAAATTTAATTTATGATGTTTGCGAAAGGAATAATGATCTATAACTAGAATTTTAAGTGCATAACTCACAACGAGAATTTACTAATAAATGTTTTCAACATGCAGCCCCATATGTACAAAATGTTTGCTTATTTGAATGCAAAACCCAAAGTATTGGAGCGTATTTATTTTATGTGGCTAGTTAAGGGCTTTGAGCACATTTATAACATGGCTGAGAGCGCACAGACAGGCACACGTAACAGCAAACAAGGGCTGATGCATCACTTTCCTTGGCCAAGCTCAAATGCCAATATTTATTGGATTTTTTTCACAATTGTACCTGTAACAAGCTGCAAGAGCACAAATATGTAAAAAGAGGGATCATTGGAAATATAGTTTAAAAAATACCTCCTGAAGGCTTTGTATGTTGGCTTCTTTCCCCCTTACTTTTCAGATTACCCAAGCAAATGGCCTCTTGTCAGTTCTTCCTAATGGTTGTCCTGCAGAAGAATGCTGTTGACCCTACTGAGACTTGGTTTCTGACACGCTATGCTCTTCTTCTCACACTTTTCTGGCCACTTTTTCTATGTCTCTTCCCAGGGTTCATCCTGTTTTTAAACATGAGTATTCCCCGGAGTTTCATTAAGCCACAGTTTTCTCAAACGAGTGGCCTCCCTGAATTGTGATGCCTACTTTATTTCTTTTTAAGATTTTGTTTATTTATTTATTTGACACAGAGAGAGAGAGAGAGCACAAGCAGGGGGAGCAGCAGGCAGAGGCAGAGGGAGAAGCAGGCTCCCTGCTGAGCAAGGAGCCCAATGCTGGACTCGATCCCAGGAGATGTGGAGATCATGACCAGAGCCCAAGGCAGTCACTTCACTGACTGAGTCACCCAGGTGCCCCGATGTCTACTTTAAAGACTTTGACTAGCACATATATAATCAAAATTATTCAATTTCTTTTTTGAAACATTTCAAAACAATTCATTTCTTTTTTGAAATGGAGATCTGCGTATCTAATTGATTATAGGACGCTTCTGCCCAGATAGTTGTCAGGAATTTCACTTATTCACCAATTACTTATTCAATATCTGTGATGTCTTAAAGAATATACTAAGTGCTAGAGATAAAATGACTAATGTATTGGCTCAATTTCCTGACCACATTGCACATGTAAGATAGAAGTCACTAGAAACAAGTACCCAGTCAAATTAAAGAAAGTATGATGTCTAAGCTGAGTCCTAGATAATAATCAGGAGTTAGCTGAAGAGGTAGGAAACATGTTTTAGTGGCTGGGGGTGGGGGTGGGGGCAGGGGATAGGGAGGGAGGGACAGTGTATACAAAGATACAAAGATTCACTGGCTGGAAAGAGTATAAGACCGAGGAAAGAGGAATCCTCCCCTTTTTTTCTGCCTCATTCCTTGTGCCCCACGCCTTGGGTTGACAGATCTCATCCCATCTTCTTGTGTCCTCATACTGGGATTTATACCATTAGCTCTTCTGAGTCCCAGACTTTTGGAATTGAACTAAATTATACCGCCAGCTGTCCTGGGTTTCCACCTTGCAGAGAGCAGATTATGGGACTTCTCAGCCTCCATAATCACATAATCAAATGAACGAACTCTTCATAATAAAAACTATATATATATGCATGTATACATATACACATGTACATATATATGTACATGTATACATATATGTAGTATATACACACTATATACATACACTTTATGTATAGTGTATATACACCATAATATGCTATACATATGATACATAGTGTATATACACACACATATATATTCACTCTAACTAGTGAAAGTTAAGAATTCTGTCATTAGCCCTGACTGTGATCCACTCTCGCGGCTTCTGCTGCTCTAGCCCCTACCTCTCTCTCTCTCTCTTTTTTTTTAAGATTTTATTTATTTATGTGACAGAGATATGTATACATATAATATATGTAGTATATATAGTATATATATGTAGTATATACATATATGCATATATACACACTATATACGTATGTATATTCATAGTATATACGTATATTGTGTGTATATATACTTCATAGTATATACATATATACATACATGCATATATATGCACAATCATTTAATATATAATATACATAATAAACATATATATACACACACACGTGTATATGTATGTATGTGTGTGTGTGTGCATGTATCTTCCTGTTGGTCTGTTTCTCTGGAGAGCTCTGACTAATACAATCATAATACGTGTTTTTCCCAAGCAAAAATGTAGAGTATATCAAGCACATTTGAAATGGGAAAGGGACAAAGCAAACTATTTGGTCCTGCTACCAAATACCAAATACCTTGTCTTGCGATATCACACAACAAACCGCAGCTCCGTAAATGAGGTTCATAACTCCTTTTTAGCTTTTTGCGGCGAGAAGCAGATCCCTTAGGCCCTGTTGTTGCCCTCACCCCCAACGCTCAGTTGGAAAATGTCAAGTCCTCTGGGGATCTTCCCTCAAGCACAGTGAAAGTTAAGAACTTTGTCGTTACCAACCTCAATCTCTCACACCATACACAAAACTAAACTCCAAATGGATGAAAGACCTCGATGTGAGACAGGAATCCATCAAAATCCTAGAGGAGAACATAGGCAGCAACCTCTACGACATCGGCCACAGCAACCTTTTTCATGACACATCCCCAAAGGCAAGAGAAACAAAAGATAAAATGAACTTGTGGGACTTCATCAAGATAAAAAGCTTCTGCACAGCCAAGGAAACAGTCAAAAAAACTAAGAGGCAGCCCACGGAATGGGAGAAGATATTTGCAAATGACACTACAGATAAAGGACTGGTATCCAAGATCTACAAAGAACTTCTCAAACTCAATACACGAGAAACAAATAAACAAATCAAAAAATGGGCAGAAGATATGAACAGACACTTTTCCAATGAAGACATACAAATGGCTAACAGACACATGAAAAAATGTTCAAAATCATTAGCCATCAGGGAAATTCAAATCAAAACCACACTGAGATAACCTTATGCCAGTTAGAATGGCAAAAATTGACAAGGCAAGAAACAACAATTGCTGGAGAGGATGTGCAGAAAGGGGATCCCTCCTACATTGTTGGTGGGAATGCAAGTTGGTACAGCCACTCTGGAAAACAGTGTGGAGGTCCCTTCAAAAGTTAAAAATTGAGCTACCCTATGACCCAGCCATTGCACTACTGGGTGTTTACCCCAAAGATACAGACGTAGTGAAGAGAAGGGCCATATGCACCCCAATGTTCATAGCAGCATTGTCCACAATAGCTAAATCGTGGAAGGAGCCGAGATGCCCTTCAACAGATGACTGGATTAAGAAGTTGTGGTCCATATATACAATGGAATATTACTCAGCTATCAGAAAGAACGAGTTCTCAACATTTGCTGCAACATGGATGGCACAGGAGGAGATAATGCTAAGTGAAATAAGTCAAGCAGAGAAAGACAATTATCATATGATTTCTCTCATCTATGGAACATGAGAACTAGGATGATCGGTAGGGGAAGAAAGGGATAAAGAAAGGGGGGGTAATCAGAAGGGGGAATGAAGCATGAGAGACTATGGACTATGAGAAACAAACTGAGGGCCTCAGAGGGGAGGGGGGTGGGGGAATGGGATAGACCAGTGATGGGTAGTAAGGAGGGCACGTATTGCATGGTGCACTGGGTGTTATACTTAACTAATGCATCATCGAACTTTACATCGGAAACCGGGGATGTACTGTATGGTGACTGAAATAATATAATAAAAAATCATTAAAAAAAAAAAAAAGAACTTTGTCGTTAGCCCTGATTGTGGTTTAGTGAGCCCATCCCCCCTCCGGGCTTCTGCGGCTCTAGCCCCTACCTCTCTCTTTTGTCTTAATCTCCTTTGCGGGTTGCTCTTAACCTGCCTGGTCATTAAACACTGGTGTCGCCTAGGATTCTTTCCTTGCCTCGCTGTTCATTTGACTCATTTTATTGAACGCATGTCCCGGGGTCATCTTATCCAGTCTCATTGTTTTCACTACCAGATATCGACGGACCTCAGAACGTCTACGTGAGTTCCAGACCTGAATCTTACATTCAGCCTAAATGCGCTCCAAACACAGCTTGTCAAAAAGTGAGTTCATGAAGTCTCTCATCCCATGTCCACGCAGTAAAAAAAAAGTAGCCCTCTTCCAGTGTTCTTTAAGTTTACAGTGTTCACATTCACTTCCTTTCCCAAGCAAAGAGCCTAGAAGTGATTCGCCTCTTTCTGTCCTCTTTGACCCTCACCTTCCACACCTAATTCATCATCAAAGATGTCCAAATTTACCTTCAAAATGTATTTTGAATTTTTTTACTTCTGCTCATCTTATCGCCAGAATTGTAGACCAGGCTACCATCATTTCCTAACTGGATGCCTTCAAAAACCTCTTTATTGTTTCCTCTGCATCCAATTTTAACGTATACTTCAACTCATTGTCCTTCTTTAACTCATTGTCCACACTGACACCAGAATTCTTTCTCTAAAGAGCAAGTCGGGTGATGTTTTTCTCTTGTTTCTGGTGAGTTCCCATATGTCCAAACTCCATAATATAACACGTGATTCTTACAATTCGCCTCGGACTATTACTCAAGATTCATCACCTACCACTTGCTATTTTCCATTTTATATTCTAGCAACAATGAACTGTTTAGAGTCTTTGATGCCACCCATGAAATTTTTTTTTTTACTTTAGGCCTTTGTCTGTTTTTGTGAGCTCTTGTGTTTAAAATGCTCTTATATCACTCTCTTTATTCAGATAGCTTCTCCTCAAAGAACAATTTCCCGATCCACAGGATATGTCTTCCTCCTCTGATCTTTCATATGATTTTGTGCATTCCTCCCTCACTGCAGTTATTTAACATATTATATTAAAAGCCGTATAAAGTGGCTTTCCCACTAGATGGAGAGCGGCCCAGGGCAAGGGACATGTCTTATTCGTCTTTGTGTGCTTAGTGTCTCCATCGGTGTCTCAACTACAGGAGGAGCTAAAGAAAGATATATTAAAGCAATGATTGCGTGAATGAAGGCATTTGAGGCCACTCATCTGGCTATGTGTCAGCTTTATAATCAAGCAAAAGAGCCTCGATCCTTTTTATGACCACAATAATGTAGCACTTCATAGCAAGCTAGTCAGATGTTTACTATTTCCTGCCGAACTAGCTCACTTTGAAGGAAATTGTCTCACAGGGCAACCTCACTCTTAGCAAAAATTCATCTTATGACAAAATTACATCCTAGACATTGTAAGCTACTAAATAAATCCAGACTTGCATATTTTTTTTTTGCAAATACCATTACCACATATTTATTAAGTTACCAGAACTCTCTCATATTTTGAAAGGCATGTGAATTCTGGTCCACAGGGTTGCATGGGGACAAAGGCGTCGTGAATTAGAATATCTTAATCCTTTGTAGGTACTTAAAATCTCGCTGCATATGGTCCTCAAAATAACTGACTTCATAAGCCCATTAAAATCTAAAAATATTAAGTGAAATATTAACTGCTTATGTTAGCGGTTTGGGCCACAATTCAGCTTCTAGAATCTTAGATCATGGAGCATACAGAATAGGATTTGGATAATGGAAAAGAATTACCTTAAACCTTGCTTCCTTTTTTTCCTCAGATTTTGAGGAATAATCGACAAATGTAATTGCGTATATTCAAAGTGTATAATGCGATGGTTTGATATACATGTACACTGTGGAGTAATTACCGAGATCGAGATAACACGACCTTCACCTCCCAGAATTAACTCTTGTTCTGTGTATGAGAAGAACACCTTAAGATTTACCATTGGCAATTTTCAAGCACATCATACCTTATTATTAACTATAGTCACCATGTTATACATTAGACCCTCAGAACATAGTCTACTTATAACTGAAGGTTTGTATCTTTTGACATACATCCCTTCATGTCCCCCTCCCCTCAGCCCCTAGCAATGACCATTCTATTTTCTGTTTCCATGAAATCAGCTTATTTCCTTTTTAAGACTCCATGTATAATTGATACCATACAGTGTTTGTGTAGTATTTGTCTTTCTCTGTCTGACTACTTCACTTAGCATAATGCCATTCAGATTCGTCCATGTTGTCACAAATGGCAGAATTTCCTTCTTTTCTCTTTTTTTTAAAAATTTAAATTCAATTAGCTAACATCGTCAGTTTCAGATGTAGAGTTCAGTAATTCATCAGTTGCATATAACACCCAGTGCTCATCACATCACGTGCGCTCCTTAATGCCTGTCACTCAATCACCGCATTCCCCACTCACCTCCCCTCCAGCAACCCTCAGTTTGTTTCTGAGAGTTAAGAGTCTCTCAATTGCACTACTAGGTATTTACCCCAAAGATACAAATGTAGTGATCTGAAGGGACACCTGCACCCCAATGTTTATAGCAGCAATGTCCACAATAACCAAACTGTGGAAAGAGCCCAGATGTCCATCTACAGATGAATGGATAAAGACGATGTGGGATTTATATATATAATGGAACGTTACTCAGCCATCAAAAAGGATGAAATCTTACCATTTACATCAACATGGCTGGAACTGGAGGGTATTATGCTGGCAAAATAAGTCAATCAGAAAAAGACAGTTATCATAGGGTTTCACTCATATATGGAATATAAGAAAAAGTGCACAGGATCATAGGAGAAGGGAGGCAAACCTGAATGGGAAGAAATCAGAGAGAGAGATTTCCTTCTCTTTTATGGCTCGATCATATTCCATTGTAGGTATATGTACCATATATTCTTTATCCATTCATCAGTTGAAGGGCATTAAATTGTTTCCACCTCTTGATCATTGTGAATAATTCTGCAATGAACATCATAATACAGATATCTTTTTGAGATACTGATTTTATTTGCTTCAGCTATATACCCACGAGTGAGATTGATGGATCCTATGGTAGCTCTATTTTTAATGTTTTGAGGATATACTATAATATTTACCGAATTGGCTGTACCAATTTGCATTTCCACTGAGAGTTCACAAGGGTTTCCTTTTCTCCACGTCCTCACCAACTTATCTTTTCAATAGCAACCATCCTAACAGGCATGAGGTGACACTGTGGATTTGATTTGCATTTACTGATGATTAGTAATGCCTCGTGCGTGTATTGGACATTTGTGTATCTTCTTTGGAAAAGTATCTACTTAGGTCCTTTCCCTGTTTCTTAATTGGATTATTTGCCTTTTTGCTATTGAGTTGTATGAGTTCTTTATATATTTTGCATAGTAATCCCTTATCGGATATATGGTTTGCAAATATATTTTTCCCATGCTGTACGTTGCCTTTTCAATTTATTGATTGCTTCCTTCCTTTTCTGTGCAGAAGCCCTTAACTTTGATATAGTCTCACATGTTTGTTTTAGCTTTTGTTGTCTGTGCATTTTGTGTCTTATCCAAGAAATCATTGCCAAGACAAACATCAAGCAACTATTTCTCTATGTTTTCTTTTAGAAGGTTTACAGTTTCAGGTCTTACATTTAAGTCTTGAATCCATTTAGAGTTATTTCCTATAAGTGGTGTGAGATAGGGGTCCAGTTTCACCCGTTTGCCTGTGGATTTTCAGTTTTCCCAACACCCTTTATGAGGAGACTGTCCTTTCTCCATTGTGTGTTCTTGGTGCCCTTGTCAAAAATTAGTTGCATGTATATGCATGGGTTATTTCCTAGGCGTTTTATTCTGTTCCACTAATTTATGTGCCTGTTCTTATGCCAGTACAATATTGCTTTAATTACTATAGTTTTGTAGAATAGTTTGGAATCAGGAAGCATGATGCCTCCAGCTTTGTTCTTCTTTCTCAAGATTGCTTTGGTTGTTGGACTTATTTGTGGTACCATACAAACTTTAGGATAATTTTTCTATTTCTAAGAAAAATGTCAATGTAATTTTGAAAGGGATTGTATTGAATCTGAAAGTCGTTTTGGGTAACATGGGTATGGTCACAATATTAATTCTTTCAATCCATGAACAAAGAATATCTTTCCATTTATTTGTGTCTTCTTCAAATTCTTTCATCAATATCTTATAGTTTTCAGTGTAGAGGTCTTTTACCCCTTTGGTTAAATTTATTTCTAAGTACTTATTGTTTTTGACGCTATTGTAAATGTAAATCCTTTCTTAATTTCTTTCCAATAGTTTGTTAGTGTATAGAAATGTGACTCCTTTTTGCATGTTCGTTCTGTATCCTACCACTTCACTGAATTTATTTATTAGTCCAAAAAATTTTTTGGTGGGGTCTTCAGCTTTTTATATATATAAAATCACATTATTTGCAAACAGATAATTTTACTTCTTCCTTTCCAATATGTATTTTTTTCCCTTTTTCTTGCCTAATTTTTGTGGCTAGGGCTTCTAGTATTTTGTTGAATAGAAGTGGCAGGAGTGGGGGGGCGCCTGGGTGGCACAGCGGTTAAGCGTCTGCCTTCGGCTCAGGGCGTGATCCCGGTGTTCTGGGATCGAGCCCCACATCAGGCTCCTCCGCTATGAGCCTGCTTCTTCCTCTCCCACTCCCCCTGCTTGTGTTCCCCCTCTCGCTGGCTGTCTCTATCTCTGTCGAATAAATAAATAAAATCTTAAAAAAAAAAAAAAAGAAGTGGCAGGAGTGGGCATCCTTGTTGTGTTCCTGATCTTAGAGGAAAGGCTTTTAACTTTTCACTATCAATAATAATGTTAGCTGCAGGCTTGTCATATATGGGTTTTAATAGTCAAGGTACATTCTTTCTATACCTAATCTGTTGAAAGTTTTTATCATGACAGGGCATTGAATTTTGTCAAATGCATTTTCAGCATCTATTGAAATAATCATGCAATTTTTATCCTTCATTTTATTAATGTGGCTTATTACATTTATTGATTTGCACATGTCGAAACATCTTGGCACCACAGAGATCAATCCCACTTGATTATGGTGCATGATCTTTTTCACATGCTCTTGAATTAAGTTTGCCAGTATTTTGTTGAGGACTTTTGTATCTATGTTCATTAGGGATATTGGCCTATAATATTCTTTTCTCGCAGTGTCCTTGTCTGGTTTCAGTATCAGGATAATGTTGGCCTTGTGAAATGAGTTCGGAAGAGTTCCTTCTTTTTCCTCTTTTTTTTTTTTGGAAGAGTTCGATAAGGATCACTATTAATTCTTCTTTAAATATTTGCTAGAGTTTTACTAGTGAAGCCATCTAGTCCTGGGCTTTAATTTGTTGGGGGATTTTTGATTTGTGATTCAATTTTCTTGCTTGTTATTGGTCTGTTAAGAGTTTCTATTACTTCATGATTCAGTCTTGGTAAGTTGTATGTCTCTAGGAATTTATTGATTTCTTCTAAGTTATCTCATTTGTTGGCATGTAATTGTTCATAGTAATGTCTTATAATTCTCTGTATTTCTGTGGTATCGGTTGTAATATCTCCTCTTTCATTTATAATTGTGTTAAGTTGAGTCATCTCTTTTCTTAATCTAGTTAAAGATTTGTCAATTTTGCTTATCTTTTTAATAAACTATTTTCGTGGATCTTTTCTATTGCCTTTCTGGGTTTTATTTCATTTATTTCTGCTCTGTTCTTTATCATTTCCTTTCTTCTGCTAACTCTGGGCTTAGTTCGTTCTTTTTCTAGTTCCTTGAGGTATAAGTTTAGGTTGTTTATTTGGATCTTTCTTTTTTCTTAATGTAGACAATTATTGCTTTAAAATTCCCTCTTAGAACTATTTTGCCGCATCCCATAAGCTTTGGTATGTTGTTTCCAGTTTCATTTGTTTCATGATAGTTTTTATTTCACTTTTCGTTTTTTAACCCATTTGTTGTTCAGCGTTATCATATGGTTTCCCTCATTTATGGAACATAAGAAATAGGAAGATAGGTAGGAGAAGAAAGGGAAGAATGAAGGGGGGTAAACAGAGAGGGGAATGAACCATGAGAGACTATGGACTCTGGGAAACAAACTGAGGGCTTCAGAGGGGAGGGAGGTGGGGGAATGGGATAGACCGGTGATGGGTATTAAGGAGGGCACGTATTGCATGGAGCACTGGGTGTTATACGCAAGTAATGAATCATGGAACATTACATCAAAAACTAGGGATGTACTGTATGGTGACAAACATAACATAATAAAAAATTATTATAAAAAAACAAAAAAATGAAACAAAAACAAGCAAAAAAAAGAAGTGTGTTGTTTAATTTCCACATTTGTGATTTTTTCCAGCTTTCCTCCTGTTTCTGATTTTTTAGTTTCATATCACTGCAGCTATAAAAGGTACTTGGTATGATTTCATTCTTAAATTTGTTAAGACTTGTTTTGTGACCTAATATATCATCTCTCCATGGGAATATTCTATGCGTGTTTGAAAAAAAATGTGCATTTTGCTTCTGTTGGATGGAAAGTTCTGTATATGTCTGTTAGGTCCATTTGGTCTACAGTGTCATTTGAGTCCATTATTTCTTTATGAATATTCTGTTGGGACGATCTACCCATTGTTGAAAGTGGAGTGTTGACATCCCCTACTGTTACTTGCATTGCTATTTCTGCCTCCAGATTTGTTCATAATTGTTAAATGTATTTATATGCTGTGATATTGAGTGTGTATATATTTATGACTGTTATATCCTCTTGATGAATGGACCCTTTATCATTATATAATGACCTTCTTTGTCTCTTGTTACAACTTTTGACTTAACGTCTACTTTGTTTCATATAAGGATTATGACCTCTGCTTTCTTTTGTTTCCCATTTACATGGACTGTGTTCTTCCATCCCTTCCCTCTCAGCCTTAGAAGGTCCTAAAACTTAAGTGAGTCTCTTGTAGGCAGTAAATAGATGGGTCATGTTGGGGTTATTTTTTTTTAACTGTTCAAGCCACTTTATGTCTTTCAACTGGAGAACTTAAATTATTAGCATCTAGAGTAATTTTTGATTGGTAATCACCGTTTTGATAATTCCTTTCTGATTGTTTTGTAGTTCCTTTGTTCTTTTTTCCCTCTCTTGCTGTCTTTCTGAAATAATGATTTCTTTGTAGTGGTATGTTTGGATTCTTTTCTCTTATCATTTGTATCTATAGCTATGCTTAACGATTTTGTCCTTTAATCTATATGCTAGAGATAAAAGTGAAAGCAATGGAGGTACCTGGGTGGCTCAGTCAGTTAAACATCTGCCTTCAGTTCAGGTCATGGTCCTCCCGGAGTCCTGGGAGTCCTGGGATCGAGCCCTGCCCTGCATTGGGCTCCCTGATCCGTGGGGAGTCTGCTACTCCCTCCGCCCCTCCCCTGCTGGTGCGCTCGAGCTCGCCCTCTCTTTCTCTCTCTGTCAAATAAATCATCTTTTTAAAAAGTGAAAACAATGTCATGAATTGGTTTTACTGGTTTATGCTACATTATTCTGGAAAAGATTGGCCATTTTAAACCATGAAGCGAAGATTTTCTAAAGTTTATATTCTGTAAAAAAAAAATGTCAGAGCAATCTGTTTTATTGACAAGTGATTAGAACTGTACAAAGGAAAGCTGTTGTAGGAAAATAAGATATTGATCAGAAAAGTGGCATAAATCTCAGAGGAAAGTCACAGACATGGGACAGATTATATTTGCCAAAGATATCAGCAGCTATATCTCCCTTTAAGTCCTTTTGTCTGTTTGGAAGGCTTAAGGATAAAAAGTGCTACCTTAAGTCTCTTGGAGAAATTAAAAAAAAATGTTTCACAGTAATCTTTACCAGGAGATATTTTCTTGTAGCACCTTGAACTTGATCTTTGCTTTGAAGCCGTATGATGGTTATTTTATATGTCAACTTGACTGGGCCACACGGTGTCCAGATATTTGGTTGAACATTGTTCTGAGTGTTTCTGTGAGGGTGTTTTTAGATGAGATTATCACTTAAATCAACAGACTGAATAAAGCTCATGTGGGTGGGCTTCCTCCAATCAGTCGAAGGCCTTACTAGATCAAAGGCTGACCCTCCCCTGATTAAGAGGGAACTCCTCCTATCTGATTGGCTTTGAACTGGGAAATCAGTTTTTACCCTGATTTCAGACTCAAACTCAAACATCAGCCCTTCCCGGGATTCAAGCCTACTGGCCTTCAGACTGGAACTATACCATCAGCTCTCCTGGTTTTCTAGCTTGTTGACTACAGACATTGAAACTTATCAGCCTCCACAACCATGTGAGCCAATTCCTTATAACTAGTACACATATATACGTATATGTGAACATATATACACATACGTACATACATATGTATGCATAAATATATATATTCATATATATCATATATGTGTAGATAGATAGATAGATAGATAGATAGACATCCCACTAGTTCTGTTTCTCTGGAGAACCCTGACTAATACAAGCCCTTTCTTTCTTTAATAACCTTCTGTTAGGAAAACTGGTAGTTATAAATAGTCTTATTTTCAAAAACAGCAAGTTATTGATTCTTTATATTTCTTGTAAATTGGGCTTGAAACTTCATAAATAATTCCTTCTTTAGCTTACCTTTTTCTACACATACCTTATGATACTCAGCTAACAAGAAAAATACAACTGACACTTTTGACATCCTACATGGAAACACTCAGCAAGACCATCATTTAATAAGGTGCATCTTTTCTATTTTACACACAGCGATAAATGATAGTTTTGCTAAACTTTTTGCCACTACACATCAAGAATCTCGTTTCCTCCAGCTTTTAACTACATTTTTCCCACAGTTTTTAAATCCCACATTGACAGCCTCCTTGAGGCCCCATCAGGCTCACACCAATAGACTCAAGAACATTCCAATTCCTATCTAACGTGGCCACACAACCACTACCACATGTTTTGTGTTTTTTTGGGTTTTTTTGTTTGTTTGTTTTGGCATGGCAATATCCTCTTTCCAGGTGCCTGAAAACTGTACCTTTTCATGATTTTATGGGTCAGAAGTTTGAACAGGAAATGGCGGGAATGACTTGATCTGTTTCACAGGATCAGGGACTTCATCTGGAAAGACTCAAAGACTTGGGGGACTCAATAGTAGGGGGGAAGAAAAATCAGCTATGAACGTCTTTACTTACATGACTTACACCTAAACTGGGTTGATTTGAAGACTGGAACTATTGGCCAGACTGCTACAGGTGATCTCCCCATATGGCCTACCTCTTTGATAGACTGACAGCTTCAGGATGGTAAGACTTCTCAGATGGTGACTCAGGGTTTCGGGTGTTGCTCAAAGAGAACCAGCCAGAAGCCTTATGGTTTTGTTTGACATAGTCTGAGAAACTGCACCGTGCATTTCTTCTATATCCTACTTGTAATAGGCATAAAACTAAGGTCAACCCAGATTCAAGGCAAAGGGACATAGACTTTCTCTCTCGGTAGAAGGAGTATACAAAAAACTGCTGGCCTGTTTTGATGTCACTGCTCAAAACTAGAAGACAAGGAAGCCCATCATTTGAGAAAAATGTATCGTGAGGAATGTTTGTGCTCTGAACATGGGGATGGAGAGGGCTTCAAGCAGTCAATATTTATAATCTTTCATTTATGTATAGGGGAAGAAAAATGTATGTAAATCAGAGGAAATAGTATAGAGTTAGGCAATGTTTCTTGGCTACATATTAGAAAGACCTGGGGAGCAACCCAGACCAACTAGATTCTTGGTGAGGGAGTGGGGATAGGGGTGGAAGCATGGAGGCACCGGTAGTTTAAAAAGTTTCCCAGGGGATTCCACTGTAGAGCCAATGTTGGAGTCCACTGACTGAGCGGATCCTGAGGTTATCAGGAATATTGATGACCTTCATTTTAATTGACTTTTAACAGCCCAGGTTAACTGACCTCTAATAGCTCCCTAAGAGACCCCACTAGTGACTATGGGCTAGTAATTGCATGTATTGAAGAGAGCCTGAGAAAAGTCAACTCTTACTGGAGTTGTTAGATAATGAGCCTGAGTCCTAAGCTTTGTACCACTTCCCAAAGAATCTGATTCCAAGAAAAACACAACAGAAAGATATAAAGAAGCAGGGCTCCTGGGTGGCTCCGTCGGTGAAGCGTCTGCCTTCGGCTTGGGTCATGATCCTAGGGTCTTGGGATCGAGCCTCACTGCTTCCCCCTCTCCCTCTGCCCCCCACTCATACTCTCGCGCGCGCTCTCTCTCTGTCAAATAAATAAATAAAATCTTAACAAAAAAGAAAGATATAAAGAAGCATGCTAGGAGACAAAAAAGCGTAGAAAGTACCAGGGTTGTATCAAGCTATAATTGATAATAGTCAAGTGTTGGGAGAAATTTTTACATTTCTTAAAATTTACTCTATAAGATAATCTACTTTCCTATTGGATTTTCATTTTCAGTGTGCTAGGGCAGTTATGGTCCCTTTACGTGTCAGTGTTAGATAGGGATGTGTTTGTTCCTCCAGTTTGGTTTTGTGCTATTTGAGGATAGGAAGCACGTTTTATTAACCACTGCAGCCTAAGTACCTGGAAAATTGAAAGGCTCAATAACGTTTGTTAAGCTAAATCACTGGACTGAGAAACCAAGAATCCTGTTAAGACAAAGGGAAGGGGGCAATTTTCATAGTAAGTAAAATGCTTAAGTGGGAAAACAGGAAGTTGAGTGCAGAAAGCATATAGGAAAACAGCAGAGTGATTAGAAATGGCATGTACCGCCCTAAACTGTTTCCTTAAAAGGCCACTGCTACGTCTTAAGGTTTTGAATAATCTAGCAAAAGAAGCAATGAGGATGATAATGAAATGATATGAAGCTATGAACATATCACACACACACACACACACACACACACACCCATTACACTATTTTACTTATGTTACCTACAAGTTCAGCCTAAAAGAAAGAGCAGTGGTACGCGCCTAAGACAGCATTCTTTATTTGTAACTACTGTAAATAGTTTCTGCTACAGGTAGAAAAGGTATACATTATTTGTCCTGGATTTTTATTGTATTAAACATTGTAACATATGCAACAAAGCCTTGGGAATGAGATTTTGTGTGTGGGAGCATTTTTGGAACGAATAAATCGCTCTGAATGCCAGATAGCAAGACTTTTGTTATTGGGTAGCATTTATTCAAGGTGAAAAGAACTCTGGGAAATGTCCACCCTATGATTTCTTGTTCGAACCTAAGATCCTTGGCCCACAGAAGCTCGGTTTCTCTGGACTGACCTTAAGCGTTCAGACTGGGCTCTCTGGCCCTGACTACAGATCCATCTTTGCTCGTGTACCTGTAGGTAACTTGAAATCGCCATAGGCTGACTGTGCCCTTGAATCCCGCAGCTCTAAATGTT
The DNA here is from genome assembly GCF_023065955.2 of Ursus arctos. NCBI lineage: Eukaryota > Metazoa > Chordata > Mammalia > Carnivora > Ursidae > Ursus > Ursus arctos. The sequence goes on along the minus strand of NC_079873.1, from coordinate 91,213,189 downwards.
GAAAAAGGCAGTATACATTTAATATTTTTTTTTAAATATTTTTTATTATATTATGTTAGTCACCAGACAGTACATCCCCGGTTTCCGATGTAAGGTTCGATGATTCATTAGTTGCGTATAACACCCAGTGCACCATGCAATACGTGCCCTCCTTACTACCCATCACCAGTCTATCCCATTCCCGCACCGCCCTCCCCTCTGAATATTCTTAAGAAAATACTATCATTTCCTGAAGATAATTTCTAAAAGGTTTTCTATTGAGAGGATCCTGGTCATGAGTGAATTCTATGCTTACAATTAGATACTCTCTTTGCCCAGATCCTTTCCAGAGTAAAGAAGCCGGGATATTTTCATGGTGAATACAGCATCCATCACTTTCTGCTTTGTCCTGCCTCTCTCTGACCCTGCGTATAAAGAATATGTCACCGGCCTTCAACTATAACTCCGACATTTCTAAAAGATCTGATGTTTGCAGACACTGCTGGAGCTCCCCAGAAATTAGAACCCCAAACTCCACTTTACCTTGGCCCCCTTCTAGGACCAAGAGGGCACAAGGAGGGGGGTGTCATTCCAATCTACTTCCGGTGATTCTTTATGTCGTAGATGGATCTCTCTGGGAATTTACCAACATTGGAGTTTAATACGCCAAAGAATTGCTCTTAAAATCTCTCCATGGAAGCACACTATTTTCTTAGCTCCCTTTTCCTCGAGCTGCCTTTTTGTGAATGTGGAGCTCATTATTTAAATTCAGACAGATGCATAGAGCTGAATGGTTCTTTGGAGACTTGAAAGTCTAGCCTTTTGCTTATTCTGGGATACTCATTATAAACCAGACATAACAGCTTAAGAAAATATCATAAATGCTCTGTCTCCATGTAATAGCGTCATGAATATTGATGTTCAGTTTCTGTCAATCCTGTGGCTCTTTTTTATTTCATTCAAGTGATAAGAGAAGAAGATAGTCCTGCTATGAACTACGTAGAGTCATAGACTGAAAGTTTATGTATAATACTTTCTAAGGTTTTAGCTTGTCCTGGAATGGAAATACGAGGAAAAAGGGTCTTTGTTCTTATAGTAGCGATACCCATTTTCCAGAAGAGCAAATTGAGTCTCACGGCATTTGTTTGCCCCAAATCTCACTTCCTAGCTGATAAGTAGCAGAGCCAATGTTTGAATCCAGAAATTCTCTATAGGAAAGTTAAGTGACCCCTCTGTATCTAATATTATGTTAGCGTTTTCTCAATAAATGGTGTATGAAGAAGTAATTCAATAAAGGAATGATTTTTTTTAAAGATTTTATTTATTTATTTGACAGAGAGAGAGACAGTGAGAGAGGGAACACAAGCAGGGGGAGTGGGAGAGGGAGAAGCAGGCTTCCTGCCCAGCAGGGAGCCCGACATGGGGCCTGATCCCAGGACCCTGGGATCATGACCCGAGCCGAAGTCAGATGCTTAACAACTGCGCCACCCAGGCGCCCCCAATAAAGGAAAAATTGATCACACCATGCTGATGGCCTGGATTACCAACAGACAAACACACAAAAAACAAAAACCAATTTAAAAAGACTTTTCCCAGAAGAAGAGGATCTTTGGCTGCTAGGTACATACTTCACATACCAGGGGGAGGCGGGCAGCCGTATTCAGTCTGTGTGTGCTCTCCGATACGGTAATCGGTTCTGTCAAAGGATGGAGGTTCCATGCACTGGAGACAGCCAAGTCACAGAGGATATGCCCGTATGAAAACTGCTTTGGTATTGCTTAGTTCCAAAATAATAGAATGATTCATACATTAAATTGAAAATGATAGCTTTTTTTAATGAGTGAAATTTGGTCAAAATCCGTTGACTTTGTAGAAACTTAGCACACCCAAAATAAGAACAAATAATGAGATATTTCTTTTCCAAAACGTTATTTTATTCAAAGCAGTAGATTAAGAAATGTTTATTTATGTCAAATGTATGGTAGCAAACATTCTAAATGTTAGGCACTAACTGGTCAGATTGCGCCACTCACCAGCAGAGGGAGTGGTTGGGACGGGCCTTCAGGGCTATGTTTTTGATAGTTCGATACCCTCCTAGCTTCTCTAACTAGTACATAAGAACAACACATCAATCTCCAAGTGCACTTTTAAGGGAAAATATTATCTCTACCTATTCTCAATTTGCCTGAGAAAGCAACCTTAGGATTAGTGCCTATTCATCTAAAAATGTGAAATCTGCTTTAGACAAGATCTATCATGCAAGATCCAAAAGATTACAACAGATTAACATTCTAGACCGTTTGGAGGATTAGACATTGTGTCTTGAAGCTTCTTGGCGCAGAAAATCTTTTTTTTTTTTTAAGATTTTATTTATTGATTTGACAGAGCTAGAGACAGCCAGCGAGAGAGGGAACACAAGCAGGGGGAGTGGGAGAGGAAGAAGCAGGCTTCCCTCGGAGCAGGGAGCCTGATGCAGGGGCTCGGTCCCAGGTCCCTGGGATCACGCCCTGAGCCGAAGGCAGACGCTTAACAACTGAGCCACCCAGGTGCCCCTGGTGCAGAAAATCTTATATAGTTAAACAGGCATGGGCATCATAGGAACTGTAAAGTAACCAGAGGCTAAATATAATGAGAACAGATTTTCCCACAAGATATTAAAGACCTAAAAGTTAAGCTTGGAGCTCAAAACATTTGGAAATCAAGGATTACAATCAATCCGGAATCACTTCCAGGGTCTGAAGAACTTCATTTAGTATTTCGTGAAATACAGGTGTGTTGTCAGTGAATTCTAATATCTTCTGTGTGTTTGATAATGCCCTTATTTTCATTTATTTTTGAAGGCTACCTTTCCTGGGTTTAAAATTCTATGTTAGAAATGTTTCTGTCTGAATTTTTAAACAGATTTTATTTATTTATTTATTTATTTATTTATTTATTTATTTATGACAGAGAGCAGGGGGAGGGGCAGAGGGAGAGGGAGAGAGAATCTCAAGCAGACGCCCTGCTGAGCACGGAGCCTGACATGGGGCTCCTCCGAGGCTCCATCTCACGACCCTGAGGTCATGACCTGAGCCAAAACCAAGAGTCTGATTTAACCAACTGAGCTACCCAGATACCCCAAGAAGATTTTTTAAATGGATAGCTACATTTCAGTTCTCCGGAATTTGGTCTATAGATTCAGTCCAGTCCTGTTCAAAACCTCATTCATTAGTTTTGTGCTGCTTGACGAGTTACTTCTAGCATGTGCCTTGGTACACATACAAGCCTATGAAGAAAAGACTAAGGATAGCTAAGAGATATTTGAGAAAAAAGGAATAAGATGGAAACATGGCCTGTGATATGCCTGGCCCAAAACATGGCCTGTTATGTTTAATAAAAAAATATATTTATTAAAACCAGTGCACACTGCAAAGAATAAAACTAGAACAGATTAGAGGAGCCAGAGATCAGAAAATGTATGTATCTTTACTAGATGGCAGAGATATTGGTATTGCAGGCCTTTGGGTGAAGGAGAAAGTATTCAATAAGTTATGTTATAATAATTGGTTTTCTATATGGAAACACAAAATTGGATCCCTACGTCATTCACAAAAATCAGTTTCAGACTGACTCCTGACTCAACTGTGAATGCCGACATTTAAAAATATTTAGAAGAAAATATAGGGGAATAAATTTCTCAACTAAATATAGGGAAAGATTTTTAAATGAGAAGCAACCTGCTGATCATTTTTTTAAAATGATAAATGTGATTACATTAAAGCAAGAACATTAGTGTGTTTTGCTACAACAAAATTAATAATTTCATTTATCAAATTGTATCATAAAAAGAATGAAGAAACAAGCCACTACCTGAGAGAAGATATATGCTACCTAGATTAATGGAAATGATTATTATGATGAGTATATTTATAATATGTAAAAATCAATATGACAAAGAAAACGCAATAGAAAAGAATGACAGATGAACATATGAACATACGCTCAACTGTATTGGTAAACAATAAAATACAAATTAAGACCATTACACCCACTGGACTGGTAAAAATTAAAGAAAGTATGACAATACCCACTGCTGGTGGTGTTTTAAGCAATTTGGTGCTATTTGGTAAAAAGCCGCTTCAAAGCCAAGCTATTCATTTCACGTACATACTTTGGAAAAACTCTTGTACACATGCACCTGAAGGTATATACAATAATGCTTCCAACCTCCTGTTCATAGAAATTAAAAATGAAAACCTAGACTAACTTTGATATCTATTAACAATAGACTAGACAGACAAATTGTAGCATGTTAATAATTAAGTGCTCTACGGCAGAAAAAAATAAATGAAGAACTACTATACACAAAAACCCAGATGAAATTTAGAAATATAATACTGAAAAAAGAAGGCATAACATATTATTCTTAAAGATGAAATATATGCAAAACTAAATGTTTGGGGGCATGAATGCAAAGTGGGCAAGAGAATACTAAATAAAGATTCAGGATCACGGTTATTTCTTATGGAAGAAGCAGGAAGGTAGAGGAGAAATCATATGTAGACACAATGTTGATAATATTCTAGTTCTTAAGTTGAGGGCCCCTAGGTTTTCATTTTATTGTGCTTTACAACTTACATAGGTTTATGTGTATATTTTGTATGAAGTACTATGCCAAAACAATAATTTAAGAAGTCAAACCCTTTAAAAAAAAACATTCTACAGATATCCATACACTAGAATATGGGTTTCTTTAATAGACAGCTAAGAATAAGATCTTTGCTGGAATGAAGCATAGGACATAATATAGAGATAGCTAGCTAGCTAGTAAAGGGGTTCCTAACAGGCCTTCCCAAGATACACCTCTTTGATATGTGGACTATTTTGGGCTGAAGGCAATCAAAACCCTGGAGGCTTAAGAGAAAGTTTGCCCTTTCCTTAACTACCTAGAAGAATCTAAAGTGGGGTCTTTCCTCAAATAAAGGTCATTACCACAGATAAATTTTACCTGAGTGACCCAACTGCGTGATAGGACAAACATTTAATTACCAAACAGTTGCTCCTTGTTGCCCTATGAATTGCCCTCCTCCCCTTTGAAACTCCAGGTCCCTATCCCGTTCCTTAGCTCAGGATGGCATATATACCTCATTTTACCTGTCTTTGAACCTCCCATGTATGTGGAGTCCCCATATGTATAAAATTTAATTTAATTTTCTTCTGTTAATCTGTCTCATGTCAACTTAATTCTTAGGCCAGCGAGAAGAACTTCTGAAGGGTAGAGGTAAATTTTTCCTCCCCAACACTAGATAGAAGGTAGGTAGATAGAGAGATGGATGATAAATAGGAGGGAAAGAAGAAGAATAAAAAGGATAATAGTAGACAAATAAAAAGCATTGAATAAAGAATTTTGAAAGCTCCAAAGCCAATTTTGCTTCCCATTCTTACCTCCTCTCTGAGCATTATAATTCATTATAATTATAATTAATAAGTCCACAATTATTAATGGCAAATGAGAATCAGTGAGGTACCAGTGAAGTAGATGCATTGTTCAAGAATATAATTAGAAGGAGCTAAATTTAAGAAGATAGAGGAAGACAGTAATGTATAGATGTCTTGAATTTTCAATCTGTTGAAATTTCTGAAAATGTGCTTAAGCTCCAAATGACTTTAATTAGTGAAATGCCAAACTCGATTAGCCTGAAATGAGTAGAGTTAAACAGCAGAGTATCTTCTAAACTAGACAGAAATCTGTTTTACAAAACTCATTTCTTAATCAGAAGTTCTTAAAAATCAATCCTGCTGAGTTTTCAGAGCTCCTCGAGATTTTGAAATTCTGTCTTCAAATGGAGTCGGGCTTATTTTAGGGCAGGCGTAATAGCAGCACACCCACATGCAGATTGCTTTGCGCCATCACACAGCTCTGCTATAGAGTGAGAGAACAAGAATGTTCCAGTGACAATCAAAATCCCTCTCTCTCTGTGTGTGTGTGCGCGCGCGCACGTGCGTGCTTGTGCACATGCGCATATGTATGCTTCTCTCTCCTGATGTACCGTAGGGATTTTAAAAGTTGACTATAATTGGTAAGGGAGCAGTGGGGAGAATTGAATCTACGTACACAATCAATGCTGGCTTAGCTTCCAATCCTTCATAATGCCCTGTTGATAGTAGCATGTATTAATCCAAGACAAGATAATGGGTCTGTTTGTATTTTATATTACCTGAAGACTTAAAAGAGTGTGAAGGGAAAACTGAAATACTCAACATACAAAGGACACCTACTGGTTGACTTCTGTCCTTTGAACAATGCAAAATCACTGGTTTCTCTAACAGTATTTGTCACAATCAGGACTCATTCAATTTGAAAGGGAGCAGAATTTGCCACCCCAAAATATGACTCTTTGGCGCAGGATTATTTTAGGCTGATTACTTTTAAGAAATAGTAGACAAAGTAAAAACTCCAAAAAACCAGTAGAAGTTACCCTTTTGTAGGAGACATTTACACTTGTAAGGGAGATCTCCATTTGTGAGGGTGTCCTTCTGGCTGCACCAGGAAGAGAATGACTCTCAATCTCTAGAAACTCTTATCAAAGGAGAAGGCAACTGACTTAAATCTGCCTAACAACCTTACCCTCCTTTACTGGATTTTTCCTGGTAACCTTCCATTATTGGTCCCCCCACCCAATGTCTTTCGCCTTTAGCTGGAGATGGTGTGTAAAGAGATGGTGTGCACCATTAGGGGGAGTTCGTCCGTTTTCCTGGGTGTGTCCTAAAGACACAGGAGGTATACATGTAATTGAACGTCTGTTTGTTTTTCTCCTGTTAATCTTTTTATTATAGAGGGCTCTCAGCCAAAAACATAGAAGGGTAGAGGGAAAATTATTTTCCCTCCCTTACACAACACAGGCAGATTTCGGGCATCTGGTTCTCGTCGAGTCACTAATGTGAAAAGGTGGTGTTGTCACTAAACCTTTTAGGCTGGACTGCATCATTTCAGGCTACACTTGGGTTTTCCTCTCTCCTTTTGCAAGATCTGTTTCCAGCTCTGGATTCAGTTTTCTGCTGTGGAGGGTCTCTGCTCACTCCCATAGAACTTCAAGGCAATGAAATATCATATTCACAGGGGAAAAAAAAGCTTTCCCATGCAAACGGGTTATAAATGATTCATACTTTGAGGAGAAGAGGCATGAGAAAAACGCTATTTTGAATGCATAACGATATTTTGCCTTTACCATATACGGCATCAACGTACCGTATTTACGAGGGCTTTTTCCTTCCTTTTCAACATTGGAAAATTAGTAAACCCAATGCAACTCATTCTTCTCCTTTTCATTTATTTGGACCCTATCAATTTTACATCTATTTCAGAATAACGACCTTTAAATCTCTCTGTGTCTTTGTTACAAAGAAACTCAGTCGTTCATAGGTACCGTAAATATTACACACGGGGAGATTAATTGGATCATTTGGCTCTTTTCTCTGTTTGGGGTCAGAAGCTACCGATGTTACACAGAAAGGAAACCTGCTGCACTTACGCGTCCCTAGTGTTCTCTGCTGTAATTAGGGATAAGCCGTTAGAAGTGTGTTCTCCGGCGCCATCCAATTTTTTCGGTTTCTGTTTCTCCACTGGTTCCTTACACCTTCAAATGTAGCTAAGCTTCCCCATTCTGTCATTTGTTTAGTTGACCCTGATTCCCCATCTAGGAACTGTTTTTGTTTTCTACCATATCCTAGTCTAAGAATGATTCAACTTGGAATTCATACGCTCTTTCCCCATTTCCTCATGATCTATTCCTTTTTAAGAATTGAGATGTAGGGGCACCTGGGTGGCTCAGTTGGTTAAGTGTCTGCCTTCCGCTCAGGTCATGATTTCGGGGTCCTGGCATCGAGTCCTGAGTTGGGCTCCTTGCTTGGTGGGGAGCCTGCTTCTCCCTCTGCCTGCCGCTCTCCCTTGCTTGTCCCTCTCTCTCTCTCTCTCTGACAAGTAAATAAATAAAATCTTTTTAAAAATTGAGTTGTCATTTATTATAACGTTTGCCATTTTAAATTGTACAATTCAATGGTTTTGGTATATTCATAACCATCACCACTACCCAATCCTGGGATGTTTTCATTACCCCAGAAAGGAACCCCATACCCATTGACAATCACTCCCCAATCTCCCTTTTGACCTCAAGCGTAGCAACCACTAATTGTCCATTCTGGACATTTCAAAAAAATGTAATCATATATTTACATACATATTTACATACATATACATGTAATCATAAATATGGCCTTCCGTGTTTGGCTTCTTTCACTTAGCATAGCTTTCTCAAGGTTCATCCACGTTAGAATACAAGTCAGTACTTCCTTCCTTTCCTAGTTGAATAATATTCCATTTTATGCATGTACAATATTTTGTTTCTATGTTTATCAGTTGATGACATTGAGATTGTTTCTACATTTCAGCTATTGTGAACAAGGCTACTATGAATCTTTGTGTACATGTTTTTGTGATTTTTGTGTGTACATGTTTTCAGTTCTCTCACATATATACCTAAGAGTGGAACTGCCATGTCATATGGTCGCCATGTTTAAAATTTGAGAAACTGCCAAACTGTTTTCTGAAGCATTTGCACATTACAACATCCCCATCAGCTATATATATGAGAGTTCCAGCTTCTCCACACCCTTGCCAGTGTTTGTTATTTGTCATTTTGACAGACACACCTGCTAGGTGTGAAATGTCTCCCATCGTGGGTTTGATTTGCATTTTTTCTGATGACTAATGGTATTGAGCGTCTTTTTCATGTGCTTATTGGATATTTATATAATCCGCTTTGGAGAAATGTCTACTTATATCCTATGTCCATTTTCAAATTGGGTTATTGGTCTTTTCATTATTAAGTTGTGAGAGTTCTTCATTTACTCTGGATACTTGATTCTTATTGGATATATGATTTGCAAGTATTTTCCACCATTCCATGGGTTACCTTTTCACTTGTTTAATAGTGTCTTTTGAAGCACAAAAGTTTCAATTTTGATGAATTCTAATTTATCTGTTTTTTTCTTTTCGTTATTTGTGCTTTTGGTGTCATATCTAAGAACATATTGCCAAAAAATATATTGCCAAATCCAAGTTTATGAAGATTTACACTTACGTTTTCTGTGAAGTGTTTTATAGTTTTAACTCTTACATTTAGATTGTTGATACAATTTGAGTCAATTTTTGTATGTTGTGTGGTAAGGTTCTCAATCTATCCTCTTGTATGTGGATATCCAGTTGTTCGAGCATTATTTGTTGAAAACATTCTTCTTTCTTGAATTGTCTTGGCATCCTTGTCAAAAATCAATTGCCCATAAATGTATAGGCTTATTTCTGTATTTTCAATTCTATTCATTTTAGATAGATAGATAGATAGATAGCCATTTTTATGCCACTACCAAACAATCTTGATTAGAGGAACTTAAGTTTTCATTTTGGGAAGTGTTAATCCTCCAACCTGGTTGTTTTTCAAAATTGTTTTAGCTGTTTCAGGTCCCTTATAATTTATTAAGAACTTTGGGATCAGCTTATCCATTTCTACAAAAAAAAAATACAACTTAGATTTCAATAGGATTTGCTGTAAATCTGTAGGTAAATTTTGAGAATATTGCAATTTTAACAATATTAGTCTTTCAGTCCATGAACACAAGCTGTCTTTACATTTACATATATCTTTAATTTATTTCAATAATGTCTTTATACGTTTTGCACCTTCTTAGTTAAGTTGTTTATTCCCAAGTATTTCATTCTTCTTGATATTTTTTAATGCAATTGTTTCCTTAGTTTGCTTTTCAGATTAATCATGGTATAGGAATTACATTGGAATATGATATATTTTTTTAAAGATTTTATTTATTTATTCGACAGAGATAGAGACAGCCAGCGAGAGAGGGAACACAAGCAGGGGGAGTGGGAGGGGAAGAAGCAGGCTCCCAGCGGAGGAGCCTGATGTGGGGCTCGATCCCATAACGCCGGGATCACGCCCTGAGCCGAAGGCAGACGCTTAACCGCTGTGCCACCCAGGCGCCCCTGGAATACGATATTGGTATAAACCATTGTACATAGTTGTATGATTTATTTGTGTATATTGATCTTGTATCCTGAAACTTTGCTGAACTTGTTTATTAGTTCTAACAGGGTTTTTCTGTGGATTTCTTATGTTTGTTTGTTTCGTATGCAAGTTTGTGTAATCTGTGAATAGAGGTAGTTTTACTTCATTTTTTTCCCAATTTGGATGCCTTTGATTTCTTTTTATTTCTTAATTCTTTCCAGTTTGGATGCCCTTCATTTCTTTTTATTACCTAACGCTCTGGCTAGAACTCCTAGTACAATGTTGAACAGAAGTGGGAAGCATGGGCATCCTGGTCTTTTTTCTGATCTTAGGGGGAAAGCTTTTGGTCTTTCACTATTAATTGTAATGGTATCTCTGTGTTTCCCAGACATGCCCCTTGCTCAGGTTGAAGAAGTTTCCTTTTATTCCTAGTTTGTTGAATGTATTTATGATGAGAGGCCGTTGGATTTGGTTAAATGCTTGTTCTGTGTCTAGTGAGACTATTGTTTTCCATGCTATTTGTATGGTATATTGCATAAATTGATTTATGTGTGTTGAGTCAACCTTGCATCACTGGGATAAATTCTACTTGGCTGTGGTACATACTCCTGTTTTTGCATATTGCATAATTTAATTTGGTTTTCTAGATTTTCATTTAGGATTTTTATGCTTCTGTTCGTAAGGGATATTGGTCTATAGTTTGCTTTTTTTCTCTTGTGATGTCTTTGGTTTTGGTACATTCATTCCCTTTTAACCTTCCACTGATAGGTATCAAAGTTCACCCTTGCATCACAACTGCTCTAGCAAAGACAATCAAATCCAACGTCCACAGCCTTTATCACTGTCTCCGAAGCACCTGCTATTATTAACCGTGATTCGTTTTCATCTCAGGACCTTCTCTTCCATCAGCATTTACCCTCTGGAGAACTTAGCGCAGGGCAAACTTCTTGTTTCTTGTCACAAGGCTGGAGGGTTTGGCGGGGGAGGGGGGGAGGAGTTGGTATTTGTGGTTAGCAAGGCTTTTGCAGACCCGTGACCAAGTCGAAGAACCTCTGCAACTCTTCTGACCGTCGTAACAAAACAAAACGAAACGAAAGATGCTTTTATTAAACAATGAAGTCTGCTTCTTCTACACGGTGTTCTAGAATCAAACCGCCTGGACGCACCTGCTCCCGTCTATCTGTGCCCTTTAGCAAGTTCTTTAACCTCTGAGTTTTCGTTTCTCATTGGTACCATAGGAATGATGACAGTGCCTATGTAACAGTGCTGGGGCTGTTACAGAACACAGCGCGCGCCAAGTCCCCGATGCACCCCCAACACTTTCCAAACGATGACTAGCATCATCGTAAACACGATCTAAGGGAGATGGACGTGCACATGCCATGCACGTCATGTGACTCCAGTGTGAAGCCACTGTTTCATTTGCTTCTCCGGCCTTGAGTCTCTTCCAATCTCCTCGTTGAGGCTTCGTGACGTAGGGGCCTGAACAATGTGGGATCACCGTCATTGGCCAGCACGGAGCAAGGACCGCAAGCCTCCATGCTCAGGGTGACATTCATCCACTCATTCTCTCAACCCATGTTTACGGAGCATCAATTACACGCCCGACACTGTGTTAGGGGAAGAGAATACAGGAATGAGTGAGATACAGCAAACCCAGGCCGCCACGTGACTTACTTTTGGAGGGGCGGGGCCTGGGTATTATCACGTGGTGCGGCCCCGGGGAAAGGAAACTTACTTTCTGAGGGTGGCTCTGTCACAACTAGTAAAAACCATGCAGTTGTGGTGCAAAAGCAGCCATAGAGAGCGGCCTGGCTGTGTTCCAATAAAACTTTATCTGCATTAACAGGTGGTGGGCTGGATTTTGCCGCGGCTGTAGTTTGCCAATTCTGGCCTAAATCCGTAATCCTAAGTAAAGAGAAGGGAAGGGAAACAAAATGGAGCTTTTTTTTTTTTTTCTTTCTCCATATGAAAGCAGGCTTGCGTTTACCTTGGCCTTCACTCTCCATTTCAACACCAGAGTGGGCCTGTGAAGTCTCGTTTCCTTCGGGGCTCTGGATTCGGCACAGTGGTCACAAATATAAAACCGCACACTCTTAAAAAGAATTAGGGAATTGTGAGTAATGTATGTAAGATCTGTCACAGAAGACTCTTACTCACTTTTGGGTTGCTACTACCAAACAAATTGATCTCGAAGTTTTAATTTTCTGAGTCACGATATTGGTGGCTTTTCACGTTTGCCTCTGTAGAGCCCAACATTATCACGTCTACTCCCGACCCTAAACCCCGGCCTCTGGTATTTTGTTCTTGTGTGGGCCCTGGTAGAAACAACAACAACAACGACAACAACACATGTTACATCCAGGGTTAGTTTCAAGAGTAGATAAAGTTGAGATTTGCTTTTATTTTTTCACTGGTTATAAAATACATTCTTTGAGGAAACCCAGGAACAAATGAGCTGCTTGACATTCCTGAGACACTGCTGAAACCCTAGAAGTTACTCTTTGCCCAGAACTCTTGCTGGAGATGTGGAACCTCTGAAAGGGGTCATTTTAAGTAGGGGACTGCAATAATAATTATAAGATCACTTCTTCTTAAAAACTCCCTTTTATTTATTTATTTTTCTGAAAATTAGCCAACATATAGTAGTAGATCATTAGTTTTTGATGTAGTGTTCAATGGTTCATTAGCTCCGTATCACACCCAGCGCTCACGTCCGGTAGATGCTGTTCTCTGGAAGCGACAGGCTTTGTTCCCTGGTAGCTCCTTTTGGCGCACGGGTCCTATTAGTATGCAGAAGTTTTGAAGCATTTTAGTTCGTTCTTTGTTAAAGCATGAAAGTCTTTAAGACGGTCCCATCTTTGTTGATCTGTTCTGATTCTCGTTAAAGGTTTGGTTATGCAGCTAGATGAGATTTTTTTTCTCTCCTTTTCTTTTTTTGTTGTCATCTTGTATTTGTGCATAAAGTATCCGAATTTTCTTGTTTAATATATTCTGTGATACAGGGCGGTTTTCTGTAGTGGTTTGACCTTTTCAGCGTTGTGTGTTCTGTTGGCGAGGTGGGAGCGCCTACCTTTCAGGGTCCGGAGAAATTAGTTTGTGGAAAGGGTGCCACCTGCAGGTAATGGTGGGGAACAGAAAGTAAGTCTTCCTAGAACAATAGCCCTCTCGGGAACTTGGTATCTGCAGCAAACTTCCACGTGAATTAAGTTTTTGTTTTAAATAATTTTTGTGACCCGAGATTCCCCATCCTCCAGGCTGGGATTGAAACTTTTTTTATTACTAAGGAAAGATTAATCTTCCAGTTAATAAGTATTTCTGCCTGTGCTTTACACTTTAATGCAAATTGAGAAGAGCATAGACAGTTACACCCACATCCACACCTACGTAAGTACGAATAATGAGCCACTGAATTTCCTACTATATGTTCTTCACTAACTACATATCAAGAGAGGAAGAATTCAGAAAGTGATTTCAAATACTTCCATCTGCCTCCTTTAATATTTCCCTTCAAAAGGCTCCTATTTTAAATTTCTTATTTGCGACCGGTAATCAGTAGAGAGATTTCTAGGAAGGCATACATGATCAATTTGATTAATGAGAAAAAAAGGTCATGTTGCATAAAACGGATGACATAAAATATTAGACAGGTGCTTGGAAAAAGAGTGTTGGGAACATCGACTCTCGTCTCTAAGCAAGCATTTCCATTGCTGGCTGATTGCTAATTAGCCACAGATAGTGGATGAACTGAGAAGGCAAATGAACGGGTCTGGGAGGGACCAGAAATGGAAGATAGAGAGGGTGTGGGCCATGGAGCCCACTGGGCAGCCTTCAGAGCAGGAAGAATTTCACTTCCACTATAGGCATCACTGTAAACAGTTGGAATCCAAACGGAATTTCCTTCCAACCTGTCCTCATTTTCTCTTGCTAAATCAGAATGGAAGGAGAAGTAGGGAAATAGTCCTCTTTTAGGTCAAAGTTGTCCAGATATGAAATGTGTTCCCTCTTAAAGTGGTTAAATTTCCGGTTACTGGTGAATCCAGCTGTAGGTCGATTAGAAGCCACTTGGGGGTAGTAAGAGCACATGGCCCAATCAGGCTCCCCTCTAGTCTCAGCTACAAAGTGAGGGAGAAGCCACAAGGAGGCTACAATAAGAAAGTGGTGGAAATAAAGTATTTTCTTAATAGAGAGAGGCACTGAGTAAATTTAAGACTGAATTATGTTGGTTGGTCCCAAGTAATTTCCTGATCTTCTTGAAGATAGTGGATCATTAAAAACAAAGATAAAGAGTATCTGCTACATACAGACTCAGTGTCCTGGGTTAAAAATGAATTTGATTCACAAAACCAAACAGATTTTTAAAAATTCCTTTGTAATTTAAATTCACAATAATATCTAATGCACTTTCTAGTTCAAAATTCTAAAAACAAAGAAATTGATTATGCTTTTTATTTAGATAACATCAACAGACCATTGTAATTAGGAACGTAGGGTGAAAAATAGGATGTTTTCTAATGATCTCACATGGTATCTCTGATAAGGTTTGGTCCATGCACAAAGAATTTCAGAATGCGATAAAACAGAAAGATGTGATGCACATAGCATTTTATTTTTTTTATTTTTTATTTTTTTTAAGATTTTATTTATTTATTTGACAGAGATAGAGACAGCCAGCGAGAGAGGGAACACAAGCAGGGGGAGTGGGAGAGGAAGAAGCAGGCTCCCAGCGGAAGAGCCTGATGTGGGGCTCGATCCCAGAATGTCGGGATCACACCCTGAGCGGAAGGCAGAAGCTTAACGACTGAGCCACCCAGGTGCCCCTACATAGCATTTGATTTTTCAAGTATTTTCCGGATATCTTTTCACCCATGGTCGCTGACAATAAATATCATACGTTGTAAAAAATTCTATTCTACTGACATGAAAAGACATTTCTTTTCATGAGCTATATAAATGGCCAAGAAACACAAGAAAAGATGCTTAACATCCTTAGTCATCAGGGAAATGCAAATCAAAACTATAATGAGATACCACTTTACACCCAGTAAGATGGCTAGAATTTAAAAAGAAAAAAGAAAGAAAAACAAAATAACAAATGTCAGTGAGGATGTAGAGAAATTGGTACCCTCTGACATTGCTGGTGGGGCTGTAAATTAGTGAAGCCACTGTGAGACGAAGTTAACCATAAAGTTACTGTATGATCCAGGAATTCCACTCCTAGGTATATACACAAGAAAAATGAAATCATACATCCGAAAAATACATGAATGTTCATAGCAGCATTATTCATAATAGCCCCAAAGTGGAAATGACCCAAATGGACGCAAACTGATATATTTTATATCCATACAATGGAATGTTATTTGGTAGTAAAAAGAAATGATGTGCTGATTCATGCGGCTATAGGAATGAACCTTGAAAACAGTGACCTAAATGAAAGAAGCCAGACACAAAAGACCACGTACTGTGTGATTCAATTTATATGAAATGTCCAGAAGAGGAAAATCCACAGGGACGGAAAGTAGGTTAATGGTTGCCAGGAACTTGGGTTGGGGGTTAGGGGTAAATAGGAAGTGACTATTAATGGACTTCTTTCTTGGGGTGATGAAAATGTTCTGGAATTGGGTAATGGTGATGGTTGCACGACTCTGTAAGGATACTAAAAGCTAGTTGTAGAATTTAAACGGGTGGATTTCATGGCATGTAAATCATATCTTAATGAAGCTGTGTAAAAATTATACTCTATTTTTTCCTAAAAGATATTTAAAATGCCCAGTGATTATATAATTATTGCATCCACTTCCGTAAGATGACAAGATTGCTTTCAGGAAAAAAAAAATCAACAGTTGTTCATTATTTTAAAATTATAATGCCCTTTGGTTAGCAAATCCTGATTCAGCCGCTCTCAATCTCCCACCAATGTGTATAAGGATGCCCCAAAAGATAAAAGATAAGATAAAACCTTGAACTGGCAGTATTACCAGAAACTTGGCTTAAAAAAAATCAAGGGACGGGGCGCCTGGGTGGCACAGCAGTTAAGCGTCTGCCTTCGGCTCAGGGCGTGATCCCGGCGTTCTGGGACCGAGCCCCACATCAGGCTCCTCCGCTATGAGCCTGCTTCTTCCTCTCCCACTCCCCCTGCTTGTGTTCCCTCTCTCGCTGGCTGTCTCTATCTCTGTCGAATAAATAAATAAAATCTTTAAAAAAAAAATCAAGGGACGACTTACAAGCAGCAATTAGACTAAGCATGCCAACGTGTAAAGAGGTGGGAAGGGCTTTATCTCTTTATGGTTATATACACCCTAGATCTGATACTCAAGGACCAGGCCAATCAAAGAACAGGATAGGCTTCTCTCTGCTGTTCTTTGGGACAAGGCAAGGGTTATTCTACTATCTCAACCTCTCCACTTTTCTTGATTTCACACAGGAATTGCGATGGCCAGAATATAGCATGTCAAGAAGCCCGTGGTAAAATTGTATACCGCGAGGTAGAGTTCTATTAGTAAAGTCTGTGGCTGGGAACGGAAATGAGAAGAGCCTTGTATATCTGAAAAGAGGGTTGAGTCATCATTCTTCAGGACAAAGGAGGGACAAGTATAATGTAGATATTTTATTTAATGTCTATCACCAAGTCTGGATAGATCTTGCTTTGTTCAAGAATATATATATATATATATATATATATATATATATATATATATATATATATATAACATTTTTGCTTTGTTTAATATGTATGTGTGTAGTTAACATACAGCATATTATTAGCTTCAGGGGTAGTATTTAGTAATTCATCAGTTGCATATCACACCCAGTGCTCATTCCATCATGTGTCCCCTTTAATGCCCATCACCCAGTTACCCCATCCCCCCACCCACCTCCCTCCAGCAAACCTTATTTGTTTCCTAGAGTTAAGAGTCTCTTATGGTTTGTCTTCCTCTCTGTTTTCCTCTTATTTTATTTTTCCTTCCCTTCCCTTATGTTCATCCTGTTTTGTTTCTTAAATTCCACCTACAATTTCAATTCTTATTCTTACTCTATATTCTCTTCTAGTTCTTATTCTATATTCTATTCTTATTCTATAAAGTTTTTTCAATCTTTCCTGCTATAATTAGGAATGACTTGGCAACCAATTGCCCCATCATTATTTTCTAATATGGAATATACCACCTTTATAATACATAAAGTTCATAGAAATTGATAGAGGCACAGATTATATAGATAAAGACCTTCTGTTCTCTTGTATCAGTTACACACTGACTTATTTTAGTTTTGCAATCCATAAATGTTTTCGATCTGGTAGCGCAAGTTCCCTTCATTACTAAGTTCAAAATTATCTTAGTGATACCATTAAATGAGCACTTAGAGATGGAATTTATAACCTGTTCATTAAATTCTCCTCCTGCCAAATGATGTAGTACATCTTTTTATTTATAAGGATTTTCTCCTTTATTTACCAAAATCAAGTTTTGTGGTTTACAGAGATCCTACACATTATCCAGTTATTCTGAGGCACTTTATCATTTTTGTTGCTAGTGTAGGAGGATTTTTTTAATCTCCTTTTCTGTTGATATTTAATATTTGAACAGAGTATGTATTTTCTGGTACAATATTGTATATTTTAGAACAAGATGATTAAAAGAATTCCTTAAATGCACAAAACTCTCATGCAGTTTTGTTACCTTGATGTGTTCAATTCTGAGAAAAAAATCCATCCCCTGATATAGATTTTTCTGCTGTCTCATCTTGCACATTCACCTGTACTCCCTTTATGTCATCTGAAATATGTTTTCCATCCAGAATGTCTATTTTATGAACATGAAATATTGCTTTGGGCCCAGTTTACTCTGACTTTTTTGGATATGAACGTGACAACACCCGCTTTCTTTGTTTTGTCACTTAATTTGCTTGTACTTTATTTTTAAACTTTTTTGTTTATCATGCAGTAAGGATTTCTTCTTTATTAAATAAAAGAAGGAGATAGATTCTCTGTGTCAGTAGAGGGAAAGATACTAATAAAAAATGACTTTTGATTTTTAGGCCAACTAACTGGGTTGATTGTGATACCATTTACTAACTAGGGGACACTTAGAGGAGAATAGGTTTTGAAGGGCTGACATAACACTGCCCCAAAGAAGTTCCTGCGGTGATGGAAATATTCTAGATCTGTGCTGTCTGACACAGTGACCACTAGCCACAAGCGGCTATTGGCCTCATGAAGGTGGCTACCATGACTGAGGAACTGAATTTCTTTTAACGGCCAAATGCGGCTGGTGGCTACCATATTAGACATGCACTTGGAGTGATGGAGAAAGGCGAAGACAGCCAAGTGCCCATTGGTTCATCGGTTTCATTGGAATGACCGGAAGCGAGATTAGAGTGGGCTGAAGTGTGAATAAGAGGGAAGAAGCAAATTCAATGTCACATGAAGAAAAAAACCAAGATGCAAAAGTACGTGTGGAGAAACCTCTCTGTTTTCTTTTCTTTTCTTTTTAATTTTTTACTATGTTGTGTTAGTCACCATATAGTACATCCTTAGTTTTTGATGTAGTGTTCCATGATTCATTACTTGCGTATAACACCCAGTGCACCATGCAATATGTGCCCTCCTTACTACCCATCACCAGCCTATCCCATTCCCCCACCCCCCTCCCCTCTGAAGCCCTCAGTTTGTTTCCCGGAGTCCACAGTCTCTCATGGTTCATTCCCCCTTCTGTTTACCCCCCCTTCATTCCTCCCTTCCTTCTCCTACCAATCTCCCTGCTATTTCTTATGTTCCATAAATGAGTGAAACCATATGATAATTGTCTAGCTCTCTGTTTTCTAAGAGCATAGAAAAAGTATAGAAAAACTGAAAAAGATATATACTAAAAATAACAATGGTTATCTCTGAATAGTGAGATAATGCTCGATATTTATTTTCTTCTTCACACATTTTTTTATATTTTCCGAATTTTGACAATAGGTATGTGTTATTTGTGTAATTCTAAAAATGCAATAAATAGTATTTGAAATGCAAATCTCAGACATTGAACAATTTTAACTAATTATTCCATGTTTGATGAAATTGAGGTATTTGAATATGATTATCTCAGTGATATTAAATGTATCAGGCCCATACATGATGCTTTTAGAAAATAGAACTAGAATTTGAGAAATTCAAAGAAATGATAAAATCTTTGACCTGCCATTAAATCATGAACTAAACATAATACGAATCTTTCTGAAATTAAAAGGCATTTTAGTACATCAATTCCGTGTCATTAAATCATATGGTTCCCCTAACAATTTTTACTCCAGACCTAACTAGTTTTTTTACAAACATGATGGTTTAGGGACTGATCCCATATTTAAATTATTTAAATATAATTATAACTTTCAATTTCTGAGAATTCTTGAACACTCTTAAATATTAAATAAGATTATTATTTCCATAAATTATGGAAGCTCTTTTTAAACGAAACTGCAGCTGATCAGTAGCTGTCACCAGATACCAAAAATGTCTAAATACCTTAACATTGGTATTCTATACACACACTTCATTGTTGATTAAACTCTAATCTTTTCCTACTTGGTTTTTTTCAGTTTCGTATTTATCTTCATTTCCTTGAGCATGGGTATACTTTTATATGACGTGTACTCTTGCTTTATTGCCTATTATATGAAAAGAAAAAAATTAAGATTTGATTGTTTTTGTGGTCCTTTATTTTACGAATCGGCCATATGAGTTTTTTCTGAGATTATGGGCAAAAGGAAGAAGGTGTTTGGCTTTTGAATATTCCAGATGATTTTGGTTACAAAGCCATTGAATTTGCTTTCTGTTTATAATCATTTTCGGCAGAAATGAGAGAATGGTATCCATTTGGGTCCAATCAAGGAAAAGCTTAGACCACTTCATGGTGCTTTGCACGGCATTGCAAACTCGTTAACTTCGTCTCTCCCCGTTCTTCAAACTCAAACTCCAGAATTCTCACTACAACTCTGGCAAAAAGCATAGAATCAAGACCCAGCTTGATCCCAAAATGCACAGGAAAGAGGATTGCTCTGCCCATGTCTTCTCAAGAGTATTCTCCTAACAGATTGTTAGATGTGGCACAGAAGAAAGCACATTATTAGACTAGGGGCAAGAATACCCTGCTTGTCTTCCTGGGTTTCTGCTTGCTTCCAGTGTGTATGTGCCGTTGGCTACATTATTACACCTCTTTGCACTTTGGTTTCCTTATAGACATATACGTAGTTATGAAATGGAGGCCATAATAGTTCTTACTCTATGAAGTATGGTGATGATTAGGGTTGGTTTTTTTTAAAGATTTATTTATTTATTTTAGAGAGAGAGAAAGAGCACGCAAGAGAGTGCACTAGCGGGAGGGGCTGAGGGAGAGGGAGAGAGAATCTCAAGCAGACTCCATGCTGAGCTTGATCTCAGGACCCTGATACCACAACCCGAGCCGAAACCAAGAGTCAGACACATAAACGACTGTGCCACCCAGGTGCCTGTGGTAATGATTAAGTTTTGAGACAGTTTTATAATGCACTTAACAGAGTTTCCAACTTATATTAAGTGTTAAATAAACATTATCTCCCTCCTTCAAGAAAGACCCAAAGAGTTCATCAAATCAGGTTCCACGCCCACTCTGCCTCTCTCAGGTCATGGGATTGAGAGCAAGCTATTGAACTTCTCTAGCCTCAAGCCTTCTGTTAAAAGAAGATACTACTATTACCTACCCACTGAGACTCTCATGAGGATTTTAGCATACTGTGGCATAACATATATGAAGCTTCTCACAAGAAGGTAAGTACAAAATATTATTATTGGTGGTTTATCTAGAGCTTCCTTTAAAGATGTACCAACACTGGGGCGCCTGGGTAGCGCAGTTGTTAAGCGTCTGCCTTCGGCTCAGGGCGTGATCCCAGTGTTCTGGGATCAAGCCCCACATCAGGCTCCTCCGCTGGGAGCCTGCTTCTTCCTCTCCCACTCCCACTGCTTGTGTTCTCTCTCTCACTGGGTGTCTCTCTCTCTGTCAAATAAATAAATAAAATCTTATAAAAAAAGATGTACCAACACTAATATATGCAGGATGTGAGCAACACAATTCGTCCCATTCCCACCCTCTTTTTTTCAACAAATGTTGGGAAGATATCCCAAACCTTCATGAAAAGGCACAAAAGAGCTCTCACAACATATTAATTTGGGCTGGATTGGGACAGTATCTTTTTTAATAATAATTTTTTATTATGTTATGTTAGTCACCATACAGTACATCCCTAGTTTTTGATGTAGTGTTCCATGATTCATTATTTGCGTATAATACCCAGTGCTCCATGCAATATGTGCCCTCCTTCATACCCACCAGCGGCCTATCCCATTCCCCCACCCCCTTCCCCTCTGAAGCCCTCAGTTTATATCCCAGAGTCCATAGTCTCTCGTGGTCCATTCCCCCTTCTGTTTACCCCCCTTCATTCTTCCCTTCCTTCTCCTACCGATCTTCCTGCTATTTCTTATGTTCCATAAATGAGTGAAACCATATGATAATTGTCTTTCTCTGCTTGACTTATTTCACTTAGCATTATCTCCTCCAGTGCCGTCCATGTTGCAGCAAATGTTGAGAAATCGTTCTTTCTGATGGCTGAGTAATATTCCGTTGTATATATGAACCACATCTTCTTAATCCAGTCATCTGTTGAAGGGCATCTCGGCTCTTTCCACGATTTAGCTATTGTGGACAATGCTGCCGTTAACACTGGGGTGTATATGGCCCTTCTCTTCACTACTTCTGTATCTTTGGGGTAAATACCCAGTAGTGCAATTGCTGGATCATAGGGTAGCTCTGTTTTTAACTTTTTAAGGGACCTCCACACTGTTTTCCAAAGTGGCTGTACCAACTTGCATTGGATTGGGACAGTATCTTATAAACTATTGTCATGATCAAAGGAAGAAAAGATATGGAAAATAGGTTCAAAGTAGAAAACTCAGTAAATGTTTTCCCCAAACCCTTTCCTTTCCTTTGAAAAGATGAAATACATTCCAATTTTGATCCAACATAATGTGATAAACATGTCAGCTGCCCAGTTCATTCATATTATATGACAAAATGTTTCTTATGAAAGGCCACATGCCCAAATTCACTCTTTTTTAAAGGTTTTATTTATTTATTTATTTGAGAGAGAGAGAGAGCACGAGCAGGGAGGGGGCAAAGGGAGAGGGCGAAGCAGATCCCTACTGAGCAGGGAGCCCGACATGGGGCTCTATCTCAGGACCCCACGATCATGACCTGAGCTGAAGGCAGACGCTTAACCGACTGAGCCACACAGGCGCTCCCCCCCCCAGTCCACTTTATAATGATATTTGTGAATGCCTTCACGTATACAGTCAAGTGAAACACTGAAGTATTTATGTGGAGAATTCTGGCCTAATCTCTTACTTCATTAAAATGAATAATACCAAAGCTACTAATTTAAAGGGAAAACCTTCAACTTGAACTTTATAAAAACTTGCCTCGATTTTTCCTTTTAATTTGCACATCCAGATACATCATAATGAAAAAATAGATTTCAAATACTGCCACTAGAGAATGACAGAAAATTTAAAGTGATCAGATTGAGGGCCAAATGAAAAAGAAATTAAATAATTTTATTTTTCTCCGGCTTTAATGGAGGTACAATTGACAAGAATGGCATATATTTGAGGTGTACGATGCAATGGCTTGATGTATGAATATACTGTGAAATGGTTACCACAGTCATGTTAATTAGCACATCCATCACCTCACATAGTTACCATTTGGGTGTGTGTGTGTGTGTGTGTGTGTGGTGAGAACACTTAAGAAGTGCTCTCTTCGCAAACTTCAAGTATGCAGTAGAGTATTATTAGCTATAATCACCATGCTGTAGATTAGATACCCAGAACTTATTCATCTTATAACTGTACAACTGTGCCCTTTGACCAACATCTCCCCAATCCCCTGCCCCCAATTCCTGCTAACCACTGTTTTACTCTCGGATTCCACATGTCTGACTTTTGCAGATTCCACCTACAGGTGAGATCACACAGTATTGCCTTTCTCTGCCTGACTTATTTTATTTAACTTAATGTCCTCCATGTTCATCCATGTGGTCACAAATAGCAGGGGTTTTTACTTTTTTATGGATAAAAAATATTCATATATATATCACATTTTCTTTGCTCAGACACTTAGGTTTGATGCTACATCTTGGCAATTTTGAATAATGCTGCAGTAAACGTGGAAAGGCAGATATCACTCTGAGATACTGATTTTATTTCCTTTATTTTTTTAAAAGATTTTATTTATTTATTCGACAGAGATAGAGACAGCCAGCGAGAGAGGGAACACAAGCAGGGGGAGTGGGAGAGGAAGAAGCAGGCTCATAGCGGAGGAGCCTGATGTGGGGCTCGATCCCGCAACGCTGGGATCACGCCCTGAGCCGAAGGCAGACGCTTAACCGCTGTGCCACCCAGGCGCCCCTGATTTTATTTCCTTTAAATAAATACACGGAAGTGAGATGGTTGACTCCTAAGGGAGTTCTATTTTTATTTATTTGAAGAACCGCCATATTGTTTTCCACAGTGGCTGCCCCAATTTACATTGCCATCAACAGTGCACAAGAGTTCCCTCTTACTCGCATCCTTGCCAACATTTGTTTTAACTTGTCTTTTTAATAAAAACCATCCTAACCATCTCATTGTGGTTTTTATTTGCATTTACCTGAGTAAATAGTTGAGTACCTTTCCACGTACCTGTTGATCATTTATAGCTCTTCCTTGGAAGAATATCTATCCTGGTCCTTTGAGCACTTTTTAATCAGTTATTTGTCTTTTTGCTATTGAGTTGTATGAGTTTCTTATATATTTTGGATATTAACTTTTTACCAGATATATGGTTTGCAAATATTTTTTTTTCCATTTGGCGGGTCGCATTTTCATGTCTTTGATGAGTTCCTTTGCTGTCCAGAAGCTTTTTAGTTTGATGTAGACCCACTTGTCTGTTTATGCTATTGTTGCCTGGGCATTTGGTTTTATACCCAAAAAATTATTGCCAAAGCCAGCTGTCAACAAGTTTTTTTCTCTATGCATTCTTCCAGGAGTTTTAAAGTTTCGAGTTTTACAGTTAAGTCTTTAATCAAGTTTGAGTTGATTTTTGTATATGTTATAAGGGTCCAATTTCATTCTTCTGCATGTGGATATCAGTCTTCCCAGCACCATCAGTGAAGAGATTATCCTTTCTCCATTGTGTATTTTTGGTGGTTTCATCACAGATCACTTGACTGTATATGCATGGGTTTATTTCTGCGTTCTCTATTCTGTTCCATTGGTCTATGTGTCTGTTTTTATGCCAGTACCATACTGGTTTGATTACAGTAGCTTTGTAATACAGTTTGAAATGTGTTATGTCTTTAGCTTTGTTCTTTCTCAAGATTGCTTTAGCCATGTGAAAAAAATCATAATTTCAAATAATTTTGCCTTATTTTACAATTTATACACACTTGGTGAAAAAAATAATAGAAACTACAGAGTGTAAGGGAAAAGATCACTGGCAATTCAGTGATACCTACCATTAGCATAAAATATATTTAAAAATAGGGGCACCTGGGTGGCTCAGTCGGTCGAGTGTCTGACTCTTGATTTCAGCTCGGGTCTTGATCTCAGGGCTGTGAGATCAAGCCCCGTGTCAGGCTCCATGTTGGGCATGGAGCTTACTTAAAAAAAAAAAATGTGTACATATACACACACATATATATTGAAAAATAAAAAAGTATTAATTTACATTGATTGACAATGAACTATATGATTTTACTATGGATGAATTGACAAATTATTACACAGAAGTGATTCAAATAAGCAGTAACTTGGCCATTTTTTGGCAAGGGTTTTGTATAATAAGTAAATTCCTCCTGAAGTTAAAAAAAAACTCTAATATACTATTTTGGAGTCAAAATAAATCCTGATTGCCATATTCATAGTTTGTATGTTTTCAAAAATTAATTTATTAACAAATGAAAGCGCATGTCCATACAAAAACTTACATACAAACGTTTAGGGTAGCTTTGCTTGCAACAGCCCTAAACTGAAAACAACTCAAGGGTCAATCAACAGGTGAAATGACAGAAAAATAACTTGTGGTATAGGCAATAAACATAATGAATTATTGATACACGTAACAATACATATGAATTTCATAATGATGTAAGTAAGAGAAGCCAGAAAATAAAGAGT
Organism: Ursus arctos; assembly: GCF_023065955.2. NCBI lineage: Eukaryota > Metazoa > Chordata > Mammalia > Carnivora > Ursidae > Ursus > Ursus arctos. The sequence goes on along the minus strand of NC_079873.1, from coordinate 91,187,923 downwards.
CAATTCTGTAAGTTTCCATTAATATAAAATGCTAGAAAACACAAGGTAACCAACAGTGACAAAAAACAGACTTGCAGGTGCTGTGTGGGGGAAGGAGGGAAAGTTATGAAGATAGGGTGATATGCTTAGGGAGGGACAAGAAGACAGGATTACAAGGGAACAATAGGAAATTTCTGGGGATGTTGAATTTGTTGACTTGTGACCGTCTTGGTTATAGTGATGGCTTTACAGGTGTAAACATATGGCAAAACTTACCAAATTGAACACTTTAGATACAAACATAACAGTTTATTACACATCAATTATACCTCAATAAAGCTATTAAGAAAAGAACATGCCCAGGGTACCTGGGTGGCTCAGTCAGTTAAACGTCTGCCTTCCGCTCAGGTCATGATGCTGGAGTCTTGGGATTGAGCCCCACGTCGGGCCCTCTGCTCAGCGGGGAGTCTGTTTCTCCCTCTGCCCCTCCCCAGCTCATGCTCTCTCTCTCTCAAATAAACAAAATCTTAAAAAGAAAAAAGAAAAGAACGTGCTCTATGTCCTGTTTATCTTTGTTTAAAAAAGTAAGAAAGAAAAGAAAACCGTAGAGCATTGATCTTTACGAAACTTCCTGGTGTTTTGTGCCTTTGCTCTGTGATGCTCAATGATCATCCCCTTTGGAACATTACAGGTTCCTCCAGAGAGGCAGAAATGAGTGTTTCAGGTCCTTTGTCATTCTTTATACAGCACTCTCCTAAGTCATCTTTTTAAATCGCCATTTTTTAAGTCTCGAGGCTTCAGCCTTCACTCTTCTGCCTTTGCGTGCGTGAGCTTGCACGCACACAGACAACCCTCTTTAGCCTCTGGGGCACTGAAAGGCCCTTGCATTTCTTTTTCTTTTTTAAAAAAATATTTTATTTATTTATTTGAGAAGACACAGATAGTGAGAGAGAGAGTATGAGCAGGAAGGAGGGGGAGAAGCAGACTCCCTGCTGAGCATGGAGCCCGATGTGGGGCTCGATCCCAGGACTCTGGGATCATGACCTGAACCGAAGGCGGACTCTTAACCGACTGAGCCACCCAGGTGCCCCAGACCCTTGCATTTCTAAGAATTCTTTTGTTTTCTTTCTCTCTCTTGTGTTCCACTTTCATCTGTGAAACTTCATAAAGCCAACTAATTGAAGCAATACTGAAATTCCCATTTTGCGACAAATGGCTACACATATTAAAAGTTTCCTCTAAATGAATGCTGAAAGATCCAGTAATTCTGACCGCCAAGTTATGCAGTTACCAGACCCAAACATGCAAGCAGAAATGAACCTTGGAACGCAAGAAGTTAAAGGAACACGTTTGGTGTTTCTATGACTCCCGACAAAACATTCTTCGTTTTTGCTCCGATAAGCTTCTCGTTTATATTTATGTTTCTGTCAGTGCTAGATTTTTTTTTCCCTTGGTAATGTGATAATGTGTTAGGAGTATATATATATTCCTTTGGAACAGATGAGTGAAAAGAAAAACTTACAAATAGGTTTGGATGAAAAAATGTTTATGAAAAATTTGAGGACCCATTCTGAACGCATTCTATTTCCTGGCAAAGTTTACAGAGAGCCATCAATATTTTTTAATAACATCTTTATTGAGACATAATAAATGTCACGTCACATAAAATTTAACCTTCTAATGTGTATGATTCAGTATTCTTTAGTATATTCATAGAGTGTGCAAAAATCACTACTTTATCTAATTCCATAATATTTTAAACACCCTGAAAGAAACTCCTTACACAGAAGCAGGCTCCATTCCTCCCTTCCCTCCGGCCCCTGTCAAACACTGATCTACTTCCTGTTTTTATGCACTTACCATTCTGGACATTTCATATAAATGGAATTATACAGTCAATGGTCTTTTGTGACTGCCTTCTTTCACTTAGTCTCTACTTACAATGTTTTCAAGGTCCATCCATGTTCGGTTATGTATCAATATTGAATTCTTTCCATTTTCAATGCATATATCAGTACCTCATTCTTTTTCATTGTTGAATAATACATCTCATTTTTTATCCTTCAAATAACAGACATCGCTGAATACTAATCCATTGAATGGATATCCCACATATTGTCTGTCCATCAATTGATGGACATTTAGGTCGTTTCCATTTTATTGACTATTATGAATAATGCTAACAATGAACATTTGTGTAAAAGTCTTTGTAGAAACGTATGTTTTCAATTTTCTTGGGAATGAAATTGCTGAGTTATATGGTAACTCTGTACTTAACTTTTTAAGCGATTGCCAATTTTGTTTTCAAAAGCAACTGCACGGTTTACATGCCCTCTGGCAATGTTTTGAGAGTTCCAGCTTCTCCACGATTCTCAGTAATGCGTGTTGTTGTCTGTTTTTTTTAGTCTAGCCATTCTAGTGGGTGTAATGTGGTATTTTATTGTGCTTTTCATTCGCGTTTACCTAATCACTATTGATGTTTAGCATCTTTTATGTATTTATTGACCTTTTTTGGGAAAGATTTTATTCATTTATTTGAAAGAGAACACGAGCAGGAGGAGGGGCTGAGGGACAAGCAGACTCGCTGCTGAGTGGGAGCACACCACAGGGCTGATCCCAGGACCCCGAGATCATGACCTCAGCCTAAGACAGACGCTTAACTGACTGAGCCACCCAGATGCCCCTCTACTGACCATTTTTATATCCTCTTTGAAAAAAAAATCTCTATTTAAGTCCTTGGCTCCTGTTTTAATTATTAATTATTTCATTTGTGTTTTTACTGTTGAGTTGTGAGGTGTCTTTATATACCACACTCTTCTCAGATATACGATTTGCAATTGTTTTCTCCAGTTATGTGAGTTACATCCACTTTATTAAGTGTCCTTTGAAATACAATTTTTTTAATGTTTCCGAAGTTCCATTTATCAATTTCTTCCCTTCGGTTGAGCTTTATTTTGGTGACATAACTAAGAAGCCATTGCTTAATGCACATTCGTGAAGATTTACACCTATGTTTTCTTCTAAGAGTTTAATAGTTTGAGCTCTTACATTAAGCTCTTCGATTCATTTTGAGTTACTTCTCGTGTATGGTGTAAGGTAAGGGTCCTACTTCATTCTTTTGCTTGTGGATATCCAGGCATCTCAGCACCATTTAGTAAAGAGACTTTTTTCCCCATTGAAATGTTTGGTACCCTTGTCAAAAATCAATTGGCGGGGCGCCTGGGTGGCACAGCAGTTAAAGCGTCTGCCTTCGGCTCAGGGCGTGATCCCGGCGTTCTGGGATCGAGCCCCGCCATCAGGCTTCTCCACTGGGAGCCTGCTTCTTCCTCTCCCACTCCCCCTGCTTGTGTTCCCTCTCTCGCTGGCTGTCTCTATCTCTGTCAGATAAATAAATAAAATCTTTAAAAAAATCAATTGGCAATAAATTTATAGGCTTCTTTCTGGACGCTCAGCTTGCTTCTGTTGATTTATATATTCATCGTTATGCCAGTACCGCACTGTCTTTAATAATGTTGTTTTGTAGTGAAAACTAGCAAATTTATGGTTTATTTTTTAAAATTCAAAGAACTTCAATTGCCAAAGATTTGTTTCTACGTTCAGATGAAAAAAAATTCTAAATCTTCTTTAGCATACCGACTATATGAAAGTTCAATGTTTTAAAATTCCCCTCATCCTTTTCTTCCTTGTAAGAGATTTTAAATGTGATCCATTATATTTTTACTTCTTATTATTCTCTATTTCATTCCAGAAAAGATTTAAGGCAGCCTAGGTAAATTCTCATTCTGATGCCATGCATATTGGTTTATTTTTCCATTTGGGAAGAAATAAAAGATTCCTCTTTTATTTTTTAAAGATTTTATTTATTTGACAGAGAGAGAGGGAGAGAGAGAGAGCATGAGCAGGGGGGGGAAGGGCAGAGGGAGAAGCAGGCTCCCCACTGAGTAGGGAGCCCGACGTGGGACTTGATCCCTGGGATCGAGATCTGAGCTGAAGGCAGACTCCCAACTGACTAAGCCAGCCAGGTGCCCCCCCTCCCCGTATTCCTCATTTAAATACCAAAACAAACTCCTATCTTGTTCCTTCCTCACCCACATCCTTATCATGAACATGAAATATGCCTCAGACCTAGCTTCCCAAAGACTCAACAGGCAAGGAGAAATCCCTGTAGACCTGTGAGCTTTCTTTGATTTACCCGAGCATAGGACCTTAGTCAGTGTTGTCTTCTTTTCCGTTCATTTTAACCTCCATAGCTCCCCATAGTTCAGCCTACGGGTTGATCATAACTACAGGACCCTCTCCTCTTAGTTTCTGAGCTGGTACTGATGGAAGCAGGTCAAATAGCAACAGGGCTCCGTCCCCCAGCCTGTCTCTCAATTCTCGGTCTGCCTTTTGTGGGGCTTGGAACTGTGTTCTCATGGTCCTGCCACAGCTGTTAAAGTCACATGCGGCCTCCTGCACTGACCCTCACCCCCCTCCTGCTATCCAGATTCAGAATCTGATGTGCCAGGCTGATTCCGGCTTCTGTGTAGCCCCTGGGTTACAGAAGTTTCCTCAGGGACAATAAAGAAGACAATACTTCTTCTCTCAAGGAGCTCATAATTCCATTTCCTCTCAAAGGAAAGTAATAGCCTTGCATTCCAGTCTACTTGACCAGAGCCTAATAACTGGCCCTCGCGGGCTACTTATCCGGAGTAAAAAAGCGTTTTTGGTCCTTTGCAGCAAGTGGCCAGTCAAGGGGGGCATCATAAAGCTGCAACAGAGCAGAGACCAACTACTAATTTAGGACAAAAACCAGTGGGAGAGGTAGATGGGAGTTAGCCCAGCTACTGCTGTCGGGCCGAGAGAGGCAGTTTTGACACTAGTCCTGACTTTCGAGTCTGTCTGTAAATGTCTGAATATACTAGTGAACCATAGCAACATGAACTCCAGTCGGTATGGTTCACACCCGAGACACAGGATCTCCTTGATGTCCCTTACAGTGAGGCACCAGAATTCTCCTTTCAGGGAAGCATTATTTCAGAGTTCAAGAACTCCTCCATTTCCTAACACAGTCTAAGGCTAGAAATATCTGAAGAGCAAAGGAATAATTTATTGAACGGAATTTTCAACTAATTATCTATGTATCATGGACACCAATCTATGTGTAAGAAATGTATACATATTTGGGGAAGAGATAGGTAGGAGTAAGGGTTAGTAGGAGGGAATGTACTATTTGTTAAGAATAAAGTAGCAGTTACTCATGCGTTACTGTTTCAACCAGTATTTATTCGGCACCTACTGTATGCCAGCCTGTTCAAAGCACTGGGGAGCCAACATTGTGAGAAACAGGCTAAAAAGTTGGTTGACAACAAGGAATTGTACATGAATTCGTTTTTCCTCAGAATTTTTATGCTGGGAAAAATAAATAATAAATGAACCCCAAAGAGGTGAGGTTTTAAGGATAATCAGAGAAGCAAGGTTTGCGGAGGCAGAAAAACCTGAGTTTGAAATCTGCCTCCATTCACTACCTGGGTGACTTTGGGCACGTTAGTTAACCCATGTAGGTCAGGCGCTTTCTCGAAAGCATCAGCTTCCTTATGTAGCAATCAGAAGCGATAACTGCTTCGAAGCGTTACCGTGAGCATGTAATGAAGCCACATATGGAAACTTACTAGTACGAGGACATTCTCTCCGTATGAGACTAGCAGAGGCAGCCAGACTTTTGGTCCTCTTGGCACCGGGCACTCTTTTCCATTTTCTTTCTTCTGAATTGGCAACATCTTTCCCTCTGGTTTCGCTAAATTTATTGTAATTGTGTTTTTAGGACTCCAGATTCAGTTCCCCTCGCAGGTATTTATCGAGCATCTACTCCACGGCAGAGAACACGCTAAATTTCCAAAACTACAAACATGAGTAACTGATTTCTCCCCCTCATGTTTCTCATAGCCTAGGAAGAGAAACAGGCAAAAACCCCATCCCGATTCTATGCACGATGGCACCTGGGGTGAGACAGAGAATCACAAAGGGCTGTGATAGGACATAGGAGGGGCATCTAAGCAAGACTGTAAGGAAGGGGTTTGGTGACGGCTTTCTGAAGCAGGTGATATAAAGAACAACCAGTCATTTTTTCCAAAATACGGAGATTCACGAAGCTAGAATTCCTCTCCTCGTAAGCCAAAGGTGGATCACTTAAGTGTCTGGGACAGCACCCGGACATCCTTTTACAACCATGCCATTTGTGTAGCAACTCTTCCAACATACTTCATTCAAGAAAAGGTCTTATTCGATTCATTCAAGAGAACAGGCATTTCCATCGGAGCCTCAAAGTCAGTGATTTATGCTTATACTTTGAGAGAGGTGCCATGATATCGTTTGGTAATTGTCATTCTTGGCTACATGGTAGGACAGCCTGGGTGAGGGGCTCAAAAATACAAATGCCTTGCTCTCACCCCAGACAACTAAATCAGAATCTCTGGAGAGGAGGCCCAGCCGTCTGTGTTTTTAAGAGCTCCCCAAGCAATTCACATGCACAGTGAATGTTAAAAAATAAGTGAGATAGTTCGATAAACAGCTTTCATAGGACATGTGTTCTCTTCGTGGTTCAATCATGAACTTACCCCTGTGACTTGAGTGAATCATTTAATTTTTCTTGCCCTTAATTTCCTTGTCTGCAAGATGAGATGACCTACAAGGTCTAACATCCTCATACCATGGCTCTCTTCCTTTATTTCTGGACAGTATTTCTTCTGCTCATTTACCAGAGCACAAACTTTGGTATTTTGATTGCTGTTCTATTTACTCAATTCAAACACATGGTGATTCTCAAACTGATTTATACTGTGGATGAAAATTAGCATTCTCAAGGAACAGATTTGGCCAAAGAAAATTTTTCAAAGACTTATGTAAGGAAATCAAATATAATAACACTTGCGAGAACAGTTTTTCATGTAATGAGAGAATCCAGGCTGTGATATATTGGAATGGGTTATTCTCTAAGGGGCAGTACAAGGATAGACGGGGGGAGAGTTAGGACAGCCAGACTCACTACCTATTTAGAACTTAGCCTAAAGGAAAACTGAGCTTCTCAGGTGCTAAATATGCTTTATGTTTATATTTCTGGAAAGGTGAACCTATAGACTCTGAGGGAACTTGTTGGTTAGGACCAATTTCAGGTTTACGACTCATAAAAATATACCTGAAATATATACAATGTATCACATACAGGTGATTGTGGCTATAATTCTGTAAAATAAGTTAGAATTATTTATTTTTATTTTTTTAAGGATTTTATTTATTTATTTGACAGAGATAGAGACAGCCAGCGAGAGAGGGAACACAAGCAGGGGGAGTGGGAGAGGAAGAAGCAGGCTCCTAGCGGAGGAGCCTGACGTGGGGCTCGATCCCAGAACGCCGGGATCACGCCCTGAGCCGAAGGCAGACGCTTAACCGCTGTGCCACCCAGGCGCCCCAAGTTAGAATTATTTTAAAACTAGAACCTCTGTGGCCTATAAAGCACCGTCAGCATTAAGAATATCATCATCTGTACTAAAAGTTTTGAAAAGAAAATCTAATGCCCTGAAAAGGCCAGATCGTCGTTAATGTATTCCCAAGGAAAGATATGGCGGATGAGTCAGAATGCTTGTCTGTTGTTCCAGTCTTTGAGGTCAGTAGTCAATGCTGTTCATAGCGGCTAAAGTTTATCCGATGGCGGCAGGAGGAGACCACTGATGGAAAAAAATACAGCGTGATTGGAAAGAAAGCAGAAATGCCCAATCCCTTAATTGGCTTTGGTCCCCTCATTCTAGGTTATCCAAAGTGTAAATAGTATAAGAAACATAATGTTAAAGGAACAAAAATCCAACGTAATTGAGGAGATAGGAGGTACGTGGCTTCTTGAAGGGAACTCATTTCCAGGCCCAGATAAATTGGTTCTCAGCCTGAGAGAAGAGCTTATGGACTATGAAAGAGAGGTGGTTTCGATGCCGAAGGTCGTGGAGAAGTTTAGAGGGTTGAAAAATAGTGAGAGCATTTTTTCATTCCCTCCTGCCACAGTAAAAATATCCAAAACTATATACGCTTAGGATGAGGTTGCCCAGTAGAGTAAGAAGGGACTTTGGAACGACACGAACATGGCTTCACGTCTCAGCTACACCACCGGGGCCAGAAGGAGACCACTTTACCTTCCGAGTCTGTTTTCTCAATTGTAAAATAAAAACAAAAGACCAATCTCATAGTTTTGTTGTAGAGATAGAAGATAATGTATGAACGGCCCAGCAGAAAGCTTGGTACGTGGTAGGCATTCAATAAATAACAGCTTTTCTAATATTAAAATAGATTGTGCCTTAGGCTTGATTATTTCTGTACTCATTCTCGAGTTTCTGGGAGCCTTGAAGAATAACTTATTGTGAAGATACATTATGTAATCACCAATGTTGATACATCCTGTGATTGAGTTGAATAACTGCTTTCTGAAGTTTCTTGGAGAGATGGAGTCAGACCAGATTTTCACCTCCTAAGGATAGATGTTTCGAAGAGGTATTTGTTTCAAGTAGTGTTAAGCTATTTAATGTTTTGGATTCTCTCTGTAGTTAAAAAAAATCTCCCAGGCTGCTTGTTTAAAAGAAAATAAGAGTTAGTGTTTGTTTCATCTCTTTTTATTTTCCACATGACCTCTCAACTTCTTTTGCCATCTTTTTTTGGTCACCTACGTGTTCTCTATCCCATGGGATGGTGCTCAACAGTGATGATATATGTGTGTATTTTGGAAAGGGAATTAGGAGGAAATGTAAAATAAAGATGTAAAATATTGCTCACAACAAACTTATTTTGAAACTATAAGGCTCAAAGGTCTTAATGACATAGTACAAGAAGATTGTTCACAGCATAAAAATAGATGTGATTGAAACATGCTGTGTTTTTTTTCTCTAAAGTTTAGCTCTATCATTTGGGCCCAGTGCTGGAAAATTCCTGCCTTCTGAAGTATACGTCGCTCTTTATGGAACAAAACAGGCACTCAAAATAAATGTGCATTTAACACACACGTGAATGAATGAAGAAAGTGTTTTATAATCTGGTACAAAAAGAGGCAGTGAATACAATTGTGTGGTGGATCTCTGCTGCCTCGATTTCAAGCACTATTTAGTGACCAAAACTCGTGAACTCTCAACATACCCTGACATCAGGATATTGTAGATAAGTTGCCCCTGGATTAAGGTGAGCAAAACAAGCTCTTCAAAACATTTCTTAGAATAATTTGAACTCAAGGCATGAGGACCTGGTGTTCGTATGTTGAAAAAGACAACCTACTATAGTCCTAGCCGTGCCAACAACTGGTCTTGTAGTGATTCATTCAGTATCTCTGAGTCTCAGAGTTCCTATCTATAAAATTAGGGACTTCCACTAAATCATCCTTAAATTCCCTTCAGGTATTCTTTGCAATTCTATAATTCTATGGAAATTATGTATGCTCAAAATGTATACAAATTTATACATAAAGCCTCTCAAAGCATAAAGATGTCAGCCACCTTTTGTCAAAACTAAATTTTACGTGTGTGTGCGTGTGTGTGTGTGTACAGACAGGTATAGATACAGACATGTTATAATTCTGTAATATCAGTAGGTAAATGTCGTGTACTTGTTTACATGTTACCAAAAACGAGCTAAAGTTTCTGGTGGTTCGGGTCTGTTTGCTGAATTCCGGTGAGCACAGCTTGTCCACATTTATGGTAATGTGGCTGCATTGGCCTCAGGAGTCTAAAACTGAGTAAAGACAAGAAGCCTGCTTTTTCGCTTCTCCCAAACAAGGTCAAATTAGAGCTTTTCTCTTATAACTCGGATGCGAGGAAGCGAGAATCAGAAGCACAGCCTGCTGTCTGTCCATGCCTCTCCAAGCCAAGGCAAGAGACCAGAGTTAAGAGTTCTGAACTGCCTAGCCTTTATCAGTTTGGACAGGACACAAGCGGGCACTCTTCTGATAGATGGGTCCACCAGTAAATACGAAATTGTCCCAATAAATAAAGTACAACAGAGAGAACACTCTTTGATACAGTCCCGTGACAACATGTAGAAGTCTGACGAAAGAAGCTACAAGCAACGCTGCTTTTGCAAAAGTATTCTCTCTGCTGAATCAAGATATAAGCTGGAAAATGGTTTCAGGTCCCTTTTGTTGAGTGTTGGCTCTTACAACAGTACTGGGATCATAGTAACAATGGTGTGTCCGAATAAAACACTAGACATATCCATTGGTTATAGAAGACTTGTCTTTTTTAAAGAAAAAAAAATATCAAGGTTAAAGAATCATAGACTTGGAAAATACAAAAGTAGACTAAGGAAATATTTTTCAAATCTTCCATTTTACAAAGGAGGAGACTGAGGTCTAGAACACTTTAATATTATACGTGAGACCATATGGGAAGATACTTCTCATCCATGGAAACTTCGAAAGAAAAAATTATGCATGTCATGGGCATAGCTTTCATTTAAGGAAACAATACGTCATAAGTCATTACTTGGGGATCACAAAGATCCTGGATGTCTGTACTTTTAAATTTAACATGCAAAGGCATTAACTATACTCGCATTCCAAAATCTTATATTTTTGATGTTCTAATTTGTTTATTGTATACGATTATTCCACTGTATATGACTTGACAGTTGTTGCAAAAATTCAAGCTCACAGCTTACTGAAGTCATATTTCTCCCTATGATGAGCTCAGTGTGGTAGGTTATGAGGTAAAAATTTTAAATTCTTGATTCTATCTAAAATATGTAATCAGAAACGTAATGATTTAGTTTGATGATTGCTCAGAAATGTGTATAGTTTCGTGTAGAAAATAATAGTGAAGACATCATTCCTATGTTCATTTTTACCTATACCTTTATCTTCTAGGGTCCACAATTTCATATTTTTCCACATCAACAAGCCAACAATGAAAACTGATATTTTGAAGATGTGTCTTTCTATCTTATTTATATTACTTATTTCTAATTAAAGTGTCTCTTTTTATTGACACGTGTATTAATCTTACATGCTAACCAATAACAGAACTACACCCATTGAGATGGTTCATGAAGAGACGCTTTTCCCCTGAAATATACCTATGAAATATGCAGCCCTCTTATTTTTCTTCTAGAATCATATAAAAATAATCTTTGGGGAGACGCAAATTAGCTCAGGTACTGAGAGTGAGCACCTCATTAAAATGTTCGTGGGTAATAAGCATCTGAAATGCCTCAAGTGTAAGTAGATGGTACAGATGGGTAATTTGAATATGCATATATTCTTGCCTTTATATTACTCTGCCCTACTTAAACTACTGTTCACTTGAGTTAATGCCACAGCATCTCTATCCTTTCCTACATTGCATCCAGAGTTCAGGCTGAAATTATTCCTCTGTGCTGTATGATGGATGAAAGATTTGAGTCGGATTTTTTTTTTCAGTGCCAGTCTTAATAACACGAAACCAAAGCATCCACACTCACCATTACACCTAGGGAGTGTGGATGTTCCCACTTAGATACTCTCACGCAACACTGCCTGGTATCTCTTTTTAGCCCGGCAAACATCTGGCCTGACTGGTGATCACCATGGTTCCAAACTCACAAATAAACCTGACGAATTCTCTGCATGTTAGATCATGTCAGATCTCAGTAAATGATCATCTGTGACAGGTCGTCATTTCAGGCTCCCCGACAGCAATTAAATCCCAAACCAAGTAGGGCACAAAGGGAAATTAACTGAAGTCTCACAACACGCTGAATTCCTCAAAGTAAGTACAATTCTTTCTAAAACAAATAGACACAAGGTGATGACATGAGTGTACGATAACGAAAGTAATAGGAGTTTAAGTCAATTTGCTCATTTAGCTCATTCCATGTCTTTTCTTAATAAGAAATAGAAGAAGTCGGGAGAGCATATATCCCTATATAAGAAAATATGGAGTACCTTTTATTTATGTTTCCTTCTCGTAATACAAAGAGAAAAGAACATTGTTCTAGCTCTTCTTAACATGTGTTCTTCCTTGGAATCTCTGGAATTCCTGCTGTGAACCAGAATGGTGAAACAAGTAGCACGCACACTTTTGTCATACACGCTCTCATATTTGATCAAATTAGTAAGTGTCATGATTGGATTGCAGTATTTGTCTCTCTGGAGAATGTCTTTCTTTTCCTCCTCGTGTCCCCCTTCATTTATACTTTTCCTGATGCTAATACCCATTTCTACTTAGATCTCGGGTTTTTTTTTTAATTTTTTAAATTATATTATGTTAGTCACCAGACAGTACATCCCCGGTTTCCGATGTAAGGCTCGATGATTCATTAGTTGCGTATAACACCCAGTGCACCATGCAATACGTGCCCTCCTTACTACCCATCACCAGCTTATCCCATTCCCCCAGATCTCGGGTTTTAATTCGAGGTCGAACAGACGCTGGTTAAGATTTCTGTTTTTTAAGTTCTCAGGAAGAGCAGCGGGGCAGGAAGTGGAGGGGAAGAATTGGAAAGAATGGAATGACAGAAGGGAAGAGGATTCAGTTGCTGACAATTGCCTGTTGACCTCCAAGTCTCTCGTCAGTGAGATCCTGAGCCATAAATGTGATTATGGCTGATAGTGTGACACGCGTTAGAGAAGTGCAAGGGAAATGGGGCTAACCAAAGAAGCCATGTCTGTGGTTAGAGAAGAAAGAAGCCACTTAGGCCTAGGAACAGCGAAGAATAACTTTTCCGAGCTTTGCATCCAAAGCAGCTTGACCAAGTTACTCAAATGCGTTCATACAAAAAGCTTTATACACTCTTGGAAGTTGGCTGGGTCCAGGAGTTTGTCTTTCCAAGACATGAGCAACTGGATTGCAAATCAAAAGATCATCTAGACCTTGTAAGATGCCTGAAACTTGAAACTCATTTTTCTTTTTTTAAATTTTATTATGTTAGTCATTAGTTTTTTTTGATGTATTGAAATTCATTTTTCAATAAAAATACAGTTATAAGTTAATTAAGTCCTTATTTCAAGTGTTGAAGGTTGGGTGCACTCGGAGACACGGGTGTGCTGTTGGAAGTTCGGAATAGAATGCATATTTGTGGAGGAGGTGTGAGGGCAGCAGGGCTGGCCAGAGGGAGAAGTGGAATTGTGGTGGTCACAGCAAAGGCCTCAGCTGATCTGGGTCGCTCTGGAGCTGGAATGGCGTTTCAGAATTATCTCAAATGGAGACAAGGGGCGGGGCCTGGTACCTTCACACTGACCACTCATAGAGGCAGGCTGATCTTGGGGAGAAGGCATGGTTGGGTGAGATGATCTTTGCCCAGGGCCAAATCCCAAAGAGGGACGTCAATGGAAGCCATCGGCGGGTCAACACTGCCAGAGCTGGGGAAATGAGTGCTTCGTTATGAAAATGGAGCAAGAGGCGATCTGAGCTGCTGACCACAACATCCACTATACTAACCCACAAAAGTCGATTTCATCCTTCGTATACTCGCACTCTCATAGTAATGATACTATCCTTGATGCACGTGGGCCACGGAAGAAGAGAAGGAGCTAGCATTAACCGAAATTTCAAAGGAGACAACAGCCGTCCTCGTCATCCTTCCACTTCCTTCTATGCAGCCCTTCCTCATGACCACCTAGGGACTCATTTCCTCAGGAGTAGGTTTTTAATGTCCCAGACTCCTTTCCCGCACCCCGCACCCCGCATACGCACGGCCTCTACCTCGTGCTGTCCTCCAGCCCTAAAACCGCCAACTGCCGTTTCACGCTTGACATTTTCTCACGTAGCACAACCGAGTTCGAGGAGGAAGCAATTGTTTTGACAATATCCACCAGAATGTGTGAGAGCCCGATCTTCGGCTCTCTTCCTCTCACCAACATTTCCATTTTTAAAAGAAGCTGTGGGAAGCCTGAGGCAATCCCTAACTGGCGGAATTTCAGGTAGTATAATTAAGGGAAATGAAGGTACGAGATTGAGGAATTTATCGGCCCTTGACTTAGCCCTTCTAAACTGATTCTGTTCAGAAGTACCTTTAGAGCCCTTCTAAGAAGACTTCACTCAAATCTCCTCAGAAATATGGCTGGCCTTCCTCTCCAATTCTTAAGAGAAGATAATTCTTTAGTTTGTAGGCTTGTAGTTGAGAGTCACAATAGCTATTGTTTTAAGTTTTTATTTAAATTCCAGTTAGTTAACATAGAGTGTAATATGAGGTTCAGGTGTACAATATAGTGACTGAACACTTCCACACAATGTCCTGTGCTCATCCTGACAAGTGTCCTCCTTCATCCCCATCACCTAGTTCCGCCCATGCCCCCACCCACCTCCCCTCTGGTGACCACCAGTTTCTTCTCTAGAGTTAATAGTCTGTTTCTTGGTTTGCCTCTCTCTCTTTTTTCCCTTTCCTCCTTTGTTTTGTTTCTTGAAATGACACTGTGATTCCACACGTTGATACATTATGTTATGCTCCCCATTAAGCATAGCTCCCATCTGTCACCATATAACACTACTGTAATCCCATTGACTATATTCCCTATGTTGTACCTTTTATCCCCGTGACTTAATTCATTCCATAACTGGAAACCTGCACCTCTTCACCCATTTTGCCCATCCCCCACTCCTCTGCCCTCTGGCAACCAACAGTTTGTTCTCTATATTTATAAATTCTGTTTCTGCTTTTTTGTTTGTTTCTTCATTTGTTTTGTGACATCGATAGTATTTTGTCCTTCACAGAATCATCGTGGTTTTTACACAAAGCTCAGTGATGTTAGCGACAAAAATATATTCTAGCAAGTTCCGTATTAAAGACTGCACTCAACTCATGCTAGTAATTCATCTACAGTGAGAAGTCAGATGACAATTCTGTTGTAGACCTAATTAAAACTGTTGTTGAGGAAATTGATTTTTAAAAGCTTGACCTTTCCCCTTGCCTCTTCAATTTTTAAACACATAAAAATATGAGAAGAGATTAATTTTCAGTGTTTCACATATGCCGCTTTGTTCATAAATTTCAGTAAGAATATGATTCAATTTCATCTAAAAGAGCATTATAAAATCAACCAAAAATAACATGCCAGTGATTTTAATTAATATTCACCCACAGGGTCCTTTATACTTGCACCCTTTTGCGTATCTTTTTGGTTTAAAAATAATTGCACAAATTTACATCTATTGAGGATATTGCAAGAGCAGCAAAATCTCTCAGCAAAATTCATTCATTGTTTAATGTAACACACATTTATTAAGTGCTTATGTATTCTTTGGGGGGCTGCCAATATTAGAACAACCCTATACTAGACATAATTACAGCATCAAGTTGGGTAGCTGGGCTCATGGTAAAGATCACACTCAGCACTTTAGGAAAAAAAAACAAATATCTAAGCAAAACTAAGGCAATTCTCTAGGTTAACTATATACAGGCTTTCATGGTATAGGAATAACTAATTCCAAAGGTCTTTTATGAGTATGGTCAATAGAAATCACTTTATCTCTTATGTACAGTCAAAATCATACTCCTGTTTCTCTGTCACCTGCCCTTCTTCTGACTTAACGACATTTACTGAGTAGTTCATATACAGAATAATTTTATTCACCAGTCACTACAGGCAAGGTCCCCAAGCCCTACCAGTTTTTCAAGAACCCCCCAGGTTTATTTGCAACATTAAAGATAAAAACTTTTGATACCCAGTGAAGAAGGAAAAACTTCAAATAGGGATTATTAAATGCTTAATTAAATGTTCACAAAATATAGCATTAAGTCAACTTTATTAATTGTTAAATTTAGTATTCATAAAAATCTAATTGCATTTGAAAAAATTTATGGGTTTGATCTTCTCATTTAGAAAAAATTTTCCAACTGTGGATAATGATTGCAGAGAAATCATAGTCAATAAATAAGTGAATAATTTGCAGATAAAGAATTTCCATGCAAAATTACTTAAAAAATTCTTTTAAAATGTAAAGTGAGAAAATTAAATAAATGTAGAGTGTCTGGGCCCCACAAAGGTATTAAAATTATCTTGTATGCATGTGCAAACCACTGTTCTAGATAACTTACATAGATTATCTAAATTGGTCATACCACTTCGATTTAATTCAATTTGAGGAATCTTTGTTGAACATGTATTAGAATTGCAGAACAAGCTCTCGAGGTGTATACATTATCTAAATTGAACGTCATAAATTCTTTTCAATTCAGTTTAACAGCAATTTATTATCTACTCTATGTCTGGTACTGTGCTAACTACTCTGGGTACAGAGATAAAATGGTTATACACGCTGCTCTCAAGGAGCTCAAAGATCAACGAGAAATGCAGACAAGTAAGTAAAAATGTGTATGACAGTGTGGTAAGTGCTATTTTATAGGCAAACATGGTGGTCTGTGACCTCACCTAGGAAGGAAACTTACTCCAGATTTGGAGGAACAGAATAGGTTTCATGGAGGAAGTCACCTCTAAAATTGAAACCAGTGGGATAAATTGAAGGTAGTCAAGGAAAGGGAGTGAAGAGGGGCTTGAAATTTCCAGAAAGAAGGAGCAAGAGCATGTGCCAGTCACTGGCAAGAGAGAAAATGGCACATGGAGATAACTGAATGATGAGTAATAAGGTGTGCTTCTGTGCCCTCTAAATAGATACAACGAGTGCTGACCATGTGACCAAAGGCAAACAGGAATCCCTGACAACCCATCGAAAGACTTTTGCATCAAAAACTGCCTTTGATCCAATAGAACCAAGCCTGCTGAAAGAAAAGCTGTCAAGGGGCACCTGGGGGGTTCAGCTGGTTAAGCGTCAGACTCTTGGTTTGGGCTCAGGTCAAGATCTCATGGGTTGTGAGATCCAGCCGGAATCTGGCTCCACGCTAAGCTTGGGATTCTCTGCCTCTCCTTCTGCCCCTCCCCAGCTCTCTCCCTCTCTCTCTCTCTCTCTCTCTCAAATAAATAAACAAAACCTTACAAAAAAAAAGAAAAGCTGTCAAAATCTGCATTAAGCAAATGGATTTCTACATCAAGAAACTAACATCTCCACCCATATATCCAACTTTGTATGTATGCCTTTTCAAAATGTCAGCTGTTATGTAAACATGACCTTTGAAGGAAGCGATTTGACTAAGGATTTCAAAATCATTCAGCAAAACCATGATACAGCTGCATCATTGGAATGAAAGTGAATGGCCCATGCAGAGCCACTAATATAAGCCATTAGCCATATTGTGCCTTCAGGAGAATTATATGACCTTCCAAAGTCAATCCAAGGGTTTAAATGTTCTAGGGACCCATCATGTAAAGTGTAACTGACAAACAGCTTGTCTAAGGCAACAGGAGCCCCACGTACTTAAATAAAAAACACTCAGGTGGTGATATCTAGTAAGAACCCAGTTGTTTGTATCACAATTTCAGGTTACAAATCGCAACCTGAAATAAATATGATTAATAAATGACTGCTGGAAGGCAATTCTTCATGGGCCCATTGCATTTCTGTATGTCCTGAGAACAGGGGAACTGACTGCCTTTGATCTAAACTAGCCTTTCGAATACATTTGTTTAGCAAATTTATTTAGAAGATATAGTGTCTCCCTCCAAAGCAAAGGGCAAGTTGGTTTACTCTCCAGGGTCACAAAGATAATGTCTTCTTCTAAAGCAAGCTGGGCAGGTTTGCTTGCAACCAATTATAAATGATTAGGGCTTCCTAAGCTTGAGGTTCCTCTGGTGTGTTGTAAATTCACCACGTGGGCCACCCTGCGTTACTCCTGTGGTACTTGGGGGAGGGCCACCCTGCGTTACTCCTGTGGTACTTGGGGGAGGGCCACCCTGCGTTACTCCTGCGGTACTTGGCGGGAGGGCCACCCTGCGTTACTCCTGCGGTACTTGGGGGAGGGCCACCCTGCGTTACTCCTGCGGTACTTGGGGGAGGGCCACCCTGCGTTACTCCTGCGGTACTTGGGGGAGGGCCACCCTGCGTTACTCCTGCGGTACTTGGCGGGAGGGCAATGGGAACTGAGGTGAACACGATGCTCATGCCGGGTCTTGTACTGCAACTTAAAAAGTCCTTTGTCTCTGACCAGGAATCTCCTGTCTTCTGTCAGCATCGGTGAGACTGTAGCAAGCTAACTTGTTAGCTTGCAAACAGGGTAAAATCTCTGACCCTTCACCATTTTCGATAATGACCCTTTCATTTTCGTGGGTTTGATAACAAATCAGTATTGATAGGATTTATATCGATACTAATTTATTTAAAACTTATGCTCAATTTAAATCAGTTAAACCTTTGCCTGAGCTGAACTTTATGACATCACAATTTGCAAATGATCCTTCTCTAATAAGATTAGATATTCATTATAATCAGACAAATTCATTTCTGCCTGGAGATAATTCATAATTCATAGCAATAGTGCAAAGTAGTGGTTTACCGAGACCAAGCCGTAATATGAGAAATGACTCTTGCTTTCTCCTGCCACAGAAGGATTCTTGGTGTTAGATATTAGAATGATTCATAAAATACTTCTGGAAATTTAATTTCTACTCTTAAATGAGGTTAGACCATGACTGTAATCAAGTTCTGAAATTTTATGGGATTTTTTTCCCCTGTGGTGAATCATGGGATTCTGAAAAACAAAAACAAATGAAGCTAGGCTCTGAGGATTTTTTCCCCCAAATTTCCAGTCACTACCGCCAGTTAACTTATTTCCCAAATTGACTTCAATACCTTAAATCTATGCATCAAGCATTGACTGATCTGAGGTATTCTGGTGCATTCTGAAGCATACATGCATACTATAGTGGGTCTTAGCAATGGCATCAGACTTTATGTTATAGAGTGACTGCACATCGAAACGGCTTCATTGTCATTATCATTATATCAGGCAGGATGAACAGCCATGGAAAAGCCACCAATATCCCATGGTGGAATAAAATCTTAATAAAGGGTTCAAAATGTGAGTCTTGAAGGCTACTGACCCTGTTGCTAATAAGTACCCTCACAAGTTTAATTCCGACCTTCTTTGCGAGAATTGAGTTTCAACCTAATTTTGAAAATGACACAAAGTAGGCTAAGCACATAGAAACGTTAAAAATACCTAAAGCCAATAAGATGTTCATTATTTCATATCTAAAAAGCTTGCTAATAAAAAGAACGTCAATCCAATCACTAAACCTGAAATGTTTAACTTTCAATATTTTACTCATTAAATATGCCTACCTTTCTTTCACATATAGCAAATAGCTTTGTTTTAATTAGTTACCTTGAAAAAGTCTATATAGACCAAGCTGAAATCGTTTTTAAATAACTTTTCAATTGAGAACACAATTACAGTATTTTGAATTGAAGCAAAATTTCTCATCTCATTACCTTTATTTAAAAAAATATTGTAGGAGCTCTTGGAAAATAATTACTAAGGTTTTTTTGACACAAGTAGCTTGAATTTAAAATTGGCCCAAGGGTATGACAAACTTTGAGGTTAGGTAAGCTTACCAGATTTCCTTTCTAAACAAATGGACCAGCATTCTTATAAATATACCAAATGTACAACTTCTAGGTCAATAAGCTTATTCTAAGCTTTTACAAATAAGTATATTGTGATAGTATGAGTTAAAAATGTAAAGAAGTACACCTCAAGGGGCGCCTGGGTGGCTCAGTCGGTTAAGCAACCAACTTCGGCTCAAGTCAACATCTCAGAATTGTGGGATTGAGCCCTGCATTGGGCTCTGTGCTCAATGGGGAGTCGGCCCGTCCCTCTTTCTCCAACCTGACCCCCCCCCACTTGTGCTCTCTCTTTCTCTCTCTCTTAAATAAATAAATAAATAAGGTCTTAAAAAAAAGAAGTACAACTCAAGTGGCTGAATTCTATGAAGTAATACATTGTATTTGCAATATCTTTTTCATTCGTTCAACAATTATTTACTGTGCATCTGCTGTATGCTGGAAACTACACAAAGCTTTGAAGATATAGACATGACTAAGACACTGAAGGCACCCTCTCGTCTTCAAGGGGCTGGTAGAGATTAGGACAATGATAGAGGTATGATAAGAACATGCTATGAAAACATGGAGTAGGGGCACCCAACTAGGTCTGAGGTAATCAAGTGAATGGTTTCCATTCATCTTTAAGGATGAGTTGTCCAGGAGGCAAGAATGGACAAGGACGCATAAGAGAGTATCCACGCAAGGAAGAGGTTGAATCTGCTTTCACTTGAGAGTCTAGCTTATCTAGGTGCAGTAGGGGTGAAGTTACTCGTAAGAAGTAGGAGGCAGTGTGTTGTCTAGTAGGACCCTCAGCAGAATGGCGTTAGGTGGGGACGTCAAAGATCTATTAATCCCTCACCAAAAGAGACCATGTCTCAGTCTGAAGACTGTGATTATTTTTACGGAGTACATTTGCCAATGCTTGTTAGACTGGTCTTACCTGGTTCTGTTTTCATGGAACACTACATCAAAAACTAATGAAGTACTGTATGGTCACTAACATAACATAATAAAAAATTAAATTAAATTAAGTTTTTAAAAAAGAAAATATAGTCCATTTTAAATAAAGTGGGCCCAGCTCATAGAGTTGTAAGAAAGAACTCCATAAAGAGAAGGGCTATCGCAATATGAAGTAATTATAATGCCCATAATGTTTCCAGGTTTGCTTCCGTCTAAATTGATGTGTGATCTTGCACAGATCGTTTAACCTCTCTGCTACAGATGTCATTGGTAATTTGGGAATAATATCACAAATGTTACAAAAATGTGAGGCTTCATAAAGCACTCCGAGAGACTCCTATGAAGGGATTATAGATGCAAAAGTGCATCATGATGACGAGAACTAATAATAAATTGTTGCTTGGCACTTTGCACACTAATTAGAAGTGCAACCTGTTCCGGAGTATTAGAGGAGTCGAAACTAAGTTGAGGATTCTGTTGCTCATCCCATTGTGGTTTATAAATAGGGTGATCACATAATTTTTGTCCAAATTGGGACATCGCTGATAGGGAAAGAGTGCACTGACCAGGTGGGACACTCAGACGACAGGCATAAATTAGGACCGTCCTAGGCAAATCGGGATGTAGAGTCACCCTCCTTATATATCAACCCCTTCATGGATACTCGTAGCATCCTTTATAAAAGCTCAAGGTCCTCTCTGGGAAATTCCGAGCGTGATGGTTGCCATTTGTGGAAGAGGCCATGACGGTATCAAAGCAAGTGCGAAGCAACTATGGACAATTTTAACAGAGGCACAAGTGTAGTGGAGGAAGGTTATTGCACTCCCGACCCTCAACCCACACTTTGAAATGGAACTCTCACAGCTACAGAGCCTCTAATCATGCATTCATCTCACCCTCATTCTCAGAAAAGTCCCTGACCTAACAGATGCATTCACCGCATTAGCATAATGCATTGGTTCTGCTCTCTGTATATAAAACTGCAGCATATTTGAGCTCTGGCTAAGCAAGTCACTTCCCATTTCTGAGCTTCTCTTCCCCCACGTGAAAGTCCAAATGTTATCTAAGCTTCCTTATGGCTCTGATAATGCTGGCTTTTATGTTTTCTTTGTATGTAAGAAAGAGAAAGAATATAAATGAAGAAATATATATAATATATATATATATTCTGTTTAAGAATATATGTATATGTGTGTGTGTGTGTGTGTATTCTGTTTTAGCTTGCAAATTCCTATAGGTTGAAGACATTGTTTTTCTCACTTCTTTTCCTCTCCCCCCGACAGACACACACATGCATACATACACACACACCCCATTCATCGTTATGTAGAAGCAGCAGCAAGAAGAAAAGGCAAGAAGGCAGGAAGTGGTGTTGGGGAGGTGAAAGGGCTGTTTAAAAATGGAGGAAGGGAAGAAAAGAAGATTGAAAGGGGAGGGGAGGGGAGGGAGGCAGAGCCAGGCACAGCGCAACGGGCAGCCTGCATTGTCACACACACACTCATGATTGCTAGTCATGGTCATGGGCTGTGAAGGCAAGAAGAAAGAAATGCCTTTAAAAGTCATTTCCATTTTACATTTTCAATCTGTAAAAAAGGTTTAATAATATGCAATCAGTCAATAATTTGCAAGATCATTAAACTCCTACAATAGAAGGAAAGAAGTCATTAAGTCTTACAGACCTTCCCGGTGGCAATTCTCAAAAAAAAAAGTAATAGAAGTTGGTTACTAGGTGCAGCAATCTCTGAACTCAAGTAGAAAAGACAGCTCTCACCCGTATTCTCCCGGGATAACAATTGGGCTGGGGCACTTCGAGTCATGGGCCCGTTCAAATTAGAGTGATCTTATTTCTGTTCCAAGAGCACAGCTTTCATATAATGCAAAATCACAAGACATAGAAAATAACCTGTGATAATATAATTGGATCAAAGAGATAAGCGTGTTTCATTCACTTGTTTCCAGGCTAACTATTCACTATTGTTTGTATAGAGCTGATAAACGCAGACTAATGAGCCTTGAACTGAAGACCCAAAGGTAGAGGACTGTTTTGGTGCAGAAGTATGCTAATTAAGAAGCAGCAAAGTGGCCACATAAAACCTTAAGTCTGCCCCGTATCACTAGCAGGATTATGTAGCAAACAATGCTTTGAACTAAGTATCAGGATACCCATACATTATATTAGGTTCCTTAATTTAATCAAGAAGTATTTATTGAAGACCTACTATGTGCCAGACACCATGTCTT
The DNA here is from genome assembly GCF_023065955.2 of Ursus arctos. NCBI lineage: Eukaryota > Metazoa > Chordata > Mammalia > Carnivora > Ursidae > Ursus > Ursus arctos. The sequence goes on along the minus strand of NC_079873.1, from coordinate 91,165,328 downwards.
TTGTTAGGGAAATAAAAAGTAATGGGGTTTGGCTAAAGCACAGAATGAATGGAATGGGGTGGGGAAGGGAATAAAAAGCCGGCAAGGGTACAAGTCAGATGATGCCGACCTTTTTTTAAGGAGTTGAGGGTTTATCCTGAGAGAAGCAGGGTGTTACCGAATGATGTTGAAGCAGATAAGCGACAACTATTTTTGTATATTTGAAGATATTTCTCCAGCTAGAGTATAGGGGAGGTATGGGGGTAGGGTCTCATATTGTACGCCAGGAGGCCGACTAGTACATGACCTCAAGGGTAGGGGCAAGAGACAATAATGGCCTGGACTAGTTCTCACAGACCTTGCTGAACAATTGGGTGTTTGGGGAGGGTGGGGTAGTATGGGAGAAGAAGGGGTCAAGAATGATTCCCAGGTTTCCAGGTGGGTCAACTGGGTTCAGTATGTGAAGCCACATACTGAAATAGGGCACAGAGAAAGAGGAGAAGTCTCCTGGTGGAATGATGAGTTCAGTATTGGACATACTGCCACTCAGTGTCTCTGGGACACTGAAATAGAGATGTTGAGTAGATATTCAGACGTAAGGAAAAAGTTCGCAACTTAAAATGTAGATGTGGAAGCCATCCACGGAAGAATAATTTAAGGCATAAGAGTAGTTCAGATTACCGAAGAGCAGGGTGCAAATTGAGAAGAGAAAACAGGCTGGGTCGCACTCTGGAGAACATCAGCATTTAAGAGCTACCCAGAGGAAACAAACCTACAAAAGAAACTGAGAAGGAGCTAGAGGAGAAGCGGGTGAGTGTGGTGTTATGGAAATCCAGAGAAAGGAGTGCTTCAAAAAGAAGTGAATCCAATACTTCCGGGCACTTGAACAGGTCAGTTGTCCTTTCTTGACCTTGTTATCATCTCTGTACAAAAAAGAAGATTGGACTGGATGTACATTAAAAGTCATCCCAGATCTGATCTCCCACTATTTCATAGGAGATCTGAAATGTGTCCCCGTATTTTGGCTGATGGGAGGAAGAGCATTCTTTCCAAGATTGGCCCCCAAGAAAAAGTTCTCAAGCCCTGCCATCAATCTAATCAAAGCGTTTACATCAAGTAACAATGACTACAATCAGTAATAATATGAAAGAAAACTAGTAAGTTTAACAGCAAATAAGAACAATGTATAAACAATAGCTATATGTTCTTGACCACTTACTAAATGACAGGTATTGCTCTGATTTCTTTTTGTACTTTCAGTCACTCACTGCTCATAACAAATAACTACCCAGGGGCGCCTGGGTGGCCCAGTCGGTTAAGCGGGCAACTCTTGGTTTCGGCTCAGGTCAGGATCTCAGTGTCATGAGATTGAGCCCCATGTTGGGCTCCATGCTCAGCGTGCAATCTGTTTGAGGTCCTCTCTCTCCCTCTCCCTCTGCCCCTCCCCTCACTCTCTGTCTCTCAAATAAATAAATAAATCTTTTAAAAAGGAAATACTTATCCCTGTTTTACAAAGGTTAAAACCAAACCCTAGATGAAAGTTCACCAAAAGTTCACAGTGTTAGTTTATGGTAGAGGTGAGATTCGAAACTAGGTCTACCTAATTCTAGCTATTTCCGTAGTGTGAAATGTCACAGAGACAGCACCACATCACTTCCTGTATCTTTAGCTCTTATGGAGAATATAAATTCATTTTCCCTTTAACCTACTGTCTGGTCACAGCCAGTCAGAATTTCCAATAAAAAAATCCAAGCCAGTCAAAAAATTACTCTTGTCTTACTATAAGGCTCTTCTATAAATTTGCAGGCAAATTGTTTTTTTATTTTAAAGATTTTATTTATTTATTTATTTGAAAGAGAGAGAGAGAGAGAATACAAGCAGGAGGAGCAGCAGAGGGAGAGGGAGAGGGAGAAGCAGGCTTCCCGCTGAGCAGAGAGCCCCATGTGGGGCTCGATCCCAGGACCCTGAGATCATGACCGAAGCCGAAGACAGACGCTTCACCCAATGAGCCACCCAGGCGCCGCGAATTGTTCTTTTATAAGCTTCACAGCAGTTGGTATCTTGACAAAAGTGAGCACAAGCAACGGGAGAGGTATTATCGTCTAAATCTTTCAACGGTCAGGGGTTATTTGCCTTCTTCGGAGCATACTTTACACTCATTTGAAGCTCTTGCCTTTTCCCTAATTCTTCCATAACACGGATCTCTTCCTAAATGCCTGTGTCGTTGGGTTCATTTTGAACATGTAATAAAGCACCGAGGACGGATCTGAGTAATAAAGGAGGAGAAGGACAAAACCAGTAAATACGCCCTATAGAAGCCACTCTCACATAGGAAACGATATGAAAGATGATGCTTAAAACTACTACCCAGTATTCTGTGTAACGCACACACATATGTACGTGTGTTGTCCTAGGGGATATACTGAAGTGATAGAAGTGACTTTTATTTATTATTTTATGCATTGCCAAAAATGGTAGAATTCTATGGGATTTTACATTTTCTTTTGTGCTTTCATTTTTTTTAAAAGATTTTATTTATTATTTAACAGAGAGAGACAGCCAGTGAGAGAGGGAACACAAGCAGGGGGAGTGGGAGAGAAAGAAGCAGGCTCCCAGCGGGAGAGCCTGACGTGGGGCTCAATCCCAGAACTCCAGGATCACGCCTGAGCCGAAGGCAGAGGCTTAACGACTGAGCCACTCAGGTGCCCCGCTTTCATTTTTTTTAAACTAAAACTCTTTTTAAACAATAACGACACCACCAAAAAGGCCACCTTTGGCCAATTCCACATACTATTCCTCCAAAACCATTTTCATGGTGTCATCAGTCTGCTGAATGTCCAAAATAAAACTCTCATCTTGATTTTTTTTTTTTTTTTTTTGTAGCAGGCGTCTCTACTCTGGGGTGTCAACCTCTACTCTGAGGACTATCCTCCCAATTGGGGGAGAGAAAATCTTTGCAATTTCTGCTGTATGTCTGTCCTCCCCCACTTCTGACCATAGCAATTGATCAAGGGTGGACACATGATCCAGGGTATAGCAATTCATTCCTCTCTTCTGATTAGTTGAAATTAGTATTCAAAGATATTCATCTCTATTAATGGCTTGAACTGAGGGAGCAACAGCCTATAAGCAATAGGTTGCCTATCTTACACAGGAAGATGGAGAAAACGTAAGTCTGCCAAAAGGACATGAAGCAAGCAAAAAAGACAATTTAAAAAGAGCCCATGAGACATGAGGAGACGTCTTAAAGAAAAACAGTCGCCCAAGAGCGAGCACAAGGAGGACTACCCTGGCTATTAACAGCATGCTCATTCTTGGTTCCCAACCTTCGTAAGGCTGAAATGCATCCTTGACCTTGGTTCTTTGTAGTAATGTTCCTTATATTTACTTACACTTGTCTGAGTTGGCTTCTATCACTTTTTATCGGAAGCTCCTTGCCGAAGATAATGAATCATAACTTTTCTGCCCGGCCTACAGTGGAACAGCAACAATATGAATTCAAATGAAGGCTAGCATACAAGGGGTATCTCAGAGGTACAGCCAGCTGAAGGAATTGATCTCAGATTTGTGATCTCCTCAGCAACCTGTAGTCCTTTCACAATATATATATTTCTGTTGTTGCGTGTTTAACAGTGGTCTTTGGCCATTTCCCCTTTGGGCTTGTTGAGGGGAAGGATTAAGTCCTGGACTCACTTCTACATGAAAATCCATATCCTACAAGGAGGGGTTCAGTGAAAGCCTAAACATGCCTACTTGGTATTTGTGTTCGCACAAAGCTAGATACTCTATTTTGTGGCTATATCAGAGCATCCTGGAGGATGCTTCCTTCATGGCCAAGAGAACCCATGAAATCATACTCAAGAGAAAGAAAGGAGGAAGGAAGGAAGGAAGGAAGGAAGGAAGGAAGGAAGGAAGGAAGGAGAGACAAAGAAAGAAGGAAGACAGGAAAGAGAAAAGGAAGAAAGAAAAAAAGGAGAAAGAAAATAAAAAAAGAAGAAAGAAAAAAGGAAGAAAAAGAAAAGAAGAAGAGAAGAAATAGCAGCTTCACTCTGATCGCCTAGGTCAATGCTTAGCTTCATTTACGTACATCATCAATAAAAGTGAGTTCTGACCCAGTGGCAATGATAGCTATGGGATAAATGAGATGTCTGCCTATGTGTGACTCATAACCTGTTTAGCCTTTCGGAAACGGAAAGCTAACTTTCTCAAATATAAATACTAGTAGAAGTATTTCCTCCAACTTTTTTCATTCATTCGAGATGCTGCTTTGTTATAACTAGGCTTTCGGCTAAGGCTATTTAACTACTGTGCCCTGATGTTGATTTTCTGTGTACGTTTCTCTCTTCCGCCTAAAACAACAACAAAATGAAAGAAAGAAAAATGAAAATAATCCCCAGAATAAAAAAAAATGGAGTGACAAAGTAATAAAGTTTACTATGTCCCAGAGCCAAGTTCACTTTGGACTTCCTGCCCTTCAAATCTTTTTCATCCCCATGGGCCTTCACTGAATATAGAAGCCATTAATCAGACCTTAGCTCCTGGGTACCAGGAACAATGCAGTTTTGGCCCCCAGCCAGACAGAATACAATCTGACCTATATCGGCCGATCGGTCTATTTGCCACTCTCCATGCTGGAAATAACAGGGTCAGGTTGACTGGTGACACGTGGGGTGATCCACTGAAATTGGCAATGGGTAAAGGTAGCCACTTTTCCTCCTTTGCTCTCCCCAGAAACCTTCCAGTGGGGCACAAAGGTCACAACTGGAAGAACTCAGGGCAGCAAGAGGAAAGTGAATAGACCAGACAATTTCTGCAGGAGCATGCCTCATTCACGTCAGAGTCTGTCAGGTGTGTTAGAAGCAAGTGTCTGCAGAGATAATAATTCACTTTGTCATTCTTTCTCCCCTCAGTGGGAGCTCGTCCTATGTGCCCTGTCCCCAGCCTTGGTTGCCACAACCAAGTCCTTCAATTAGGCTAGCACCACCAACCCCTCCCCCACCTCTATTGTTCTAGGGCCTTCTGTGCGGTCTCCCTGTCTAGCATCTCTCCCTCTGCGCCAGTCAAGCTTATTTGCTATTGCTGTATTTCATCTTCCCCAGTGTTGTTTTCCTTACTTTCATCTCATCCGAAATCGCCTACAACAGATTCTTCTCAGCCACTGAACCAAATTCAAATTCTTCCCTCTACTCCCTTTTCCTAGACTGCCTTCCCGCTTCCGCCCCCCACCCCCCCCCACCCCATCACTGCTTTTTTCATTCCGCCTTTTGTAATTTCACCATCAGCCTTCCCCCTTACACACAGGTGCCCTGCTTATAGTAGAAATAGGGCAGGTGTGGACCAGAGGATCTCCGCGAGGCGTTTCCGTCCTTTTTTAAACCACCATCTTTAAAAAAGAGGCTGAGGGGAAGGGAAGTGTTGAGGAGAAGGGACAGCGAAGGAGGCATAGCACTGAGACAAACCCTGGCCCGCCTGAGGCCAGCTTCCAGGCTTCCCCTTGCTACCCGGTGATTGTCTCCCCACCCTCTCCAGTGTTGCTATGGCCACTGGGCAAAGACACTGTTTATGAAACGCCAGCTATAACCCATACTTCGAGTGTGCCACTCATTGAGGCCTAATGGCCTTGGAGGCTGGGACTGGAGCCCTCTACCCTACGCAGGAGGAAAGTAAGACTCAGCAAGGAGGTAAAAAGAAAGTGAACCAGGACTCTGTCTCGAAACCTGGTGCCCTTCCCTTTCTGCTCTCTTCTTTTTTTTTTTTAATTTTTTTATTTTAATTTTTTTATTATATTATGTTAGTCACCACACAGTACATCCCTGGTTTCTGATGCAAAGTTTGATGATTCATTAGGTGCGTATAACACCCACTGCACCATGCAATACGTGCCCTCCTTACTACCCATCACCGGTCTATCCCATTCCCCCACCCCCCTCCCCTCTGAAGCCCTCAGTTTGTTTCTCAGAGTCCATAGTCTCTCATGCTTCATTCCCCCTTCTGATTACCCCCCCTTTCTTTGTCCCTTTCTTCCCCTACCGATCTTCCAGCCATTGCACTACTGGGTATTTACCCCAAAGATACAGACGTAGTGAAGAGAAGGGCCATATGCACCCCAATGTTCATAGCAGCATTGTCCACAATAGCTAAATCGTGGAAGGAGCCGAGATGCCCTTCAACAGATGACTGGATTAAGAAGTTGTGGTCCATATATACAATGGAATATTACTCAGCTATCAGAAAGAACGAGTTCTCAACATTTGCTGCAACACGGACGGCACTGGAGGAGATAATGCTAAGTGAAATAAGTCAAGCAGAGAAAGGCAATTATCATATGATTTCTCTGTGCTCTCTTCTTAAAGAAGGTAACATAAAAGTGATCTATATTGATTACATCCCCTCCCCCACCCGAATTCTTCTTCAGAGGAACTGTGTTAAGAAGGGAGGGTCATGAAGGTAGTTGTCTCCCTTTCAGTAGCGCCTATAGAGGTCCTTTCCTGGCTCCGAAATCAGGAAACAAAGGAACCCACAAATTCTTATCCGTAGCCACTTGGCCCCCACAAACACACCTGTGAGTGAAATGAAAATACAATGACTACTTTTTTAAAATAAAAAATGTAAATGAATTTCCATTAAATGTAATTACTATAAATTTTAAATCTAATATGTAATGCGTTGATAGAAAAAGAGATTTAAAAGGGCTAGTGGAGGCTATTGATCATTAATGGCCTGTAGAATATTCTCACCACTTCTTACATAGTAAGTGAGCATGGCTGCTCTCTTCCGTAACAGTTCCTGCTTCCCCGCTATATTTTCAAGTGCGGCATCAGGAGCAGATGGAACCCATCAGTTCCTCACTCGAGATTTTCTTCTGTTGATGCAGCTGAAGGACGCATCGCCTTCTCCAGCAGCCGCATCAAACTACCGAGGCATATTGCATTTAAAAATCAGGCAAAAGCACTAAAGAGATTTCTGTGTACTGCTGCTACGTCCCACTTCCTACAGTGCCTATTGATCAAGCTGGGCTGCTTTCGTGGGTGGGGGTTTGGGTCATCCTAGTGCAGTATCTTATGGTTATCTCTGCAAAACACTTGGCTTGCTTCATTCGGCCTGTGAAGACACTAGTTAAGGAGGGCAACCAGTTTTCTGGCTTTGGTAGCTGGGCAAGGCAGTTTGCAGAGACAGGGAACTCAGGCAGGAGAGAGAAACTCGGGCTGGAGGGCACAAGAATTGCATTTCTTCTGAATGTGTTGAGCTCGAGCCCCATGTGCAAATCCCAGGGCGGAGGTCTGGGGCTATGATACAGCTCTAGGAATTGTGAGCTAATTGGCAGGAATTTAAGCACCAGACATAGTGAAGTCATCCAGAAGATCAAGTCATCCAGAAGATACGACATTTAGAATATAGTTTATATTGGCCTAGGGAAATGGAACTCAAGGTTGCAAGGAGCAGTCAGAGATAGAAAACATTCTATAGAATTACAGAGCAAGAGTATTTCAAAAAGTAATGAAAAAGTCATCGATCACGTCACATGCCACAAAAGGATAGTTGGGAAGAGGAATGAAATACTGTGATCTGAGTAGTCTATGTCTAGCCCGTTTCTCCCACCTCCCTTAGCAAGGAAAGAAACTGATAGAACTTTTCTTGGTGACCTCATGGTGTATTCAAAGGATCGCTGCTTTCTCTAATAAGAGCTTATAAACTACCCTTTCTTAGCCCCTTCTAAACTCATGCACAACTCTGAACATATATCCACTGGTCTGTAAAGAATCCATTTTCTTCTCCTTATTAGCAATTGGAAAGATAGCCCCCATTCAAATCTTTTGGTATATTTTCCCATTCTTGATAATCAACAATCTTATCTATAAAATCTCTCAGAACCCTGGTGTGGGATACCTCTGGACCATGAGCTGTACGTTTATTTAGAAGAAAGAAGTGTCCTTCAAAAACTTGCCCCACATTTCTTGGATTTCTCTTCCCCCTACCTAATATTCCTTCTACCATTTTTATAAAAAGATTATTCCCTTCCACCAAAGGACATAAGCAAAATAGTTTGACTTTTAAAAAACCAAATGCCTTCAAGGTAAGCCAGTTAATTTGTCAGTAGAATAATGCCAGTGGGTTGCAAAATTCTAAAGGTAAAGATATATTCAAGTTCATTCCTACCAGCCTGCAGAGAATTATTGATACTCATGTCCTATTAGCAAGAGCAGGGACACATGCCTAGTTCCACTCAAATTACATTGAAACTTTACTGCATCATTTCTTCAGACAGCAGATTTTTATCATCATGCTTAATGCAATTAAATCTTTAAGCATTCTCATAAATTATAAAATGAGTGACATTGCCTATGCTGGTTTAGCCAGAACAAGAACGATGAGACATTTAAGAATAGCACTGAAGTTAGATGCCTTAGTCTTAGAATAAAATCTACAAGACCAGATTGCACCTTTACCTACAAAGCCTAAAGAAGCAGCAATCCTATTTTAAGGCAACATTGCAGATGAACACAAAACTCACAGATGTGAGTGAGAAGAGAAGCCAGTATCTTTCTTGCCAGTTCCTTCTGGCTCTTACCAGAAGACTTCTAGTTGCCACTTCTGAGAACTCACTCCTTATTTCATACCCCTCTGCATGTATCACAAAAACTCTCTCTCCTCATGCCAGAATTTTCTTCCATTTCAAGGGTCTAAAGTCATATTTCTAGTTTCTACTGTTGTTAACTTTGGCTAGCTAAAATTCCCCAAATCCTTCTCCCCCCAACCCCTCTGCTAGACCAATATCTACTCATCCCCTCCTCCTCCCTCCCTCTCTCCTCCTCCCTTACATACGGTTGTCGGAAAATCACCACAAAGCGATCCAGCTGGATGAATCATCCTTTAGACACACAACTCTTCGCAGAGACACAGATCTTTTGAAAGCTGATGGGGACATCTGTCTCCACAGCAATTCAGGAGTTAATCCTCAACCAAAAACACCTTGTGAAGTAATTCAGAAGTACAGGGTTTTTCTTTTTTTTTTTCTTCCAAAAACTGTAGGGGAAATGTGGAACACAGTATCTACATATCGCTAAATCGGAAACTCCAGAGATCCCTCTGTTCTCCAAGCAGATGGAGACCCCACTCTATCAAAGGTTTTGTCTGTTGGCTCTTTTAATGAGGCTGGTGCTCCCGACTCTTAAGAGTAAAAAAAGAAAGGTAAGAATTTTGCTGATTCTCAGCTTTCTGGTATTTCTGCTGCTCTGGGCCTGTTTTTAGGGGCTCATATGTTGTTTAGTTTTATGTAGTTAGTCTCAAATGTAATCATATTTGTAGTCTCTGAACTTTCGTGTTCCACTCTCAGATGACTAACTCTTTGAAAGTCATTTTCAGGATCTTGAATGATAAAATGCTTAACTCTCATGATAGCACCAAATCCCAGAAAAAATCTAAACTAGTTGAAAAGAGTTGTACTTCGTTACAGATTCTGTGGAAGATGAATAAAAGAGGCTTTCAGTTATGCTCAGTAGGGAATTTAAATAGTGTCTTAAAATTAATCACAGAAGATTGTTTAAAGGCTTCAGATTTTTAAAAGTCAAATAAGAACTAAACATTGCACAAGTAATAAAGGAGTCACGATTTTAATTCTAACTTTGAATATTTTCAGGAAAGAAGGTCCCAGACCAACCATTATATAAAAACACTCACCATGACTAATATTTCTGGTCATTAAAGATCAGAACTATTTTATATAAAAATGTTTAAAAACTACTTCTGGTTTTGACCCTGGATCATTTTGTATTATAATAAAACCAACTTGCATCTGTACAGCGTTTGTGAAGGGCTTTCTGTTTTTCTCATTTTCCATTTCCATAGATGCTTGTGGATGAGTACAGATGCGGAACGAAAGCAGAAAGGTTATGAGACTTTGCTTAAGGTCACACAACAATTTCATAATATGGCAAGTTAAAAAGTCATCCCGTTTGATTACTCACAGCTCTTTCTCTCCCGCTCCCCCTTCAAAAGAGGAATATGCCTCTTGGCCCCTTCTTTCTCTGCACCCTCAAAGGAGGGTCCCGCCTTGCCACAGAGGTCTTTAGGCTTTAGCAGTGGAGGGTCAGAAACAAAGGAAGATACAAACCATGAGAAACTCTTAACTCTAGGAAACAAACTGAGGGGTGTGGGGGGGTGGGGTAAATGGATGATGGGCATTAAGAAGGGCACTTGAGGTAATGAGCACTGGGTGTGATCCGCAACTGATGAATTACTGAACTCTACACCTGAAACTAACGATCTAGTATATGTTGGCTAATTGGAGTTAAATTAAGAAAGAAAGAAAGAAAGAAAGAAAGAAAGAAAGAAAGAAAGAAAGAAAGAGAAAGAAAGGAAGAAAGAAAGAAGAAAGAAAGAAAGAAGAAAAGAAAAAAGAAAAGAAAGAGAAAAAAGAAAGAAAGAAAGAGTAAAGGAAGCTAAAAGGAAAACTGTAACTGGTATTTTGAGCTGAGGGCTGAAGCTAATTTACACAGAGCGGGAGAGTTGAGAGGAAATAGATATAAGAAGAGCGAGAATATCAGACAAGTGTATAGGACAGGTAGAAACAAAGAGAATTTTAAGATCCATTTCTGGAGACTGTGTGTCCCCTTAACAAGATTCAGGAGATATGAGTAAAGAGGTGAATTAAAAGTTGCTCTTGGTTGAATGGGCTGTGGTTCCGTGCGCCCTTAACATTGCTCCAAAGCTATACCATGTGTTTGCATGTCTCCAAATGCTTTTCAGTAATACATCTTTGGCCTTTGCAATATTTTTTCCCATTTTATCATAGTAACTCTATATCATGGAAGAAATCCCCAAAGAATTTCCGTATAAATGCAGGAAATCCTTACTATTCTTTGCTGCCACACGATAATGACATTTTGTATTAGAGGTGACGGAGTCGTTAGAAGTTCAACGCCAGGGGATGAGAACTAGATTGGGAAGAGGGAACGATTAAACTCATACTAGATGTGTTATCACATCTGAATAACCCAACAACCCCTGTCAGATACAAGTAGTAAATTGATTTATGAAGCACTATCATTGGTCACTAGCACTAATCGATTAAGTAATACACTCATTTATGTATGCATTCTACTAAATTTTTAGTAACTATTCAGATAAACTACATATGATACTTGCACTTAAGATTTCCGAGTTGAAAGAGAAGAAGGGAAGAGAGAGACACACAGATAATTGAAATAATGCAATCGAATGTACTTTACAGCAGAACATATACTATATGCTATAGGAATTCAAGGCATAGGGAACTGAGTGAGTAAAATAAAGGAAGGCCTCACCAATGATGTATGAGCTGGGTCTTCAAAATCAAGTAGGTAAGAAAATGATGGAGAGAGTATACTCTATAGACTCATGGCTCTGCACAGCTATGGTGGCATGGTGTGTTCTTAAAAAAATTGCATATGACTGGAGAGTGTCTGTGTTATGGAGAAGGGTCGTAAAGCAAGGATGGTGTTAATAATTTGCAAGATACAAAGTTGGAAAGGTGGGTTGAAACCAGATCGAGAAGAGTTGCAAAATTTTACGAGTATATGCATACGCACGTTTTCTCTATAAAAGGATTCATAGCTTTCACAGATTGTCAAAGACCTTGTGACCACCCAAAAAGTTTGTGGGTCACTGCTAAAGGAAAAGAAGAACATAGATATTCCTTTTTAACGTACGTATTTGTAAATTCCTTGTATCAATGAATACACCACCAATGTCTTTTTAGATTCCATATTCTTCCAATCTATAGTTTTACTCCTGTCTGGAATATACATATATAAATACATACACATATCTGTGTCATGGTTTGTCCAATCTGTTAATGTTGAACATTAGTATTCCCATTTTTCTGTAAATACGATAAACATCCTTAGAGCTAAATTCTTTGCAAGCATGTGTAGCAATCTATTTATAATAAACTCCTGGAACTTTCATTGTTTGATCACATACTATATGCCTTTTTAAGGTCTTTGGTAAATACTGCCAAACTTCTCCCCAAAAAGATGGTGCTGATTTGAACTATGACTCTCGGTTCTCTGTATACACTGCTCTGTAGTAAAAAAAGGAAATTATACTTTTTTCACATTTTAATGTCCACTTGTGTTGTCATCATTTGGATCCTTTGCCCTTTTTAGATTGAGGTGCTTGTCTATTACTTAAGGAATTGTAGAAGCTTACTTACGCCTCTACTAACAATGTGAATTATTGGTCATTCATGTTTGTGAATATTCACTCTAGTTTGTCTTTCAGTTTGTTTTTGCAGTGTTTGACTTACAGAAGTTGTAAGATTTCATTTTATGAATTTTATGAATTATGATCATTTTATGAATTTTATGAATTATGACTGTAATACTTAGAAAGTCCAGACCCATCCCATGATAATTTAAATATCTACCTATAATTTCTTCTAGAATTTAAAAGAAACTTTTGTCCTGTGGAATTAGAGTGGCATGATTTTCCAGGTATCCCCACTGAGCTTCTTGAAACATCCAAACTGGACTCACCAGTTTCGAATATCTCTTTATCTCTCAGATTTTTCTCTTACCACTTTTCCTTGCGAACCACATCAGCATTCTCTCTAATCTTTGGACAAGGACCTTAATGTTTGCTATTATCTGGACAGTGAGCATGGCTCACTCTTTTGCTTAGGTCATATCTCCACTTAAGTGTGACCCACTCATGAAGCCTTTCCCTGAACACTCCATCTGAAATAAAATACCAGTCCAGCCCATCACACTTCTCCTTAGTCTGCTTTATTTTTCTTTATCTAACTTAATTCTACCTGAAATGATATATTTATATATATACTTGTTTATTGTTTTGTTTAGCATTATATGTTTCACATGGACGGATATTTTGTCTTCTTTTTAAGATTTTACTTATTTATTTAGAGAGAGAGAGCACATAAGCACACACCTGGGGGAGAGGCGGAGGGAGAGGGAGAGAGAGAATCTCAGGCAGATTCCATGCTGAGTGCAGAGCCCGACTTGGGCTAGATTTCATAACCCTGAGATCATGACCTGAGCCTAAATCAAAGGTCAGATGCTCAACCGACTGAGCCACCTAGGCACCCAGATAGTTTGTCTTCTTATTTAATTTCTGTATCCCCAGGACCTACAGAGCGATGGGTGAATAAGAAGAGCTCAATAAATACTTGCTAAATAAAGAAATTAATATCAAATATTCGTAACTTTGTACCTTTGTGAAATGTCTAGTATGTTCCTCTGATTTTTCTACATATTTCAACACCAATTCCAAAATATGTAGCTTTATAATGTATATTAAAAGCTATACAATCTTTCTTATTCTTTCTAAATATGTCCATCTCTAATCTACTGCATATATTCTTCCAAATGTATTTCATTTATCCTATTTCCAAAAAAATGATATTTTAATTGGATTTCCATTAAGTCATGAATTTATATGTGGAAAATTGATGACTAATATTTCTAACCATGAATAATTTTATATCTCTCCATTTAGTTGATTCTTCCTTTGTGTCCCTCAGGAAAGTGTTAGTGTTCTTTGTGTAAGTTTCACACATTTCACTTTTTTTTAACAATAATATTTTTTTATTATATTATGTTAGTCACCATACAGTACATCCTTAGTTTTTGATGTCAAGTTCCATGATGCATTACTTGCGTATAACACCCAGTGCACCATGCAATACGTGCCCTCCTTAATACCCATCACCGGTCTATCCCATTCCCGCACATTTCACTTTTGTTTTATTTCTACAGATTAGATTGTCTTGTTATCATAAAGGGAATCTTTCATTGTCTTTATTTCCTACCTGGTTATAAATTAAGTATAAAAATTTCAACATATATCTGTTATATTATATTTATTGCATAATTCAAAGTTTATAAATCTATCAATGACTAGAACTTATGAAAAATATACCATACTAATGTAGTTCTGTCAGTTTATCCTTTCATTTCTAATAAATTGTTCTGCTTGCTTTTAGTTGTTTTGTTCTGTTAATTGGTTATAAAAGGTTAGTGGCTAGTACCAAGAGACTTTACCTTTTATAATTGGAAAGTCAATATTACTGTATTTTTGGTTTGTAACACCTTTTTTGGTTTCCTATATGGTTTAAAATACAAATGCATAAAACAATAATTATAAATCCATGCTAATGGGCAAATGATGTAACAGGATATAATTTATGACAACATAAAGGGGAAGCAGAGATGTTTAGAAACAGAGTTAATGTATGACACTGAAGCTAAATTCACATCAATTCAATGTAGATTGTTTTAAGTTTAGATGTTAACTGTAATTCACTTGGTAACCAAAAACTAAATAACTAAAAAATATACGAAAGGGGCTCCTGGGTAGCTCAGTCAGTTAAGTGGCTGGCTCTTGATTTCACCTCAGCTCATGATCTCAGCGTCGTGGGATAGAGCCCTGTGTTGGGCTCTGTGCTCAGTGGGGAGTCTGCTTGAGGATTCTTTCTTTCTCTCCCACTCCCTCTGCCCCTCCCCACACTCATGTGCTTGCTTTCTTGCTCTCTCTTTAAGATAAATGAATTATATATATATATATATATATATATATAGAGAGAGAGAGAGAGAGAGAGAGAGAAAGGGAAGGAAATGGGAGGGGATCAGAATGGCACACTAGAGAAAACAAAACAAGAAAAAAGGCATTACTGGAGGAACCAAGATCCAAATCTATATAAGACATATTGAAGACAAATAGCAAAATGACAGAAGTAGGTTCTTCATTGTCAGTAATCACTTTAAATATAAATGAAATAAAGTCATCAATTAAAAAACAGTGGTTGGCAGATTGGATACAAAAAAGTGATCCTTTCATTTATTTTGCTTTTCAGCTCTAGAATTTCTTTTTGGTTCCTGTTTATAATTTCTGTCTTGATTAATATCATTTATTTGTTCTTACATTGTTCTCCTGGTTTCCCTTAGCTCTATGCCCATGATTTCTTTTAATATTTCAGCATACTTACGACAGCTGACGTAAAAGTCTTTGTCTAATAAGTCCAATGTTTTCTTGGAGCAATTTCTATTAATTTCCTCTTCTTCTGTGAATGTGCCATACTTTCTTGTTTCTTGGCATGCTGCATAATTTTCGTGTTGGAAACTGGGCGCTCTGAATATTACAGTGTGGCAATTCTGGATGTCAAATTCTCCTTCCTCTCTGTGGTTTGTCATTGTTGCTAGTTTTTGTTTTTGTTGTTTATTTAGTGCATTTCCAGAATTAATTGTATAAAGCATGTATTTTTTTTCTTGAGTGTGGCCTCCGAAGTCTCAGCTAATGACTGGAGAGAGATGTCCCTAAATGTCTAAAACCAAGAAGTCTCCACCCCTCAGCTTAGGAGATCTTTGCGTGTATTGATGCACGCCTTTAGCCTCAGCCACGCAGGTGACAACTCTACCTTAGCTTTTACTTCCTGCTTGTGCCGTGCCTCAAGATTAGCGTGAGAGCTCAGAGCGTGCAGAGATCTTTCCTGAGCATGTGCAGCCTGGACATGCACACCGTCCTGCACATGTGTGTGGATTTCTAGATTTCCAGGAATAAGTGGGAGATTTTTAAAGCCTCTTATGTTTATCTTTACCTTTTTTGGGGGGGGGGGTGAGCTTGTCGTTTGTCTCAACTACAATCACAGCCTGAGGCAGCTGTGATTTTAAATGATTTTTACTTCTTGTTTTAAACAAATAGCCCCAGGGTAAAGGTTATTGGCACTGGACAGTTTATGTATCCAATCACATAAAGATAAGCCTAGCACGGGGGAGAGGGGGTTTCAAGGAAACTGTCCCGTCAAATAATGACAATTCACTACAAATGGGGCTTTGAAAAAGCTTAAACTTGACTCTGACCACTCCAGGAACTGCTAGGCTGCTGATTTTCACCGTGATTGTGGACCATTTTTCTTTTTTGAAGAGTTTATTTATTTGTTTGTTTGTTTGTTTGTTTGTTTGTTTGTTTGAGAGAGAGAGCGTGTACATGCACAAGTGGGGTAGGGACAGTGGGAGAGAGCAAATCTCCAGCTGACTCTGAGCTCAGTGCGGAGCCCGACACAGGGCCCAGTCCCCTGACCCTGAGATGGTGACCTGAGCTGAAACCAAGAGCTCGACACTCAACCAACTGAGCCACCCAGGCGCCCGTGGGCCGTTTTTCTTGATTCAGCACTCTCATGGTTGGTGCAAGCCTGTGGTTAATTTCCAGAGTTCAGAAAAAGGTTGTTTTGACAACTTTTGCCAGTGTTCTCATTACTTTTACGAAGGAGTGGATATCGAGCCGTCTTTATTCTACCTTTCCAATGTCACTCCCCTTAATTTACATTTAAAGACAGCCATGGCTGCATCTTAAAAATTTTGATATGTTGACATTTATTTCTCATTTAGCTCAAAATATTTTTAATTTATAGCTCTTTTTACCCTTTGTTTAAAATTGTATTTCTTAACTCTAAATGTATAAGTATTTCCTAGTTTTCTATTTGATTTTTAATAGACCCAGCTCAACAGCACCATGATCAGAGAATATACTTTTTATAATTTCAAAATTCCGTTGTTTCTTTGAGAGTACAACTATCATCTGATGTTCCTCTGGAGGCAATATGTCTTTATTTTCTTCTGGATGCATTTAATATTTGCTATTTCTCTACTGTTTTCATCAGTTTTACAACACCTATATTTAGTTTCATTTGTATTTATCTTGCTTTGTGTTCATAGGGCTCCTTGAACATAAAATGTTGGCTGAACCCTCAAAATCATGCTGAGAAAAAGATTACAGACACAAAGGAGTATATAGTGTATTATATGGTTCTATTTACATGAAACTTGAGGAAATACATATCCCCTCTATGGAGATAGACTGAAGATCAGTGGTTATTTGAGGCCAAAGATGGAGATTGACTGGAAAGGTGAACAAGGGTATCTTTGGGATGATGAAAATGTTCTTTGTTTTAAATGTAGTGGTGGGGAGATACCTGGCTGGCTCAGTCGGTTAAGCATCTGCCTTCAGCTCGGGTCATGATCCCAGGGTCCTGGGATCAAGTCCTGCATTAGGCTCCCTGCTCAGCGGCTAGCCTAGTTCTCCCTCTCCCTCTGCCTGCCGCTCCCCTTACTTGTACACTCTCTCTCTCTCTCTCTCTCTCTGTCGAATAAATAAATACAATCTTTTTAAAAAGTAGGAGAAGGGGAAGAAGAAAGGGGGGGTAAACAGAAGGGGGAATGAACCATGAGAGACCATGGACTCTGGGAAACAAACTGAGGGCTTCAGAGGGGAGGGGGTGGGGGATTGGGATAGGCCGGTGATGGGTAGTAAGGAGGACATGTATTGCATGGTGCACTGGGTGTTATACGCAAGTAATGGATCATGGAACTTTACATCGAAAACTAAGGATGTACTGTATGGTGACTAACATAATATAATAAAAAAATAAATAAATAAAAATAAACAAATAAATAAATAATAAATTAAAAAATAAATGTTGTGGAGGTCCCATAAAATGTTGTTTTAAGCCACTAAGTTTGGGGGTAGTTTACTACTTTGTAGTAGGTAACTTTTATAGAAACTGGTATGTAGAAGCATAGTGATGTTGTAACAAAGCACTAAAAGAGGTTGCACCGTCTATGGGACCAGGAAGCAGGCAGAGGCTAAGAAAGCAGTGGGGAGTCTGTTCGCAAAGTTTTGAGAAATGTGAAAGAGCTAGTGAAAACTGGAAAGGCAACGAAGAACTGTTATTTGAATCTGGGAAAAAGAGAATCCACATTGTATAATAGCAAAACAATTAGCAAAATGTTACCTCAGTAATCTTGGAGAGTGGAAAATATACATAAGTGAACTTACAGCTTGGGCTAAAGACGAGTCTCAGCAGAAAGTTGAGCGAGACAGTTGGCTTCTCCGAGCTCTGTGTGACAAAGTACGGGAAAGAAAAGATGAATTTGGCGATTAGTTCCAACAGTTTTTTGGTGGAGTCTTTTAGGGTTTTCTATATGTAATATCATGTCATCTGCAAATTGAGACAATTTTCCTTCTTCCTTTTTGGTTTGAATGATCTCTCTCTCTCTCTCTCTCTCTCTCTCTCTCCCTTTCTCTCTCTCTCTTTTGTCTCATTGCTCTGGCTTGTACTTCTAATACTATGTTGAGTAAAAGGGCCAAGAAAGAGCACCCTTGTTTTTTCTTGATCTTAGAAGAAACATTTTCACCATTGAATATGATATTAGTTATGGGCTTGTCATGTATGACCTTTCCTATGCTGAGGTACATTCCCTCTATACCCAGTTTGTTGAATTTTTTGTTAACATGAATGGATGTTGGATTTTGTCAAACACTTGTTTCTGCATCTATTGAGATGATCATAGGGTTTTTATCCTTCATTTTTTTAATGTGGTGTTTCTCATTGATTGATTAGCATATGTTAAACCACCTTTGCATCCCTGGAATAAATCTTACTTTATTTGTGGTGTATGATCCTTTTAATGTACTGTTCAATTGGGTTTGCTAATATTTTGTTGAGGACTTTTGCGTCTGTGTTTTTTCAGGGATATTGGGCTGTAATTTTCTTTTCTCGTAGTGTCCCTTTCTGGCTTTAGCACCAAGTTATTGTTGGGCTTGTAAACTGAGTTTGGGAGTATTTCTTCCTCTTTGATTTTTGGAAGAATTTAAGAGGAATTGCCACTAATTCTTCTTTAAGTGTTTGCTAGAATTCACCAGTGAAGCTATCTGGTCCCAGGCTTTTCTTTGTCAGGAATTTTGGATTATTGATTCAATTCCTTTACTAGGAACTGATCTGTTCTAATTTTTTATTTCTTCATGATTCAATCTTAGTCAGATATGATGAAGGATAGATAGTTGGAAGAAAGGCAGGGACAAGGGGACCTCCGCCCTAAGAGGAAACCACGTGTAAAGGGATTTTACACCACCTTGGAAGGATCCCTTCACCCTTTCCCACGTGATACGTAGATGACAAAAACCTGATTTGGTGACAGGTAGAGGGAGGGTTAATCAAATTAAAACAGCCCACCAACAAGCCCATAAAAACCCCTGGACTTAGAAACTCCGGTGGCAACCCTCTTGGGTCCCCTCCCTCTTCAGGAGCTTTGTTCAATAAACTTTGCTTTGCTGCCCACTGCTCTTCGTCTGGTCTACCTCTTCATTCTCTGAAGCAGCGTGACCAAGAACCCTGGGCACCAAAGGAAAAGGAAATCCTGTAACAGATACATGTTTCTGGAAATTTATCCATTTCTTCTAGAGTGTCCGGTTTGTTGACATATAATAGTTCATACTTGTCTCATGATCCTTTGTATTTGTGTGATATTAATTTTAATATTTCCTCTTTTGTTTATAATTTTATTTATCTGAGTCTTTCTTTCTTGGTAAGAGTAGCTAAGGATTTGCCTATTTTGTTTACCTTTGGACCTCCCTTTTTTTAAATGGAAGTGCCTATTGTAGGTACGCTAGCCTTATCTTACCTTTGGATGTATCTGAGGAAGGAGAATAACATGATTTTTTAGCTAGCGGGTCTTAGGATCAAGAAGAGCTGCACCTCAGGAAATATATTAGATGAACTACATGCAATGAGCCTAATCGAAATCTCGAACAGACTTAGATAATGAGATTAAGACTTTGAGCCTGAGCCAAACGTCATAATGAGATTTGAATTTGGGGAGAAAGGATAAACTACCTTATACAAGGTGGGAATGTAAATCATTGTGCCTAGAAGAGAACTGGGGTAGAGTGAACACCATTGCCGACATACATGACCACTCCTGCTATCGATAGGTGGCGTATTGTCCCCCAGTGCTTTGAATGTGATCTTCCCTTGTGAGTTATTTTGACCAATTGAATATAATAAATATGGCATTGTGTGAATTGCAGAGCCTAAGGCTACAGAGAAGCCCTTGAAAATTTTGCCTTCTATCACTCAAAATGCTGCCCTGAAACTGACATGCTCTTGAAAAAGACCAGGGTTAAAGACCGAAGAGAAAGGTCCAAGCATCCCAGATGTTCCAAATGAGTCAAGCCCCTTGACAACCTGTCAGCTGAATGCAGCCACTTGAGGGAGCCTCAGCAAGATCAGCAGAACGGTGCAGTCACCCACAGAATTGTAAAGATCATAAATAAGGCTTTGTTGTTTTGGGGTAGTGTGAGACAGTGTATTGGTTTTCTACCACTATTTAAAAATCACCCTAAAAATTAGCAACTTAAAACAGCCAGCATTTATTGTATTACACAGTTCCTGAGAGGCTGGAGCCTTGGAGCAGCTTAGCTGAAATTCTGGCTCAAGGTCTCTCGTGAGGTCGGAGTCAAGCGGTTGGCCAGGGCTGCAGTCAATTCAGATCTTGGCTGGGACTGGAAAATCCGCTTCCAAACTCACTCACACATTTGTTGGCAGGTCCCCGCTCCTTTCCGGCTGTTAGCCAGAGGCTTTGGTCCGTCACTCTGTGGGCCTCTCCACAGGCTAGTTCACAGCATGGCAGCTTGTTTTCCCCAGAGTAAGTGACCCAAGATGGACAGAGCATGTATGTGAGAGAACAAAAGAAATAGAAGCCGCAGTCTTTTTTTTAACCTCATCTTGGCAGGGACGTATCATCAGTTCTGTTGGAGGCTATTGGTCGCGCAGACTAACTTTGGCGCAACGTGGGAGGATACTGTACCAGAGTTTGAAAACCAGAAAGTGGAGATCATTTGGGGTCGTCTTGGAGGCCAACTACCACATACGGCAACAGAGAACTGGAACAGATTTATTCACAGAATCATTCTTAGTTTTGTAGCTATGGGAATGACAGGATGGTTTTCTCGTTGAAAGTTCATACTTCTAGAAATGCTTGCTGAAGATGGAGTATGTCACGACATGGGCCATGAGATTTCTTTAAAATACTTCAGCAAAAACAGTAATAACAAAAAAGGATAGATAAAGCCAGGGTGGTGATATCTTTAAAAAAATGTTGAATATGGGTGATGGGCAGAGGGAGTGCATTATCACATCCGTGTAAGCTTGGACATTTTTCCTATAAAACTTTGAAGTCAACATTTACAATGTGCAGGACATGGCACCCTTTGCCACTTCTTAAACTTGAGGAGATTTTAGATATCAGTTTTAAAATGTGCGACAGAAGAGGGACTTTTTCAATTTCTTTTAAGTCATGCAAGGGAAAGAAAAAGAAACAAGGACCACTGATAGAAGAGGATATTAAGGATGACTTTACTTTTGTCTTGGAATTGGGATCTGCGGCCCAAATCTGAGAACAAAGAATGGTTAAACTCTTCACTTTTGAAAGAGACCTCAAGGCCCAATCAATAATTGGGGCCAGACGTCTCTCTCGGTTATTATGAAAAAGCTGCTGACTGGACTCTGGTAGCCTCGAGTGTCTCTGCAGGCCGCTCCCACAGTCTGTAAAAGCAGAAGGCTAATGAGAAGGCAGACAAGCCACCATGTAGTGAACACCCTAATGGCAAGTTACAGCGGCTTTTCTCCCTCCTTCCTCTGCAGGATTAGGAGATGAGTATCTTGCTGTTGGCATGATGATTGTTCAGACCTGTCTGTGGCACTGGTAGGAGTGTAGCAGTGGGGGCTGAGGGAGCCTGGGGGAAAGCCTGACACATCCCTCTCAGAGTTTGTGTGGTATCTGCAGACACAGCTACTGTTGCCTGCTTCTCTGCTGTGAAGGCCGAGAGTTGGCTGGTACAGCCAGGGCAAGCAGATCAAGGAAGGAATGTGGTGTGGTGTTTTTGGTACGAAGGTACCCAAGAAACTCCCCAGTACTCCACAGCCCTGGCGTGTGCAGAAAGGCACCTCAGAAATCCCCTTAAATCCACACAAAGGAGGATGCAGTACAGGAAGGACGGGATCGGTAGGGCTCTAGAGGCAGACAAAAATTGAGGAAATTTTACCCAGAGAAGGGGTGGGGTGTGACTCTAACATATCATCAGCCAATATCAGGAGGCTTGCTGAAGATTACACTGTATTTTTTTAATATTTTTTTATTATATTGTTTTAGTCACCATACAGTACATCCCCGGTTTTCGATGTAAGGCTCGATGATTCATTAGTTGCGTATAACACCCAGTGCACCATGCAATACGTGCCCCCCTTACTACCCATCACCAGCCTATCCCATTCCCCCACCCCCCTCCCCTCCGAAGCCCTCAGTTTGTTTCTCAGAGTCCATAGTCTCTCATGCTTCACTCCCCCCTCTGATTAATCCCCCTTTCTTTATCCCTTTCTTCTCCTACCAATCTTCCTAGTTCTTATGTTCCATAGATGAGAGAAACCATATGATAATTATCTTTCTCTTGACTTATTTCACTTAGCATTATCTTCTCCAGTCCCTTCCATGTTGCAGCAAATGTTGAGAAATCATTCTTTTTGATGGCTGAATAATATTCCATTGTATATATGGACCACATCTTCTTAATCCAGTCATCTGTTGAAGGGCATCTCAGCTGATGGTTACCAGAGGGGAGGTGGGGGGTGAGGGGGAAATAGATGATGGGGATTAAGGAGGGCACTTGTGATGTATGGAAGTGATGAATCACTCTATTGTACACCTGAAACTAACATAATACCGTTAAAAAAATAAAAACACTTATATCTTAATGAATAAATAAATTACATGACTTTTTTAATAGCGGGAAGTGACAGGTAACATCAAGATAGTTTAAGATTTTTGTCACCTAATATCAAAGGGATATTGGAAGTAGCAGAGTTGAAAGCAATGATGAGAGGAAACAAAGTTCCATAACTGTGAACCCACTAAGATCACACAGATCGAGGCCAGTAACCCAGTTACATCTCCTAAAAATTCAAGGATACACAATATACAGACAGTATGATTGATAATAACTACCTCTGTGCTGCTACCATTTGAAGATTAGGTGCTTTTGTTTTGTTTTGTTTTGCTTGGGGTTTTTCGGCCATTTCTCGTCCAAAGACCAAATCCTTAGGATTCGTAGCTTTCCCTTTGCTACTTTTTCAAGTATTATAACAATACAGCCCCCAGTGAAGAACTTTCCTGTTGAAACTCCACAGTACCCAGCAGTGCTTCTTACATTGTGCCTACTTAAATAAATACTTGCTTATGGCAGATTTTACCAGAAGACAAGGGAGGCTCAGGATGCAAGCTATCTATGGAGTTAGACAAATTACAGGCACACATCTCACTTATTACCTATGCTTGACGAACTGAATGTCAATCTTCACTCGGTGTTTTCTGGTTTTAATACTTGGTTCTTGTTCCAGATTTCCTTTTCAGCCTTATCTGCGGGTTCATACTGCCTTGTCTTGATTATGTAATCTTATTTTTATTTGCCAACCTATTTATCTCCTCTCCTAGGATATTTGAGGAAGTATCGTCCTCCCCGAGTGTTTGCCCCACACCACCGCCTGCCACCACCATTCCAGAAAAAATCCTCTTGACTCAGTGGCCTCCATGGCCTCAGTATGGAATATCCCTGAACGTGCTTCTTCCCCTTGAGACCTAGCTCAGCTCCCCTGAACTGTCTCTTCTCTATATCTCTGTGTATCTCTTGTCCCTCTCTATCCATCTTCCCAGCTAGAAATTCTACTGCCTCCTCAGATGTGCACATACACACGAGCTCTGGTCCTGTCCCAGCTGAGATTGCTCACAAAATGACATGCGGTTTTAGGGCAATCGTTTATGCATCCCAGCAGATACTAAAAATCTCTCATTGTAGCTAATCAAAAATTGTATGGAAGTTTTCAATTGGCTTAGTCATTTCAGAGTCCAGTAGTTCTATTTATTCACGGAGATTAAAACATCTTCTTGGATCCAGCGTACTCGGAAAAGACTCCAGCTGTAATATAAGATAAATCTAAACTAAGTATTCACTTCCAAATACCTTGCAGTTGTCCCTTAACTCTGAATACCCATATATTTCTACTTTGAAAACCAATTCTAAACAATTCGTAAATATTGTGGTCTCAACGCAGTTTTCAGAGTTACTCATATAGCTTTAATAAGAATTACGGACTTTAAAAAATGGCAAATCTAAACAGTATTATATCTTATTTTTTCATTCGTTTTCCTTCCTTTTTGAAATTCTCTCCTTCCTCTGTTTCGGTGACCTGGGTATCTCTTCTCTACATGTGTGATCACTTTTCAGTTTCAGTGGGTTGTTTTTCTCTATTCATCTCTTAGTTGTTGGTTTCTTTCAAGGCTCCATATTGGAACCTCTTTTCACATTATAAGATTTCATGGGTGGGGGCGCCTGGGTGGCACAGCGGTTAAGCGTCTGCCTTCGGCTCAGGGCGTGATCCCGGCATTATGGGATCGAGCCCCACATCAGGCTCCTCTGCTATGAGCCTGCTTC
This sequence comes from Ursus arctos, assembly GCF_023065955.2. NCBI lineage: Eukaryota > Metazoa > Chordata > Mammalia > Carnivora > Ursidae > Ursus > Ursus arctos. The sequence continues at coordinate 91,141,034 of NC_079873.1, read as the reverse complement.
TTCTTCTCCCACTCCCCCTGCTTGTGTTCCCTCTCTCGCTGGCTGTCTCTATCTCTGTCGAATAAATAAATAAAATCTTTAACAAAAAAAAAAAAAGATTTCATGGGTGATCCATCCACACTTGTGACTATGTTTAGTATCCTTATACAATGAATCTGATGCTGGAAATAGATATGCAAACAAACTAAAGTCTTTCATTCGGTTCATATTCTAGTTAGTGAAGGTACCAATAAATAAATCGATTGGTAGTAAGTGCTATCGAAAATCAAGCAAGTTAAGGGATCAAGGTGCTATTTTACACAGGAGTGTCACTACAGGCTTCAGCAGGATCATAACATCGGGCTGGGACTTGAATGAAATGACAAAGCGAGCCATGTAAGTATCAGGATATATATTTCTGGCAGAGAGAACAGATTAGTGCAAAGGCCCTGAGGCAAGCACATGCCTGGCAGATTTGAAGAACATCAAGACTAGTATGGTGGGAGAAGAGTGAGTGAGAAGAGAGTATTAGATAAGACAATGGAGTGGGGCCTTAATCTAGAACCTTACAGGCCATCATTAGGACTTGCATTTTTACTCTGATTGAAATGGGGAGCCATTTTATAATTTTCATCAGGGGCATGGCAGGATATGGTTTATATTCCTTTACCCATTTTTTAAAGATTTATTTCTTTATTTGAGAGAGAGAGAGAGAGAGCATGTGTGCTTGAGTGCAGAGAGGGGCAGAAGGAGAAGGAAAGGGAGAGAGCATCTCAAGCAGACTCCCTGCTGAACGCAGAACCCAATGCGGGGCTCAACACCATCACCTGGAGATTGTGACCTGAGCCGAAATCAAGAGGCAGACACTTAACTGACTGAGCCACCTAGGCACCCCATTACATTTTTTTAAACATAAAAATTTTGTGTATTTAAGGTATAAAACACGATGTGACATACATATACAGAGTGAAATGATCAGTACAATCAAGCTAATAAACATATCACTTCCTCACATAGTTACCATTTTGTATGTAGTGAAAGTACCTGAAATCCACTCTCTCAGCAAATTTCTGGTATTCAATACAGTACTATTAACTATAGTTATCATGCTATACATCGGACCTCTAGACTTACTCATCTTACATAACTACAACACTGTGCTCTTTGACCAGCATCTCTCCGTATCCCTCACCTCCCCACCCTTGGCAAACCATTCTTCTCTCTGCTTCTCTGTATTCCACTTTTAAGATTGCACGTGTAAGTGAGGTCATGCCGTTTTGTTTTTTTCTTTCTGCACGTGACTTATTTCGTAATGCCGAACGTCCTCCAGTTTCATCAATACGGCTTATGCTTTAAGAGTCACAGTGACTAATTCGTAATAGCCCATGGTGGGGATTCAAGGCGAGAAGTAGAAAGGCCAGTTGGGAAGCTGTCGCTACAATCCAGACAGGAAACGGGGATGATTTGCCCTAGGTTGGTAGCAGCGAAGTAGGGAAAAATTAGAAGGTTGAGAACAGATTTCGAATTTTGAGCTGACAGGATTGTTGTTTGTTTATTTGTTTGGATAAAGGTAGGGGCTCAAAGATGATTATTTGTTTGACTTGGCCAACTAGTTAAGTCTATATCTGTATCCAGACCTCTAGATCCACATAAACGTATATCCACTCCCCACTGAATAACTTCCACTAGTTTTTTGAATCTCAGATTCAAAAGTAAACTCATCTTCCCATAAGTCACTCCTTCTTTGAATAAATTGCATGTCCATCCACCCAAATGGCCATATACCTTCTTCCTCACCCTCTCCCAATCTAATTATTCCCCACGTCTTACTGAGAAGATAGAATATCTTCTATCTGTCGATTTCTCTCCACTCTCATTCCCTTTGCTGCCTTATTTCAAGTCCTCAACCGTTGCCTGGAATATTGCAGTATTTCCATAACGGATATGGCCACTATCAGTCTCAGCCCTTTCTAGTGGACTCACAACACCCAGGATAGTGCCTAATAAAAAGTCAGCAGTTGATTTTGTTGAATTGAATTTATATATGAACTCCTAGATGATGATAAATTATATATGTCAACTGGGGTGGACCATGGCACCCAGATATTTGGTCAAACATTAGTCTAGATGTTGTTGTGGGGGTGTTTTTCAGATGAGATTAATATTTGAATAAGTGGACTTTGGGTAAGCGGATTACCTTCGGTAGCCTGAGTGGGCGAGTGAGCCTCATCAAAAAGATAAGCCTTAACAGCAAAAAGACTGCCATCCCCTGGGGGAGAGAGAATTCTGCCAGCAGCTGCCTGTGGGCTTGAGCTGTACCATCAACTCTTTCTTGAGTCTATAGCTTGCCCGACTACCCTGCAGATTTTGTCCTGCCAACCTCCACAGTTGTATGAAGCCACTGTGTGTGTGTGTGTGTGTGTGTGTGTGTGTGTGCAGGAGCCAATAGAAGACTATATATATATATATATATTCTGTTTCTCTGAAAAAACCTGACTAATACAGCCCATGCATCAGGGCATACAATTTCAGTGACAGATCTAATAATATTTCATCCTACAGGCTGACATTATTTAAAAGTAGTTATAATAATCTCTTACCCTGGGACATAGCCAGTTGAAATTCAATTTGGAAACAGAAATTAAAGGAACCACACAATTTGTCAGCACTTCATAGCACCGAGTAGCAAGACACTTGCTCAGATTAGCAAGTCCCTTTCCTGAGCCTACTTCTCATCGCAACCCCCCCCCCGCAATCCGGGTAGGGTCAATTAACCCCACCCACTTGCTGACTCTGAAGCAAAAGGAATATATGACCTTAGATATATATCTTGGCAATGAAGCATCAAGCCAGCTCGAGCACTACCAATATTTTAAAAGTGTACCCTGCTTCTAGTAAATTCAGTTTTTGCCTTACTACATGACATCAAGATCTCCCTCTATGGTCCAATTCTTGCATTTGGGTCACGGTTTTGATTTTCAAGAGTCCTTGCATCATAAATTTCTCTCTCTCTCTCTCTCTCTCTTTTTTTTTTTTTAGTGTTTTTGCCCCCAGATACTAGAGTTCTAACCTTGAATCATTTTTGCCTTCAGTCAGTCTCTTCTGAGACTGTGGGTTTCTTTTTTTTTTTTTTAAAGATTTTATTTATTTATTTGACAGAGATAGAGACAGCCAGCGAGAGAGGGAACACAAGCAGGGGGAGTGGGAGAGGAAGAAGCAGGCTCCCAGCGGAGGAGCCTGACGTGGGGCTCGATCCCATCACGCTGGGATCACGCCCTGAGCCGAAGGCAGACGCTTAACCGCTGTGCCACGCAGGCGCCCCGAGACTGTGGGTTTCTTACCTGCAATCTATCTGCCTGATGTCTGTCTCTGAACTCCTTGATACCAGGTCTCCCTGAGTCTGCAGGAGAGACTAGCCTCGTGGACTTCCCTACTCTCAGTGTTCTCGATGTCCTTCTGCGCCTTTTGCCCATCTTACCACTTGCTGATTGTACCTCAGTTCTGACAGGTAATATCGTTGCTGCAGTTCAAGGAGCTGTCACCAGCTGCGTGACAACGCCAACGCTATTAGGTGAAATTTGTTCAAGAGGTTAGGCAATTTTGTCAGGGGTGAGAGAGAGAAATTAATACACGTGACCCAGATAATAATGTTTTCAAATATATTTTATATATTAACATGAAAGTATCGAATTTACCTCACCATCACTGAAGAAAATTAGCTGAAGAGAAGTGCTTCATGGGGTTGAAAACCCAGAGACTCAACCTCCGAAAAATAAATGAGTGAGGACAAGAAGGCAAAATAGCTGATTTTACAAACGTGCAATACAGTGGATGCACCAGACGGCACAGCGTCAAGAAAATGGGAAGATGAAACTACAGATCTGATAAGTTGTGACACATAAGGCTGTATTAAAACTATTGAAGATTATGTAGAATAAGGACAACGAAAGAGACTGAAGGAGATGCTCAAAGTTGGAAAGCTTTCTGCTAATGGACTCTGGGAAACAAACTGAGGGCTTCAGAGGGCGAGCCCAGTGAAGGGTATTAAGGAGGGCACGTATTGCATGGAGCACTGCGTGTTACACGCAAGCGATGAATCCTGGAACGCTACATCAAGAACTAATGATGTACTGTATGGTGACTAACATAACATAATGATAAAAAACAAACAAACAAACAAATAAATAAATAAAGTTGGAAAGCTTTAAATGGGCCATTGAGAATTCGTGTCCCCGCGGCCACATTTTTCTTCTCTTAATATTTAAATGTCCTTTCACCGAACAACTTTAAACCTCATCTTCCCTAGAGAAACAACATAGTACTGGTGATTTAGAAGACTGATCTTTAAATGTTTTTGACTATACTCCTTGATCAGTTTATGACATTTTTTAAAAAGTAATCTCTACCCTTTTTTAAAGTAATCTCTACCCCCCGAGGTGGGGCTTGAACTCACGACCCTGAAATCCAGAGTCGTTTGCTCTACCGACTGAGCCAGCCGGGCACCCCTACAATCCTAAAGCGGTTTTTAAAAATGTGCACTTAATATATGTATTCATATTTATAAGTTGCAGGCATAATAAGCAAGTATATTAAGAAATTTCAAAAGAGGCTTATAAATAGGTAGGATTAAGTTTAGAGAAATGTTATCAAATATCATATAGAGGCTTAATGGTTTTAAACATTGCTGAAATATTTGTAGGGATTTACGTTAATGTTCAAAGTGGGTAGTTTTTAAGGTTTTGCTAATCAATATAGTTTCATACTATCAATAGCTCAGAGCTTAAGACACACTATGCATTTAGAGTGGGATTCATTCATTGCTGATGATAGTGGATGCACACCTGCATTTCACATAGATTCCAGAAAAATTTAAAAATACATCTTGGCCACCTTCCAACCAGATCTGTTTGTACCATCATTTCTACTCTGTTTATGAGTGGTTAAAACAGATACTAGAACTGTCAGCCCCATCTTTTCTTGTTGGTTTGTGCTTACATTTTACTATCACCTATAGCCAAAGTATTCTTAAATAAATAAACAACTAGCCCATTGAAAACTGCATAATGGGGGCGCCTGGGTGGCTCAGTCGTTTAAGTGTCTGCCTTTGGCTCAGGTCATGAGCCCACGGTCCTGAGATCAAGCCCCACATCTGGGTCTGGCTCCCTGCTGGGGAGGGCGGGGGGGGGGGGGCGGGGGGGGTAGTCAGCTTCTCCCTCTGCCACTCCCCCCCCGCACATGCACTCATGCATGTTCACTCTCTCTCTCAAATAAATAAATAAAATCTTAAAAAAAAGAAAACTGCATAATGTAATCCACAAATGCACTAAAAGGAGCACACAGAAATTGGAACACGTGGCAATATGCCAAAAGCAGCAGGGCATTACCACCTTCTCCTCCACAGAGGGAAATGCCTAGGTCTCCCTGAGACAGGTCATGTACTCACTGTAGTATTTGACCATCTGACACGCGGGTCTAGTGAGGGTGCCCGTGTCAATCTATAATACTAAATATTGGTACCCATTAGGTTTTTCGGTTTTACTTACATATATAATTTATTATTAATTTCCCAAACCCAGGTGGTCTGCTTGCACACTTCCTAGTGTGCATGTATCCACCTTTTTTTTAAGTTTATTTATTTTTTCAGTAATCTCTGCACCCAACATGGGGCTCGAACTCACGACCCTGAGATCAAGACTTGCATGCTCCTCCAACTGAGCCAGCCAGGCACCCCATGCATGAATCCACTTTTAAGATCGTGACTTTGGAGCATGGATTTATTCTGGCAGATCTGGGTTTCTATCTCAGGTCCACCACTTACCGGCTATGTGACCTCAGGCAGACACAACCTCACTAAGTCTCATTTTTCTCATCTATAGAAAGAAGATGGGACTATGTTTATTTCACAGGGTTGTGAGAATCCAATGAGATAATGGGTGTAGAACAATTGCGATCAAGCTCAGCATGTAATTAATACACAGCATATTTTGTTCATTATTAGCAGGATTATTTTTCTAGGCTCAGAGTCTCCAGAAATACATCATTGAGAAGGGAAGGGAAATGCCTCATAGATAGTAGAATTGTCTCAGAGGACAGCCTTTCAGGATGAGACTCTCTCCAAAATTGGCCATGCTTAAGGAATCAGCGAGCTCGCAGGGAATAAATCCATTGGTTCCTGGAGAGAATATTTCATTACTATTAACTTTCCGGGATACCATACATTCCTCTGGCCTGTTTCTCTGCTTCTCAGAGAGGTAAATTTATACCTACTTGCTTAATCTTACCCTTCATCTCTGCTCTCTATTTGAAACCAAAGTTTTAAAGATTTGGCAAGGGTTAAGACACTAAGTAAATGAATTTCAGTCATTTTTTCCTATAAATCAATTATAATTGATTACGCATTTTTTCTTGATAAACTTTCGAATTGTGCTGCTCGGTAACACACACCATCAATGAAATTTGTGTTGCCCTCATGTCAGAGAGAGAGAGAGAACTCAAGCAGGGGGAGGGACAGGCAGAGGGAGAAGCAGACTCCCTGCTGAGCAAGGAGCCCAACGCGGAACTCGATCCCAGGACCGTGATCCTGACCCAAGCCAAAGGCAGATGCCTAACCAACTGAGCCACCCAGGCGTCCCTCACAATCTAACTTTTATTTATTTTTTTAAAGATTTTATTTATTTGACAGAGAGAGACAGGCAGCAAGAAAGGGAACACAAGCAGGGGGAGTGGGAGAGGAAGAAGCAGGCTCCCAGCGGAGGAGCCCCTTGTGGGGCTCAATCCCAGGACTCCGGGATTGCACCCTGAGCCAAAGGCAGACGCCTAACGACTAAGCCACCCAGGCGCCCCTCACGATCTAACTTTTAAGTGCTACTATTTCTGTTGCCTCTTCATGACTTTCCCCAGTGCATTTCAGCAAAAATAACCCGAATGGGGGAAGCACAACTCTCGTTTTACACAAGACATACATTAAATTCTCCAGCCATCCTACAGTTTATTATTGTCAAATACTGTGTATACTGGTTTTGTACTGCTGATGATTCATTGGGATTTAGTCAGACAAAAGAGTGAACATCTTGCTCTCATGAATTGTTAAATTCATTCTGAAAGAGAGTGAATTTGATCATGAGAGGCTATTCAGTTCATTTCTCCCCTTTCAAACGCCTACCTTACGAATCAGCCTTGCTCTTTCTGTTCCGCTTTCATCTCAGGGGGGGTCCTTGATGCTGATGCTGATCCCCGATCCTGCCTCAGGTCTCACTGGGTCACGCTCCAAAGTGGGGGGGGGGGGCTTTTGACACAAAAGTAACAAAAAAGAAAGAAACGATCAGAAACATTTTACATTTTAGGGAAAACATCTCTTTGAGAGAGCTAACCATTCAGGAAGCACTGACCTGTTCCCCGGCCTCCAGCTCAGAAAAAAATGTGCCTACACTGGTTGAATATTCTTACCTCGTGTTATGAACACAAACAAAGTCTGTCGATTAGCGATATCTTTGGATTAACAAGATTTCACTTTAAATAATTTCAACATCGGTGCCAACAAAGAGGGATTATGAGCCATCCATGCATGAAGAGGGATTTAAAGCAGGTTGTTTGCTTCTTGACACTGGGGTAGAAGATGAATTATCTGAAAAAAAAGCATGACAATTTGATTACAGGCAAATAAAACAGATAATTTTGGATCCGGCAGCATTTTAAGAAGCAGGTCAGGCCCGCTTGGAATCCCACGGTAGGGGGCAGGGGGTGCTTTTAAGGCAGACTGAGGGCATTTCGTTTTATGTGGCTCCGAGGACACTGGTATGTGTCCCAAATCAAAGACCAACCTTTTTTTTTTTTTTATTAATAATGATTTTTTATTATATTATGTTAGTCACCATACAGTACATCCCCGGTTTTCGATGTAAGGCTCGATGATTCATTAGTTGTGTATAACACCCAGTGCACCATGCAATATGTGCCCTCCTTACTACCCATCACCGGTCTATCCCATTCCCCCACCCCCCTCCCCTCTGTAGCCCTCAGTTTGTTTCTCATAGTCCATAGTCTCTCATGTTTCATTCCCCCTTCTGATTACCCCCCCTTTCTTTATCCCTTTCTTCCCCTACTGATCATTCTAGTTCTTATGTTCCATAGATGAGAGAAATCATATGATAGTTGTCTTTCTCTGCTTGACTTATTTCACTAAGCATTATCTCCTCCAGTGCCGTCCATGTTGTAGCAAATGTTGAGAACTCATTCTTTCTGATTGCTGAGTAATATTCCATTGTATATATGGACCACAACTTCTTAATCCAGTCATCTGTTGCAGGGCATCTCGGCTCCTTCCACGATTTAGCTATTGTGGACATTGCTGCTATGAACATTGGGGTGCATATGGCTCTTCTCTTCACTACGTCTGTATCTTTGGGGTAAACACCCAGTAGTGCAATGGCTGGATCATAGGGTAGCTCAATTTTTAACTTTTTAAGGGACCTCCACACGGTTTTCCAGAGTGGCTGTACCAACTTGCATTCCCACCAACAATGTAGGAGGGATCCCCTTTCTCCACATCCTCTCCAACAATTGTTGTTTCTTACCTTGTCTATTTTTGCCATTCTAACTGGCGTAAGGTGGTATCTCAGTGTGGTTTTGATTTGAATTTCCTTGATGGCTAATGGTTTTGAACATTTTTTCATGTGTCTGTTAGCCATTTGTATGTCTTCATTGGAAAAGTGTCTGTTCATATCTTCTGCCCATTTTTTGATTTATTTGTTTCTCGTGTATTGAGTTTGAGAAGTTCTTTGTAGATCTTGGATACCAGTCCTTTATCTGTAGTGTCATTTGCAAATATATTCTCCCATTCCGTGGGCTGCCTCTTAGTTTTTCTGACTGTTTCCTTGGATGTGCAGAAACTTTTAATCTTGATGAAGTCCCATAAATTCATTTTATCTTTTGTTTCTCTTGCCTTTGGGGATGTGTCATGAAAAAGGTTGCTTTGGCTGATGTCGTAGAGGTTGCTGCCTATGTTCTCCTCTAGAATTTTGATGGATTCCTGTCTCACATCGAGGTCTTTCATCCATTTGGAGTTTATCCTTGTGTATGGTGTGAGAGAGTGGTCAAGTTTCATTCTTTTGCATGTAGCTGTCCAATTTCCCATCACCATTTATTGAAGAGACTGGCAAATCAAAGACCAACCTTGCTTGTCTTAGGAATTTATCTTGAACTGACCATTTGCCTTGGGAAAAGGGTGAAAAATAAGAGATTTGTGACCCTTTATTTCATGATCCAAAACCAGGACCTAAGACTGAGTTTAACATTATATTCTGGGCTTGGAGGTTGACCTGGATACTCGTTCTGTAAATGGTCTTTAAAGGAAAATGTATTACAGATGCTAAGCAACCGGCTTACAAAGGAACGTTGGAGCCCCCCCCCCCCCCCGTTTTCTTACGTTGAGGACGACCTCAATTCCTGTGTCATGGTCCTCTCCGAGAAGATATAAATGAGCTCCTTGCTGGTATTCTAAAGGTGAATATTTAAGATGATCTTCCCCATTAAGAAACTGTACTGAAGCCATTAAAGTCAAAATTGTTCTCTACTCTGCCTACTGAGATTTTCCAAGAGGTATATGCAGAGTGGTCGAATATTCTTTGCAAATGTTTGGTCCAATTTGTCTCACATTGTTAGTCGCCTTGTTCTCCCTTCTAATGAATTGTGACCTGAGAGGCTGGGAGATTGAATCTGTCCCCATTCTGGGGACAAGCTAAGAAAGCCTGCTGAGAGCCGCCAGTACTGTGTATCATTTTGGTGTTTGAGGTAAAATATAAAAATAAATTGGTTCCCCAAAGAAAGATATCAAATGCATACTAAAAAACTCTTGCTGTCTGCCATTCCCATCCAACTCCCAGCAACGCTGCAATAAAAGTGACTGATTTGTATTCCCTTGTATCATCTTGCATGTTCTCCCTCTCCACCCAGCCCGTCTGTGGCTTTCTGCAGACAGTACCCTGCACGGTTACTGTGAATGGAGCATGGCCTGCTGGGGAAGAAAATCAGTGATCAGTTTTTTTCTCTTTCTGTTGGAGGCAGGCGTGCTCCGCTCCATTGAAGAAAGTTTCCAGTAGATTATGTTGTAGCTTTCACTGAAATTAAGCTTTTTATAAGACTTAACCTATAGGGGCGCCTGGGTGGCTCAGTCGGTGAAGGGTCTGCCTTCAGCTCAGGTCATGATCCCAGGGTCCTGGGATCGAGCCCCACATCGGGTTCCCCGCTCAGTGGAGAGCCTACCCCACCCTCTCTCTCCGCCCTTCCCCCTGCTGGTGTGCCCTTTCTTTCTCTCTCTCTATCAAATAAAATAAACAAAATCTTAAAACAAAACAAAAAAAAAGCCTTAAGCTATAATGCCTCTGTTTTCCTCCTTCAGTTCTCTCCTCATTCCCATTGCTCCTTTTTGACCCTCTTATATGCTCCCGGGCAATATCTCTTCAATATTTTAGGCACTTTCTTTATTTCTTTTGGTCTAGAAACACTAAACCATGTGTTAACATTTTACCGCAAACCTCTTTTTCCTCCTCAGTAATAACTACAAGTAATTCTGCCCCACCCTACTCGCATACACCAAGTTTTGTTGGTTTAGATGTTGTGGGTAGTAAAGTTTTAATGACCCAAAGCACATTATGCCAATGGAGTCTTATATCATGTTTTCAATGGCAATTCTCTTAGTTTAGGACAAGAATAGGTGTTTCACCAGCTTGGTTTATGAAATTCCAACTCTCTGTCAGTCTGCGCCTGTGGACTTTGATTAGGGGCTGGATTTAAAGAGATAGCTCCACCCAGAGCGTTTCAGTAGAGGGGAGAAATGGAATGACTGGGAAACTGGGAGATGGTCTTGATTATTTTTCAGCGGGAAGCTTTCTGTTTCACAGCTAAATGTTTTGATCCCAGCCTGAACAGCTGCTCTCTCACTTGACTTTAAAGAGAAAGGAATCTGTGCTTAATGGGTATGATTTTTTTCCTTTGAAGGTGATGAAGTTCTAGAACTAGACGGGGGTGATGCTTGTACAACATCGCGAATGTACTAAATACCGTTGAAATATACACTTTGAAATGGTGAATGTCATGTTCCATATATTTTGCGACAATAAAAAAGGAAAGAATCTGGGGGGGGGGAGAACAGGACAAAAATTACAAAGAAGACCAAGTCCCCCTTCGTGACCCCCAACTGCCCTTTTCCTACTCATCTGCCAGCCTCTAGCCCTCCTTTCCCTAAGTGTATGATAATGCTTGCTCTGCTCTGTCTATACGGAGACGCTTTTTTCTGTGTCTTTCTGGTCTGCCTTTCTGACTCAGTGCTGTATGTTGCTTGGATCAGATCTACATTGTCTCCTCAACCTTGCCAGCAATCTCATAAATGCTCATTCTGTTTACAGTGTAGGAACATACCCACCTTTTGGATGCCAATGTTTCTACTGAAATGGCTCTGTCTTTCACAGAAAGCAATCAGTGTGGAACACAACAGTGGAAACCAGGAGGATTGTGGCATAGCGTGCTCTTGGTAAAGAAGCGTGGGGTTTGGGAGGAATCAACCCTATGACTTAGCATATGCCATGGTAAAAGTGAATTATCACGAACTTCAATTTTTTTGTCTATAAAAATGGGATTAAGACCTGTCACAGAAGGGAGTTGTGACATTTAAAGATGACTATGTTTAAAATGGTGTTACATACGAGACACATTCGATAAATATGAGCTCCCTCTCCTGTTTTGTCTAACTCTGTCACTAATTGAATACAGAATCATTCCCAAGTTCTTGAACCTTTTTAACTTCCGTTTCGTCTGAGTAAAACAAAGGAGAAGAACAATGGTTTAACAGTAAGACAGAAGATGAGTAGATTTTGAACAACACCAAAAAGCTGCACCTCTCTAAAATTCCTCTGGGCTATTTTCATTTTAGGTCATGCAGGACTCAGTAGTGTGCACACCCTTAACTTTCTCATTTCATGAAGACTGGGTCCATTATGTAATCCTGTTTTATTTTATAGAAATGGCAACTGGCCATTTCCAAAATTCACACAGAATCATATGCTATGATCTTGAATTATAGAAGCAAATCTATTGAGCACATGCTTGTCTTACAAGGAGCAAACACACAGAAAGATAGAACTTCTTTTTATTTGTTTTTTTATAGATTTTTTCAAAACATTAATGTATTTATTTGAGAGAGAGAGCAAACGCATGCATGAGTGGGGGGAGGGGCAGAAGGAGAGACTCTCAAACCAACTCCCCACTGAGTGCAGAGCTCAATCCCATGACCCGTAAGATCATGACCAGAGCCGAAACCAAGAGTCTGACACTTAACCAACTGAGCCACCCAGACGCCCCAGAAAGATAGAGCTTCTAAAATATTTTGAATTTTTCTTGTTCAAGTCAGCCTACATACCATCATCTTAGGGAGTCTTTCATCAAACTGCTCAATTTTTGTTTTTGTTCCTCTAGGTTGATAGAAAATGCACAATTTCACCATTATGTATTTTGAAGTTCTTGGAATAAAAATATATGTGAGTTAACACTGAATGTCTTTTTTGTAAATATTTTTGTGCCCGCAATATGTACTGGTTGTTTCTAATATGTTACTCAAAAATTCCTTCTTTTGTCTACTCAACCACTCACATGGAAAAATTGATCCAACAAAAAAACGTATGATTTGCCAAACATTGTGTTTCTTCTCATGGACTTTGTGGTCTCATAGGGCACATAGATATTAACATACCTTATAAATTAATAAAAATTACACTCTAAGATATGCCACAAGTAAAGGTCCATGGTGCTACGAAACTGTCTAATATGGACACGAACCTAAAGCCATAGGTGTCAGGAAAGGGTTATTATTAGGTTATCTTTTCATGATGCCACACGGAAGCCTTCACTTAATTTTTATATTCTAAGTTGGATAATGGTACTGCTGTTCATTCAGTCACCTACACTTGAATTTCACAATCATCATTGATCCAGCCTTCTTAGACTTCGGCTACCTTCAGTCAATCGCTATTGCCTATCCTTCTTCTGGGCAGTATCTCACACCTCTTAGCTTTTCTTTCCATTTGTAGTGTTGCTCCCCATAATCATTAGCTATTGCCCCTTAGTTGGACTACTAGCAGCACAGTGGTCAGTGTAAATAGGCTTGCTTCTGCCCTTTTCGCTCTTCCAATCTTTTCTAGTCACTGAGGCCAGAAGAATCTTTATAAAATTGCCTCAACCACAGGTTAGCAACCTGACCCTAACTGGGTGACTGTGATGTGTGGAGTGGTTGAAAACCACTGCCTCGACACACCTTTTTAGCCCTATTTCCCTCTGCTTGCCTACACATACACAGGACCACAGCGATTTCTTAAATACCATCTGCCTTTTCTGTTTCTTCGTATACTCTACTGTTCCCTCTGTGTAGAATGGCCTCTCCTCCTTGCTTGTCTGCCAATGACAATCTTTGTGGTTGCTGTTTTTTAAGATGTTATTTATTTATTTGAGAGAGGGAGGGAGAGAGAGAGAGACAGAATGAGCAGGGTGGAGGGGCAGAAGGAGAGGGAGAAGCAGACTCCCCACTAAGCAGGGAGCCCAATGTGGGGCTCGATCCCAGGACCCTGGGCTCATAACTTGAGCCAAAGGCGGACATTTCACAGACTGAGCCACCCAGGCGCCCCTACAATCCTTGTTTTTGAAGGTTTCATTCCAGAGCCACTTCCTCCATTGGGCATTCAAAACTCATAGCTGAATTTAAGTAAATAATCTGCTAAAAGATAGTTTTGTTACTATTTTTAGAATTGTATGGCTTTTTGTTCAACATTTTATTTCACCAGATTTTCTTATCAATTTGTAGACTTTCATTATTTATTTATTTAAAGCTTGACTCCTCCGAGTGTAATTTTAATATACTCTCTACTGAATTCTTACAATATAATTTGGAATAAAATTCAAGGAACAATAATAGCAGTAGGATTCCAAGTCCAATGTACTATAGGCTGATCTTAAAATAGAGTCCAGAATAATGGTCCCCATTATCAGCTTTAGGACTGAAAGAGACCAAGAAATAAATAAGATGTAATGGGAAGCGGAAAAAAGTCTAGTTCATTTTATGGTGCCATTCCTATTTCTCTGTATTCAGTCAGCCACGGCCATTTCTTACAGCTGAATAAATAAAGCAAAACATAAGAACTAGCGTCTTAAAACATACAGAAAATTCAGTAATAATCACAGGCAAGAATATTCTTTCAATTGAAATGACTGCAATTTTGTCGACATAGTTTTTCTCCGAAGTCAAAAACGCCCATATTTTAAACCACTTTTCACATACAGCCTCTTCTCCAGTAGTTACAGGGCTCCATTAATGGGGAGACAAGGGGAAAACATTTCCTTTCGAACTTATTATATGACTTGGGTCAGGGGTTTCACCATATCTTCACTGGGTCCAGCTGATCGTCTCCTCTCCAGGGCAGGCTCTGACGCAAAACTACTGAACTATGTCCAACGTGTAGAATTTAACGTGTCTAAAGCAGGATCCGATATATTGCAGAGACGACGCTTTCCAAACCATTGACATGGTGGGCTCACCGTCATCCTAGTCCTAACTGGAGATTGCATGGGACAGCTTCAGTTCCATCTCTGACCTAATTCACCATCTTTTGATGAGCTAATTATCCATAATGGGTCTCTTTTCTCTGGTCATCCTGGCCAGTTTCTCACTGCATTTGCTCGCTCCTTCGATTTCTCTAAACTGCTAGTGTGTTTGATAATGTGGAGATGAACAACCTCAGCAATTACCAGGCATAACTGTAACTACATGAGGTCCACACAGGGAAAATAAGTGATCTAAACTTGAGAAATGATACAAAGCAGATCATAGGTTATTTCAATCAGACAGATACACGTGCTATGTGATGTTTGTTCATTATACCGACGTGATACAAGGCGTGTAGTCAAACATGCCCTATACTAGTCTGAAAACACGATCCCTAAAAGCCATAAAGTTTCGTTGTAGTATTTGTAGTTAAGCATCCATTCGTATGTTCTTATGTTTGAGATTGCGTCAGAAAGGGCTCTTTTTCTCTGTGAGAATGCTAAAACGAACACATCTCCTAGTAAACGATCATGAAGGCAAGTAGAAAAGCCTGCCAAACATACTCTCATACTGTTGCACAGAATCAGTGTTATTTGGAATACATTAGAACAGTGGCCTCTTAAACTATAAAAAGTAATGTATATAGTATTTTTATCAATGTGGCAAACTGACCTAACACCAAACTCTGCTCTAAGGACATATAAATACTGAATAAAATATAGCTATTTTTTAAAAGATTTTTTTTTATCTATTTGAGAGAGAGCACAAGTAGGAGAAAGGGGCAGACGGAGAGAGAGAGAAGCAGGCTCCCTGCTGAGCAAGGAGACCAACATGGGGGTTGAACCCAGGACCGTGGGGTCACGACCTGAGCCAAAAGCAGACACTTAACTGACTGAGCTACTCAGGTGCCTCATAGCTATTTTAATAATCATGATGAATCTTGAGAGAAAATTCCCCAGCTGAGAGAAGTCTAAAAAGAACTCAAGCTCTTGGCTCCTCCCTGTTCAATAGACAGCCCCATTTTCTGATGCAGTGTCAGCCATGTCCCCAAGACACCATGGTGAAAGCCAGAGTAAACAGATTTGGCTGTATTGGGCTTTTAACTCTGGCAAAATGAATACTGTCACCATCAATGACCCTTCATTGACCTCAACTATGTGGTCTACGTGTTCCAGTATGATTCCACCCACAACAAATTCAATGGCACAGTCAAGGCTGAGAATGAGAAACTTGTCATCAATGAAAAGCCCATTTCCATCTTCCAGGAGTGAGATCCCACCAACATCAAATGGAGTGATGCTGGTGCTGAATACGTTGTGGAGTCCACTGGGGTCTTTACCACCATGGAGAAGACTGGGGCTCACTTGAAGGGTGGGGCCAAGATGGTCATCATCTCTGCTCTTTCTGCTGATTCCCCCATGTTTGTGAGGGACGTGAACCATGAGAAGTATGACGACTCCTTTGAGATTGTCAGCAATGCCTCCTGAACCAACTGCTTGGCCCCTCTGACCAAGGTCATCCATGACAACTTTAGCATCATGGGCCACAGTCCATGCCACCACTGCCATACAGAAGACTGTGGATGGTCCCTCTGGGAGGCTGTGTCATGATATCTGAGGGGCCTCCCAGGACATCATCCCTGCTTCTACTGGTGCTGCCAAGGCTTCAGGCAGGGTCGTCGCTGAGCTGAATGGGAAGCTTACTGGCATGGCCTTCCGTGTCCCCACCCCCAAAATGTCAGTCATGGATCTGACCTGCTGCCTGGAGAAAGCTGCCAAATAAGATGACATCAAGAAGGTGGTAAAGCAGGCATTAGAGGGCCCCTCACGGACATCCTGGGCCACACTGAGGACCAGCTTGTCTCCTGCAGCTGTAACAGGGACACCCACTCTTCCACGTTCATTGTTGGGGCTGGCATTGCCTTCAATGACCACTTTGTCAAGCACATTTCCTGGTATGACAATGAACTTGGCTACAGTAACCAGGTGGTGGACCTTACGGTCTACATGGCCTCCAAGGAGTAAGAGCCCCCTGGACCACCAGGTGCAGCAAGAGCAAGAGGAAGAGAGAGGCCCTTAGCTGCCAGAGAGTCCTTGCCTCAACTCCTCTCCCAACACACTGAGAATCTCCTGACCTTTACACAGTTTGCATCCCAGCCTCCCTGAAGAAGGGGAGGGACTTGGGGAGCCCTACCTTGTCGTGTGCCATCAACAAAGCATACTGTGTCCAGGCAAAAAAAGGAACTCAAAACCAGAATGATAAGTAAGTTAGTAGTATTATGGTGATGTAAGGGCCCTCTGAATGACATATCTAACAAGCGTTCCAAAAGAAGACAGGAAGTAGGGAGAAACAGTGGTGAAAAGAGGGGAGAATTTGGGGCGCCTGGGTGGCACAGTGGTTAGGCGTCTGCCTTCGGCTCAGGGCGTGATCCCGGCATTATGGGATCGAGTCCCACATCAGGCTCCTCCGCTATGAGCCTGCTTCTTCCTCTCCCACTCCCCCTGCTTGTGTTCCCTCTCTCGCTGGCTGTCTCTCTCTGTCAAATAAATAAATAAAATCTTTAAAAAAAAAAAAGAGGGGAGAATTTAAGGAAGACATGAGTACTCAAATCGAAAAAGCGAAGCTCCAACGGAGATAAAACAAATTAAAGTGGTATGTGGAAACAAGGTAGGAAAACTGTAGAGTAGCAAATGCAAAGAAAAGTTTACAAATAATCCGAGGAAGTATATATTCCCCCAACAAAATGGCAACCATACAGACAATAGATCTCATATCAACAGCACCGGCCAGAAGACAGTGGACATCCATCATCCAACAGCTGAGGGAAAATAACTGCCCGCCTAAGGCTGCTAAATATTCAAGAGTGAAGGTGAAAAAAGATATTTTCAGACAAACACTGAATGAGTTTACCACTCACGAATGCTTACTGAAGGTGGGACTAAAGATCATCCTAAAATGAGAAAAAGGCTGAACCTTGAAGGAAGTAATGGAAATGTGAAAGGGCAGTGGTGAACAAAGAAGTGGACACCTATGTGAGGAAAGCTTGTGAGGCATCACTTGTCAAAAGTATACTACAAGGAACACTTCAGGCAAGTTTAAAAACAAGTTGGGGCTTCCACTTCCAGGAAGACAGAGATGGATTTTCCCTATTCCCCCTGCTAAGTACAATTGAAAATGCCGGACATTATATATATTAAAAAAACTGGAAGGCGGAAAAGCAAGCAAGTCAGTTATGGACTTTGGGGACCAAGGAATGATACACTGGTGAGTTCCCAAACGGAAAGATAGATACATGATAGAGAAACGTAGAAATAGATATATCTCCATCCCGTGAATATGAAGCAGACAAAAAAGCTTCAGTGAGACTTATTGTCTCTAGCCGAAGAACCAGGAAGGGGGGAGCTTAATAAGACAAGAACCTTTTAGACAACAACCAGTCTACCGCACTCAGACACCACGGAAGAAACTGTAACCTGACTCCCACCCATGAGAGCAAAGGCTGAAGGGGGAACCTAGACACTCACTCTCACAAAGCTGTAACAAGGTTCTCTGACACCACTGCTTAGGCGGTTCAGACAAAGCCACATTAAAAACAGGGACTTTTATGCCCACTGCCTGTTAATGAATCCCACCTCCATGGTGTCAGAGGGCACCCCCCCCACCACGTGGGGAGACTGAGCTTACGCTCCACGCACCATCAAGGAGGCATTGCGCTCCCTCCCTGCTGGAGTTGTGTAAGAGGAGGCCTCTTGGAGAGTCAGGACTTTTACCATTTTGTAAAGGAAATGAAGGGACCCTACCCCATGGTGTCAGTGGAAACCACAAGGCTGCAAGTTCAATCCTATCCAACAGAAATGAGTGCACCCCACTCCAGTGCCGGTGTCAGTGGAAACCAAGCTGGGAACCTTTACTTTTACTCCGCCTTACAGTAATGAGGCAGCACTTCCTCTTCCCCTGCCAGAGTAGTGTCAGAAAAAAGAGAAAGTCAACAAAAAACATACTAAGATTTCAATAAGATCCAGAGCCTCATAAGATAATATGAAAATGCCCAGCTTTCAATAGAAAATCCTTCATCATACTAAGCATTAGAATGATCTCAAACAGAATGAGAAAAGACAATCATTAGACGCCAAGGTCGAGATGAAAGAGATGTTAGAATTATCTAAAAGGAAAAAAAATGGCACCCCATAAATGTATACCCAGCAAAAGTACCCTTCAGGAATAAAGAGAAAATAAGGCATTCTCAGATGAAAGAAAAACGAAGAGAATTCATTGCCAGAAACACGGTCTAAAAGAATGGCCAGAAGAAGTTCTCTAAACAAAAGGGAAACGATAAAAGAAAGAACCTTGAAGCATCAAGAAAGAAGAAAGAACATGGCAAGCAAAAATATGGGTAAATACAATACGTGTTTCTCTGTCTGAGTTTTCTAAATTATATTTGCTGGTTTTAAAAAAGTATATAACACTGGTGTGGTTTTAAATGTATACAGAAGAAATATTTAGGACAACTATATTATAAAAGGGGGAGGGAAATGAGGCATAAAAGGAGGTAAGGGCTCTACACTTCACTCCGAATAATAAAATAAGGACACCAGTAGAAACCTCAATCAAGGGACATTCTACAAAATATCACACTGTCTACCAGAGCCTAAGGCTAAATGTATCATGATTTCCTGGATGAGATCCTGAAATAGAAAAAGGACATTAGATTTCAAAAAACTGAGGAATCTGAATAAAGTACAGACTTCAGTTTAAAATAATGTACAAATATTAGTTCATTAATTGTGGCAGATTGACCATACTAATGTTCATAATAGAGGTCAGATTATATGAAAACTCCCTCTACTATCTTTTCAGTTTCTCTGTAAATGTAGAGCTATTCTAAAATTAAAAGTTTCCTCTAAAAATTGCTACGCCATAAAAAAAAATTTATGCTCAAGGACTAATTTCATTCAGACCACGTTCTCTGAATACAATGTGGTAATAGAACAATAGGAAAGAGACTATAAATATCTAAAATGATTATGGAGATTAGGGGCGCCTGGATGGCTCAGTCAGTCAAGCGTCCAGCTCTTGATTTCGGCTCAGGTCATGGTCTCGGAGTCCTGGGATGGAGCCCCACATTGTGCTCTGTGCTCAGCAGGGAGGCTGCTTGAGGATTCTCTCCTTCTCCCTCTGTCCCTCCCCCCACTCGTTCTCTCTCTCTCTCTAAAATAAATATATAAATTTTCTAAAAAAATAAAATGATTATAGAGATCATAAAAATAAAGAACCATGATGAAAGCACAAAATATTTAAAAATCAGATTTGTAAAAAAAAAAAAGAATTTAATTCTTTTCTAAATAGATGAGTCAAACAAATCATAAGGAAAATGATTATATAACTATAACTGAATAATCACAAAAATAATACATATAGGAGCTTACTATACAGTTATAGTAATTAAAACAGTGTGATATTGGCAAAATAAAGCAATTAGGCTAATGAAATGGAATGAAGCCAAATGTACATGCATACATTTGTATGTACGTGAAAATTCAGCATATAACAGAGATGACATTAGAATTAGTTACGAGAGCACAACCTTTTCAATAAATGGCATTGGATCAATTGAGTATATATATACGAAGAAAAATAAAATTGGATCCCTACATCACATAATAATAAAAATCAATTCCAGATGGTTTTAAAGTCCTAATGTGAAATAAAACTTTTAGACAAAATACAGGAGACTATCTTTATGATTTGGAAATGTCAAAGGCTTTTTAACACAGAAACCCAAAGCTCAAACTACAAAGTAAGAGATGAAAGTTTGAGTATGTAATAATTTAAATTTTTCTGTATCACAAAAGACAAGGTTAAATTAGAAGATATGACTGGGAGAAGACATTTCCAATACATATAAACCAAAAAACACATTGGAGATCAAGAATCCATAAAGAGCTCCTATATATTTGGGTTTTTTTTAAGCAGTTAAAAGGTGGTCAAAGAATATGGACAAGCATTTCGCAGAGGATAAATACGAATAGTCAATAAACATATGAAAGGATGTTTGATCTCAATAATAATTGAAGAAATATACATTTAAATAAATATCTTTCCCACCCAACAAATTGATGAAACTTTAAATCTGGCAGTGCAAATTTAGGCAAGGATATAGAAAAACAGGTTTTCTCAAATGCTGTGCAGTTGGAGTCCAGTTGTTAAAACAATTTTGGAAAGAACTTTATTTACGTAATGGAATTCTACTCAGCAGTAAAATGAATGAACAAGGCCAATATAGATACCTCTCAAAACAAAACGAATGATAAAACAAGTTCCAAAAGAATTCATATATAATAGTAAAATGCTTATAAATTTAAAAACCTCACATGACCAAGATCCAACTTAAAAATAAAATAACCAGTTATTGAATCCGTAAAAATGAGTTTATTTGGAAATAACAGGAATTGCTGTCCCGGACATGCAAATTAAGGCAAATCATAGTCAAGTTCAAAGAACTAAGGAGCAGAGCATGCTTTTATAGAGGAAAGGAGGAAGTTGAGAAGGGTTATTTTGAACAAAAGCTCACTGGAGGAGATGGAAAGTTCAGGGTAGTGGTGGTTTCTCATTGGCTAGGTTGTTGCTAAGCAAGGAGAATAATCATTCTTCCTGCTGGGTATGGAAAGAAAGCTGTGAGGAGTGGGAGTGAGAAACCTTCCTTCATGGCTTCCCAACTACATTTTGAATTAGATTTCCTGTATTAATTTTCACAACAGTAATATAATGTAAATGGTTTATGGAAACATCTTGCTGTATTAACATAAAATAAGACATGGAGGAAACTAATGGTGGTTTTTCCAGGCAGGGAAGGCATATTGGGATAGGTTCAGAGTAAAAAGTGGGCTTCAACTGTATCTATAAGTTTTATTTTTTAAAAAAAACTCAAGCAGATATGGCAAAATCTTAATATCGGTGAAGGTGGATGGTGGATTCTTAGCACCCAGATTGTTGGAAAGAACATAAAACCTCTCCTAATCCCACCCCAGAGTTTGCCATCGTTAAACTTGTAACACATTTCTTAGAGTCTCTGTGCTTCTCCCTTGTGTTCTTATTCTCCGTAGTGTGTGTGTGTGTGTGTGTGTGTGTGTGTGTAGTAAATTGGGATCATGAAGTTTTACATGCTAATTTCTTCATCTAACATCATCTAGTAAGCATTTGAGCATTTGATATATAGCCATTTCAATACCTTCCAGTTTTTCACTACTTATATAAACAAGAAATGGCTTTCTTTTTTTTTTTTAAGATTTTATTTATTTGACAGAGAGAGACAGCGAGAGAGAGAACACAAGCAGGAGAAGCAGGAGAGGGAGAAGCAGGCTCCCCAATGAGCAGGGAGCCCCACATAGGGCTCGATCTCAGGACCCTGGGATCCTGACCCGAGCTGAAGGCAGACGCTTAACGACTGAGTCGCCCAGTGGCCCCAGAAATGGCCCTTTCTGATATGCATCTTTGGCCCCATTGCTGGATAGTTTCTTAAGATAGATTTCTGATGTGGAATTACTTGGAGATTAATACTTTAAGGCTTTTGATACCTATTTTGCTATATTGCCTTTGAGAATATTTGGGTTAATTTGCATTCCTATCAGTAAAATGAGTATCCACACTCATCACAGGGAATTAGTATCTTAACAATACTAGTCAAATATATACACCTCATTGTAATTTTCATTTCTTTGATTGCTAATTAGGTTGGGCATTATTATTTTTTTTGGTCAATTATTTCACTTCTTTTTTATGTCTCTATTAATTTCCATTAGAATATTCATCTTTCTTTGGAGTTTTCTAGTCTCTTTCCATTGTCTATATATTCCTGTTCTAACACCACACTGGGGTTAAAGTGTTTCTTTGATACATTTTTACATAAGCAAGTATCTTCTCTTTATTTTCATTGTTCAAAAATTTCTTGGCTGTCTCATGTTTTAAAACTTCCAGATGAGTGTTAAAATCATTTTCTCAAGTTTCAAAAATCCCACTGGGATTTTGATCTGAATTACAATAAACTTACATCTGAATTTTGGAAAACTTGGCATGTTTATATTGTTTAGTCTTCCTATCCAGGAACATGTTATTCTTCGACTTTTATGTAAATCTTGTATCTCTCCCAGTAAAGTTTTGTCGTTTTCTTCAGCCAATTTTTAATTGTTTGTTTCTGGGTATTTTGTACATGATGTTGCCATTTTAAGTGATCTTGTTTCCCTGCTATATTTTCTAACTAGTTATTATCAATATTTAAGAAAGCTCTTGAGTTTGTTCATTTCCTTTGTATTTGGGCATTTGACTAAACTCTCCCGTTAGTTCTAAGATTTTTAATGCATAACCTTTTAGATTTTCTACGCAGATATTTCTTGTTGCATTGGCTGGAATTTATCTGCCATTATTAAATAACTGTAACTATGAAGCATGCTTGCCTTGTTCTTAATTTTGATTATAATGTCTCCAGCGTGTCCCTGTCTCTGATGATGTTACTGTTTTCATCTCAGTATCATAATATTAAGAACCTATTCTTTAATGCGTAGGCTTTTAAAGAAATAATGCTTAGCTTCATTAATCCAGAAATGGGTGTTGAAATGTAGCAAATGTCCCTTTTGGCCATGTATTGAGATAGTCTAGTAACTCAGTTTTCTTTTGAAAAGAAATACCTCTGGGTATGATATAGTAAGAGATTTCCTAATGTTGTCAGGTTGACATTCTGGAATAAATTGTACTTGGTGATATTATTTTCTTTTTAATACTGGCCATATTTTATTGGCTTAATGCTTAATGTTAGTTTTTTTTAATTTTAAAAGAATCAGTCTTTTTTATTTTTTTTAAAGATTTTATTTATTTGAGAGAGTGAGCGAGGGAGAGTACACGAGCAGGGGCAGAGGGAAAGGAAGAGGGAGAAGCGGATTCCCCTGATAAGCAGGGAGCCCAACGTGGGGCTCGATCCCAGGACCCTGGGATCATGACCTGAGCCAAAGGCAGATGCTTAACCAACTGAGCCACCCAGACACCCCAAGAATCAGTCTTTAATTTCTATGTGTTATCTTTGGTACAGTTTTTTATCAGGGTCAGGTTAACTTCAAAAAACGTGTTCAGGAGCCTTTCTCCTTTAACCATGGTGTGATTTTTTAGAAATAATTACTGGCTAATTACATATTCCATGAAAATATGAAAAAAAGCCATAAATAATCAGTCTGGGAATTTAAATAGAGCTTCTCAATAGAATATAAGCCACAGAGAGGAATTTTTCTCTCTTGTTCACTACTATATTTCTACTATCTAGAACAGTTCCTACCATAGCACAGGTATTCGGTAAATATTTGTTGAATAAATGTAATGGATAGTATCCTCAGACCTTTTGTAGTATGGTTTGGAAGGTTTCCTTCTTTCTGAATTATTCTGTATTTTGCTCAATAAAGCTTTTTTAGTGTATCACTTAACGCACACATGCACACACATAAACACCCCCCCCCCCAAAAAACTGGTTTATTTTAGACAACCAACGTATAGGTGTTACTAGAAAGATCATGTATTGTGCTTGAATTCCTCACTGGTATTAAGAACAATTATTAAAATTTTCTAAAATTTTCCAATATTACAAGTTTTAACAAGGCTGTAAATTATATTTTAAGAAAATTTTCAAGCTGGCATTTCAGTTTCAGGGATAGACATAACGAATTGTTAGTCTCAATTTGAGATGGACATGTAGCTCATTCTCTTAGTAAAAAAGCTAAAAGCAATTTCTCTTCCAAATCCCTTAATACTTTCCAGAACACATTACAGATCTAAAGGTCACTTAAAATAAGCCCTAAATGTCACTTAAAATAAAACTATGTCACTGAAAATAAAATATCAAATTTAAGCATCATTGCTCGGATTATCTAATCGTTTTCTTTTGCCTATATTACAACATGAGGGGTGATATGGGGGTAGAGGAGCAAAAAATGTTTCAGGTTGGGATTGATCATAATATATACAGTTTTTATTCCCTTTCTTTTAAAACAAAGAGAAGAAATATGGTCTGATAATGTTAACTCAAATATGATTAATTTTAAAGAGCATGACCTCAGCAAAACAGTATGGTAATTTTCATGTAGTGATTTCTAGATTACGGTGTCGTAGATCAATGATCTGTGGTATATTTCACAAATACAACATACCACTTATTTATTTGACTCTGGATATATGGTAAAATTCGAAATGAAAGGAAGCTGTGATTGAACAGTATAGAGCAACCAAAAAATGAAATAAACCTACAATGCCCTCTGTTGATGAAATGTGTGACTACAGAATGCATGATCAGAAAGGACAAATTCAACCTGCTTCTTAGTTCATTTTTGTATCAGTTTAAAGTAGTTTCTCTAAAGTATGTCTTAATTTAATTTCATAAAATGAATGTTCCGTTTCTATAGCAGTCAGCACAGAATTATATAAATTAATAGGAAAAAAATCAAAATCAAAATGGTTAATGCAGTAGTTCCAGTCACCTGGCCTTGAACGGGTATGATCTAGTCTGGCCTTGTTCCAGGAAAACAGCAATAGAGAGGGAAGAACCATTTTTAGAGAATTTCAACTAAGGCAGAGTGGAAGAGGTAGATGGGTGGTTTTCTGAACAAGTCAGATTGCTATTCTCCCCCTCATTTTCCCTCATCTTCAAATATCGGCCAAGTCCTTGCAAATGATGGAGTTCACCTATGGCTTATGGGTGCAAGGATGGGTTGGTACCCTGAAACAAAATCTCAATCCCCTCTTCTAGCAGGTGTTACAGAGACTGATAGACATCCTTTGATAACTCTTCTCCCTCTCCTTCTTAGTAACACGATCATAAATTTTGGTTGGGCATATTGGTACCCAGCATAAACACTATATTTCTTAGCCTCCTCTGTGGCTAGATTTGGCCATGTATCTACATTCTGGCCAGTAAAATGAAAGTGGTAGGAACATATGTAACTTCCAGGAAATGTCTTTAAAAGAGAGGACGCACGTCCTTCTTCACCTTTTCCACCAGCCTGGTAAGCAAGGACCGTTCGGCAACCATCTTGGAACTTAGAACATATATGTTGAAGATGACGAATCAATAAATATAACAAATTTAGTGTTCTCAATACATTTATGAATCTCCCCTACTCATGCTGGACTGCCTGTCTCTTAATCAACTTTTTTTTTTGTTAAGTTATTATTTTGCATCTTAGCTACACCTGAATCTAAACCTAAATGAAAGAAAAAAGAGTATTGGGTAAAAAATGTCAGACTATGACACCATCAAGCATTATGACAAGTTGCTTTATAACGATTGTTTGCACAACTTTTACCACATTATTCAAAAACATTTGCATTAAATTTCCATTGAATGTGTTAAAGATACATTGTATAAACCTAGGGTAAATTTTATTGTTACAGAATGAAAAATATTGTAGTATTTTCTGGATGCCAATTACCTTACTTTTGTGGTTATGTTGACTCATTTGTTCAGGACGGTTTCCTTGAAAATACGGGTTGAAAATAGGGCGTCCTTTTATGTGCAAAGGATTACTCTGAGAAAACGCAGGTTTAATTCTACACGCCTACTACTCTTCCTTCAAAATCAAATAGAAATGGGCTCACATCTTCCAGACACCAGAAGCTACCATACTTTGAGCTGAAGATGCATGACATTGTTATGGACGTGGTTAAATATGGTAGCATAACCCAAGAGAAGCTCCCGAGCAATGGCAGAACCTCCATAGCACAACTAAAAGGGGCAAACACTTCAATTACAACAACAATATCTTAATATCATTTGATATCCCCTCTGTCAATTTCACAGCTAGAGAAATGATGGGTTGCTTGTCAATGGACCTGATGGTGAACACAGACAGATTTAATATGTATATATGTAAACTGCTGCCAAGACATCTCCATTTATTCATCTTTTCAACACAGGCACAGAAAATTAATACCATAGACTATCTAACTTGTGATTCTTCTCTATTTGGGGATAAACATATTGAGGCAGTATGATGAGAGGACCCCAGATTAAGAGGCCTGGTTTTCAGTTTACTTATTTTGAGAACTTTTTTTTTTTAATTTTACTTATTTTTCTTTCAGAGAGAGAGTGAGTGAGAGAGAGCACAAGTTGGGGGAGGGGCAGAAGGAGAGAGAGAAGCAGACTCCTGTGCTGAGCAGAGGGCCAGATGTGGGGCTCCATGCTGGGGCTCGATCCCAGAACCCCAGGAGCACGACCTGAGCAGAAGTCAGCCACTTAACCAACTGAGCCACCCAGATGCCCCTAATTCTGACACCTTAAGCAAAGCAATTAATTCATACCAACTTCCTCTGCCTTAAAATGGGAATTACACTTGTCACACCTACCACACAGGATTGTTGGGAGGGATTAAATGAAATCATGTAAATGAAGATGCTTTGGAAATCATAGAAATGGCAAACAAATGTAAGAGCATTACCTTTCTATCCAGATTACTAGAGATAGCAAAGTGTTTCCATGATTAAATTGACTATGTAACAAAATACACTTATCTAACTTCCATCACCATAGAAAGCACTGTCAGTGCTCCCACTATAATGTAAAAATTACATCTATTCAAACACCAGCCTTGGAAACACTCACCAAGTTGCCCACAAATATTTCATAATAATATCCAAATGGCTGAAGAATCTGGTATTTTCAAGTTTAATATTATATGATGTATATGTCAGGACTTGAGGAAAATTGTAGTAAAATTTATGCATGATGATCCTTTTTTTTCCCTGATTCTATCCTACTCCCTACCCTCATACAACTCTAGTAAACCTATTTTCTCATTTTACCCCGTTCCACCAGCAGAACCCCATCAAATAACTAAGGTAATCCAGGTATTTAAAAAATTGATGTCATGTACATCTTGGCATAAATTAAAATCTCACGGGGCATTTGGGTGGCTCAGTCAATTAAGCTTCTGCCTTCGGCTCAGGTCATGATCTCAGGGTCCTGGGATCGAGCCCCATGTCATGCGGCTCCTTGCTCAGCAGGGAGCCTACTTCTCCCTCTCCCCCTGCTCATACTCTCTCTAGCCATCTCTCTGTCTCTCTCTCAAATAAATAAAAAAAAATCTTTTTGAAAAAATAAAAAATAAAGTCTCAGGAGGGAGAAGTATTTTAAGTTTTATCTTTAAAATGTGGAGTAAATAAAAGCTCTCACAAGTTCCGCCCCTAAGAATTTCAGCTCATTAGTAGGGAGATTCATCTTGTCCTGTGTAAAAAATGAGTGACAAAGGACCAGCCCACGGACTTTAAAACCACATTCTGTAAGCATAGAAGATAAGCCTAGTTCTGATGGGAAATCAAGGGCAAAACATATTTTTCCGTCATTTTGCAGCAATAAGACAGGCCTCTGTAACTCCTGTCTGACCCATGTAGCTTTACCAAACAGCACTTATAGGACCGCACAAGTTTAGTTTGTTAATGGCAATTAAATAAGAAGAGTACTGCCTTTCCTTGATTCTCGATAATTTGAGCTACCCCCCCCACACACACCTGTAACCTCTCACCACTCAACCATCCTTCTAAACCACACTTGCTTGACTTGTACCCTCCTAAAGGGCTTAATTTTTCCTGTTGCACCAAGAGGCAGGTATCCAATTCCTGAAACTGTATCTGTGTACTGGATCTCCATCAATGCCAATGACCTACCTGTGTCTAATGCCCACCAACACACTTCATAATATCAAACACATCCTTTCTGAGATACTGAAAAATTAATACTCTTATGGGGCACCTGGGTGGGCGTCTGCCTTCAGCTTAGGTCACGATCCCAGAGTCCCAGATAGAGAGCCACGGGCTCAGCAGAGAGTCTGCTTCTCCGTTGGCTCCTCCACCCCGCCCGCCACTTGTGCTCTAGCTCTCTCTCACTCTCTCTCTCAAATAAATAAATAAAATCTTTTAAAAAATTAAGAATTAATAGTATTACTAAAATCTGAATAATCTTTCACATTTCATAAGATTCAGCAAATCAATAATATTTCACGTTTTGCAAAGTTTCTGATAGTCACAGTACCTAAACAATAACCAAAAGGATGAGGTCTTCATTGACTACACTGACTTATAAAAGAATGGGTACTTGCGAAAACATGTGTTCTACACAATGTCTTCACGTTGAACTCATGTTGTTAGGGGCCCAAAGAAGGAATAGTCATTAGCAGAAAGACCTGGAAGGCACCTTTCTCTTCTGCATATATAAATAGGAAAAGGCACTGACAGGAAAATGCAAATTTTTCCTTTTATCCACAATTGTTCACAAAAATAACAGATTTGTCAGAAACGTTTCATAGCACAAAGCAAGATTTTTTGAGGGAGGGGAATAGAGTGAATTTTTATTTGTGCTAATGTAAAAAGTAAAATTCTCACAAGGGGAGAGAAGTAGTAAAGAAATACAGATATATGATGATTAAATTAAATTAATTTGCAGCAGAGACCATTGAAACAGCATTTTATAATTGAAAAAGTGCATTCCTGCCAATGACCAAGATGTACAAATTTTGAAACATTTGTAGCTAATATTTTGAAAGCATAGCAATAAGCAATAATAATTATTAGGAACTTAACTTTTTAAAAAGATGATTTAATTTTAGGCCAGAAACACAGGGAGTTTACAAAATATTTCAATAATAAAAAGTAACCTGTTCTCTGTGTACCCAGTAAGATGGTCTTTGAATAGATTAAAAACTCAAAATTTGATTTTATTTTCTGTATATTTTAATGTAATAATTTCTAGTAAAGGAGTCATAAACCACCTTTATTTCTAATCCTAACACAACTTTATATGAATGTGTTTATACATATATAAATGTATAGTTATATGATAATGTGAATCTTTCCATCTTATTTTTAAAATATAATTAACTTTATAAGTATATTAAATAAGACAATGTATAGGGTATGTTGAATTTATTATCTTAATAAAACGGTAATAATTTTTCTGATGAATTATATACATTATCTCATATGTATTCATTTCTGACTATTGGACCTAGTCTAAACTCAACCATTTATCTCTACCAGAACCAACCATTAAAATTTCTTTCCTTACAGAGAAAACTAGAAGCCAGGAAGTGAAGAACTGCCTGGCCCTTTTTTTCACCATCATACATTTCATATTACTTAGAAAATTTTCAAGTTATAATAAGCATATATTTTAAAACTATCCAAAGATTATTTATCCTATCAACTTAGAGCTATTACAGAAATAAGGGACAAGAGTAAATGAAAAATTCTGTGTAGTGACCAATGCATTATATACTTTTCTTGCTTAGAAATTGTCCAGATAGCCACAGAATATTTACTAATTAACTCAATTCAATATGAATTTAAGGACATAAAGTTAACTAAAGACGTGGAACTTAGAATTTAAGCCAACACATTAAGACTTTATGATTTTAGCATTATAAAAATTCACAAGACTAAGCTCTTTAATATACCCATTATTGCAAATTCATTTAGTTCACAAAATTTTGCATTTTAGTAATTTAAAACTGCTTGTGGAAACAATGCTGACAATTTATTTGACCTATAAAACAAAAGAGGAAATTTAAATATTCTAAACCTTCATAAATTAAAGTCTTAAACTATCTAGAATAGTATATCTTTATTATTTTTACATAGTGGTGAAATCAGGGAGAAGACAAAAAATTGCTATTAAACTAAAATTAAGTCACTGTGATTTGTCCAAAGTGTCATCTTCTTATTTGGAATATTACATGAACTATTTCCCGATATAATTCATAACACTCTTTACTCTTGAAATCATTCCCAAAACAACTGAATGTCCCATTTTTCTGTCTATTTTGTTACCTAGCAACCTATGCCAATAGACAATTTGGCATCTAATGAACAGGAGGTAACAAAATTAAAAGTTAATAATATGTGTGACATTCATTCCATAATTTGTTTTTGTTTTTCTCTTAGTTTCTCACAGGCGGAGAGACTCCATACTTTTTTTAAGACTTATTTATTTATTTACTTATTGAGAGAGAGAGAGAGGGTGGGAAGGGGTAGAGGGAGAGAATCTTTCAAGCAGACACCTGGCTAAGCACAGAGCCCCATGTGGGGCTCAATCTCATGATCCATGAGATCATGATCTGAACCAAAACCAAGAGTTGGACACCTAACCAGCTGAGCCACCCAGGTGTCCCAGGACTCTGTACTTTCAATTATTTCTACCAGTTGTCATATTTTATTTATTTATTTTTCCAGTTCCCATATTTTATTATTATTTTTTTTTAGTTTTATTTACTTATTTGAGAGAAAGTGAGAGAGGGAAGGAACACAGAGGGAGAGGGAGAAGGAGACCTCCTGCCGAGCAGGGAGCCCAACGTGGGGCTCCATCCCAGGACCCCGAGATCATAACCTGAGCCAAAGGCAGATGCTTAACCCACTGGGCCACCCAGGCGCCCTTCCAGTTGTAGTATTTTAAAAATCAATTGTTAGTGGGCGATATCAACAAGATGGTGGAATAAGAAAACCCCAGGTCCCAGACCCTCTTTTCCCCCTGGAGATATCAAACAACTACAGAATGACTAAAATAACTTTATAGGAAATCTGTAAACCAATGAAAGATCTATAGCAACCAAGTGATTGCCCAATCAAGAAAAAAAAACACATGAAAACTAGTGGGAAATTTTGCAGCCTTTTGCTCACTCTTGCCTCCTCTCTCCCTGCACAATTCTTGGTTCCATCCATCAGGTAGAAGCAGAGTGAAACTTGTTTACAGGGATTTGGTCTGTCCTTGGGCTATTGGAGTGACTGGTTTATGTCTTGCCTGACTTGAAGCTCAGTTGAGGAACAGCAGAAACTTTTGGATCTCGGTCTGGAAGTCATGCAAGACAACGGAGAGTATCTTGGCATGCAAACACTACAGGGGTGTGCAGACCTGCGGATGCCTGGAAGCCAGAGAGTCTAAGTAGAGGAATACGATAGAACGTCTAAGGCCCCAAGAAGCTCAAGTGAGACTTTTGGGGGAAATTGAGACATTCAAAAGCAGCTGGGAAATAAAAATTAAAAAGTTAAAAAAGCACACACACAGACTCACAAAAAACACGTGCCCAGAGAAGACCCTGGGCTGATCCCAAGGTTCAGGGTCCCTCTAAATAGTGAAGGTCTTCTGTGTCGGTCTTTAAAGACTAGAAGAGGTGGGCATCTTTTCCAAAGGCCCAATTTTCAGCAAGATATCGAAAAGCATACAAAGAAACAAGAAAACGTGGCCCATTCAAAGGAACAAAATAAATCTCCAGTAATCATTCCTAAAGAACATATGCATCAGACTTACTACACAAACATTTTAAAAGAACTATCTTAAATATGCTCAAATTGCTAAAGGGAAGCATGGACAAAACCTTCAGGAATTCAGGAAAAAGATATACAAACAAAATGAGAATATCAACAAAGATAGAAATAATAAAGTATCAGATTCTGGAGCTGTAAAATACAGTAACCGAATTGAAAAGTTTACTAGAGGGGGATTCAAAAGAAGACTCAAACAGGGAGAAAAAAGGATCAAAGTTAAAGACATTGGAAATTATTGAGTCTGAGGAGTAAAAAGAAACAAAGACTTATGAAAAGTGAACAGAGCCTAAAGGACTCCTGAGACACAATGGAGTGAACCAATACCCACATTAAGGAAATCCCAGAAGAGAGAGAGAAAGGTGAAGACACATTATTTGAAGAAATAATGAGATAATTTCTCAAGTTTAAGGTAATATGTGAATATACAAACACAAGAATCTTAACAATTCCACTTAAGATTAATCCAAAGAGTCCTACACTGACGCTATTATAATTAAACTATTGAAAGCCAAAGAAGGAATAGTGAAAATAGCAAGAGAAAAGTGACTCATCGTGTATAAGGAATCCCCAATAAGATTATGGGTGGATTTCCCAGCAGAGACCTTACAGGCCAGAAGGCAGTGAGATGATATATTTAAAGTGCGGAAAGAAATAAACTGTCAACCGAGAATTCTTAACCATCTGAGCCACCCAGGCTCCCAGAGTCAACCGAGAATTCTACATTCAGCAAATACATCTGTCAATAATAAGGGAGAAATTAAAACATTTCCAGACAAACAAAATCTGAAAGAGTTCATTACAAATAGAAATGCTAAAGAGGGGCATCTGAGTGGCTCAGTCGGTTAAGTGTCCAACTCTCGACTCTTGATTTCCGCTCAGGTCATGCTCTCAGGGTCATGGGATCAAGCCCCGTGTCAGGCTCTGCACTGGGTGTGGAGCCTGCTTGAGAGTCTCTCTTTCCCTCTCTCTCTGCCCTTCCCCCCGCTCTAAAAAATAATAAATAAGTAATAAAAGAAATACTAAAAGGAATCCTTAAAGTGGAAATAAAAGGACACTAGATAGGGGTGCCTGGGTGTCTCAGATGGTTAAGCATCTGCCTTCAGCTCAGGTCACGATCCCGGAGTCCAGGGATCGGGCTCCCTGCTCAGCGGAGAGTCTGCTTCTCCCTTTCTCTCTCCCTCTGTCTCTCCCCCTGCTTGTGCTCACATTCTCTCTTTCAAATAAATAAATAAAATCTCTTTTTAAAAAAAAGGACACTACTAGATAGTAACTCCAAGCCATATGAAAATATAAAGACTTCTAGTAAAAGCAAATGCATGGGCAAATGCAAAAAAAACACAACAGTACTTTAGCGATTGGGGTTTGCATCTCCGCTTGCTATTATCTACAGGATTTAGAAAGACAAAACCATAAAAAAATAATTACGAATTTACATAAGTGGGTATTCAATATATAAAAGATGTAATTTGCGACATCAATAACATAAAGTGGAAGTAGGAAGCAGAGTTTTAAAGAGTGAAGTTTATGTATGCAATTGAAGTTCATTTGGTATCAATTTATGACAGATAATCATAACTTTAGGACGTTATATGGAACCCCCATGGTAACCACAATAAAATATCTATTGAATACACACAAAAGAAAATAAGAAAACAATCCAAATGTGTCACTACAAAACGCTGAACTAAAGGTAAAGGAGGCAAGCAGTCATGGAGAAAATGAGGGAACAAAACGCTAAAAAAGGTACAGAAAACAAATAAATAAATAAGGTGGTAAAAGTAAATGCTGCCCCACCAGTAATTACTTCACATGCAAACAGATTAAACACCCCAATCAAAAGACATATATTGGTGGAATGGGTTAAAAGCAGAATCAAAGTGTATGTTGTCTAAAAGAGAGTAATTTTAGGTATAAAATACAGAGATTGACAGTAAAAAGATGGAAAAAGATATTTCATGCACATAGTAATCAAAAGTTAAGTTGTTGATTTAAGTTCCTTTTTTTTAAAGAAAGCATTTAAACCTATCAATTTCCTGCTCAGCACTGATTTTGCTGCATCCCATAAGTTTTTATACTGTATTTTCATTTGCATTTGCATCAAGATATTTTCTAATTTCTTCTTTGACCCATTGGTTGTTTAATAGTGCGTTGTTTAATTGCCGCATATTTGTGAATTCACCAGTTTTCCTTCTGTTGATTTCCTGTTTCATCCATTGTGATTGGAAAGGACACTTTGTATGATTCAATATTTTTACATTTATTAAGACTTGTTTTGAGCGTCTGGGTGGTTCAGTCAGTTAAACATCTGCCTTCGGCTCAGGTCGAGCCCCACATTAGGCTCCCTACTCTGCGGGGAGCCTTCTTCTCCCTCTCCCTCTGCCTGTCTGTCTCTCATGAATAAATAAATAAAATCTTTTTAAAAAAAGACTTGTTTTGTGGCCTAACATATGGTCTATCCTGAAGAATGTTTTCACGTGAACTTGAGGGAAACACGCACTCATCTATTTTTAGGAAAAATAACAACTAGAAAAAGAACAAACTAAATTCAATGTTAGCAGAAAGATGAAAATAATAGATATTAGAGCAGAAATAAAGGAAATAGAGAATATCAAAACAATAGGGGGGGACCCAAACCAAGAGTTGTTAATTTGAAGAGATCTAGATGACCTGGGTTTGGTGATAACTTTTTAGACATAACACCAAAGGACCTATTCATGAAAGAAAGGATTGATAAGTTGGATTTCCTTAAAATTAAACATTTCTGCTCTGTGAAAGA
Source organism: Ursus arctos (assembly GCF_023065955.2). Classification (NCBI taxonomy): domain Eukaryota; kingdom Metazoa; phylum Chordata; class Mammalia; order Carnivora; family Ursidae; genus Ursus; species Ursus arctos. Next base: position 91,106,355 of record NC_079873.1, on the reverse strand, counting down.
CCTTGTCAAGAAAGTAAAAACACAAGCCACAGGCTGGGGGCAAGCATTTGTGAAAGACATATAAAGGACTGTTATCTAAAATACACAAATAACCCATGTTCATAGCAGCACTATTTACAATAACCAAAAGGTAGAAAAATGGATAAATGGGTAAGCAAAATGTAGTGTATATATATATATATATATAGTGAAATATTATCCAGCCTTTAAAAGGAATGAAATTCTGACACATGCTACAATATGAATGAAACTTGAAGACATTATGTTAAGTGAAGCAAGTTAATCACAACCTGACAAATATTGTGTCATTCCACTCCTATGAGGTAACTATTCTACCGAAATCTATAAAAACAGAAAGTAAATGGTAGTTTCTAGGGGCTGAATGGAGGAGAGAAAAGGAATTCAGTGTTTAATGAGTATAGATTTTCAGTTGAGGAAGATGAGAAAGTTTTGGACGTGGATGGTGGCGATGTGTTGCGCAAGCATGTGAGTGTAGTTATGGCCACAGACGTGTGCCCCGAAAATTGTTTAAAATGTTAAATTCTATGCTTTGTATATTATACTGCAATAAAAAAATAAATGAAAAATCAATGGTTAGCAAGAGTACTCTAATGTGCTTGATGAGAATATTTTCAAAGGTCTTCAAAGTGTTCCCTTGGATACCAGTAAGATCAAAATCCAAAATGTTTTTGTTAGAGACAGTGTTACTGGGCTGCACTCAATTTTATTTGATGAAACAAGAAAGTTAGATGTCAACATGACCACCATAACATACCAAAGGAAGTGTTACCCAGCCATTAAATACTGAAATCCTTCCATGCTCTATTCTTCCTGTTTGTCTGTCTTAAACTGACATGAGGGAATTTCTTCCATGTCTAGAGCCTCGATGACCATTTATATGCAGATGCCTCACAAATTTATGTCTCCAGTTATCTCCTCGAGCTCAACTATTTCATGTCTCAATGTCACCTCAAACTCAACATGTCCAACACCAAATTCATGATTAGTAATCCCATGTGCGGTTATTCCCCATCCATCTACTTGAATAAGCCATAAAGCCAGGAGCATCATTCTCCTTCACATCCCATATCCTACTAGAAGCTCCTGCGTCACCATGTACTTCTTGCTACCACTTATCTCATTAGCACTTTTGCATTCATTTCCGTGGGTGTTTGATTAATGTCCATCTCCCACACTACAGTGCACATTCCAGGTGAACAGAGACCTTATTTTTGCTCATAATCATATCCCCAGAATATATCACAGTGCCCACCCTTTACATGAGTGTTTAAGAAATACTTGTTGAGGGGCGCCTGGGTGGCACAGCGGTTAAGCATCTGCCTTTGGCTCAGGGCGTGATCCTGGCGTTATGGGATCGAGCCCCACATCAGGCTCCTCTGCTATGAGCCTGCTTCTTCCTCTCCCACTCCCCCTGCTTGTGTTCCCTCTCTCGCTGGCTGTCTCTATCTCTGTCAAATAAATAAATAAAATCTTTAAAAAAAAAAAAGAAATACTTGTTGAATAAGTAAATCTTGAAGCTTTGAACTCATAATTGGGAAATGAGTTTATTGTGAAAAATTTATAAATAATTCCTTTCTTTCCTATCTACATGAAGATGTGAGTCGTTACCCCAAGCAGTTAGGGGTTGTAGTTTGACACTCATCTTGAGATTACCCTGGCTATTGCTTTTAGTTCTGAGTTTTTAGTTCAGCGTCATCTTCGACATCTATCCAAATTTCTTGAACATTTCCTGTTGAGTACAATGATTCCTGTATGTTACCTCTCATTAACATTAATCCAAATATATTGTTCAATTCCTTGAATGGAAAATATTAAATACTCGATGCTCACAAGTACTTACAGGCAGAGGTCCTGAGGATGGGGATAAGGGCAAGGGAACGAGGGAGTTTATCTCAGGACTAGACTGTGGATTCGAGTCCTGCTTTTGCTACCAGTTTCAAATGAGTTTGCTTAATACCTGACTCTGTTTCTGCATTTCTGAAAGTAGACACAGAATTAAAAATACCTATAGCCCAAAATTATTGTGAGAATTATATGGGAGAATGCCTCTGGAATTACTTTTTAAACTGTACAGTGACACAAATGTACATAATTGGCCCAATGTGAGCAGGGTTAAAATAGCAATGGGGCTGTGGAGGAGGTTTCTGGCAAAGACTTACACAGTTTGTGGGTAACTACTTTTCACAGTACATTTCCATCTTGTTTCTGAACTTGTTTTTGAAATGAGTAATGGAGTGGTTGCAGCAAAGACAAAGATAACTTAAAAGAGAAAAAAAGGAGGGACGAGCGCTTTTAAAATCTTGTATTTAACCAATGGATTTGGAGTCTGTATTTCTATCGTGTATCAGCTTCCTGGACATCCTAACTGCCCCGGGTGTCTCTCACCGCGCTCTCTAACGACCTGACACCGCAACCAAGTAGGCCCGTGTGACAGTGCCCGCCGCTGGGTTTTACGTCATCAGATTGTGACGGCGCACCCTCACGTAGGTGCTCGATTGTGACGTCACACGCCCTTTGCAGTATATAAAGCCGAAAGCGGACGCGTCTTCCAGCTGCACCAGGCAGTGTGGGACGCTTGGCATCGTGGCCCGCGGCTTCCCTAGTCCGGGCGACTAGTGTCCCCCTGCTTCCCAACTGCCAGCCTCCGTGCCCGAGAAGAGAAAGAGGCGGAAGAGGAAACATGAGCATGCTGTTGGTTCTACTGGGAGGCATCCTGTTTGCTTTTCTGTTTGTCTTCTGGAAAAGCCGCTTTCAGGTAAAGTGTGTAAGAGAAATCGGAATTAGACGAAGTTAGATGGTTCATGGATGGGAGGTGTGTGACCGAGAGAGTAGAAAGATACTAAAATAGTAAAATAAGAGTAAGGGACGGTCATTTCATTCCTCTTTTGCAAGAGCCCCAGATGTTTACCCCCACGCTTCCTTCTTATTGACCGATGACTGGGCAGCTGTGATTTGCTGTCAAAAGCCCCAAGTCACTGAGTAATGTGGTCAGCTTTTCACCCACTTGAAAAGTAGAGCTGAAAGTGCCCATTCCACCACCACCTCCTATTTTAAGAATCTATACCTTCTCTCTCTTCTCTAGCTTCTACTACCCCTTATGTTTGTTGGCCTCTTTCTCCCCTGGTTTCAACCATCTTTATGACAGGTATTTGGGCTTTCACAAATAATTCAGGTCGAAATGTGGGTTTCCTGGTGATGTTGAAAGCTGCAAGTGACTTTAGATCTTTAGCGATCCTTTTAGATAAGGATCAGGGTCCAAGTATAGACCGACTTTTCTAAGAAATGAAAGCCAAAGATATGACATTTTGATATTTAAAGACTACTTTCATGTATATATTTTTTTCAGTGTTTGGGAAGAACGTATTTCCAAAATCAACGTTGTTGTTTAACAGATTTTCAATCTCTAATTCTTAGGGGAGGACAGTCAGTTTATTTTGGTAACCAAGACTAAACATGTTATTTGGTAGTGCAGTCGACCCTTGAACAACAGAGGTTTGAACTCTGTGGATCTTTACTTTCTCTCTCTCTTTTTTTTGATACAGTACTGCAAATGTATTTTCTCTTCCTTATGATTTTCTTAATAACATTTTCTTTCTCTAGCTTACTTTATTGTAAAAAGGCAGTATATAATACATATACAAGATATGTGTTAATCGACTTACCGGTAAGGCTTCTGGTCAACAGTAGGCTATTAGTAGTTAAGTTTTGGGAGAGTTGAAAGTCATACATGGGTTTTTGACTGCACAGAGAATCAATTCCTTTAACCCCCTCCCCCCCACACACACCTTGTTCAAAGGTCAACTGTATTTGGAAATTGCTAAACTGAATAAACTACATATGTATAATTTCCTTCCCTTACAGAGCAGCGTTGCTGAAATGTCATCAAATTCGACTTCTCTTGCACTAGTAAGACCAACCTCTTCTACTGGGTCAACTAAGAGCAATACTGATAAGAGTCTTTCAGTCATCAGCCTCTCTCGGGATATCTTAATTAATTCCCCACACACGATAACCATGCAGAAGCGAATGTTGGTAAACCTCAGGATCGTGGAATACAAGCTGGCTGAATTGGAACATTTCCTAGTTATCAAGGGTTTAAATGGTGCATTAGTTAACTGGAAATCTGACAGGCTTAGAGAATGTAATGACAGTGGAGGCAATCATTAAAGGCACTTTGAGTGAATTCATTTGATTATATGTGTTTATACCAAATGAATTGTTGTTTAAAAGGGGAGGGGATGCCAAGTCAGGTACAAAATCCAGACATTTATCAATTTGCTTTTACTGACATTTAAAGAATTGATTACATGTTTTATATATTTATACATTTATATATTTTATATATACAAGTTTGACAAGTTTATATATATATGTTTTACTGGGGAAGGAAAAGTACAGTAGACAAAGAAACAGTTCTTAAGTTTTAAAAATAAGCTACAGTAAAAAAATATAGTTGAGATATAGTGATTTCAATTTCACTCACATGTGAAAAACAGTTTTGGTGTACAGTATTGCAAATGTCTTTTTGTATTAAAGTCAATGGGAATTGATGGAACTCCTTCTATTATACAGAATACTCTCTTACCACTGTCAAATCTGTAATAAGAGCTATCATTGAGCACCCTCAGAATATCTAACACAAGTTCATTTTATATATATGTACATAGTTCACTGAGATCCTGTTCACCTACCTTCGTGCCCCTTCTCCCCAAAATAAATTAGCAGTATAAATTAAATACCTTAATCCCTTTCTCCTTTAATCGTCAATCAAAAGGAAGAGGAAAAGGAATTTAAAATGTATCAGAAATTAAGGCTTAATTCTTGATTCCTTTTATTTCTCACTTGCTGAGAACAAAAAGCCAGAAGTAGTAGTATATGTGGTTCTTAAACTTTTTTGAGTCACAGATCCCTTTGGTATTCTTATGAAAACTCTAGACTCTCCCCCTAGAAAAATGCCTGTACACATTCACATAGAAAGATATTATGTATAATGTCAGTTTCATATGTTCTCTGAAGCCCAGGTTATGAACCTTAAGAACAGCCGAGAAGTTTCTTACATATTTAGGCAGTGTTCACTATCCTAGGCCGTGATGTTTAAACCAGTGGTCAATAATATCAATGTATAAGCCTATTAGTGACACGTTTTCATCATCTTTTTTTAAAGGAAACTGGGACATAGGACTTTCTAATTTGCCTTCCCTCATTCTTGACAAGTTTGACATGTTTATCTCCTTTAAGTGCGTAAATACGTTATCACCTGTTAAGTAGTAACTTACTCAAATAAGACAAAAATCATTTTCCTTGATCTATTAACAATATATTACAATCAAAAGATTTTAGATTTGATTGAAGCCATTTCCTCATTAGTATTTTGTCGAATGTTCTATTTGAAAATAAACCTAGATTTCAGAGAGTATAAAGAACAATTCTTAATTTTGTGAAACACAGTAGAAATTAGGTGGGAGATATATTCTTGCAAGTATAACCTAAGGAAGACATTATATGGGGAAAGAAGTACTCAAAAATTCTGGATTCCGTTTTCTAGATTTATCATTTACTGGCCATGGAATCCTTATTTTTCTGTCTTATTTCATTATTTGTAAGTAAAGAACATAACCGCTATGTTCACATAGAAAAAAGAGACCCATAAATACATGAAAATTTCAGATATATTTGGATTAAAAGTATTAAACTATAGTGCTCATATACACAGTCCATTTTTTCACATATGTATAGCATTTCTAGTTAAATGAGGCCTTCAATTTTAACAATTTCTTTTAAATATACTGATTTATTTTCCCCAGCTTTATGGAAAAGAAAGGTTGTATACTAAGAAAATATAAGCAAATAATATTTTAAAACTTGTATAATAGAAAATATAACAATTTTCTAAACAACTGGCTCAAAATAAAGTCTTCAGTATCTTAGAAAAATATGGTAATATTTACCAAAGTGTTACTGTGACATAGAGACAGCTATGTATGTGTTATACAGATAGATAATCTAAAAAGAAATATAATAATCACATTGTTAAGTATTAGTAGATTCACATTATATTACATTCCTGCTTAAATGGGAAAAAAGATTATACTATCATGAACATAGTATATACATTTTCCTACTCAGTTAACATACAAATAAATAAAATTTTCCTCTGTTCTAAAAGAATCACATTGTATGACCACATATTTAAAAAAATTACATCTCATTCTGGTTTTCCGCTGCCACTAACAGTAGGTATTTCATGGTCAGTCTCTTTTTTAGGATCTACCATATCTTTATATCTCTCCCCACGATGCCGTTCCAGGTATGGACCCCAGTTAGAAGCTGGTCTGCAGCAGCTTACAATGCGCTGAAAAGAAAAAAAAGAAAAAAAGCTTGTTTTAGACCATAAGTGCTACAATCTGTAAACAAGCAAATATCAAACCATATTATTAAGTTTCTTTGCTAACCAAAATGAAATAGGAACCATAAAAAGGTAAAAAAGTGATCATCAAAATTCTTAATACAGTGTGCTAAAAAAATGATACTCAAATTTAACTGTTACTAGAATTACACTAACGAAACCAGAATAACTGAGTATGTAAATAATTTTAAAAGAAAGTGTATGAGCCCGTTTGAACAATGGAATCAACCACGTATTTTTACTGAATTGTCCGACGTTTCTGTCCTTCCCTTAGAGGGAGAGTTAGGTGAGGATTTAAATGAGTGTATACTTGGGAGGTCTCAAGAACCAGACAAAGGGAGCTCCAGGGTCAAACCATTGATTGGGGTGGGCTTGGGAAATTATTTAAAATCTGACTCTTGAGATTTGTCCTAGTCATTGTCCTAGTGAGATGTCATAATGAACTCCATCAGCCTACAACACTTCCATGCAAGAGGGATCACTCAGGGCCTAGACTGGGTTTGAAATAATTTACCAGGCTTTCCCCAGTCTAAACACACTATGAGGACACATATTATAACTAGACAATGTATTTAAAGATTATAGATATATAAAGCAAAAAGGTCATTTGCTTTGTGTCATCTTCAGGGACAACTCAGTACAAGTACAAATATCATAACTTCTATGTGCTGAGCACTCTCATAGGGCCTGAGGATATAGAAGCAAGCAACGAAAGACTCTTCCTAAAGGAGCTTAAAGTCTAGTACGAGACACACAGATACATATATGGCGTAAAGCTATGCGATGCGCGTAGTAATCAGATGATTTTATCAGGTCTAGAAGCAGCCTAAAGGTTCATAATTCCATATTACCACCATAGAAGTAATCTTCGTTCTGTAAGTGCTTTCCGTGGGGTATAAAGAACATAAATGTACTTACTCGAAAGATATTTCCTTCAGCTTGAATTATTTTTACGATGGCCATAATTGGAATCCAAATAATGCAGAAAATAATCATACACCAGCCTAGAGCAACTCCCCAGTCAGGGTATGGAATTTTGGCATAATTAGGCCTATGAAATTTCACCAATGACCAGATCAAAATTGCCTGTAAAAGTAAAGTATGAAGAGACAATGCTAAAGATTAGACATTATTGCGCTAACGATGTCAATTGCACTAATCGTTAAGAATTTTATCTCATTCCTTAGAAATAATCTATCAAAAGCAATTAAAATGAAGATACATCCAAGCAACTCAGATAACCCAATAACTAGCCAGAAGATAATGCTAAATGAACTAATCTAAATAAAATGTATTTGGCTTTGAATAAATTCATCCAAAATGAGCACCTCCATATATTTATAAAAGGTACAAATACTGGACTAACATGTTTTTCAATAAACTACTTTACCATGATTTCAGATCGAAAATAAAACAGTATCTGAACATTTCCATTATTGAACTTTTAACTTTCACTTACAATAGTATGGTTTTATTCTATGCTATAAGCTAGCCAGCATACCAGTTAATTCAAGGAGAATGTGAAGTATACTTTAGTGTACATGCTTTCCTCCTTGCTTAGCAGTTCTTTCTATGATTTCCCACCGCACAGAGCACCCCTTACTCCACACCCAAACACAGACACAGTCACGCGCTCCTGATATGCATTTGGTAAAGCACACTTCACTTTCAGCCTCTCTCTCAGAGAAAAACAAGCTCAATGTATGTTTGGGTAAAACAGTGAAATCTGAATCTTAACAAGGAAAACACTTAAAAGCCAAGTTAAAAAAAAAAAAACTTTTAAAAAACCTCCCAGACAGGTTGCAGCATTAAAACTAATTATTTAGAAATCCATAAAGCAAACAAAACCAAGTAAACAAAAAGCAGAGTCACCTAGTAATTTCTCTAAATTATTGAGCTGTCTAGGTTTTACTAAAATCAGTGGGGAAATGGAATGTAGGAATCTTTATCAAGTAGGTGTTCAAGTTTAATAGATTAATTTTATCTAATAGATTAATAATCGATTTAATAGATTAATTCTACTTAATTACAGTAATTTAAATGTATTTCCCAATTATCATAATTTTTTTTACGTTAACGACAAGAGAATGGATGAAGGATGCTGAAGTATCCATGACTTCACATCACTTTATACAAAATAGATGATAATGTATATCATTTAATATTTAATACTTTTGCATTTTAAATTAAACCCAGTTGTCAAAGCTATGTAATCAATAAAAACTAGCTGGCTAGAAAGTCTAGCGAGCACTTCTAAATTGATAAAGAGCCTATTTTATTATGGAGAATTGTCAGAAGAGGAAAACAATATTTAGTACCACTGTCCAAATCATTTAGCTAGAACATGGAGCATCCAAAATATTTTAATTCAGTACGTCCAGTCCCAAACTGCTCCCTACTTGAAACTGACCTTATAAAATGTGAAAAAAAAAATAAAACTTAACACCCTCTGAAACAAACATCATACTTCAGATGTGAAGCAAATTCTGGATCACATTATTTAATGTCCTTTCCTAGGAAAAGCTTTGAAGCATGGAGGCAATGAGAACCAAAACCCGTCCTCTCTGAAGCTTTGCCACGGCCCCACCTCCACCACTGCAGTAATTCTCCATCCTATTAAGTGTTTATTTTGTCATCGACTGCCCTGAACTGTTGTTTAATGATATCGTGTCTATATGCCAGGTCTCTCCAGTAAGCTATCTTTTGCTTTCCCTCAGTTCCTAAATAGCACCAGGTGTTGAAATCAACATAAGCTATTGCCTCCGTTGGCAGTGGTGAATTTCTTTTAGTAATTTCAGATAGTAAATCCCTCCCATGAAGAAAAAGAAATATGTATTAAAACCTGAGTGTTGTTTCTTAGCAATTAGTGTATTTAGATCACAGTCCTTTGCAGGCCGAGTCTGGGTCTTAGCAGAGAGGTTAGGAGCATTATAGATGACTCAGCGCATTTCTTAGGGTAACGGCAGATGAATGATTTATTTTTATCTATTCTATTGATAATTTTTAAGTACGTAGGGCCTTTAAGTCTTACGTTTGGGAGCCTGTTCATTTTCTCAAATGGTCAACGTTTAAACCTATAGCCTCAAAAACAATACTGCAAAGGCATTTTATTTGAGGCAACTTGTAGTCATAAAGCAAAAGTTGAAAGTCATTAATTTATGACCTTAGTTTGCCTTATTGTCTCCAATATGAATTATTCTTCAAGTTTATCTTAGAAATGTTCAAATATATATATATATATCATTGATACCAAATTCATGGCATATTAATACTTACAATCAGAAGAAGAGGTGTGATGACAAACCAGCAGGCTCTCCACCATAGCCAGAATATCCACCTTTTTGCTCCAATCATCATTTCTATATCTTCAATGAACCTGTTCCCGCCTTAGAAAAAAGGAAGAGTGCATTCAGTCCTTGCTCACATTTTCCTCCATTAATCACTGTGGCCCCAGATTATCTTTCTGTCTAAACATTTTCTTATACTATAGCAGTGAAGTATACACCTTTAACTACATTTCATTCCTAAGCAGTTTTTCCAGTAATATTATACTTTGCGGTTCCAGTAAACATAATGAAACAGAATCACACTAGGTTATCTCGATAAAAGGCACGGAGAACTCTATAGTTGCTATTTACCATAAATCCAGATGATTCCTATTATCTCCAGTATAGCCGCAATCAAAATGCCCCATCCAGCACAGAAGTGGTCAATCAGATGAACCCAGTAAATCCCAGCCTACCCAAAGAAAAACATACCAATGACATCTAAGTATATTTTTAATTATTTTGATGATTGATGAAGTCTTGAAATCGAATCTATTCATTTGGTTTTAACATGTGCTCCTTGGTTTCACCTGTGCTAAGATGTTAAAGAGGAATACTTTCAAATGTAAACACAAATGTAGCTTTAAATATCTCAAAAAGGATGCACCTTTCATCCTACACTGAGTCACTGGAAAAAAATAAGCATTTAGAATAGGGGATTATCGAAATGATATGCAGGGTCTGTGTGCTGTGTAGTAGCTGCCAAAAATAGAGCCTGCGTTTGAAGTCTATAACTTTACTGTAATTGGGGAAATTGTCCATTATTGGGCCTCCTCCCTCTTCACAATATACTTAACTATCAAAACTGTGCTATAATGGGAAAAACTCTGGGCTAGAACTCCGAAACCCTTGAGCTGGGTCAGACTTGGACTTGTCCCTAAACATCCTCTTAAACCTTTGATTTCCTCCTTTAGATGATAAAGTACACTCCAGCTAATGATTTGTCTATGAAAAATGGTAATACCTGAGTCACACAGACGAGACCAAGGAGAAACAAAACCAAGCAGCAACCCAAAGTTACAGGAACCCTCATCTTCTTCATCACTTTGGGAAATAAATCTTGAATTGTTGTTGTAATCGTTTCTTCAGAAGGGGGAAAAAAGGGCATGTCATAGGTCAACTCATTTGCCAATAATTTTAATCAAAGAATTCAACTTCTATTAATCAAATTTACAAGTGAATGCAGAAAATATACTCTGGGTCCTACCCTTGCTTTTATTGACTTATTTATTTTCCCCTCAATGAAGTGTATTATTTTTTATGTATTTATTTTTACATTTTCTTTTATTTAAATTCATTTCTGTAACATATAATGTATTATTAGGTTCAGAGGTAGAGTTCAGGGATTCTTCAGTTGCGTATCACACCCAGTGCCTACCGCTTGCTTTTAAAAATCCAGGGGATCCTTTCTCTTGGCAGTCACCACTTGTTGGTTCGGATAAAAACCAAATGCAGCTCTCTTTCTTTGTTGTTTTTAGTCTGTTTTACAAGGTTTTTCATCGGTTGTAACTACAAGATAACGCATCCCTGAGGGCTGATGTAGTTTGAAAGAGGGTTACAGAGAAGGAAGAATTCTAGAACTTTTAAATAAGGTGAATATTTGAATAAATGGCATGGAGACAGGCCTTCTAGGTTTAAGAAATAAATGTGTTCATGAAACAGAGTCTGGCTGAAAGCACAAGGATGTAGGGGTGAAAGGATTAAGATACAGGTTTGAAATTTTCGAGGGCTTTGAAAGTCAACTAGAGGAGGCCAGACTTTATACTGTACATAGTCAACTATTAAAGTGTGTCATATAGGAGTGGTCTGATGAATAATGTTTTGGAACATGTAGGTGTGTACCCTAGGGAAAATCCCTGTGTGTATGTAGAGCCACGTGCGAGAGCAATCATTGCCGTAGCGTGTGTCATTTGTCAGAATTGGGAATGATCCAAATACCCAACATTACGGCAACAGATTGTGAATTAACTCGGTCTGTATGCGTATGTATCAACACAGATTCACAATACCTGTAAAAAGCAACTGTCAGAACGATATGTATGTTATGAAACTTCACATTTATGTGACAACATTTGTATGTTATTTATGGATACATAACATATACAGACATGGACTGAATAACACACATAATCCATGGTGACAGTTGTTTCTAGGAAGGAAGAAATGTGAATTGTATTAGGGAGAGAAACAGAGGGGACTTCAATTTCATTTCTGAAGCAAATGTAAAATAGTACCGTCTGTTCCTTTTGGGTATCTACTACGTGAGTACTTGGTATTTTTCTGTCTTTAAAATTGAGTTAAAAAGAATTTTCAGATTCTAAGAGTAAAAGCTAATGGGGGCAACAAGGGTAAGAAAAGAATGTTTTTAAGTAGAAGAAATGTGAGTAAAACATGAGGGATATGGTAATATCTGGGAGTATTACTTACCAATGGACGCAAACTGAGAGTCGAGACCCAAAGTCAAAAGCATGAAGAAAAATAATATGGACCAAAATGGCCCACCTGGGAGTTGGGCTAGTGCTTCTGGATAAGCAATGAATGCCAAATCAAAGCCTAAGACAAATGTATGACATTTATTTAAATTAGTTGCCAAAAAGTTCACACATTTGGACATTTTCAAAATAAGATACTAGAACATTTTCATTCTAATCTGGCGACACAATCCGTGATGTACATCCTCGGGCAGCTATTTCACTTGCGCTTTTGAAAACATTTGACTTGGTTGTTCAACGAAGTGATAATGGGAGCGAGTGACGTGAATTGAGTCAGTGAGATGCATTTTGTAAATGGTACATTTCTCGCATAAGAAATCTGAACTATTTCAACAATTTTGCTTAAGCTATTTCATTTTTTAGAGATTCATGAAGAATAACAACTGTCTTAAACCCCAGAAGCCTAAATTAAGCCTAGAAATTCTGAAAGAATTACACTATCAAGAAAGCTATGCTTACGGAACTCCCGGTGTAGTCTTCAGCCGTCTCTCCAAATGTCCGCCCAGAATCACTGTCCGTAGTGCCATTTTAATTAGTAAATGGGCACGCGCAAAATTGTATGTAACAAAACTAGAAATTGAATCCTGTTTTCTATTTCATGTATATTATTGTTAGAGGTGCTTTTAACTTTTTTTTCCGATTGTATTATGTGACACTTTGTTGTTTTAAGTATTTTAAGTTTCTCCAGACTCCCAGAGGACCTAGGGTTCAGGAGAATTAGCTTCTAGCCTAGGCTCTGTCACTTCCTAATGATTTAATCTTCTGCAAGGCATAACATTTCCGTGCATCAGTCCACTTCTCTGTACACGAGGAGTTGGACACTAGATTATCTGTCAGGTCCCTTCTAGTCCTAACATTCTATTTTCCTGCATTGGTCTCGCCATCAAATGATACTGGCCATACATAAAAATTTAATGAGGGATTCCTACTACCAAGAACCCTGGAATTCTTTTCCTAAGAATCTTAGCCAGATAATTAAGCATCCCTAGCTAACGTCTTTAAAGTTAGGAAGTTCACTAATCAGATTCCTTTAAAGCTGGACACAGCTGGACACTCAAATTTACCTGGGTTTCTATCTATATGATATTACTGTGTTTTAAAAATTCAGACCCAAGGCTGCATGTGTATGTGGAGGAATACACACACACACACACAGACATACTCTCATACAGTCATATACATATGAATACACACATGCATATATATATATATATACACATTAATTAAATGAAGCTAACGCATGTAAAGGCATCCATGATGCCAATACTTGTACAGCAAGCAGTTCATATTAAGGACTCCACAAAATTCAGAGAATAAGCTTTTTAAACAATTGTTCCCTAATACAGTCCTGTTTTCTGAGACCATCTAAGAATTACTACATCATTGATCGAATTATATAAGATGAAATGAGAAAGAAAATGTAACACCCTAAACCTTGCTTGAGCGCTTTAAGTAAATTGCTGTAAAATATATTAGTGTTTCTTAAATGAGCGATACCGACTTAATCAAAGTTATTAACGTATAGCATCACATACCTGATTTTACGACTTGAGAGACTTCTTTTCCAGATATATGAGCCATGTGTCCCAATATAGAAAAAATAGCAAATCCAGCAAACACACTAGTGAGGCAGTTTGTCAAACAAACTACAATAGCATCTGAGAAGCAGTTGTTATTGAACTTGTTGTAAGATGACAGAGCAACGAGGCCCCCCCACGCCACTGAAAGGGAGTAAAAGATTTGAGTGGCAGCATCCTTCCAAACCTATAAGAGAAGATAATTAAAAACATACCCTTCAAATTTTTTACTTCTTCGAAAGATTTCATATATACAAATGAATAAATATGAATAATAATGAAGTAAACACCACAACACCAAACCCACTGCTCAGCTTAAAAAATAAAATGTTACCAGTCTTTGGAAGCCTCCCAGTGCCCCTTTCTGATCAGGTCACCCGTCCCTCTCCAGTGTAACTGCTATCCTGACTTTTGGGTTTCTCATTTCCTTGTTTTTCTTTAGATTTTTACCCTAGGCACATGTAAACCCAAATAATATGGTATTTAGCTTTTCACATTATTGAGTTGAAGGAAAGGTTTCTTAATGCATGTGAACCTGGACAACTTGCCTTTTTTCATTCTGTATTGTATGAGAGTTCTCCATTATCAATTTGAACCATATGAAATTTCAATTTTGTGTCAAAACTGAAAAAATATAGACAAATTCATATGGTTTAGTTAAACATAGGTAGTTTTGAACATTTTCTTCACTGCCGTATTGCCCCACTGTGTATACCACAGGTCATCCTCTATCGTGTTGAGGGACATTGAGGTGGTTCAATATTTTGCTATTAAAAATGATGTAGCAGTAAGTATCCCCGTGCGTGTCCCCTCATACCTAGTTGAGGAACTGTGATGTCAAAGAGTATATGCATCTTCTCTTTTATGAAATATTGCCGTATTATTTTACACTTCGGATTCTCACCAGCTAGGTGTGAGAGCTCCGAGCTCCATTGCTTCACATTCTTGCCAATATTGATCAGCATTTTTAATATTCTCAAATGAGAGTTTTCATTACCCTAATTACTTATAAGGTTTGGTATGGTTTTATGTCTTTATATCCACAGGATTTTTTACCCTGTGAAATTCCTATTCATGTCTTTTGCCAGTTTTTCGTTTGGGCTATTTGTCTTCTCTGACCTCTAGAAATTCTTTATGTATGCTGGATTCTAATCCTTTGTCTATTATATATGTCATTTTTTCCTCCCAATTTGTGGCTTACTCTTTTCACCTCTTAACATTGTGACCTTTGATGAGCCCAAGATTTTATTGTTGCTTTAATGTAACTAAAGGTGCCCATCTTTGCTTTTATGTATTGTCCTTGATTGCTCCGACTTGAAAAGAAATCTTCAGCCGATGATCAGAGATACTGTCCTACATTTTCTTCTACAAGATTTAAAGCTTTGTTCATATTGTTTTCAATTAACCAGAAAAATGGATACAGTACATATTAAATTGGAGAGCCCAATTCATTTTCTTTTCTAAATGAAGTATCAATTGTACTATCAATTATATCACTTGGATGTCAGTTATATCAGTTAGATAGTCCATCCTTTCCCCATTGATCTGCATTGCTACCTCTGCTACCTATCAAGTTCCAAATGTTCATGAATCTATTTCTGAGACTACTCTTCTCTTCCGCTGGTCTGTAAGTCTATGTCTGTGCTAACACTGTAGTATTTTAATTCCTATAGCATTGTAATATTGTTTCATATCTGCTAGAACAAGTCTTCCTTCTTCAAAAACACCTTTTTTTTTTGCCTTTTTCTCTTGTACATACATTTTACAATCCATTCTCAAGATCTGAGGAAAACTGTGCTGTCAATCTGATTAAAATTCTATTGACTCTACATATGAATTTGGGGATGATAGATACATATCCATTCTTAACAAGGATAGTACAAGGCAATTTTTGAAGAATGGTGATATATTTAGAATCCCTTAGATCACCAGTTCCCTCATCCCGTGTTTGTTCGATTAGAGCCTCACGTAGCCGACCTCGACTCTTTAAGCAGCCTCCCACTCACTTCATCTAATCCTACCCCTTTACTAGTCTACCTTTTACAGTTTACCTATTAATTTAAATTAAACTTACAAAATAATTTAAATTTAAAAATTACTCATTAATAATCTTAGAAACTAATCTAGGCAAATCCGTGTTAACAGTGAATTTCTGTAGATACAACATTACCCAAAGAAAAAACCTAATTGTGTAGATTTCAAATAGATTGGCAAAGATTTGGGCAAAAGTGGGTTTTTTTTAGTCCATTTTAAAACGGGACTGCTCAGTGAAAAACAGGCAATGTAACATGGCGACAAAGAGCTCTGACTCTGGAGTCAAAAAGAACGAAGTTTACATTCAGTACCTCTTACTCTCCTTGACTTCAATTTATTTAACATTTTTAAGCATGTTTGTTCATCTGTAAAATGGAGATGCTGAAGATGATGATGATATAAGTGTACTAGGAATGATGTGCGAATTGAATAAGCTAGCACATGTAAACAATTAGGATGCTCAATGGTAACTATTACTGTTATTATGGAAAACAATCATAAATTGATACTCAGTTTCTTTTATGGAAGTTAAAAACTATAATTCCCCCTTGAAAGGTATGTAATCTATTTCCACTTTCAATAGAAATAAGAGTTGTTAGGGAGCAAAATTCACTAGGTCTTCAGAATACAGCTTGATGTTAGATTATTATTACATTATAATGGCTTTATAATGGCAGGCAGCCAGTAGAAATCAAAGTGGATGGATGGATGGATAGATTAGATAAATAGGTAGATAGGTAGATAGATAGATAGATAGATAGATAGATAGATAGATAGATAGATAGATGATAGATCAAAGTAGATGGATGGGTGGATGGATGGATGGATAGATTAGATAGATAGGTAGATAGGTAGATAGGTAGATAGATAGATAGATAGATAGATAGATAGATAGATAGATGATAGATGACAGATAGATGTTATTTCACTTGTGACAAAATCGTTACAAATAGAATGCTCTTATTTCTTAGGCACCGGTACATATTAAGAGATGAACAACACGCTTATGTTGATCTCTCAGCTGCTTTTACTTGATACATTTTGTATTCGTATGTGAGTTTCGGGGAGCTGGAAACTGGGGTGGCAGGTCTAGGTTCTATCAAAATGCTACTGCAGACCATGATGTGTACCTAGGTTGCAAATCAAGTGAAGCGGAATCCCAAACACAGTTCTAATCTCCATGGCCATCAGTCTCATAGCTCCACAAAATTACTAATTTAGGGATTAGAAAATCTTCATTCAAGATGTACAAACTGGCTGTGTAAACTTAATTAAATGTGAATCTTTCTGGGTTTTAGTTCATCGCTGTAAAATGAAGGAGTTAGTAAAATAATCACTGAAGACCAGAAGACCCTTCTAGCTATAAATTTGTATGGTTCTCTGCTCTCCTAGAGATTGCAACAAATTTCAGATATTCAAAGAAAAGGAAAAAATATATAATTATAATCCCATGCTCAGAATATGGAGAAATAAAAGAAATATAAGAAATAAAAATAAAAGAAATATAAGAATAAAAATAAAATAAAACAAATATATTTAAAAATTTTTTAATTTTAAATTTTAAAAAAAATCTAAAATATTTAAAAAAATAAAAATAAAAGAAATATAAGAAATAAAAAAAGATCTAAGAAAAAATTATCATTACCAGCAAACCCAAAGAAGGAGTGGGGGGTACTGTTAGTATCGGGGTGAAGAGGAGGGAGGATTAAATTGTATGTTTTACAGGGAGCTTTAGGTTTAGGTCTGATATTTTAAAGGTAATAGAGACATTGAAGTGGACCAATATAAAATAATCATATAAATTTTTCAGGAACTGTAGAGCTCAGGTGATCTGAGGCTTGTAAAAGTCACTAAAAGAATATCAAAGGGGCTTTTCACCTGTGCTCAAAGTTATGAAGTTTAAAGAAAATGGAGGGTCCACTTCTTTGGGAAAATGTTGCATCTAGAACAGTAGAGTATAACAGCAATAATTGAAATCATTGTGTGCTCATATTTATATAACAGTTTACCATTTTAAGGGTGCATTAATATTTTATCTTTAATAGTAATTAAAATTATTATTTTATCTAACAGAGAGAAGATGATGAATCCCAACTTCCATTTTATTTGTTTCTTATTCATCATCGAAAATGGTCTTCCAGTTGGGAAGATATTAACAAACAAGGTTAAAAGATGTGGGGCCCAAGATAAATGAAGAAATAAACAAATGGCCTGTGGACACATCAAACTCTATTAATCTCCAAGAGTACAATAATAAAAGTTCATACTTCTAAAATAATTTAAGGCTGTTGTGGTTAACTACTGAGTGAAAATTATTTGCATATGGGAAACCAAAGACCACACACATCTCAATTTTCAAAAAAAGTAAAGGATGGTTTGCCATGACTAAAAACTGATAAATTTGACTTGCTTACCAGAAAGATTCTACAACCAATAATTAAATATCCAGATTGTGGGGTGCCTGGGTGGCTCAGTGGGTTAAGTGTCCGACTCTTGATTTCAGCTCAGGTCGTGATCTCAGGGTGTGACATGGAGACTGTGTCGGGCTCCACGCTCAGTGCTGAGTCTGCTTGAGATTCTCTCTCTCCCTCTCCTCTGCCCCTCCCCCTGCATGTGCCTTCTAAATAAATAAATAAAATCTTCAAAAAAATAAATATCCAGATTGAAAGTATTTAAAAAATAGCAAATTGCTGGAACTAAACATCAGTTCCTCAAAGAATACCATAGCAAAAAACCTAATCTCCATTTTGGATAGCACTGCTAGTATGGAAGGTAATGGTAACATAGTGTTTCTGGACTTCAACATAAGACTTGGTGTTTTAGTTGGCCAGAAGCTTAATGTGTGCCAAGAATGTGAATGCGATTACTGAAAAAGTGAAACCATTCTTAGGCTGTGTGAATAGAAGCATCCTATATAGAGTACAGTTAATTGATATGCTCTCTGCAGTCAAAAGTGTAAAAGATTTTATGTATCCATGATACACACAGCCATTATCGGGAGATAGACTAAAGGTAAAAGAGGGTTACCTGATTCATATTCATGGCACACATTTATGTTTACAAATACCAGTTTTGTTTATGGAATGCTTCATTCATTTCAAATTTGTGGTTTAACTTCCTAATCCATTAGGTACACTTTGATCTTAACTTGAGGATGTTAACTTTTGAAGACAATTAAAATGTGTAATTAGACCATTAGACTTTCACCTGTAATCTTGAAATCTTATGAGTTTATCCAAGAAGCCTCACCATCCTACTCATCAACTTGTAAGTAGGTATCCAAACATGAAAGGTTCTTTCTCAGATTAATAGGCCCCAAATACTTTTGGTCAAATAGAATCAGTTATATAAATAATATGACTTTTAAAGCCTTACTGCTAAAAATGATTATCTCATTTCCAAAAGGAAAGCACTAGTATCATGTTAAATGGCTACACTGGACTTCCTAGTAGGCAGAAACACTAAAAGTTAACTGCATCTGCTTTTGTAAGCCACTACATTATGACACTCACGTGCAAACAAAGATTTTCAGTGTTTGCTTTTAAGGCTTACCTCCTCAGATAATCTGAAATCCAAATGAAATCTTACCTCGGCTTCCCTAAGTTTTGTAAAATTTGACTGTGCTCCAATATAGTATGAAATGCCTTTCGATGCACCCTCCAGGGTCGCCCCTCGGATTAACAGGATGAGCAGGACAACGTACGGGAAAATAGCTGTAAAATACACCACCTACCAAGAAAAACAACCAGAGGTGGATAAGTTAAATTTTTAAGTCCTGTTATGTAATCATATATGAACAAAGTTATTAGCCAGTTGACGTTAGTAAAATTAAGTATTATAGATTTCATAAGTTATTAATAAACCTGGTGACACCAATGCCAAAAGTGGCATAATTTTCTCTTTCTCTTCTCCCCACTCTCAGATGATCCATTTTCAAAACACTCTGATATATGAAGCAGTATTTCCTGGGTTCATGTTGTAAATACACAGTACATCAGCAGTGGTAACTTGGAATCTAGGTAGAGTGCTTTCCTAAATATGTCTTTATAAGTGTCTGAAGGGACTGAATATCACTTCTTGGTAAATTACTGCATGGAGGTGGGAAGGGAAATGATTTTACGCCGGCAATAGTTAGTGTATATTCAGTCCCCAAGGAGAAGGAAAATAATCTCCTAGTAGATGTCCAAATCCCATGAAAGCTGATTAAAGTGAATACTGAACACTTGATATTATTATCCTTAGAGCTACCATTAAGAGAGTTTGATAGCACACATAGCAGTGAACTTATAGCCTGGATAACACATGGTTCCAGATGAGCAGATTGCCTTTGAGGCTGGCTTTTCATTAATGTGGATGATTTCTTTGATCCATAGATGTCCTATGTTTGATAATATGCCCAAGGAGACTATTTAAAGTCATCCAGAGACCAATAAAAATTAATCGCCTGGGCAAATGGCCTTTAATGGATTATTTCAATATGAACGTCAAAAAGGAACCACAGGTTTCAAAAACGTGCAACTGAAACATTATTTTGGAAAGTTTCCACTGACTTTGTGAGGATCACAGTATTTTTGTGGTCTAAACAGAGTGTCTCATTATAATTTAGCATGAACTGAATGCGCTAGATATTATACCAGGAATACAAAGATAGTATCCACAGTTATCCCTGTCCTCCATCCTTAAGGAGATTTCAGTCTAGTAATTACACATAAATATTCACTTTTCTGGG
Organism: Ursus arctos; assembly: GCF_023065955.2. Lineage (NCBI taxonomy): Eukaryota > Metazoa > Chordata > Mammalia > Carnivora > Ursidae > Ursus > Ursus arctos. The sequence goes on along the minus strand of NC_079873.1, from coordinate 91,085,770 downwards.
TACCGTACAACTGTTCACGGAGAAAATTTCATGTTGTTCCCTGAAATTGCCATGATGCTCTCGGGAAAGTTGAAAAAATAAAACAATAAAGGGGGAAAATATGTTTTTCAGAAGAGGACTCTTCACTGAAAAAGAGGGTTCTAAGTCAATTTTGGCCAGCTTTAAGACAACGACTGCATATTTGATTTTTTTTCCTCTCTCGCATTAAAGGAATCCTGACACTAACCCTATATAATGAGGATCTAAACTTGCCAAACCAAACATCGCAATATATAATTCCATTCAAGATACTTATTTATATAATAGGACACATGATTTTAAAATATACACTCAAGCCTCCAAATGCCATATTAGCTATCAGGGTCCAACTTCTGAATACAGCTGACCCTTGCACAACACAGGTTTGAACTGCATGGGTCCACTTAGATGAGGATTTTGTTTTCAATAAATACAATACTGTAAATGTATGTTCTCCTACAATTTTCTTCATAACATTCTCTTTTCTCTAGCTTACTTTAAAGATTGTATTTATTTATTTGTTTATTTATTTGAGGGAGAAAGAAAGAGCATGAGTTGTGGGAGGGTAGGGGCAGAGGGAGAGGGAGGAGCCGAGAGCCTGATGCAGGACTCGATCCCAGGACCCCAGGACCACAACCCAAGCCAAAGGCAGACGCCCAACCCACTGAGTCACCCAGGCACCCCTCTAGCTTACTTTATTGTAAGAATAAGATATATAATATATATAACATACTAAAATAGGTGTTAATTGACTTTAGGTTATCAGTAAGGCTTCTGGTCAACAGCAAGAGGTTAGTAGTTAAGTTGTGGGGGAGTCAAAAGTTATAGCTGGCTTTTCAACTGCAAGGGGGGTTGGCACCCCTCACCCCCACGTTGTTCAAGGGTCAGCTGTAATCGCACAAGCCTAGTACTAGTTTTTGCTTGTTTTGTTGTATTTGTACCAATGGCAGGGATCTCATGTATTTTTTATGGCTAGGCTGCCTACTTAGAAAGCTTTTCACACATTCGAATGTTCCCATTATAGAAAAAAAAAACATGCATTTGATTATGCTCGACATTGAACTGCAATGAAATTGGAGAAGAGCTACATTACTATCTAATGTGTTTTCCAAATTACCTTGCCAGAAGATTTGATTCCTTTAAATAGCGCCGCTCCAACTATGAGCCAAGCCAGAAGGAGACAAAGTGCTAAATACCACACAATTACTCCAGTCTCATCCATTCCACTTGACCGCTGGAGCGCCACTTTGCTGAAAACACACAAGGCTTTTTTATGAACACAGAATCACTTGTCCTCATACATTGAATTTTGTAATACCTATGATCCAGGGAGATGTTTCATGAGTAGTCTATCTTATTAATACATCAGTGTCATGTGAGACTTTTCTTTCTTTAAAAAAAAGATTTTATTTATTTGAGAGAGAGAGAGAGCACAAGCAGGGGGAGGGGCAGACAGAGAGAGACAAGCAGCCTCCCCACTGAGCAGGGAGCTGGATGCGGGACTCAATCCCAGGACCCCGAGATCATGATCTGAGCCGAAGGCAGACACGTCACCAACTGAGCCACCCAGGCGTCCCCATGTGAGCCTTTTATTGATTGACACTATTGTACAGAGGGGCAAAAATAGTTCAGTGAAAAGCTAGGCTCTGAACTTTAGGGTTAACTGTAGCCAGTCCAAAGTTCCAATCCCTAGAATAAAAGATCTACTAATTCCTTTAGCTATGATTCGCCCCCTAGTATTTCAAAGTTCTTTTATGTAAAAAAAAAACAAAAAAAACCCACAAAAAAAACAAAAAAACAACCCTTACATCAGATGATTTCTTTTATTTGTTACAGTATTTTTCTCAAGGTAAAAAGATGAAGAAAACACCTAAAATTAAATTATTCATCAAACTCATAGGTAGCACCAAACCTAAATGGTCCCAATTTTTGTGCCTTTTTCAACGGCTTTCTGTAAAAATCAATGATTTCTAATAGGGACATGCATGGATGTAGGATTTTAATACTTAGCTTGGTGTTTGGGAACATTTTAAGATCCAAATTTTAAAAGGATCGCACAGAGCATGAACACACGTAGATGAGGGAGAGCTCGTTACAGCAATAATCAAGGCAGTTTGGGAAGGGTAAAAGGGATAAGTGAGGAGAGTAAAGAGTGATCAACTGAACTTAATACAAATAAATATAATTCCAAATATCTATTTATATCATATAATGACAATTATAAGCAAAATGGATAATGAAAAATTGCAGCTTTAAAATAGCAATTTTGCCCCCAATATTACTCATCACCCAACAGTTTATTATTTGAATTTGCTCATTAGAGTCTAAAATTTGAGTATTTTTTTCTTCAGAGCAATGCCCTAACTTACACATGATAAGCACAGAACAAATCATTACTGACAGTATTGTGCTCATTTGATAGACAATTTATAAACGACAATTTGTTGACTAGAAGCTGATCTTGCAGGTTGCTACTCCCCACACAGGCTAGGTAAGCATTTGAGTCCTATCAAGTAGTAATTTGCTCTGATTCCTCTTTTTTTCTATTTAGATGAGGTAAGGAGGGAGCTGATCTGTATTTTATTGTTATTTACATTTTAAATAACATCTGTTTAAGAAGTAGATCATCCAGCGTACTTACTTCCAGTATTGTTCACTGGGAAGCTGCCCTGGCTGATAAATTTCACTTCCATTGATGCAGTTTAAACTGTTGACGTCTACCCAGCTTTTATTCACTCGGATGCTCTCCCCCGTATTCGTAGTGACATTACAATATGTAACTAAAAATTATAAAAAAAAGAATACACACACAGACATGTACTTAGACAAGTACTTTCCTGGGGGAAAAAAAGTGTTTTTTTAAAAGATTTATGTATTTATTTTAGAGAGAGAGAGAGAGCATGCGAGCAGAGGGGCAGAGGAGAGGGTGAGAGAATCCTGCAGCAGACCCCCCACTGAGTGTGGCATCCGACTAGGGGCTCGACCCCAGGACCCATGAGATCATGACCTGAGCGGAAACCAAGAGCCAGCTGCTCAACAGACTGAGCCACCCAGGTGCCCCTCCTGGAAAAAAAGTTCTCGTGGTAAAATAATTAAACCATTTTGATTGTTACTTGGCCAGGGCAGAGAAGAAATCTTGCAAATGGAGTAATGCTACTAAGCTGGAAGTGAGTAAATATCTGCCCTTTCAGACTGTGATTATATGTATAGTAATAACCGCTATAAAGTAACAATCATTGGGGCGCCTGGGTGGCGCAGTCGTTAAGCGTCTGCCTTGGGCTCAGGGCATGATCCCAGCGTTCTGGGATCGAGCCCCACATCAGGTTCCTCCGCTAGGAGCCTCCTTCTTCCTCTCCCACTCCCCCTGCTTGTGTTCCCTCTCTCGCTGGCTGTCTCTCTCTCTGTCAAATAATTAAATAAAATCTTTAAAAAAAAACAATCATTTCAGACAGGACTTAGTGATCTAAGGAATTCTTAGGATGTGGACTTACTTAACCTTTAGAGATAAATGATACCTTTACATTCCTAGGAAGCATTAAAGCTTTATTACTCTATTCTCTGCTATACATAGGCAATCCCAGCGGTAATAGTCTACAATATCAATACTACGTGATCCCAAAGATCAGCAACTTATGATGTGGATGACACGTGCTGGCCCCTGAAACACCACAGTACTATCAGGGATAGTGCTTGTCTCTACCGCTTCCCACTTTCTTCCTTCTCTCCTGCCTACTCCTAAGGATGGCTTGGCTTTACTGGCAGCCCTCAGAACTTAACACATTGCATTAATCAATTTTCAAAGTTATCCACGCTTTATCCTGCTTTCATCAATAACCTGGGCTCACTTCAAGATTTGATTTTTAAGTCATCTCTACACCCAACATGGGGCTCGAACTCACAACCCCGAGATCAAAAAGTCTCATGCTCTACCGACTGAGCCAGCCAGGCGCCCCACCCGTGGCTCACTTTAAATTGCCCCTAAATTGGCTAGAAAAACATGTAACCCTTTAAGCTTATTAGAAAAGATCAAAGAATGATGCTCCGTTCACAATATTTTTAAATAAATAAATGAACTGTACCTATAGGTGACCTGCTACAGTTCTCATCTGCCCAATATGAGCAGTTTTTCCATGGTAGTTCGCTTTGAAAAGAAGCAAACATGTAGTAAAGACTATAGGCGATTATGACATTGTAATAGATTGTCACAAAAATGGATATCAGGACCATCGTAATTCCCACACCTGGAAAAGAAAACAATTGAAATCAAAAACAAACAAGTACAGTATCTTTTGCTAATTCATAACACAGCTGCATCTCAATTTCCACAAAATCTCTTTGAAAATGAGAAAGCGGGTTCAAACACTGTCTTTCCTTTCCTTTTTTTTTTTTGCAGGGGGCAGGGGAGTGGGGAGGAAAGACTACTGTCTAAATAGCTTTCTTCCCAAATCTAAAATTATTTTGATAATTGGCTTTCTGAAACCATTTTTTTAGTTAATTAGAAAATGGTACTGAGATCAAGGGCAGAAGACCTGTATGGATCCGTCAAGTTCACATAAAGAATCGCCCATGGCCATTACTCCCTTATTATGTCAGAAAGTTCTTATCAGCGTGGGTCCTGTTCTTTTTTTTATTAATTTTTTATTATTATATGTAAGTCACGATACAGTACATCATTAGTTTTTGATATAGTGTTCAGTGATTCATTATTTGCATATAACACGCAGTGCTCCATGCAATACGTGCCCTCCTTAATGCCCATCCTCCCTCCCCGTCCCCTCTAAAACCCTCAGTTTGTGTCTCGGTGTCCATAGTCTCCCATGATTTGTCTCACTCTCTGTCCCCCCACCTTTATTCTTCCCTTCCTTCTCTAAATGATCTCCCTCATGTACCACAAATAAGTGAAACCATACGATTATTGTGTTTCTCTGCCTGACTTATTTCACTGAGCTTAATCTCCTCCAGTGCCGTCCATGTTCTTAAAAACGGACAAACACTATTCAAAGCTCGTATCCTATTGACAAAGGTGCAGAGTTAACGCGCAGCATTTCTACCAGCGTATGCAAAGAAAGTCAATAATCAGCAACAATCTGGATTTAAACTTCCCCACTTTCTTGAACTCCCTAGTTTCAAGAGGCAGTTTAGCATACTGAATATAACCTGGACACTCGAGATTGCTTTTGAGGTGGCTTCCTTAATATTCCCCGCACAATGTTCTATTCACCTCACTCTAAATTTATTTTTGATGCTGCAGAATGATATCTCATCTTCAAACAGGAGGGCTGTTTGATGTTTAATAGCAATCAAGGCACTTTGAAAAACTTCGCCAGTGTCCTATTCTATTAGGGAGTAACCCAGAAAACATAGTGACCTGCCTTTCAACTTTTCTGAATGAGGCATTGTAAAAGATATGTGAAAGCAACAAGACAAAAGACTGCATATGAAGGAGAAAAAAAGCCAGAGCCCGAAATGAACATACAACAGGACTGTAACTATGTGCCAAGGGATTTTAAAAGGTGACTATAGGAAAATAACGACACCCTTACAACCCCCTCTAGTATCCTCCCTAACCCCTTCTGTATCTTCAGCCCGAGAGAAACAAATACAAATTACCATGCGGTCTTTCAATTCTCTGGCAAATATTCAGAGAAACACCGTCTGCTTCTTTGCCTTTACCATGTCCAAATACGAAACATTTTCGCGCCCCCTAGCGAGGACACCTATAGACACCACGGGACCAATAGGCACAATGAGAAAAACACTTGAATACCAACCTTGAAACAACGGGAGAATCCTCCAAACTGAAACTGGACCTAAGCTAGCAAATTGTCCCAGCGAACACTCCAGGAAGAACAGAGGTAAGCCAGCCAGGGCCAGCATGATTGCATAAGGTATCAGGAAGGCACCTAGAAAATGCAAAATAGAACCAAAGTGCTATTAGGTCCCAAAATGCCGATGGCACTTTGATAACCAGCATAACATTTTGAAAGCATTCTGATATAGTGGAGTCAGAGGACTAGGATTAGGCCCCAGATTTACTACTCTCTGTGAGAAACTAGTCGATTTTCTAAACCTTGGTTTCCTCATCTGTGAAATGGGATTCTAGTATTACCTAAAGAGGTTGCTGTGGTTTATTTATATCCTGACTCCACCATTTACTAGTTATGTGACCTGGGGCAATTTACCTAACCTCTCTGGACCTCGGGTTCTTCATAAATGGGGAGAGCGATACCAGCTCATCAGTCTATGGTAAAGGTTGAATTATTGAGCCTCTGTGAAAAGACTTGACAAAATGGCAGGCCCACAGTATCTCTCCAAAGTTAGTTTCCCTCCTCCCTCCTTTCCAAATACATAGTCTATTTGTTTTTCAAGACTTCGGGTGCAAATGCTAAACGTGGTTCAGAGTGGAAGTTACTGCAGCTATGTGGATTATTCTTCAAATAGTCATAAGGGTCTTTCCTCAATGTGAAGAAGAAATTTCTTGGTTTGGTTAAAAGATTTTGGAGCTTTGAGGTACATTCAAAGTTAACTTTCTGGGGCACCTGGGTAGCTCAGTCTGTTAGGTGTCCGACTCTTGATTTTGGCTCAGGTCATTATCTCAGGGCCATGGGCTCAGCATCGGGCTCAGCATCGGGCTCCATCCTCCGCACAGAGTCGGCTTGAGATTCTCCCTCTGCCCCTCCCTCGCGCCAGCACTCACACATGTGCGCGTGCTCGCTCTCTCTCAAGAAAAGTTAACTTTCGGCTTTAAAAGGAAGGACTAATGCTCCTACATTTAGATTATCCAGATGCCTTTTTGATTTCTTTAAAATTTTATTATTTTACGTTTTTTCCACCCACTTTTGGGACATAATAAATCGCTCTTTCGTACTTTGGCCAGACTGTAGGTAGAAGCAGGGACAGAATATTAAACTTCTTGATCAAGTACTCTAGAAGTCTTAACAAAGTTTCGTAAGAAAGCATGGGGATCAGTAGATAAAAAATGGGCTTTTGGATTACGTACATTTCACTGACCCATGTGGCACCGTTTTCCTCATGTATTTTTCATATATGATATTGTAACATCATACCTGGGAATTACATTTTTCCCAACCCTCAAAATATATTCCATTAAAAATAATGAGACAATAAAATACTTGTTATGTACAAGTCACTAGTCACTAGAACATAGAGACAAATATGTTTTTGTAGATGTTGCAATGTACATACCATCACTACAATGACTAATAGAATTTTAGGCTTACCAACGATAAATATGAGGAAAAGTAATACAGACTATACCTGTCTAAATACAACAGTAAGGTAAATTTTACTAGCCCATTATAAATAGGTTTGTTGGCTTTTTCTTTTTTTTTTTTTTTTTCAAAAAAAGGATTGTTTTCCTGAGTGGCATATATAGCTTTTTACCCATTATATTATTGTTTTTATTAACAACCATAATTGGTAAATTGCTAGTATAATACACCAGTCATGAATTGCTAATACTGCTGTCTTAGACCCTACAGTTGTATGATACTTCTCTTTCATAAACTGATAAAAAGAATCTCTAGATAAACATGATTCCAGATTCTAGCAATAGTTTTCCAAACCTAACCATATTTAAAAATCTGATCTATTAACACTTGGCAAATCTGAATTTCATGTTCCTCTCTTACACTTGGACAGAAGAGAAAGAAAATCAAAAGAGCCTAGATCATGCATTACCCAGATGATACAATCTTCAATAACTGAGAACTGATGCGATATATTAATTTTTAGAGGAAAAGGTGAGAGAGGTAATAGCGTACAACAAATAATAGCATTTGGGGGCTACGTTTCAAATTCTCTATTAAACCTAGTTTCATACAGTCCCTGGAAACTTATGACCACCAGTGGGCCGATGCAAGATGGCAAGTCACAGGGAATTTCTGAACCGGTGGTTTTTCTAAACCTGAACACTAGAGGCTGGAAAGGAGTCTGACTGCTCTTCACTACACTAGACCTTAGGACTTAGACACCCAAACGATTGGATTCCTAACTCATTTTCCAGTTCAAACTTAGACCCAACCCATGAATAATGACGTAGGCTCCAGAGAAGGGAATTTATTGCCACCAACACTGAAAGTGTTTGATAAACAGATCTTCTCTCTTAAGTCTCCAAAGGCCAATATGAATGTTCTAATGCAACCAATTAACAAGCACTATAAGATTAAAACATCACCACACAAAATCCTATTATATCAAGAAAAATAATTATAGTGGCACAGTTTCACTGGCTCCCAATTATGAAATCTAAGGGCATGTCACCTCTACACTTCGAATAGAACCTATAATTACAAGTAAATAAAATATGGTGTAAGTGAAAAGTTATTTCAACACTACTAGAGAATTGTGCAATTCATTTTGTTTCCCTTTGTGTGTCACATCAGAGTTATTTTTTTCTCCTTGTTCTAATTGAGTCTTCCTTAATGATCTCTGAGGTATAAACAGTATCATCTTGCAGAAATGAAACACAGAGTCTTGAACTGCAGTCTGTTGCCTCCTAGAAGGATCCTCTACATGGTCAATCCAATTCGGAATACATGTAACTGAATATTGCAACTTAAAATACTAAACCTTTACTTTTTAATCAACTCCTTCCACACCTGTGTTTCCAAAATGTAATGCCTTATGCTACTTCAGCAACCAGTGTATTTGAACTTCATATTAGAATGAGAATCCCCAGCCTCTTGCTCGGATTCAGCCTTAAATTAAGCCAAACACAACTTGAGTCTGAACAGATTATCACGGGAACTTGTATAAATGAAGAAAAGCAAGTCATAGTGGAAGATTACATTGGATCCTAAACCAGAGACTCAGAAGTGCTAAACGCACAACTTTTATCAAGTTTATACCTGGGGATTTTGTGAGGCCAGCTTCCTAACTGGAGCTAGCAACTCATAGTCTAATGATGGACGCAGTATGCTTGTTTCCCATCCCCCCACTAACCCAAACTGTCATATACCTTTCCTCAGTTCTTAAAATAGCCTCAGAGGCCATACAGCACACCATTTAAACTGGAAGGGAAAGAAGTTGGGGGGGGGGGAATACCTCCACCATTGTTGTAGGTCAAATAGGGGAATCTCCACACATTCCCTAATCCCACTGCATATCCAACCATAGATAGAAGATAATCCGATTTTTTGGACCAGTTCCCACGGTCCTGATTCTCGTCATTTTCACCAACATGGAAATTCTCAGATGAAGCCGTCACTTTCTGGAGAAGAGAAAATATTAAGAGTTTGTCTTTCTACTATTAAAAATCCACAGAAGCATAATTTCACACACACACACGCACACACACACACACACAGACACACACACACACACACACACCAGAGAGAGAGAGAAAGAAAAAAAGAAAGGTTGGGGGGAGAATAAACCCCAAAAGCCTTACTTAGCCAAGGGAAACACTTTCCAAAGGCTGAGGAGATTTCTGCTAATGGCTGCTTCAAAACAAAACAAAACCAAAAACCGCCTGAGGTGGCTATGTTTACTACTTCTTTGGGTGAGATCATCCAAATTTTGCTAGAAAGGTTACATGTGGTACCCAGCATAAAGGACAAATGAAGGCTTCAAATACAAAAGTCTCACAGATGAATTAGGTAAAATCAACACTCTTGAGATTGTAGGAGCTCTTTGAGAAGAAGGATCCAATATAGCTTCTACTAAAACAGAAAGAATTTATAGACTCTTTTTCCTATAGGCTGATATAGTTTGGGATGTTTGGAGTTAAGGCAAGTTTAACTTTTCTCCCTATCCCTGGCTGGAAGCCACAGGGTGATACTCAGAGACAAATTCTCCTGTCCCACCAGGTGGAGTAGCTCTCTCTCCACCTCAGAGGGAAGGGGCTCTCTCCCAACCTGTTAGCTGCTCTGGGGTATGGAGGGTTCCTCAGGTCAGATAAGGACAATGCATTTTCCCATTTCCCTCCGGCATACGGACACAGTCTGGAGAGGGACAAAACCCAGGATTTTGTGGGCATACCCACGGCAGAGATTGAGGTGATCGATCCTCAGCCTTCTGGCTACCCCAGTAAGAGTTGTTCTCTTTTTCCTCTACCCTGTGGGGACATCTCAGGCACACTTGAAGGCAATTGAAGAGAAATGTGGAAACCAAGGCACAGCGGCAGAAGGCAAAACCTGAGACGGCCTCCCCTGAAGTGTTCCCTTCCCAGACCCCCACACCTCCCACCGTTTCCAGACCCCTACCTCCTTCCCTCTGCACTTGAAGAAGCTCGGGCACTTCAACTTGTCCATGGTTGACTCACTCCCTCCGCTCGCTCCGCCTCGTCTCGCAGTCTGGCTGAGCTCAACTGGTGGCAGGTGCACACTCCTGAGTGAGCCACCTTGCCCAGGGGTGGGACCATTTATGAAGGGAGCTCTCCCCTCCCCCTTCAGGGCGCCCTGTCGTGTCAATTACCGGAAGGGACCAAAGTGTGGCTCTGGTTTTTCCCCAGGTAAGCCGGCGTGTAGCAATCCCCTGCCCCAGCCCCGGGAAAGGGCTGGGCTGTTCGCAAGCGGAGCAGCCTGAGCCGAAGTGACTGACAGCCTTTGACTCAGAGCCCGCGCAGGTGCCGTTGCAATCTCGCCTCCTCTCCCGGGTTCCCTGCTTCCTCCTAACCTCCTCTCTTAATCTGGTCTCTGTCCTGACGCCAAGTGCTGATCTCCACGGGCGCTGGGGTGGGGGGGGGGGCGTGATGGGCACGGTCTGTGGGGGCCCAGTCTGTTCCCCAAGATTCTTCTGAACAGACTACATCGTCCCGGGCCCTGGGATTTCTCAAAGTTTTGCCCCTCACTCGAAAGCACGTGACGCCCTGGGGCGCACGCTGCTCCCAGAGGGAAAGCTCCCGAATTGGGCACCTTGAAAAGCAGCCACCTGAGATAAGATGACTCAGCTGGCTCTGCCTGAAAAGAGCAACTTGGAGTCGCTGTCTCAGGGACCTTTCTCCGCCTTCGGGGCAGCGCTGTCCTTTACAGGGATTGCTTTGTGTAGTATTTCAAAGAGGGCAAACAAAAACAAATGATCCAGCGGGTTTATGGGAAATTCTAACCCTAACAAAGGACTCCACTTTGCAAGAGTAAGGCCTAGAAAGTAAACTATGAGGAAGCATCTCAGCTTGGCCAGGGAGGAAAGAATTACTATAATGCTGTTTACCGATGTAGCACCTTTTCCTCGGAAAGCTCAAAGGATTTCATCTGACTCAGGTCAAAGATGCTGGCGGTTCTCGGAAACACAGTAGGACTGGGGGCGCACAGAGGAACCAGCAGACAGTCGAATTCTGCAGCCTGTGTGCAGCTCCTTTGTTCTCCATCCACCAACATGAATTTATTTCTCATTTGCAACAGAACTACTCCCCGGGGAGTCTGGGCAGGTAAAGCAGAGGAAAGCTCAGGAGGGAAGTCGGAAGGTAGTCATGAGAAAGCAATAACGAATTTCATCTGGCTTTGCGTTGAGCATAGCACAGGCTGGCGTGTGTGCATGCGTGCATGCGTGCGTGCTTGTGCACGCGCCTACTCGTATTATGTACACACCGCTAGGTGTGACCTAAAGGCTAAAATGAAGGAATTATTAGCCTGTCTCAGACACAGAAGGGAGGAGAGGCAAAGGGATGTATAACCCTCTCTGTGAAAGGATGAGCTGAAAGCGAATCTAATCGCATTTGCCCAACTATCAACATCTCATAGAATTAAAGGGGCCCAAAAGGAGCACTGGAAGCAGATGGTGACTGTGGGAATAGAAAGAGAATAGGAAGGAGTCTTGGGATAGATAGATTATGGGGATAGCGGGGCGGGGGGGGGGGGGTTGCAGAGGAAACAACTAGCAGTTCTCCCCCCCTGTTACGCAGTAGAGAGGCGTCTGACAACTTGGAGAGCTTAGAGTATCAGGGCCATCACAGTTAAAATAGGAGGTATTTAAGAGAACATATTGTTTGTTTGTTTCTTTGTGGGGTATTTTCTCCTCGTCATGCATCTCTAGCAATTCTCTGCCTCAAACTCCTAAGCTTGTGTGTCGTTTCCTCTGCAGGCACCTACATGCCGTTTCTCAGCCCTGTGCCCTTCTTCTGGAAATTCCCACCCTCCTCATTTGGCTAACTACTACTCATGCTCCAAGACTCCACTTAGGTGTCACTTCCTCCGGGTCTTTCCACAATGGTTGCACCCTGATGACTGCGCACTGGGTTTGGACGCCTCTCCTCTGTAGTCCCATGCTGCCCCATACTCACGTTAGGTCATTAGGTCGTGTGAAATTATTTGCTTACGGTCCTCCAGACTGCCGGTTCTCCAAGGGAGGGCAGGGAAACGGTCCTAATCATTCCAGTATTCCCGACACCTCGCACAAAACCTGACACGGACAGGCACTCAGTAAATGCTTATTAGGAAATTTGACTCAGAGAGGCCATCTAATAACTCCGTGGTCCAGAAAGGGAAAGGACAACTGGTCTGCGATCCATCCCCAAGAGATCATAAAATACCAGGACTGAAATTCCTTCTCTTTGGGTTCTGACTTATTAACTAACAAATTGTGTTTGTGGATTTTTTCTTATTTGAGACTTTTTTTTTTTTTTTAAAGATTTTATTTATTTATTCGACAGAGATAGAGACAGTCAGCGAGAGAGGGAACACAAGCAGGGGGAGTGGGAGAGGAAGAAGCAGGCTCCCAGCAGAGGAGCCCGATGTGGGGCTCGATCCCAGAACGCCGGGATCACGCCCTGAGCCGAAGGCAGACGCTCAACCGCTGTGCCACCCAGGCGCCCCTTTATTTGAGACTTGAAAGAAGTATAGAAGTTGAGTGGGTAGGGGCGTCTGGGTGGCTCAGTCGGTTAAGTGTCTGCCTTCAGCTCAGGTCATGATTCCAGGGTCCTGGGAAATATATATTTTTTAAATTCAAAATATATTTAAAATAAATTTAAATTACAATATATTTTTTAAAAAATCCTATCATAGTAAATGTGTGTATATGAATTATCCCTTTCAGGTCTATAGTTTCAGGGGCACTTGGGTGGCACAGTCGGTTAAGCATACGACTCTTGGTTTCGGCTCAGGTGGTGATCTCAGGGTAGTGACATCAAGCCCTGCATTGGGCTCTGTGCGGGGTCTGCTGAAGACGCTCGTTCCCTCCATCCCTCCCCACCATGCTCTTGTTCTCTCTCTAAAATAAAGGCTCCTTGTTCAATGGCGAGTCTGCTTCTCCCTCTACCTTTCCCCCTGCTCGTGCTCTCTCTCTCTCACTCTGTCTCTCTCAAATAAATAAATAAAATATTTTTTTTAAAAAAAGAAGTTGAGTGGGTAGGGGTGCCTGGATGGCTCAGTGAATTAGTGTCTGCCTTCCACTCAGGTCATGATCTCAGGGTCCTGGGATTGAGCCCCGTGTCAGGCTCCCTGCTTGGTGGAGAGCCTGCTTTTCCTCTCCCGCTCCCCCTGCTTATGCTCGCTCACTCTCAGTCAGACAAATAAATAAAATCTTAAAAAAAAAAAAAACAAGAAGAAGTTGAGTGGGCATAGGAGAGAGGGAACTACATAAACCCAGTGACAGGGGTATGAATGAGCTTGATGTGGGAGAATACGAGAAGAGTCTGCTAATTGATAGGATAATAAGAAATAAGGTGGAGAGAGAATGTGTGGCCATGTATGTGCCTCGAAGTCTAGGCCTAAGCCATGGTCTAGTAGGCAATAGTAAAGTGATTGTTAACTTGGGAATGACACATAGTACACTCTACTTCAGTTGTGCAAAAACACCTCAAAATTATAATTAACTATCTCCATGCACTGAGTTGTGCAATGCTGGACTTTTAACTATGGGTCAGCTCTTCCAGGACACCCACACTACAGCCATGAATTTGCTTAGCTGTAAAAAAAAAAAAAAAGCATTGACAGCAATTTAAAGATTTATTTAGTAAGTCTCCAACAACTAAAGATCATCTTATAACTGATTTGGCCAGGAAAGAAGTGAAGAATCGATCCAACAGTTATATCCCACGTTCTTTGCCCTTAGTACTAAGAATCCATTTATGTCATTATTCATGGAAGTCCCTTCAATATTTTTAGTCCCTAAAAATAAAGGAGACTCATTACCGAAAGCTTTCTTCCAGTTATTTGGATGTGAAACATTTGCACTAATCAGAAGGCCTTTGAACAATCTCACAAACCCCATGTCTCATTGAGCAACCACACCGTTCTGTAGCCCTCTTCCGGAAGAACACTCTTAAACTTCACCAGCTGAAAACCTGAAGAAAAGGAACTCTACTAGTCTATCAATAGGAAAAATAAATAAATATGCATTTTTAAAATCCTATCACAGTAAATGTGTGTATGTGAATTATCCCTTTCGGGTCTATAGTTTCAGGGGCACCCAGCTGGCACAGTCGGTTAAGCATACGACTCTTGGTTTCAGCTCAGGTGGTGATCTCAGGGTCGTGACATCGAGCCCCGCATTGGGCTCTGTGCGGGGTCTGCTGAAGATGCTCGCTCCCCCCACCCCTCCCCACCATGCCCTCACTGTAGCATACCATACAGCTTTTCTTAAGTATTAAGTGTACAAATCATAGGTGTACAGCCTGATGAATTTTCACAAATATAACACTTCCACACGTCTCGTTTCAAGTTCAAGAAACAATAGGGCCAGAACCTCAGAAGACCCCTCCTTGCCCTCCTCAAGGTTAACCACGATCTTGGATTTTTAACACCATGCATTAGTTGGGGCAGTTTTGGAACTTCATATAAATTGATATTATTGCATACACTTTTATGTCCGACTTCTTTGGGCTCAACGTTATGTTCTGGAGATCCAACCATACTGTAACATAGACCTACAGGTCATCCATTGTCATTCTACATGGTATTCCAATGTATGACTATACCACGATTTATTGATCTGTTTTACTGATGGACATTTGGGCTGTTGCCAGATTGGGGCTATCTTGAAGAGCATCGCTCTGAACTTTCCTGTAACGGGGTCTTCTGTGTGTATTTCTGTTAGGCATAGACCTAGTGTGGCTGTTCTGAATCACAGGGTAGACCCTATGTAGCTTTAGAGATGTTGCCAAACACTATTCCAAAGTGATTTTCCAATTTGTACTCCCTCTCGCATTACCATATCGACTTTAAAGGCCACATGGAATAGAATGGGTTTGTGGAAGGAAGAAAAGGAAGACAGAAGGAAGCAGGCATGATGGGGAAAGAGGAGAAATACTTACTGGGCCAGGTGTTGTGTTAAGTAAGCCACACTCCTGATCTCATTTGATTCTCATAGAACCACTTTGAGGTAGGAATACCCATTTTACAAACGAAGAAAGAGAGGCCCCGAAAAGCTAAATGACTTGCTCAAAGTTACACTAACTAGTAAGTGACAGGTCTGATATTTGAGCCCAGACTATCTGACTCCTCAGCCACTGCTCCCAAACCACCTTCCGTGAACACAAGACCTTAGAAAATGCATTATCTGTGGAATTGCTGCCTCAGAGGACTTGGCACTCCAGCAGCGGGAACGATGACTTGGGACAATTAGGCATCATTTGACCCTCCGTATCCAGTAGAACAGTCCACAGAAGCGAAACTTTTTGATCTCATATTCAGGAAGATTGAATAAGCTTTTCTGTATTGCCTCCTTGAAGGAGAAGTCACGACTTAGACATTTATGATGCCTTCCCAGCTGAGTCTCACACTGCCAGTTTGCGAGGGTCACCATCGAGAGACTCGGATTCAGCTGATTCATAGTAAGGCTAATCATAGTGTTCAGTGTTCAGGACGAGGGCTGGATCGCAGTAGCTAGAGCTTAGAAGCAGAGAAAGACACGCAATGCTCTTTCTGTAACAAACACATAGGACTTAGAGCCCGTGGGACTAAATCTTACCCAATGCAGCTTTTTTGGGGGGGGATATCTTTAACCAAACCAATCCTTTTTTTAAAAAAGATATGTATTTATTTAAGAGAGAGAGAGTGAGCGAGCGAGCACGTGACAGAAGGAGAGAAAGAGTATGAACAGAGGGAGGGGCAGAGGGAGAGGGCGAAGCAGACCACCCGCTAAGCAGAGAGCCTGATGTGGGACTGGATCCCAGGACCCTGGGACCAGGACCCTGGGATCAGGACCAGGGCTGAAGGCAGACACTTAACTGACTGAGCCACCCAGGTGCCCCTAACCAAACCAATCCTTAATATAAGAAATATCTGAATCAAACCAGGCCATAGAGCTAATGTGAATTTTTTACATCTTTATTTATTTTGTGCACGTGAATAAACAAATCAAGAATTTTCTCTCCTAGGGCATACAAGGCCTTTCTTCAGTACATCAATATTCTTTCTTTCCATCGCTCTGAAATATTGGCTGTGTAGCCGCTAGAGGTACTCTTTAAATTGTTAGCAACAATGAATAAACATTTTAATTTGACCTCCTTATCTGATACTACTGTAATGATGCATTAAAGGAGAGAAATATTTAGGCTTCACTCTTGATACACTGGTATTTCTCCTTTGAAAAGCATCGCTGTAAGGCCTGCGTAGTCTCAGTTTGCCTTTATAATAATAAACTGTATCGGAACTATATTCACTTCATATGAGCCACAGAATCATTGCTTTTGTTAACTTCTTAAATAAAAGCAAGCATTAAAAAAAATCATTTCATTATGGGACCTAACTGAAATCTACGTATTGAAATCCTTTTGGAAGATAAAATCAATTAAAAAATAGTTATGTTAATACTATCTATGTGCATGTGCAGAATTTTCAATATCTTATTCTAATTAATAAAAATCAAATTAGTAGTTGCTACATCTTCTAAAGAACTGGAAAAGGAAGTACGATGAGCAACACGGATCATGTGTATAAAATACAGCATTCATTCTTTTCTTGCTTGGCTGAGGTCCCTTCATGTAAAAGTGATGTGTGGTAGAATGTCCAATATGTGAGCCATATAATGCAATTCTTTTCCTCCTTCACCAACACAGCGGTGTTCTAGCTGTTTTCGCTAAAAACTGACAGCTGGAGGGCTAGCTGAGACCTTCATCTATGTACTTTCTTTTATTGGTGAACGTCATGGCAGTTGCTTTGTGCCGTATTACCATCAAACAATACAATCGCTATCAACAATAATGTTACCACCTTTAAGAATAATAACAACAGGGGTGCCTGGGTGGCTCAGTCGTTAAGCGTCTGCCTTCGGTTCAGGTCATGATCCCAGCGTCCTGGGATCGAGCCCCACATCAGGCTCCCTGCTCCTCTAGGAGTCTGCTTCTTTCTCTCCCACTCCCCCTGCTTGTGTTCCCTCTTTCACTGGCTGTCTCTCTCTCTGTCAAATAAATAAATAAAATCTTTAAAAAAATAATAATAATAACCACCACCACCACAATGGTAATAATATCAGCTACCCTTTCTTTCAGTAGCTGCCATATGCCATGTGCTTTAATGTACGTTTTTTCAATCTTTGCAACTCTACCAAATAGATACTATTATTATCCCCATTTTTATAGATTAATAAACAGGCGCAGAGGGGTCATAAGGCTGGAAAATTCAGGGGCAGACATTCAAACTCAGTTCTGTTAACAAAACCTGAGCTTTTCCCAGTGATTGTACTGTGGGGTTTCGCCGTCCCACTTCAGCCTTTCTGGATTATTCCATAATTTCTTTCCCTCTTCCCAACATTCCACCCTTCTGCTGTTTACTTCTATTACTCCTTCCTTTATCCCTTATCATGCCACATCCTTCATACAAATGATATTCCCATTCTTGGCTGTCTCCCTCTTTTGGTTCCTCCCCTCTCAATCAGTCTCTCTCTAAAACACAAACACAGGTTAATCAGTATTCATCACCAGCCTGAACAGACAACACCTTAACACCTGCCAGATATCTCCCGTCTCCAAGCTGGGGATCTCTTTCGGGAGACCGCTGAAGAGAGGAGGGGTGACTCAGTGCATAAGCCAATTGGATCAGTTCCAGGGGCTTCCTACAATCAGAGATCAGTGTATGAGACCAGAACCAAGACCTCTGCCAATACCCATGGGACAAAGGGCTTATAAATAAAATGCAGTCCAGCACTATAATCAGTTTTCTTATAGTTATTCACAGCAGTGGGGTGCAGCAAGCAGTCACTGGTGGTCAGGATTTCAGGCTGCCCAAGACCCTGTGTTATTGGGCTACTGTTGTTTTCAGGCATAGGAGTGGTGATACACCTGTTTCGTAATTACACAATGACAACTAATGCTTCAGTGGGTTACAGACTGACTCATTTGTTTAGAGCTTTTGTGTCTAGAAATGAAGGGAGCTATATGATTAAGACTTACTGGGAAATATTATTGAAAAGTGCAGGAAAAATGAAAACACTATCTCTTACATAATACCTTTCTGTTAAGTCATTCTACCAATTTGAGTTGCTCATTCCAATGAGGCATACCAAGCGAAATAGGTGCAATGTGTATTAGGCTTATTTTTCTATACAGTTAACAGAAAAACACTCAATTGCTGTTGCATAACTTCATGATGCAAAAAAAAAAAAATCTGCGGGGCTAGAAAAATGGCAACATTTCCTGATGCAGGTAAGAAAACCTATTACCTATTCTGACTAGCATGTCCTTTAGGAAATAGAAAAAAATAATCATATTGCTACCCCGTTTATTAACAGTGTTGTGTACACATGTAACATTTTTTCTGATTACTGCCTTTAACCACGGCGTGTTCACTCTCCATTTCCTGAACCTTAAAAACACCTCAGGAGTAAAACTGTCACTATTTACAGAAGACGTGATATTATGTTTAAAAAAAAAAAACCCTAAGGACTCCCCCGCCCCCAGAATTGTTGGAACTAAAAAAATAATTCAGTAAAGTTGCAGGATAAAAAAAATCAATATACAAAAATCTGTTATGTTTCTATATACGCACGACAAACTATCAGAAAGAGAAATTAAGAAAAAATTCCCAGCTATAACTGCATCAAAAGAATAAAATACTTAAGGATAAATTTAATCAGGGATATAAAAATTCTGTACACCGAAGGCTGTAAGATGTTGATAAAAGAAATCGAAGAAGACACAAACAAATGGAAAGATCTTTCGTGTTTATGGATTGGAAGAATGAAGATTGTTAAAATGTCCATGCTACCCAAGCAACCTACAGATTCAATGCAAGTCCTATCAAAATTCCCATGGCATATTTTCACAGAAATAGAACAAACCTAAAATTCGCAGGGAACCACAAAAGACCTTGAATTGCCAAAGTAATTGAGAATGAAAAACAAATCTGGAGGCGCCACGATCCCTGATCTCAAACCATATTACAAAGCTAAAGTAATCAAAATAGTGTGGTATTGTTATAAAAATAGATGCATAGATCAATGGAACGGACTAGAGAGTCCAGAAATAAACCTATGCATAAATGGTCAACTGATTTATGACAAAGGAGACAAGAATATACAATGGGGAAAGAACAGTCCCTTCAGTAAATGGTACTGAGAAAACTGGACAACCATATGCAAAAGAATGAAACAAATCCCGTATCTGACATCATGAAGTGACCTATATGTGAAATCTGAAAAGCTCATAGATACAGAGAACAGATTGGTGGCTGCTAGAAGTGGGGCATGGAGAGGATAGGCAGAAAGGGTGAAGGGGATCAAAAGGTACAAATGTCCAGTTATAAAATTAATAATTCATGGGGATGTAATATATAGCATGGTGACTACAGTTAATCATACTGCATTGCATATTTGAAAGTTGCTAAGGGAATAAATCCTAAAAGTTCTTGTCACAAGAAAAAAAACTTTCTAAACTATGTATGTTGACAGATATTAACTAGCCTTATTGCAGTCATCACTTGGGAATATATACAAATATCAAGTCGTTATATTGTACGCCTGAAACTAACATGTTATATGCTAATTATACCTAAAAAAAAAAACAAATGAAGGACACATGAGGAAAAGATCTCCAACACCTCAGGCATAAAACATTGCTTTCTGATCACCTTTAGGTATGAAAAAGTCCAACCTAGTCCAACCCATTTTAAAACTCCAATTCACTGCTCATTTCCTCTGCACCTTCTTCTTCCCCTTAGTAACAGCCAGACTTCAGCTTCAGGGACTTGGAGCGGTAAGGAGATACAACTGGCTCTTCTTCCTGGCCACTCTTTACGGAGTCCCTTTCTCCTCTGCAGCACTGGAGAGGGGAAGAGCTCCTGGTATAATCTGCATTCAGCTCTCACGGCTTCCTTGACGATGAATGCCTGGCCATCCATGCCCTCTGCCAGGCAGGTATCCAAATCCCAGATGCTTATGATGTCTTCTGGAACCGTATGGACGTGTAGCTCCTCCTTGCATTTTCCTCTGACCTCCAGTTGCAACCCCTTCCAAGCCGACCTCTGCAGTACACTTCAGAGCCTCTGACTACCGGGAAAACCTTCTCCCACTGGTGGCCCTCCTGGCCAGATGACTCCACCTGGCTGCTTTTGGTGGCATCGGCTTGGCCAATGGGAAACACATACATACTTTCTATGCCAAACTGGGAGTTCAGGCTGTTCCGCTGACAGCTCCCTCTCTTTGCCCTGCCATCTCTCTTCGATTATTTTCTCCTGCTGCTCAAAGCATCGTGGGACAGATCAGACGCTCTACTGAATAAGCAGAGGTTAAAAGAAAAAACGACAGGCTGGTGTCCTCTTTTTGCCAAACCTGCAATTTCTGGCCAGTAGCTATCTTGGAGTCATCTCCACCCTAACTTGTCATTGGAACACGCCTCCTCTTCCTCTTTAAGAAGAAAGAGGTCCTATGGTGGTAATCATTTCACAATATCTACAAATATTCAATCATTCTTATTGCACACGTGAAACAAACATGGTGTTATATGTTGATTATATCTTGATGAAAAAGAAAGCTATTTTTTAAAGATTTTATTTATTTGACAGAGAAAGAGAGAGAGAATGGGGGATAAGGGACAGAGGGAGAAGCAGACTCTCCTCTGAGCAAGGACCCTGACGGGGGCTCCATCCCAGGACCCTGGGATCATGACCTGAGCCTAAGGCAGACGCTTAACCGACTGAGCCATCCAGGCGACCCAGTGAAAAAGAAATCTAAAGAAAAAGGGGGAAACTATAACACTTCACACATAATAGCTTTTTACATCTAACTCCTCATAAGATTCTCCTAAACAATACTCTAAAATAGGCAGCAAATATATCATCGTCTCCATTTTACGGAAGAATCTAAAGCACAAGAAGCATATGATTCCCTCAAGATGTGTTTTCAAAGGTCCCATGCGTGAGTGGCAGTTCCAGGAACAAACTCGTGTTCCCTGAGTCCCAGGCCCAGGCCACAGGCCAGAGCCCCACTCTAACACTGACCTCAAGGGCTCGGCCTTATATTTGCAGCCAGACTGACATGGAGACCCTGAGGACCTCTGTCAGGAAATCTCCTCGGGCAGGGCTGGTCCAAGACAGAGCAGCTTTATTCAGAATCTCAACCCACTGCTGAAAGCCAAGTTCTGGTAAAGAAAGGGTTACTTGGTGCCTACACTGCCCTAGGTGCTGTGAGGAAGCTACCTGTAATGAGCTTGCAGTCCTTCTCCGGAGGGTACTGGGGAGTCAAAGAAGACAATGAAGAATCAATTGTGAATACGGTTTGAAGTGTTCAGATGAGAAGAGTCACTGGAGGGAGTTTCACGGGGGACTCAGGATAAGCCTTGACTGTAAGGATTAGTGCTTATGGGACAAGATAACTGTAATGGGGCAAGAATGAGCATAAAGGAGCTCAAATGCAAGTCTGACTCAAGCAAAAGATTTTGCGTTGGGGAGGGAGAATAGAAGAAACGGTCGGCTCCATTCGGTAGAATTACCAGACTGCAAAATTCACAGAGCGACCTTGTCTTGTTCACCAGGGTATCCCCAGCGCTTTGAAGGAGGCCTGGAGCACAATGGGCTCAATCAGTAGTTACGGATTACTGAGCCTGAGCGTAGAGAGACTTGAATCCGGATTCTATGCTGTAGGGAAGAGGGAGCCTTCAGAGTTAGCATCAAGGACAGAGCCACTTGAACATTTTCCAAAGTGCCTTTGGAATTATTTCAAGGTTTATTTTGTATCCAGTCTTCATCATCTCACACCCTTATTCTACCCAAGGATATTTCAAAGTAAATAAGAGTAAACCAGCAGTCTCAGCCCACGAAATAGGCCAAAGAATGACTGAATAGTGTTCATTCTTATTTCTTTGGCTGTCATCAGCGTAGAATTTATGATAGTATTTACGTTATTTCTTGTGGTTTGAAAAATCCAGACTCACATTCATCTGCATAGTTGACAAGACTGTACATTTGTATCAACTTCTGAAAAGCAATGTGGCAGCATGTGTCAAAAATCTGAAGAATGTTCATATCCTTTGACCTGGTTGGTATTTCTTAAATCTAGCAATGGAGACTAAGGAAACGAAGATGTAAACAAAAATTTAGCATCATCGAGAACAACTAGTAACACGCTGAGTAACTAAGCATTCGTGAATGTTTAAGTAAATTTTATGTTTTTCAAGCAAGAAAATTTCTGTTGTAGAATAAAGACATATAAAAACGTGAACATATAGCTAGAGAGATTGGAAAAAGTCTGGAAAAAATTATGCTAAAATATTAGAGAGAGATTTCTCAAGGCAGTGAGAGTATTAATAATTTATATCCCAAATTACCATGTGTATTTTTTATAATCAGAGAAAAACTACACTCTCTGAGTGTATTTCATCACCTATGTTTGCATTTTATCTTCTCATACCTACTGCGGAGGTGGAAAAAATAAAAAGAAAGAAAAGGGACAGAGAAATGGAAGTAATAAATTCAATGCAATTTAGGAATATATCCGTAGGTATTTAGGGACTATGCCTGGGTACCCTAGGCCCATTCCCAGAGGAATCCTGAAGATTCCTCCCTTCCCCTCATGTTCTTGCCCCAGGATGGCCATCCATGCAAATAACAACAGGATTTAAAAGAAGAAGAAGAAGAAGAAGAAGAAGAAGAAGAAGAAGAAGAAGAAGAAGAAGAAGAAGAAGAAGAAGAAGAAGAAGAGGAGGAGAAGAAGAAGGAGAAAAACAAAAACAAAAACAAAAAACACAGTTCAATTCAGATGGTTCTCTGCTTTCTGGTGTCCCAGGGAAGAGAGAGAGTGGTATGTGTTGCTCTGAGCCTGGGAATCTCTTTGAATTCTAGCCTAAACCTCCATCCTTCTGTTTCCTGTCCTTAAAGTTGGTCTAAAAGTTTTTTAAAAGGAAGGAAATAGAAGTTCTGACAATGTTTACTATTCTTCCTCCCAACTTTGCAGTAATTATGAGTATTAGGAAATATGGCTACTAACCCCAAATAGGCAGTTCCCTGCTGACTAACTTTCTGCTGACATCATCCGAGGTAATGCCTGGGTAGCAGCAGGGAGGGTGGATCTTCTCTGAACTCATGCCCTATGGCCCCCAGTCTTTCCTCTCTTCCTTCTCCCTTGGCTTCATCCTCTGCGCCATGTCTACTGCTCACACATGCTCAGTCAGCCAGTTGAAACGCAAAACTACTTACAGAGCGTGGCAATTTCAAGGTATAAACTATACATAGATTAGGTAAATTGCAGGTACACAGGCTTATTATTTAAATTAGCAAGACACGGCTTACTTGTTAATTAGGCCCTTAAAGAGGCTGTTGCTCTAGATTTTTCTCCAAGGCTTGACAGCTCACATACTTAGCCCTCTTCTTCCTGGACGGACCAGCAGGCCGACCCCTCAGGGCTGAGATAAAACTGCACCATCCTTAAGTATTCCAAAACGGATAGCATATAGTATTTATTGTACTTGCAGATTGTAAAAGTAATATTTTTGTTAAAAAAATCATGAAATAAAAAAGTATAAAATAAAGCAAAAATTATCCATACTACCTCCACCCAGGTATAACCACTATTACTCCATCCTATGCTTTGTATATATGTAAACGCATATATATGTGTGTATGTATGTACAAAATCAAATCAGTTTGATATTATTTTAAAAAGTTTTAGATCCCATTTTTTGCACCTAGTATTATATTTTGAGCATGTTTTCTGCGAACATCTCTTAAAATGGCTCCATAGCATCCTATCACCTGGGTATGGCAATTTATTTGACCTGTGCTTGGTGATTTATAATTTTTCAAGTTTCATTGCTATAAATGATGTTTAGATAAACGTCCATGTCTCTAGATTGTTAAGGATTATTTCCTCAAGATAGATTTTTTTTAGACTTCTAGATTCCTAGAAGTGTGGTTAGAAATCAGAAGGAATGATTGTTTTAAGCTGTAAGACGTATTTCCAAATTATCATCCAAAATTGTGCCAATTCACATTATCCCAGGAGTATAGCAGAGAACTTTGGTACTTCTTGGTACACGAAAACCTCGGGCCAGTATTTTCCGTATAGTTTGGGAACGCTGACCCAGTCCCAGATATGCAAGGGTTTTACTTATTTATTTGCATCCTACATTTACTGCAATTTACTACCTAGAAACAGAAAGATTCTCTACGGATCTCCATAGATCTTTATAGATAATGACTTTTTGATATGGCCGTGAAGTCCAATTAGTGGTTTTGTTATCTGATATCTGTTAGTTACATTTTTCTGCAAATTCCACTTACCTCTGAACTCTCACCAGAATGTAGTAAAAACTACAGGAACAGTGTCCATGTGAGAATCTTTCCCAGCCGCCAGTGTGATCTCAGATGGCCAAACAGTTCACCAAAAAAATTTAAAATGCAATGCCCTAATATTTGGTGTATTAAGGTCCATTCACTTTGGTCAGTTCCGGTAAAAGTTATGTGGGAGAAGAATAACATTTCTTTGAGTGGTAACATCTGCCAGGGAGTGTGCTCTTCTCATCTCCCAGGCACCATCTCATTTAATCATCACAAGGCTCTTAGGTGACGTTCGCGGCAGGCTGTTTTACTGATGAGAAAACTGAGGCTTCGAGAAGCTCATTAACTCTCCTCCAACCACTAGGAAATGGCAGAGTGACAGATGAGACCCAGCTCTGTCCCATGGCTGGAGCTCTCTCCACTTCACCACACGAAGTTCTGAGAGGTTAAGTTGAAGCAGAGGTATCACCTCTTATGCTCAATAATCTTCATCCTCCCCCTAATATCTCATACTATGTTTGGTTCCATTTCCAGCCAGAACCTTCTACCGTGAAGTATTACGACCACAGGAATATTCTGAAGATGAATCGATAAGCGGCTGCAGAGCACATTAGCAGTCTAGACACAGCCACCCGCCAGCACAACACAGCTGTGGCAAGTACGTGACATTAAAGCCACTGTACGATGGAATGACTTAAACCCAGTGGTTCCATTTGAATGTTATCTGTTAGTCTATCTGTAGATGTTCACTTTCTTATTTTACACTACTGGGAGAGGATATGTATCCTCAGACACCCTTACTGTAACTCTCGCTGACAGCTGAGAGATCCGCACAAGTATCTGGGCATAGAATTTGACTCTCTGTGTGTCAAGCATTGAGTTACTAAATACGAGGTCAGAACTAATCTAATGTATGAATCAACTTCTTTCAGAGCATCTCCCTCCCTCCTCTTCCCTTAAAAGGAGTGGCTTGCTTTGCAAAGGTCTGTTTCTTGTGTCTTCGAGTAAACGATTAACCACTTGCATGAGAATCCTATAAACATTTGGGAAACAGTCTTCGAGACACTTCTTTTTGTCCACTGGAGCCATGTTGAGTACATTCAAGCTGTTGGAATTTACAAGATAGCAGCCTAGTCACAGAACCGGTATTGTCCCAGATAAGCTCATGCAACAAGCCTTGTAAGGCGATTTGTGATTATCACTCTCCAACTCGGAGTTTCTCAACCTCAACACTGTTGACATTTGGGGCCAGATGATTCTCATTTGTTGGGAGGCATTCCTGCTCATCGGAGCATGTTTGGCAGCATCCCTGACCTCAACCTGGTAGATGCCAGAAGCAAGCCCCCACCCATGTCGTGACCACCAAAAATGTCTTTAGACACTGTCAAATGTGCCAGGGGGAGAAAGGCCGTGGACAAAATCTCCCGCAGCTGAGAACTACTGGTCTCAGTAAAGCGTTCATAACTTCTTTGCAGTGAGGTTGGCGCTGCGCTTCTAGTTTCCACTAGAAGCTTGGGGTTAGTGTAAAGAAGAGAGAAGTGGCATTTGAGAGGAAGATCTTTGAGTTTGGCAGAGGCAGTTAAGAGGGTAGGGGATATATAAATAGGTACAATATTAACCTCTCCCCTACTGGATCGTTTTACAGAAGAATCAAGAAAGGTATTATTTGCGTGATGAGATAGCACATATTGATGGGAAATAGATTGGAATGGTTAAGAATTTAGTGGGTAGAATAAAATGGATCTTTCTATGAATTCCAGCTCTGCCACTTCCCGGCTGAGTGACTTTGGACAAGTTTCTAAACATTCCATCTCTCAGTTTCCTCGTTTGTAAAATGGGGACAATACTAGAGCATTCGTTTCACTGGGTTGTGATGATTCAATAATAGAATGTAAATAAAGTGCTCATCAGGCAAAAAAAGAAAAGCACCTCAAAAAGGTAACTCCCTTTATGTAAACAACAAAGAAAATCTCTAGGAAAGTTGTTTGGCTAGTTTTTTTTTTCCCCACCTTGATGTTGATTTTGGAAATACAAAAACTAATGTGGTACTGCATCTATTTGTATGAGCTAAACCATAAAAACTTTCCTGAACAATCTTCCTCTAATAATCTTCCCATCTAAATGGAATTTAGCTTTCTGATTCATAACAGGAGAGCAATTCCCTGAATTGTAAATCCATGCATGGTTATCAAAAACTAGGCTAGGACAATGGTGGGAACCACTGTAGCTACACACAGGACCTGAAATTCGTATGCACCCATGCACCCGGAACTAGAGAGTTCCAGCCACTCTGGAACCACTACAAAGATTATTCAAAACTTGTAAAGTAAGAGACAGGCTGGCTGGATTTGGGCCAATAAAATCATGTTAGACCTGTTTGGTTCATGTGTGATTGAATTGGCCTGTAACAAAACATAGAATTAGGAAGCCAAAACTTTGACCTTTTCTGTATCACTAAGAAAAATCCACCAACTGAACTGAAAACATGGAGGTGTACCCTCATGTACCTCCCCCTGAAATCACAACAAATTTAGTATCGGAGTTTCAACTACAGAGTAGGCAGTTATGCACTTGAGAAGTAGATAAAGAAGGACATTGATTTCCACGTGCATGGAGATTGAGCCATCAAAAGTTCTCTTTCTTCAAGGCACCAAGTCTAAGACCCCTTGAGGGCCATGAGAAAATGGGGAAAATGTCCAGGTTTTGTTCAAGCCTCCCTAAATCGCCCTTATGTTTCAGCGTCGATATTAATTCAGCCAAGTACCTCGAGTGCTTCAAGAAAGAGTAGTGTCGGACTGGCAGTCCATCTACACTGAGCCTTCGACCGCAGGCTCCTGCCCAGACCTTGAAACCCAGCAGATCTTGCTGATCAATGTAATGATTACGACTAAGGAGAATCTGAGATTTCTCTAGCATTTGCCTCTCTTGCCAGTCTGGCTTAAATCTGTTCAACTTCAAGGCATAGTATAGATCTCTTTGGTTTACTCCAGATTTGGACTAAGCCCTCATGATGCCCATATGTTTCTTTTTACATTACTCCCACCTCCAAGAAATACAAGTCCAAAGCATTAAATCAAAATCATCAACGATCCCACCTGCCAAAAATGTACTGTTTTGGTACATAAATAATTTCAAACATTTTCCTATGGAGATGTGTCTTTTAGAATGATTTGATAGTTATCTAGCTAAATTCAAGAGACCAGATGAAACGAGGTCCCCTACTCTTCCGCCATCTTGCCTGAAACCAGGGATGTGTATTTTAAACAAAGGATCACTTGATATATTTTTTAACAAGTGTTTTTCCTTACCCATTATCTTACATGTGGATAGGTATATACATATATATGTACATATAATAGAAGTACTATATATGTGTACAACATACTTATAAAGAAATGAACTAATCGTAAGTATATAGTTGGACAATTTTTCACAAAGCAAACATGCGCCATGTAACCATCATTCAGGTCAAGAAATAAAATATTACTGGCTTCCCTGTGCTTTGTGCTTCCTTCCAGCCACACTAGCCATGCCAAAAACAAAACACTATCCTGACTTCTTCCACCTTCCAACTGCTTTTATGTTTCTCATCTTTGTATCAATGGAATGGTAGCTATGCACTTGTTTTTGTATCTGGCTTCCTTTGTGTCTCTTTATATTTAAAAGATTCATCCAAGTGGTTGCATATGGCAGTAATCACTCTCCCTTATTATTACACAGAAGTCCATTGTGTGAACATACAACAAAGTATTTATTCATTCTATACTTGATGAACGTCGGGATGTTTCCAATTCTTGGCTCTTATGAACACTACTGCTAAGAATCTTCTCGTACACATCTTTGGTACATTTATGTTCACATTTCTCTTGTATCTAATTAAAAGGGGAATTGCTGGATTATAGGCTATGGTTAGCTTTAATATAGAATGTCAAACTGTTCCAAAGTGGTTGTGTCAGTTTGCAATCCCACCAGCAGTTCATGGGCATCCCAGTTGCTTTATGTCCTCGCCAAAACTTGTTATTACCTATCGCTTTCATTTTCGCCACTTGCGTGGATGTGCAATTATGTCACAATCTGTTTAACCCTTTTGCCTATTGGGTTGCCTGTCTTTATTGATATGTAGAAATTCCTAAGACATTCTGGGTACACCAACTTGATTGGTTATATATATTGTGAACATCTTCTCCCAATCTACAGCCTGTTTTTTCCCTCTCTTAATGATGCTTTTGAGTAACACACGTTCTTAATTTAATATCCAATTTTATAGCGCTGTCTTTTAATAATTGTGTTCTTGTGTTCTATTTAAGAAATCTTTGTCCAAGGTCAGTAAGATATTCTCCTGTGTGTTTTTTCTGGAAGCTTGATCATTTTATCTTTCACATTTTTATCAATAGTCCATGGAATTGATGTGTGTATGGTGTAATATGGAGGGCAGATTTCCTTTTTCCCTATTGGCTACCCAGTAGACCATGAATCCAGCACCATTTATTGAACAAGTCATCTTTCCCTGCCGTGCTGCAGGGAAACCAAATAATCATATACGTGTGTAGGCTGGTTTCTGAACTCTGCCCCATTGCTCTATTTCTCTCATTTTGTGCCAATATCATGCTATATGAATTCTTGTAACTTTATTGTTAAGTTTCATTATCAGACATGGGTGTATTCTATCTTTACTCTTGTCTTGATTATTCTTGGCCCTTGCCATTTCCATAAAAAACTTTATAATAAGCATGTCGGGGTGCCTGGGTGGCTCAGTCAGTTAAGCATCTGCCTTCGGCTCAGGTCATGATCCCGGGGTCCTGGGACTGAGTCCCACATCGGGCTCCCTGCTCAGCGGGGAGTCTGCTTCTCCCTCTGTCCTTTCCCCTGCTCATTCTCTCTCTCAAATAAATAAATAAAATCTTTAAAAATAAATAAAATAAAATAAGCATGTCAATTTCCACAAAACTCCTGCTGCAATTATACTTGAGACTGCTGCGGAACTTAGAGATCAATTATAAAAATTGATATTTTTATAATAGTGTGTGGTACTATATATGCATGGTATATACCTCCATGTATTTAGATCTTTTTACTATCTCTCGGTAATTTTTTATAGTGTACTATGTATTGACCTGGTATACATTTCATTTGATATTTCCCAGGTATTTTTTTTAATTTTTAAAATTTCATCTTCTATGATTATTTCAGACATACAAATGCAATTTTACATTTGATCTTGTGGCCAATAAACTCAATAATTTACTTATTAATTGCAATAGCTTGCTTATAGATTCTCTTACGTTGTCTACACACACAGTTTTTCATCTGTGAATAATGAGTTTTATTTCTTCCTTTCTAATCCTTACACCATTTTTTCCTTGTCTTCTTGCATTGGCTAGCACCTCTGGAACAATAATAAATGGGTATTTTTGTCTCATCCCCAGTCTTGGTGTGTATAGAGGGAGAGAGCCTTTCACATTTTATTCTTACACATGTCCCCCATGACTTTTGATATATACTTCTTATCAGACGAAACAAATTTCTCCACTCTTTCTAGTTTGCTACAAGTATTTTTTAAGATTTTATTTATTTATTTGAGAGAAAGAGCCAGCACAAGCAGGGGGAGGGGCAGAGGACAGGGAGAAGGACAACGCGGGACTCGAGCCCAGGACCCTGGAATCATGACCTGAGCTGAAAGTAGCCGCTTAACCGACTGGGCCACCCAGGCGCCCCAATTTTTATTCTTATTTTTATTTTGAATGGATTTTTCTCAGATGTGTTTTTCTGCATCTAGTGAGATAAAATATGAATTTCTCTTTGATTCTGTTAACGTGAATTACATTCACTGATTTGCATTTCTGAAACAAACCCCTAACCTATCTGGGCTATATTATCTTTTTTTAATATAGCACTGCATTTTATCTGATGGTGTGTTAGGATTTTCCATTAAACAAAATTTTAACATGTTGCAGATATCTAACCATGTCAATAAATATGGATCTATTTTATCATTTTTAATGATTATTGATGCACTATCATGGAAGTTGTTTTCAAAATTTTGCCCTCATAAACAGCATTGCACTGAACACCCTTGTGCATACATATTTAGCTTGTATCTGTTTCCCAAAGTACTAAGTAACATTGTCTTTTTGGTTTCACTTGAACTCAGCAGTAGCTTTGTTAAGTATCAACTACCAAGAATTAGATCCAGATTTCCCGGTAGCAGAAGCTCCCCAACATTGTCTTGAGTTTGCTCCTACTGGCCCTGGCTGAAGACATACCTACTCAAAGGACATAGGGCCTAGGAAGTGAAAAACCTCAACACTACAGTGCTCAAAGATAACCTGGGAAAATACTTTATGAAACCATTGAATGTGGTTTCAGGAAAACCGAAATTGATCATTACAAGAGCAAGGCAAATGGAGTCAGAAACACTGGATTCATATACCAGTTACCAGCTATGTCATCTTAGGCAAATTAGTCCTTGCTGTAACCCTGAGTTTCTTCACCAATAAAATAGGAATATATTAACATTAGAGGATTGTTAAAGAGGAGAAAATGAGCAGCTTGTACTACCGCATTTTTATAGAGCTGACATTTAGTGAATGACAGTTCCTTTAGTTTCTCTGTAGTTAACAGGCTGTTAAAAAAAAAAGAAGAAGAAGAAGATGAAGAAGAAAGAAAGGAAAAGAAAAAAGAAAGAATCAAGAAAGGATTTTCTAGTTTTTCTTTGAGGAGGCTCAGAAAAAAAGAATGTCTTTTTCTACATCAAGATCTTCCTTTAACTTTAATATATGTAAACAAATAGAAATTATCCTTGAAAACTACCTGGAGTATAAAGGATCTATATTATTAATGACATCATTTATTTGCATGGTCACCAAAATGTCCATGTAAATATCTTCTCCATATGACTTTGTATCTTGTCATGCAAAGTTAAAAAGCCAGGGTAAAGTCCTAGTTTAGAGATGACTAATTGGGATCAGAGTAGGTACTTCTTAGTTATGAAACAATTGAGTCACACTCTCAGTCTACACCTTTTGATCTGAGAGTGGTGGCATTAAATTAGCAGAAAGCACTTGGGGTATGATGCACTGGTTAGTTATTTAAACTTACTGGGGCTTATGCCAGAGACAGCTTACCCTTAATGGCAACCATAAGTCTGTCGGACGATGTCTAGTGTGCTCATCTCTTTGTGTTTCCGTTCCTGGTCCTGGTTTTCTCCTCTGGCGCTACAAAAGTTAGTGTAAATCTTATTTACGTGACAGTCTTCTTCAACTATTTAAAGTCCGTACTCATTTTTCAGTATACTTTTCGATCAAAATCATTATGTAAATCCAATTTACAGAAGAACAATCATCTCCAAGCAC
This sequence comes from Ursus arctos, assembly GCF_023065955.2. NCBI lineage: Eukaryota > Metazoa > Chordata > Mammalia > Carnivora > Ursidae > Ursus > Ursus arctos. The sequence continues at coordinate 91,053,795 of NC_079873.1, read as the reverse complement.
AGGTAGAACTTACTTTCAAGTAATAATTCATGATATCTGGTCCTCTAGGATGAAGCCATTCCCACCTTTATCAAATAATCCAAATCAATACTCCCGTAAAATAAGCAGCCAGTTTAAAAAAAAAAAAAACATTAAAAAGGTGGGGGGTGCCTGGGTGGCTCAGTTGGTTAAACATCTGTCTTCATCTCAGGTCATGATCTCAAGGTCCTGGGATCGAGCCCGATGTGGGGTTCTCTGCTCCCCCAGGCAGTCTGCTGCTCCTTCTGTGCTCGCTCTCTCTCTCTCAAATAAATAAATAAAATCTTTAAAAAAATAAATAAATAAACATGATAAAATCAACCCTTCACTAATCTTTTTGTATAACATCAACATTTGAATGGTCAATTTTTAAATTTCTTAACAAGTGCTGACTTATCAGAATGTTGGATTGATGATTGAAGGAAAGGGAAGGAGAAGTTATAAATATCTTCCCCCTTCCTTTTTACTTATCTTTGCTACAGAGCAAAGAGCCGTCCAGGGTGCAGGAAAGCTGCAGAACTACTGTTGATGCTGGAAATGACTCTTCTCAAAGCCAAAAATGTTAGCGCTCTAAGAGAACTTTAAGATCACTAGTTCAACGCTCTTATTTTGCAGATGAGGAAACCTAGTTACAGAGGGGGGAAATAATTTGTCTTAAGGTCATTCAACAAATTTACTGATGTTTTGCACCGTTCTTTTTTTTAAGTTTTTTTTTTTTTAGATTTTATTTATTTATTTGAGAGAGAGAGAGAGCATGAGAGTGGAGTGAGGGGCAGAGGGAGAAGCAGACTCCCCGCTGAGCAGGGAGCCCGACGTGGGACTCTATGCTGGGACTCCAGGATCATGACCTGAGCCGAAGGCAGACGCTTAACCAACTGAGCCACCCAGGCGCCCTTTTTTTAAGTTTTTATTTAAATTCCAGTCTGTTAGCATACACTGTCATATGAGTTTCAAGTGTACGGTAGAGTGATTCAACACTTCCGTTCATCACCAGGTGCTCATCCAGACAAGTACCCTCTAATCCCCATCACCTATCCCACCCATCCCCCCACACATCCTTCCTCCTGCAACCGTGAGTTTGCTTTCTATAGTCAAGAGTGTGTTTTGTGGCCAGCCTCCCTCTCTCTTTTCTTTCTCCTTGCTCACCTGTTATTTCTTAAATTCCACACATGAGTGAAATCACATGGCACCTGTCTCCCTCTGGCTGACCCACTTCACCCAGCATGATACCCCCCGGCCCCATACATGTCGCAGCAAATGGCAAGATCTCATTCCTTCCCATGGCCGAGCGATATTCCACAGTGTATGTACACCACATCTTCTCCATGCATTCGTCGGTCGATGGACACCTGAGCTGCCTCCACACCGGCCTCTGTGGACACAGCTGCCATAAACTTTGGGGTGTGCGTATCCCCCCGAATTGGTATTTTTGTACTCTTTGGATAAATACCCAGCAGGGCAACTGCTGGGCTGTAGGGAGGCTCCATTTTTAATTTTCTGAGGAACCTCCATACTGTTCTCCAGAGTGGCTGCGCAGGTCTGCACTCCCACCCACAGTGCAAGAGGGCTCCCCCTTCTCCACATCCTCGCCAACACCTGCCGCCTCCTGCCTCTTACGTTGTTGATTTTAGCCATTCTGACAGGTGTGAGGCTTAACTACTTTCTGTTGAAGGGAAAAGAAGAGCTGTTGTGAGATCCATAAAAATCTGAGGGTGTTATACCTCAGGAAACACACACGCGCGCATGTGCCTGACTTGGCTTGGATAGTCCAGCTTTGGGTGACAAGTATACAGGGGACATGCTTCCTGGGAAACCTGACCAAAGAGACCATATTTACCATACTCAGCAGCAAAGTAGTTTGGACGTAAAGACTCCTGTGTTCAGAACTGTAGGCAAGACAGTTTGTGAATTTTCATATCACCAGTTGAGCCTGACTGCAGTATTAACTCATACATACTTCTCATTGCAAGGCTGCCTGGGCTATGGAAAACCACTTCCCCGAAGAAGAAATAATGTACAGATGTATTGGTTATTCTCCTTCTGTCCCGCCTTCTCAAATCCATTAAAATCCCTTCTCTGCACATTGGGGTTGCACCAGTGGCGGCCATGTTCTTTTGTAACCCTAGCCCCTGCATGTTATTCTCCATCCCCTTCCACGGATCCCAGCCCTCTTTGGCCTAAGAATGAGGCCTCCCCCTGTTGCTCGTCTCTGAGTATCTCACCATTTCTTTGTGGTTCCCTTAAACTTGCTCACATCCCTAAGGAAGAGTTACTTCACCACATTTTACTCAGAATCCAAGTTGCCCGTATGTGTCCCATCTCCTGCCCAAATCCTGGCTGATACACAAGCATCTCTACATCTTTCTCACAGAATATCTCAAATTACATTGAGGTCTTATGCCACTTACCATAGGAAGGAAGAAACGGGCACACTGTAACCCCAACAAAGAGTTGGCTTCTCAAGATTCCTTCTTTGGAAATCACTAGGTTATCCCTACCTGTGTATTTTTCCCTTTAGGATATTGCTTTTGGCAGAAAATAAACATCAAATATTTGCAAAAAAAATAGAATGCATCTGTATAACCACTTCCTTGAAGAACCATTTTGATTCTTTTTAAAGATTTTATTTATTTATTTGTCATAGAGAGAGAGTGAGGACAAGCAGAGGGAGAAGCAGGCTCCCCGCTGAGCAGGGAGTCCGATGTGGGACTAGATTTCAGGACCCTGGGATCATGACCTGAGCCAAAGGCAGACGCTTAACCAGCTGAGCCACCCAGGTGTCCCTGAAGAACCATTTTTAGACAGGAGCTGGCAAAACAGTTTTTATGAGAAATATCCAGAGCATCGGTAAAGGTGGTTCCTGCTTCTCTGGGAACTCTGGAGTATCTCTGTGGTGCTTTAGTCTCATGGAGAGACAGTAAGAGACCTGAATGTGAACCCAAAGTTAATTGAAGCCAAGGAGAGGATAATTTGTTCCTTTCTGGGCACTAGGGACTTAATGTAGCTATGTTGCCCTGAGAACTGGCAACAGCTACACATACATACAAACACACACCGAGTTCCATTAAGCATTCTCTACACTTTCCTTCTCTACTTCGAAGTAAGTTCTCTCTCTTTTTTTTAGCAATGTGTCTCAAAAAAAAAAAAACACCTCCTATCACACAATTATAGAAAGTTTGATTTCAGTATTAGATATCATGGCTTCTACCACGTAGTGGATGCATACACACACACCCCAAAATTATTCCTGACACCGTCAATACCTTGTAATTGCTCCAAATTGTCCTCGTGGAGCTTTTCTCTAAACCATTGTAACAGACACCTAAATCATAAAGTCACTTTCTTATGTTTAAAAACAAAACAAATCAACTTCACTGACGTTCCATTACCCTCAAAATTAAGTTCAAATTCATTTACATGGCATACAAGGTCCCTCAATATCTAGCCCCTTCGAAGCTCTCTAAAATCTTCTCACACTCTTCCTATTTTAAATTTGGGGTCCAGCCAAACACAGCGCTCTCATGCTTCTGGGCTTTGGTTCATACTATGCTTTCCCCCTTCTCCCCTTTCCCCTTTGACTTAACTGCTATGTTCAGGTGTAAACTTCGATATCACCTCCTCTGGGAAGCCTTCCCTAGTACCCCAAGTTTAAATTAGAGTTTAATATGTTTCCATGGTATCCTAATTTCTCTTTTTCAGGGCTTATCATAGCCTAATGTAAATATCTATTTATTTTTCTGTCTCCCCCACTAAACTAGAAGTTCCTCAGGTCTGAGAATTATATCTAACTAGGTTATGACTGGATCCCAAGCACCTGACATGATTCACGATATATGAGAAGTGTGTAATATGCATACGTCCTCCCTCTGGAGCCACATAGTTCCATTCTTAGATCAACAGGTAGTGAGGGAAGGAGAGTCATCTTTGAAAGGAAGTCTTACCCCAGCTCCAAGTCATCTCTGTTCCCTCCAAATGTCAAGGTCGTATTGAGCCACCCCATAGTGGGTCCTTGATGGCTTCAGATTAGATTAATGTGAGAGATACATTTCTGAGTGCATTCATAACCCAGGAAATTCATTCCTCATTCATTCAACAAGTATTTATTTGTTGTTTGATATGTAAGGCACTATGCTAGGCACTGAAGCTAGGGCACGGTTAATAAGACAGACAACAATCCTTGCCCCCATGGAGTTTATATTCTGGGTGGGATGAGAGTGAAATAAAACAAAACAAGTACACTGTAGCAGTCACTAGAACGTGATCAGTGCTGGGGAGATAAATAAAGCAAGAGAGAGGGCAAGGGAAGGCCAAGGGGGGTGAAATTTTAAGAGACAGGAGGAGCTGGACAGATATCGTCGTGTTCCAAGCAGAGAGAACAGCAAGTGCAAAGGCACTAAAGCAGAACCACTCCTGCGGTCTTCAGAGAGCAGCGCAGAGACCAGGAGGGCCAGGGCAAAGTGAGCAAGGAGGGGGGTAGAGGAGATGCAGGCAAAGGAGTCCTGAAGTGGGAAGTGGGGCAAAGCACACAAGGCATTGTAGGCCATTAGAAAGCTCTCAACTTTCACTTTAAGTGAGATGGGCCACTATTGGAGGGTTGCGAGAAGTGACATGGCCTGATTTAATGTTTTAGAAAGACCACTCCAGAAGCTGTATGTAGAACAGACTGTAGTGGAATAGACCAGTTAAAAGACTATTAGAAGAATTCAGCCAAGAGATGGTAGAGCAGAGAGGAGGGAGAGTGCAGCTGTGCAGGCAGTGAGAAGTAGTCGGATTCTAGATGTATTTGAAGGAAATGACTTTAAATAGATTGGATATGAACTGGGAGTGAAAGAAATGGGTCAGAGCTTAATAACTAGAAAGACGAAGCTGCCATTCATTGAGATGGGAAAAACTGTGGAAGGAGCTGAGCCAGGGGAGTTTTTGATGTGTTGACTTTTGCGATGCCTATTGTACGTCTAAGTTGGGAGTCTGGGTGGGGTGGCCGGGTGGCTCAGTCGGTTAAGCACTTGCCTTTGGCTCAAGTCTTGATCCCAGGGTCCTGGGATTGAGTCCCCTGTAGGGATCCTTGCTCAGCAGGGAGCCTGCTTCTCCCTCTGCCCACTGCTCCCCCTGATGTTCTTTCTCTCTCTCTTTCTCTCTCTCTGACAAATAAATAAAATCTTTTTTAAAAAAAAAGTTGGAGGTCTGGAGTTGGCCATTGGACATTTGAGTTTGGAGTTATGTGGCAAGGTCTGGGATAGGGATAAATTCAGGAGCTGTCGACAGATAAATGAGATTTCAAGCTGTAACATGGGATGAGATCATCAGGAGAGGGAGAACAGAGGAGATAGAAGAGGAGGACTGAGCCATTGAGAGGTATCATGTCCCTTCAGTGTTGAGAGCTAGGGTAGATGAGGAAGAACCAAGAAAGACAATGAAGTAGGAGAAAGAGTGGCATCCTAGAAGCCAAGTTAATATAGTGTTCCAAAGAGGAGCAAGTAATCAACTGAGCAAATGCGGCTGAGGGTCAAGTTCAATGAAGGCTGAGAAACGATCATTGGATTTAGACTGCGGAGGTTACTGGAAATACTGACAAGAAGAATTTCAGTTCGTGGTGACAACAAAAGCCTGATGAGAACTGGTTTAAAAGAGGCTGGGACTGGAAGAAATGGAAACAGTGAATATTGCAACTCTTTCAAGATCGGAACTGAAGTAGTGACAGATTAAGGAGGCTTCTCAGGACTTCAGGTTACAGATAGGATTGCAAGGTTCAGCACATAAAAATGCAGAACACCCAGTTAAGTTAGAATTTCTGACCAACAGGTCATTTCAGATAAATCTCAGATAAAATTCTAGATAGACTGTTCTTTGTATAAATATGTTCTGATGCAATCTTTGGTATATACTTAAACTAAAGATTATTCTTTTTGTTTATAAAATTCAAATTTAACTGGGCATCTTGTATTTTATCTAGCAACTCTAGCTATAGGTACCTCTAGCAGGATTGATGTGAATTTAAAATTTCCAGCACTTCCAAACCTGTCTGGATCTCTGAAATGTTCCTGGCTTCCTGGACCACCTCAGAGAACAAGGTAAATAGTGAGGTAAAGTCAAGGTCCAGCAAGTGTAACTCTGAGGACAGATAAACACTGATTAATATTATCTTTTCACGAGGCCCCCTGCAGAAAGGTTAAGCAAATAACATTGCCCAGAGCTGCTCTTTGGCAAGAAACTCAAGTGTACTCAATCATCCTGAGATGATCTCTAGCCATTTAGAAAAGGATAAAGAAGATAGTCTTTCCTATACAAAGCCACTCACCAAAATGGAAGACCGGGACGGTAGAGTAGGGTGGATGAACATTTTCATTCTATGATCGATGACTCAAGATGATTTAGGTTAACAAAAGGATATGAGCTCCAAGCGATTTGTTTAAATATCACCTTTGTAAGTATTACAAAGATCAGTGGACATAACAAAGTTGCCTTGAGCAGCTACCATGGGTTGGCCATTGTGCGAAGCTGAGAGACATATAAGACTGTCTTGAAAAGAGTTGAAAAGGAGCAGAAAATTGAAAAATCATAATAGTTCGTACTATCTCTTTGACAGCATTTGCTACCTTTCTCACTCCAATCCAGCCCCCTGGGATGGCCTGATCCACTTCTGGGTCTTTGTACTTGCTGTTTCTTCTACCTGTCATGTTCATCCTTCGGATATCTCTGTGGCTGGCTCCCTCAACCTCCTTCAGGACTTTGCTCAACTAGCACCTTCCAGAGAGGCTACCTGTAACCACATGATAGAAAATAACATCCATCACTCCCTATCTCTCTACTCTGCTTCATTTTCCTACACAATGCTTATCACCTTTGAAATTCTCTCCATTTGCTTGTTCAATTTTTGATTATCTTTATCCTCCAATTGGAATGTTAACAAAATCAAGTAGAGCCTTGGTCTGTTTCATTTCTTACTGTATCATCAGCATCAACAATAGTGCCCAGCACCAAGTAGGAGATTAGTATTCGTTGAATGAATGAATGATACTGCCTAGTTTTCCTAGAAACTGTGCTAGGCAATTTAGATATATGAGCTCATTTAGCTTAATCCTCACTACAATCTTATGAAGTAGGTAGAATTCTTCTCATTTGCTTTTTTTAAAGGATGTTATTTATTTATTTGAGAGAGAGAGAGAGAGACAGCAAGTGCAGGGAGGAGCAGAGGGAGAGGGACAAAGAGACTCCATACCAAGCCCAGAGCCAGATATAGGGCTCGATCCCAGGACCCTGAGGTCATGACCTGAACCAGAATGAACAGTTGGACATTTCACTGACTGAGCCACCCAGGTGCACCTCTTCTCATTTTTAAGGTGAAAAAGCTGAAACACAGTAGTTAAGTAAGTGTAGCAGGCAAAATAATGCCTCCCTCCCAAAGATGCTGACATCCTCATCTCTGGTACCTATGAACATGTTATGTTACGTGGCAAACTATTACGGGGTATAGAAGGAATTAAGGTTGCTAATCAGTTTGCCTTAAAATGGGGAGATTATCCTGGATTAGCTCAGTGGGCCCACTTTAATCAAGAGGGTCCTTGAAAGTAGAAGACAGAGTCAGAATAAAAGTCAAAGTGATATGATGTGAGAAGGACTCAACTTGACATTGCTGGTTTTGCAGACGGAGGAAGAGGGGGCCACAAGCCAAGGAATATGGGCATCCTCTAGGAGTTGGAAAGGCAAGGGAACAGATTCTTTCCCAGAGGCTACAGAAAAGGATGAAGCCCCACCAGCACCTTGATCTTAGCCCAGTGACACTCGGGCCATACTTCTGCCTTCCAGAACTGTAAAACAATAAATACATTCGTGTTGTTGTAAGTCCCCACATTAGTGGCAATTTGTTACTGCAGCAATAGAAGACAAATATGCCGAGTTACCTACGATCAACTAGTTTGTGATAAAGACATGTTTTACACCCAGCTCGGACTCATATATTCCACACTGTTGCAGGCAGAACAAAATGCTATGGGTGGTCAGTGAAAATAGAGATCACTTGTAACCAGGGAATGAGGACAGTTTTCATGACAAAGTTAGGATTTGAACTGGGCCTTGAATGATCGGTAGGGCTTCAAATGGCAAATGTATCAAAACAATCCAATGTCCACTCATCAAGGAATGAATAAACAAAATGTGGTATATTCATACAGTGGAATACTACTCAGCAATAAAAGAGGAACCAATTACTGTATATAAAATAACATGCACAAATCTAATAGACAATTTTGAAAAGAAAGAAACCAGATAAAACATAGTACACACTATATGGTTGTAATTATATGAAGTCCAAGAACAAGCAAAACTATATTGTTAGAAATCCAAAAGTGGTTTCCGGGAGGGAGGAAAACTAATTAGAAAAGGGCACAAAAGGACTTTCTAGGATGATAAAAAATGTTTTTGTTTTGGGTAGTAGTTAGAGGATGTCTAGAATTTTCAAAATGCATAAAACCGAACACTTAACATTTCTTTAGTTTATTGTGTGTTAATTATACCTTAAAAAAAGGTTAGTAGGAGAAACAAGATATGTGACTCAAGTTTAGAAAGTAAAAAAAAATCGTGCAATTGGCTTAGAGAAGTTCTCAATCCCAGTTGCACATTAGAATCACCTGGGGAGCTCTTACACATACATATGCCTGCACCAACCCAGAGATTCCGATTTAATCAGTTTGTGATGAGTCCCAAGCGTCAGTATTCTTATAAGCTCGCCAGACAGTCCTTATATGAAGTCAGATTTGAGAACCAGGAGCTGAGAGCATAGATGATGTAAGATAGACCAACTGTGCATGTCTTGGAATGCATGCGGAAGGGTTTTAGTTCACTTACATGGCGTATACAGATACAATAAAGGTTTTTGAACAGGAGGGGAAAAAATCAGAGCTGTGCATGAAGAACCTTCATCTCACATCTGTGTCCTCTGGCGAGTAGACCTGGAGGTGGAGAGGTAACATAGAAGGCTGGCCCAGTGATCCGGGCAACAAGCAATGGTGGCTCTGGGAATGAAGGAGGGGGCAGATGCATGTCCTCAGCCATTCAGTTAGTGGTTACTCATCTGTCCAAAGAGAGATGGATGAGGGGGCCTGGGTGGCTCAGTCAGTTATGCGTCCGGGTCTTGATTTCGACTCAGGTCGTGGTCTCAGGGTCATGGGATTAAGCCCCACATCAGGCTCTACACTCGGTGGGGAGCCTGCTTGAGATTCTCTCTCTCCCTCTCCCTCTGTCCCTCCCCCCGATCATGTGTACGCTTGCTTTCTCTAAAATAAATAAATCTTTAAAAACAAATAAATACAGTGAGAATGGATGAATAGGTGAGATGGTTGAATACATTCATTTATTCAATTACCATGTGTTTATTTAGCATTAATCTGTCAGTCCCTAGGAATAAAGTAGAGAAAAAGACAGATATGCCCTGCCGTTCCCCAGACTTGCATTCTAATGGAAGTCACTAACGCTTTAAAGGCCAGAGGTATTCTGGCTATTTGGGAGAGGCAATGAAAGAGAGAGAAAAAATTTAAGGATGATAATGGATCAAAAGATGGAAGGCAACGGAAGGAAAGACTCCTTTCAGATAAAAGAAGGAAGGGAGAGCAGGTTGGTTTGTCTTGTTTTTTCTTGTTTGTGTTTGTGGTGTCTGTGGTATATCTAGGTAGGAATGTCTACTAGATAGTGAAAGACTGGGAGCTAGAGTTTAAGAGAGAGATCTAAGATAGAGACATGGATGTTAGAATCAATCAAGTCAGTGACGTTGGTTAATTGTGAAAGGATATGGAAAGAAGAATAAAGGAACAAAGACTAAGCCCTCGGGAATGCCCACTTCGGAGCTCGCAATAGATAACATCAAATAAAGAGCAACAACTAGAATAACTGATGATAGGGAAGCCAAGGGAAGGGGTTACTGATGTAAAATGCTGCAAAGACATTGATAACTAGATTAGCCTATTGAATTTGAAATTAGGAAATCATTGGCAAAGTTGCTTTATTACAATTGGGTGGGAGTAGAATTAAGATTAGAAGTCATTGAGGGGTATGCAGCATTCAAAACCGGCCTTCCCAGACACCCCAGCCTCCCTCTCTGCGGCTGGAATGCTGTGGATCCTTTCCTCCATGTGGTCATGAAAGCTTCCAAGTCGTGTCTTCGAACCTGCAGGACAGAGAAGTGAACATTGAATGAAAAGAGCACATTCCAGGGGCGCCTGGGTGGCGCAGTCGTTAAGCGTCTGCCTTCGGCTCAGGGCGTGATCCCAGCGTTCTGGGATCGAGCCCCACATCAGGCTCCTCCACTAGGAGCCTGCTTCTTCCTCTCCCACATCCCCCTGCTTGTGTTCCCTCTCTCGCTGGCTGTCTCTCTCTGTCAAATTAATAAATAAAATCTTAAAAAAAAAAAAAAGAGCACATTCCAGCAGTGGCAAAATATCTCGGTTCAAATCCTGACTCTGCCACTTATTAGCTGCATGATTTGAATATTTCACTATTAGAAGCAATGCTGTAGAGGAGTGACATCAGCAAAATGGCAGCATAGGAAGTGTTATGCAGGCGCCTGCCGGCCCCAGCAGCCCCAGGGAGCTCCCATGACAGGCTCACATGAATCAAGAAACCTGTTCACCCCAGCTCCTGCCCACTCCCGCAGCCCCAAGCACCTCCCATGGCCCTAGGCGGCTTCCCCAGTGGAGCTCCCTGCTGGCTCCTGGGAACATAGGCCTCTGTCTTCCCCTGGCACCTGCTGACTCCAGCAGTTCCGGGTGGCTCCGGTGACACCAAACTCCCAGCAGGCTCCCAGGAACCCACAGCCCCGTTACCCCTTGCTCAAGTCTGGGCAGCCCAGCACGGGAGCCCACCTACTCCACAGGAAGAGAACAAAGTGAGCGCCCAAGGTCAACTCACCCAGCACCATACTGACTTCCCAAGTCCTAGATGACTCCTTGCAGGATCCTGCTAAGGGCCCTCCTCGTAATGGCACCTGCAGGGTCCAGCAGACCCAGGTGGCTCCTGCAACCCCAAGTGATGTCCTTGGAACCAGGTTTCTGGTGGGCTCGGGTGAAGCCAGATCCAGGTTCACCCTGTTCCTGCTTAATCTAGTGGCCCCTGGTACCTCCCGTGGCCCCAGGTGACTTGCACAGCAAGAGTCCCTGCAGGATCTCAGGAATTCAGGCCCCCCTCTAACTCTGGTTCTTGCTGGCTCCAGAGGATGCAGGCAGTTCATTTGATACCAGACCCCCAGCAAGCTCACCCTGGTGTCTGCCTGCTCCAGCGACCCCAAGAACCTACCACAGCCCCAGGCAGCTTCTACGGAAAGCTCCCTATAGATTCCTGGGAACGCCGGCTCCTATCTCACCTTGGTTCCAGGCACCTCTCGTGGCTGGTTGGCACCTCCAGGCAACTTGTATGGCAGAGCTCCCTGCAAGCTCCTGGGAACACAAGGCCCTGTTTCTACCCAGTGCCTTCCAGCTTCCAAGACCCCAGTTGCTTCCCATGGCCATAGGCAGTTCCTGTGGTCCTAGATTCTCGGCAGGCTCCCACAAATCCAGATTCCTGGGTTACCCCAGTGCCTGCCAGCTCCAGTGGCCCCAGGCACCTCCCCTGGCTCAAGGTGGCTTCAACAGCTCCAGGCTCTCAGAGGCTTCCTGCGCACAGGCTCCCAGCACACCTGGCTGTCAGCCAGCTCCAACAGTCCCAAGTTGCTCAGTGGCCGCAGTTGGCCCTTGCAGCTCCAAGCAGCTTCCTCAGCTCCAGGCTCCCAGAAAGTTCCTAGGTGCCCTCATCCACTCCAGCACCAGCTGGCTCCCACAGCCCCAGGCAACTCCAGTGGCCTCAGGTTTCTGGCCCATGCCGGTGCAGGCTGACATGCGTCTCACCATGCTCTCAGTGGGCTCCTGTGAGCCAATACTTCTGACTCACCCCAACAGCGGCTAGCTTTCATCACCTCCAGCAACTCCTGGCAGGCTCCAGTAAACCTGGCTCCCAGGACATCCCAGCACTGGTCAGACCCTGCAACCCTAGGTGAATCTTAGGGTCTCAGCCTCTCAATACCCATGAACTCCGGCTTCAGGGGGGAATCTCTGAATCCAGGCCCAGCACCAGGCTGCCCAAGAACTCCAAGAGCAAGCCGACTCATGGACACTACCAGACTGCCCACCAGAACCACTGGTCCGGCTGATTGGTAAAAACCTTGGCTTGCCAAAGCCAGTCTGTAAAGACTGGAAGAGGTGCTCACATCCTCAAATGCACAGACACCAATGCAAGTCCACAAAGACCATAATCAAGGAGAAATGACCCCCCACCCACACACACACAACTAATACATTTCCAATGACTGACCCTAAAGAAACGAAAATCTATAAACGATCTTACAAAAAATTCAGAAAAATCTTCTTAAATTCAGTGAACTACAAAAACACAAATGAACAACTAGATAAAATTAGGAAAACAATGCATGAACAAAACGAGTTAAAACCATTAAAAAACTGAACCGAAATCCTGGAGTTGAAGACTACAATGACCGAACTAAAAAATTCAATAAAACTTAAACAGATTTGGTGCCCAGGTGGCTCAGTCCTCAAAGTGTCTGCCTTTGGTTCAGGTCACGATCCCAGGGTCCTAGGTCCACGTCAGGCTCCTTGCTCAGTGGGGAGCCTGCTTCTTCCTCTCCCTCTGCCCCTCCTCTTGCTTGTGCTCTTTCTCCAGGGTGCTCTCTTTCTTTCTCTCAAATAGATAAATTCTCAAAAAAAAAAAAAACTTAAATAGATTCAACCAAGCAGAAGAATCTGTGACCTAGAACACAAGTTATTTGATTCATCTAGTCAGAGGAGCAAAAAGAAGGAATAACAGACGGTAAAGAAAGCCTTCATGGATTATGGGATACCATTAGTGGAATCAGTTATTGAAATCTCAGATGAAGAAAAAGAAAGAGAAAGGAGCAAAGAGCTTATTTAAAAAAAGAATGGCTGAGAGTACTAATAAAATATTGGTTAAAGAACAGACAAGTGGCATTAAGAACCTCGCTGAAGGCAGCATGAATTTTCATTAAACCACATTAGCATAGCCCTTACTTCAATACACTTGGAATTCCTGAGTGAGAACATAGTAAATGGTGGCTACCTGGGTTTGGAGATCAGCAAAACAGTATGGAATAAACCCAAGAGCACAGAAAATTATAGGGATTAGCAAACTACTATTGAAATGGCTCCCCACGGGGTCCAACTGAGGAGAGAGGTGGAATACAGCCGACCAGGATGAAGGATTGGATAAATAGGATTAAAGTGATCATAGATCATGATGAGAACAATAGGAAATATGCAAATTTAATTTATTCAGTAGGAGGGAAGGAGTGAATGTGGGAGAAAGATCATAGTGAATTCTAGTTCCTAAATGGAAAGATTTTCTTCCTGTGGTTTCTATTAAATATGAGTTCTAAAATTTCCTATTATCCTATTTTACCTTATGAGAAAGAACGACTTCGGATAATGAAAAAAATGAATGTCCCTTCAGTCATAGTGACTTTCTTTCAGGTTCTCAAATACGCTATGGCCCCTCTCACCAGAGGACCTTTGCATATGCTCTGCTCTCTGCCTCAGTCAGTGTCAGCCCCCCTCACCTGGTTAACTTATATTCATCTCTCAATTCTTGGTTTAAATATGACTTCCCCTGGGAAGACCTCCTTGACCTCTCAGGTAAGAATATGTTTTCATAGTGTTTATGTAGCTCTTTTTCCAGGGGTTATTACGGTTGCAATTTTAAATTCATTTGTCTGATTATTTGATTACTATCTGACATAAAGTAAATATTCAATAGACATTTAGTGAGTAAATTAATGAATGGATGTTATCTTTGAAAAAAATACGAGCCGTAACAAATCAATTTGCCTAAACTCCGTTTAGCAACAAATAAGAAAACTTTCTTATATAAGTAATTATACTGTTCAAATTACCTCCCTAGAACCCCCTTTTGAGAAATGCCTTCAGAACTTATGATGTATATTTTTAATTATTAATTCTTCGAGGGTAGAATGGAGTTAGGGCAAGAGCAAAAGTTCTTAGTTATCAACTGTGACTTACAGAAGCCCAAAGTATCAGAGAGGTGGCTAAACAAGAGGATAATACCATCTGGGTCCCAAACTAAACCGTGTTCTTAAAACGAAACTTGATATTCTTATGTGGCTTATAACCGTATCTGAAGACAATTAGCAAAGGAGTTATACACTTGATTAAACATTCCCATGTGGCTGCCCAAGTTCCTGTAACACCGTGTTTAAACAATCCTTAATATTACATCTGATGCACTTCTCTGCTTCATTTGCAACCCAGGAGCTACACGCATGGTGAACATTTAGCATGTATAGCAGCTCTTTGGATCTTGTTGATGCATTTGGAAAACGACGGTCCTTCCTAGATTCTCGTCACCAAAATCATTGTTCCTGACCTTTGTATTCTTCAAGATGACACATGACAGGCCCTGCTTCTGGTTCCATGGTTTACCCAGATCACCATCAAGCTGTCCACCGTAGAGGGTGCTGATATCCACAGCAAGGGCGCTGCTCCTGTTGCCTAAACGATGGGCATGGTCTTCTGTCTCTTCAGGAAGCACTGGCACCACCTGACACAGAGCGTTCTTGTCTACCTAAGAGACTGGAACGAAAGCAGCCCTTTCAGATTTTACACAGCGCCATGGCAGCCTCTCAGGCTACGTCCTAGGCAGGAGTCCAGAGGGGCCGGGCCAGAAGACCCTACAGGGCACATCCTGAGTTCAGGAGACTCTCTCCTCTCAAACCGTGGCCCACAGTTCTTTTCACCAAGCAAGTGTGTGTCCTGATTCTTCTCAGTCGAAGTGCAGTCAAACTTTTGGAGGTGATGGATATCTTTATGTCATAGACTGCGGTGATAGATTCACTAGTATATACTTAACTCCAAACTCATCAAGTCGTATACATTAAGTAACAACAACTTGTTGTATGTCAATCTTGAGTCAATAAAGTGGTTTAGAAAATAAAATAAATAAAGTCCATTCTGTCCCAGAGTTCCTTTCAAATAAGCCCCTTGGTGGACATGTTCCACCAGGCCCACTGACCTGGCCAGACATACTAGAATTACCAGGGGGAGGGGGAAACCAATGTAGGCTTAAGCAATATTTCTGCTCCATAGCTAGAGTCACGTAATGGCATCAAAAAATTATTGTGGCCAAGTGAAGAAGAGAAAACATTTTATTAGTGAAATATAATGAATGAAATGTCCTTTCAACATAAAACTTTAGTTTGAGAATGAAAGCGGTAATATACAGCCCACCTAGTACTATTAGGCTCTGGAACCGAAAGAATAATTGCAGATTATTTATACATGATAAATTAAGGCAACAAAACAAATGAAAGTCCACTTATATAAATCCACTAAAACTCTCTTTCACTTGTTCTCAGCTTTTATCTATTTAATAATATTCATTGTAAAAGAATATAAGTAATGTCCATTAAATTTGTTATCCCGCGGAACCCTTGTTATGGCTGTGCTCACAGAAAATCTACAGATACTACTGCTGATAGAAGCTACTATCTACCCAGTCAGCACACACACTATTTGTGAAGCACTGTGCTATGTGTGTGTGCATTATTTTATTTCATTTTTACCAACCTTTGAGGTAGGTTCTATGACCACTCCCAGGTTACAGAATAGGACACTGGAGCTTAGAAAAAAATAGTTAATCTTCACTGGGACATACAGAAGCCAAGAATCAAGGCCAGACAGTCCAAACCCAAAGCCTCTGCTTATAATGACCCCCTCTCAAAGTTGCTGGCTACTACCGAGACCTGAGGTGCCGTAACAAAAGGCAATGAGCCCTTACCCTGAGAAGCTAGGAATAGATGATGTCCAGACTCCCCCGGCCTACTATGGCAGATTCTCTTGTTGCAGAATCATGCTCCCACTGGAGACAACTATAAGAGACATATCACAAAATTATTTGAGGGCATTTGAGAGGCATCAAGACAGTTGAAACTTGAGGGACCAAGACCTCAGAAAAGGAAAGCACAGAGAAGTGAACCAAGACTCTACAAGAGGCTTTTCCTTTTAGGGTATTGGCCTATTCTAGGTATAGGGTGAGAGCCTGATAAGGCACAGGGTTGTAGCTAAGAGGCAGAGAAGTCAACAAAGCTTTTGGCAAACTTGCAGGGCCAGAAGAAAAAAAAAATAGAGCTTGGGGCTGTCAAGGGAACCAAAACTTGAAGGACCATCATTCCAGATGGAAGAAAGGCAAAGAAAAGGGACCCACATTGTGCCCTTTTCCATCTCGAGGATTTGCTGAAATCATCATCTGTGTGGGGCAATGGGCTGGGTAAGATGCTAAGTAGAAAGCTGCTGAAAAGTGAGACCAAATTTTCAAGCCATTTCTTTGTTCTGCCTTCTCAAGAAACAGGAGAGTTCCTAAATAAACACAACTGCTCTCAGATGAGCTTCATAGGGAGCTAAACTCGAGGTCTGGGGCAAAATAGGGATAGACTGAAGCTCAAAATAGAAATTCTGCAACCAAATTCAGTCCCTGATTGGATCAAGGTGAACTATCCTTAAACAGCCTGCAGGCTAGAGAGTTGGGTGAATTCACTCTAGGGGAAGATGACATTATCCAGAGTCTCTCCAGTTTTTCATTTACCATGTCGAAGCTATTTTTCACATATAGCATCCAGCAATCTCTCAAACATAATACCCAGCATTCAATCAGGTAGTGGAGAATTAATCCCTTACTAAAAGACAAAAATTCTGGAAAGGGTGAAGGGCAGTGGAAAGACTTATATCTTGGTAAATATAAATTAATATTGATTATACACAGAGTCTTGGGTGGTCAAAAATATATGTAGAGTTAAGATGCTTTACAATGGGGGCGCCTGGGTGGCACAGCGGTTGGGCATCTGCCTTCAGCTCAGGGCGTGATCCCGGCATTATGGGATCGAGCCCCACATCAGGCTCCTCCGCTAAGAGCCTGCTTCTTCCTCTCCCACTCCCCCTGCTTGTGTTCCCTCTCTCGCTGGTTGTCTCTATCTCTGTCGAATAAATAAATAAAATCTTTTAAAAAAAAGATGCTTTACAATGACAACAAAAGACTAAAGATGATCAATTAACTTCAACTACTATCAGGTCACAAGATTATCAAAGAAGGGGTATTATCAAGGAGCAGGGAGTCTGCTTGAGATTCTCTCTCTCCCTTTTCCTCTGCCCTCCCCCCTCAAAAAAAATAAATAAAACTGATGTTCAAGTCTGTTATAGTCTTACATTTTTTTGTCTACTTCTTTTATTGTTTATTGAGTAAATTATCTCCCATTATGAGAGAGTTCCTCCAGATTTCTGTTCTATATATTTTGAAGCAATGAGTATAAACTGGGACAACTCTTGGAAAACTGATTGGCAGTATTTACTAAACTTGAGCATAATACACACCTTATGATCCATCAATTTTGCTTTTATTTATTTACCCAATAAAAACATGTACAAAAATGCACCCAAAGGGGCGCCTGGGTGGCTCAGTCGTTAAGCATCTGCCTTCGGCTCAGGGCATGATCCCAGGGTCCTGGGATCGAGCCCCGCGTCAGGCTCCCTGCTCTGCTGGGAGCCTGCCTCTTCCTTTCCCACTGGCCCTGCCTGTGTTCCTTTTCTCGCTGGCTGTCTCTCTCTGTCAAATAAATAAATAAAATCTTTTTAAGAAAAAAGTGCACCCAAACACAAGGTAGAAATATATTCATAGTTGCTTATTCAGATAGCCCCAAATTAGGAATAATCCAAATATCTAGCAGCAATAGATAGAGTGGATAAATAATTTGTGGTGTACTTATACAATGGAAAACTATTCAGCAATGAAAAGTCATAAACTGCTACACAAAATAACCATGTGTATAAATCTCATAAACATAATATTGTATCAGAGAAGCTAGACACAAAAGAATACATATTCTATGATTCTATTTATGTAAAGTTCAAAAATCTTGTGAATGTAATCTGAAATGATGGAAGTTCAAACTGATAAATTTGGAGGTAATGACTGGAAAAGGGTAAGAGGGAGGCTTCGGGGCTCCGGTAATGTTTTATGTTTTACTTCGGATGGTGATTACCTAGGTGTGTTTACATTGTAAAAATCCACCCAGCTGTACATGTATAATTTGTGCACTTTTTTGTATGTTTGTTATACTTTGGTATATAAGTTTAGGGAAAAGAAAAACAAACTTTATTTCCAGCCCAGACTGCTCTCTTGAGCTCTAGATATCTTTGCTAGGATGTTTCTTGGGTAATTCTTAACACATTCAAACCTGTATCCATCATCTTCCTTTTCTTCTTTCAAATATTTTCCTCCTACTTCCTTCTTTTTTTTAATAATTTTTATTTTGTTATATTAGTCACCATACAGTGCATCCCCAGGTTTTGATGCAATGTTCCATGATTCATTATTTGCATATAACACCCAGTGCACCATGCAATATGTGCCCTCCTTAATACCCATCACCAGCCTATCCCAATCCCCCACTCCCTCCCCTCTGAAGCTCTCAGTTTGTTTCCCAGAGTCCACAGTCTCTCATGGTTCATTCCCCCTTCTGTTTACCCCCCCCTTCATTCTTCCCTTCCTTCTCCTACCAATCTTCCTGCTATTTCTCATGTTCCATAAATGAGTGAAACCATATGATAATCGTCTTTCTCTGCTTGGCTTATCTCACTTAGCATGATCTCCTCCAGTCCCATCCATGTTGCCGCAAATGTTGGGTAATCGTTCTTTCTGATGGCTGAGTAATATTCCACTGTATATATGGACCACATCTTCTTAATCCAGTCATCTGTTGAAGGGCATCTCAGCTCCTTCCACGATTTAGCTATTGTGGACATTGCTGCTATGAACATTGGGGTGCATATGGCCCTTCTCTTCACTACGTCTGTATCTACTTCCTTCTTTTAAATCTTTTCCTGCCTGAGTGAATGGCATCCCTATCAATTCATTCCCCTAAGGCAGAAACCTGGGAATCCGTTAACGCTCCTCTCTCATAACACCCCACACTGTGGCATTCAATTTCTCAACAAATTCTTATTTCTAGAACCTATCCGGAGTCTTTTTTCCATCCCCATTTAGTTCTTTGCCCTACATTAAATTATCAGCATTTCTGATTTAGACTCTCTCAAAAGCCTCCTGAATGGATTTCTGGGCCTCCAATCATGTGGTCTCACTAATTCACTCTCCACACAGCCCAAGTGACATTTCTAGAACCCAAATCCGATCATGCCATTTTCTTTCTTAAAATCCTTCAATAACACTCCATGGCTTTCAGCACAATGCTAAAACACCTTAGCATTGCCTAAAAAGTACAACCGGCTCCCTGCCTCTCTAGCCTCATCCTACAGGACTCTTCATGACTGCCTCCCACCAACCTCAGAACTCTCAAGCTACTTTCCCATAGAAACTCTTCTCTTTAGTTATAGTGAACTCTTATATGTTCCCCAAATTCACTCTTCTTTTTTCCTTAGTCTCGTTATCTTTCAACTTGCTCTTCAGTTGGACTGGAACACCATTCCCCTTCAAAAACACACCATTCTCCCTTCTTCCAACTTTCAACTAATTCTTAATGTACCAAAAACTCAGCTCTTCCTGAAAGCCTTTCTCTTTCCCCGGTCTGGATTAGGTGCCCATCCACTGGACTCCATAGCCCCTGCAACATTTGCCATACTATATTATTATCTAGGTTTTTATGTCTGTCTTTCATGAGACTGAGCTCATGGAGATCACATACAAATTTTATCTTACAGATCAGTTACTCCTAGCATCTAGACCAGTGTCTGGTACATAACAGGTGCTGGATAAATGTTTGTTGTGTCTCCGCTACCCCCAGCCATCTACCACGTATCCCTCTTTCCTAAGGGCCACGCTTTCTACTTTTAACTTTTCTGAGCATCTAGGTGAGAGACATTGTGCTATGATTCCATAGACATGTTATGTTTCATCCTCTCAATGACGCTATGAGGTCAATTCTCTTATTGGGCCCATGTTACAGTTAGTGAGCGGATCCTCAGGAAAGTTATGAAGTATTCTTGACCAAACAAACAAACAAACAAACAAACCCCTTCAATCTGATTAAACTTCTAGCTCTATCTATCAACTTCAGAAAATACAGAGAACAAAGGGACATGTTAATCTACACCTTAAGGATAAAATCAGCAGAACCCAGACCGGGGACATTCCAAAGAATAAACAAATCAGTTCCTCCAATAGAAAAATTTCAAGGAAAAAAAAAAAAGAAGAAGAAATCAGAAGGAGAACTATAGATTAGATAGATGTGGAAAATATATCAAATCATCATACTATGTGGATCTTATTTGATCACAGCTCAAAGAAACAAATATGATATGTATTATACAATTCTACATTTGAATGATTGTTGGATGTGGGATGATACTAGGGACTTGTAATTTTTCAGTATGCTAATTTTTTAAGTGTGATGATTATGGTTACATTTCAAAAAATTTTTATCTTTTAGAAAATCATACTGAAATATTTGCAGATGAAATGGAATGACGTCTGGATTTCTACTCAAAATAATAAGGGAGGGAGACAGTGGGTGGAGGTATTGATAAGACAAGATTAAGCCCATGTTTGATCACTATCGAAGCTGAGTAATGGGTACATGGGAGATCATAATATAATTATCTCCACTTTTGCATGTGTTTGAAATCCTCCATGATAAATTGTTTAAACAAAAGTAGCTAAATGAAATTTAATACAGCTCCTCAGCAAACACATTTGGTTATCTGTCTTTATAGCCATTTAATGCCCTTAGGATACTCTTCTTCCATCTAAATCGAAGCTTATAGACGTCAAGTGCTAATGAATTACTCTCAGCTCTACAGGTCTAACAACTTGTCAATGAATTCAGAAGTGCGTCCCAATTCATCTCAAATCTTGGGTCTTTAGCAGAGGAGTTTTGATCTTGCAAGTATTCATGGAAAATATTTTAGTGAAGGAGTTGTGCAGCTCTTCCGCAGCCGGTGAACAAAATGTTTAGAAAGGAATTTCTACTGATACACATTTATGGAATCAATGAAGAGTCAGCTTTGACTGTGGGATAATGACAATTAAGACATTATCCTCACTCCTCTTCCAGCTTATAATATAGCAATGAAAACAAGAAATAGACACAAATCATCAGAAAACAAAGAGCTAGTGTGAAGAACGGACCAGATATTTGTATACATTACAAAGTGATCAACACCATAAATCTGGTTACCATCCAACACCATAAAATTGAGCCCCTTTACCCATGTCACCCACCTTCCCAACCCATTTTCCTTCTGGTAAGCAGCAATCTCTTTTCTGTATGAGTTTGGTTTTGTTTGGTTTTGTTGGTTCATTTGTTTTGTATTTAAATCCCACATTTAAGTGAAATCATACAGTATTTGCCTTTCTTTATCTGACTTATTTCCCTTAGTATAACACTCTCAAGGTCCATCCATGTCGTCACAAATGGCAAGATCTCATTATTTTTTATGGCTGAGTGTTATTCCATTGCATATATATACATATATATCACATTTTCTTTATCCATTCATCCATTAATGGACACTCATATTGTATTCATATATTGACTACTGTAAATAATGCTGCAATGAACATATGGGTGAAAATATCTTTTTGGATTACTGTTTTTGTATTATTCAGATAAATACCCAGAATAAATATCTGGATCATACCATAGTTCAATTTTTAATTTTTGAGGAGCCTCCATAATGTTTTCCACAGTAGCTGCACCAAATTCCATTTCCACCAGCAGTGTTAAAGGGCTCCTTTTTCTCCACAACTGCCCCGGCACTCATTATTTCTTGTTGTGTTGATAATAACCATTTTACCAGGTGTAGGGTAATACCTCATTGTGGTTTTGATTTGCGTTTCCTTGATAATTAATGATGTTGAACATTTTTTTTGAACACTTTTTCATGTGTCTGTTGGCCATCTGTATGTCTTCTTTGGAAAAATATGTATTCAGATCCTCTGCCTTTTTTTTAAATTAGGTTGGTTTTTTGTTGTTGTTGCATTGTATGAGTTTTTTATGTATTTTGGATATTAACCCCTTATTGGATATATGATTTGCAAACATCTTCTCCCATTCAGTAGGTTGCCTTTTTGTTTCGTTGAGGATTTCCTTTACTGTGCAGAAGCTTTTTAGTTTGATGTAGTCCCATTTGCTTATTTTTGTTTTTGTTTTCCTGTCTGGAGTCAGAGCTAAAAAAAAAATCTCTAAGACCAACGTAAAGTACTTACTGCCTATGTTTTCTTTTTTTCATTTATTTTGAGTTGACTATTGTATACAGTGTGAGATAGTAGTTTAGTTTCATTCCTTTGCATATGGCTGCCCGGTTTTCCAGCACCATTTATTTTAATCTAATTTTATTTTTTGTAAGTTTTTATTTAAATTCCAGTTAGTTAAAATGCAGTGTAATATTAGTTTCATGTGCACCATTTAATGATTCAACACTTCCATACAACACCTCGTGCTCCTCACAACAAGGGCACTCCTTAATCCCCATTACGTATTTCATGCACTCCCCGCCCCCACTAACAGTTTGTTCTCTATAGCTAAGAGCCAGTTTCGTGGTTTGCCTCTCTCTCTCTTTTTGCCCTTTTGCTCATTTGTTTTGCTTCTTAAATTCCACATATGAGATCATAAGGTATTTGTCTTTCTTTGACTGATTTATTTTGTTTAGCATAATACTCTCTAGGTCCATCCATGTTGTTGCAAATGGCAATATATCATTGTTTTTATGGTCCAGCACCATTTATTGAAGACGCCATCCTTTCCCCATTGTGTATTCTTAGCTTTTTCATAAATTAATTGACCATATATCCAAGGCTTTATTTCTGGGCTCTCTTCCATCGATCTATGTGTCTGTTTCTATGCCCACACCATACCGTTTTCATTACTATAGCTTTGTAGTCCAGACTGAAATCAGGGAGCGTGATATCTCCATGTTTATTTTTCCTTCTCAAGATTGCTTTGGCTACTTGGGACATTTTGTGGCTTGATACGTATTTTGGAATTATTAGTTCTAGTTCTGTGAAAAATGTCATTGGTATTTTCATAGGGATTGCATTTAATATGTAGATTGCTTTGGGTAGTATGGACATTTGAACAACATTAATCCTTCTAATCTATGAGCATGGAATATCTTTCCATTTATTTGTGTCTTCTTCAATTTTTTATTAGTGTTTTACAGTTTTCAGTGTACAGGTCTTTCATCTCTTTGGTTACATTAATTCCTAGATATTTTATTCTCTGTGATACCATCAAAAAGGGGATTGTTACCTTAATTTCTCTTTCTGATAGTTTATTATCAGTGTACTGAATTGCAACAGATTTCTGTATATTGATTTTGTATCCTGAAACTTTACTAAATTCATTCATTGGGGCACCTGGGTGGCTCAGTTGGTGGAGTGTCTGCCTTCGGCTTGGGTCATGATCCCAGGGTGGGATCGAGTCCCATGTCAGGCGCTCTGCTCAGCAGGGAGCCTGCTTCTCCCTCTCCCTCTGCCTGCCACTCTGCCTCCTTGTGCTCTCTCTCTCTCTGTCAAATAGGTGAATAAAATCTTTAAATTCATTCAATCATTCTTTCATTCATTCTTTCATTCGTTCTTAAAGTTTTTTGGTGACATCTTTAGGTTTTTGTATATGTAGTATCATATCGTCTGAAGTGGCGACAATTTTACTTCTTTCTTTCTTATTTGGATGACTTTTTTCTTGTTAGACCACACTCCACTTCTCCTACCCAGCTCAATGTGGTCCTCTTATCCTTTGTGGTGGAGGCACTGTTCAACTAGCTTTTAGGTCATTTTTAGAGAGAACTGCTCCATATGCAGCTGTCGATTCGTTGTGTTCATAAGAGGAGGTGAGTTGAGGATCTTTCTATGCCACCATCTTGAAGCCTCTCAAGGTAGGGGCGAAGGTTTTACACTAAATTACTATTTGCATTTTGATTACGGAACTATAGTTAAGAAGTGAAAAGCAGATAGGAACTGTAAGTAATAACTAATCATACTACCCCAAACCACCTGGGAGAATTCTTCTAATGTGTTTCAAGCTTCAGTGGTTACTAAATCAACGTCCCTCTCCCTCTTCTGTCTCCACTGAGATAGAGCAAAAGGGCAGAAATTTTAAACCTTAATATCCTAAGACTAAATCTCCACAACACATGGATTTTTCTTATAGTCCCATTTACCTCTTAAGAGGCCAGTCCTCGTTTTAAGCACTCTTTTCCCCCCAGAGTACCCTGGGAAACCTCTGGTGCTGGAGAAATAAATCCAGCCTACTGGTCACTAACTCAACATTCCAGCTTTAGCGTTTTGGGTTGGGGTCTAAGAACAAATAAATCTGCCCTCCTACTGCCACAACTTCAAGGCCCAGACCAACCCCAGATGGCCACTGCAGAGACAATAAGGGCAGGTATTCTGGGATCAAAGGAGATCATGTATTGAACTGTGGTTCAAAAAGCATAAAGTACCCTACAAAGTAATTGATTTCTGTCATGGACACACAGATTCTTCTAGGTAACACTGAAGATAGGCTAGCTAGCACATGTTCATGTTAGATGCATTGTAAGTCAAACCAGGGAAGAACTTAGGTGAACATGTATGCACTTAGGTTTTCATAATCTATTCTTGTTACAAAATCACAGAAAATAAAAAACCAGCTCATTATGACTCAAGCATGGGCTGTGGACCAGCAACACTGGCATCACCTTGGATCTTGCAGAATTACAGTCCCCACTGCAGACTGCTACACTGAAGTTCCACCTTTAGAGACCACCTGCTCCGGTGCTTCTTCAACTGTAACGTGTACTTGAGTTACCTGGGTACTTATAAAAATTCAGTTACGGATTCCCCAGTTCGTCTGGCATAGGGACTGGCATCTCTCCTAGGAGTCCTATTAAATATTCGAGGAAGCCTTTTATGTCACATAACACTGCAGAGTAAAAGCACCTTCAAGTTGCTGCCTCTCTGAGAAGTACCTTTTTTTTTTAAACCCTGGAGTAAGCTTGCTGTTGGGATGTGCTTGAGAGAAAACATCCACGAAAACTTTCAATGCCCATTCTTTTTTTTTTTAGGTTTTTTATTTTTTTTATTTTTAAAGATTTTATTTATTTATTTGACAGAGAGAGAGAGAGCGTGCACAAGCAGGGGGAGCAGCAGAGGGAGAGAGAGAAGCAGACTCCCCATCAAGCAGAGAGCCGGACACTGGGCTCAATCCCAGGACCCTGGGATCAGGACCTGAGCCGAAGGCAGACACTTAACTAACTGAGCCACCCAGGCACCCCCCAATAACCATTTTTATGACCAAATTTGAACTGACAAAAAGGCTGATAGGTGTAATTTGGGGGCCTTTTAAAATACCCCAAGTAAAATGCAAATCAAAACCACCACGATAATCACCTTACACCTGTCAGAATGGCTAAAATCAAAAAGAGAAGAACTAACAAACCTTGGTGAGGTGAGGAGAAAAATGAATCCTTGTGTGCTGTCGGTGGGAATGTACATTGGTGCAGCCACTGTGGAAAATGGTACAGAGGTTCCTCAAAAAACTAAAAATAGAACTACCTTATGATCCAATAATTCTGCTACTGGGTATCTACATCCCCAAAACAAAAACACTAATTTGAAAAGATATATGCACCCCTATGTTTATTGCAGTATTATTTACAAGAGCCAAGATATGGAAGTAACCGAAGTGTTCATGGATAGATAGAAGAAGATTTATATATATATATATACACACACACAAACAAACAAAAAAAAAAACACAGAATCAGACCTGTAAACACAGAGAACAAACTGATGGTTGCCAGAAGGGAGGGGGTGGGGGATGGGCAAAATGGGTGCAGGGAAGTGGGGGATACAGGCTTCCAGCTGTGGAATGAATAAGACATGGGAATGGAAGGTACAGCATAGGGAATATAGACAATGACACTGTACTCGTGTTGCGTGGTGACTGATGGCAGCTACACTTGTGTTGAGCAGAGCACAGTGTATAGATTTATTGATCACCACGTTGTACGCCTGAAACTAATGTAACATTGTGTATCAACTACACTCAAATAAAATTTTAATTTAAAAAAATTTTTAATTGAGACTCGTAAAAATACCCGAAGTAGTGTACAATTCTCTGTCCATCCAGTTTACTTATTCGTAGTTTTACCAATAGGAGCAACTGAGCCCAAAGGGGAGAAAAATCCGATTTGGGTGCTTAGGCAGACAAAAGTGTAATTAGCTGACGGACCACTGGCTGGAGCTCAAACCCTTAACATTGTCATGCTTTTTAGACTATTCTAGCTGTGCTCTTTTAATTTCCTTTATCATAAATGTTCTTGGAAGAGTTCCAAAAATATTTAAGAACACTGGATACCAAGGAAAACCATAATGTGCAATATGGATAAAATGCTGACAGCAGGAGACCTAACCTTTCAAAATTTAGAATTAAGTTTTCTCCTCACCCAAGGTGGCCACGCTGTCACTGTGGGTAGATCAGAGGCCAATAGCAAAATAAGACCTCACTATAATACAAAAAGCCCTGTAAGAAGTAAGAGAAGCCTAATTATTTGGTCCATGTTTTATTGATGTTATAGAACTAAGGCTATCAATTTCCCTAAATGTCTGCAAACAAACGGAACAGGCTTCAGCAAGTAACGTCAAATCATGGGATAGGTAGATTTTTGCCATCTACCAAAACAACACCAAGACACATCTAAGTAGCCAGCATATGCAGATGGCTAAAAAGTTGACCATTTCCAAGATAAATCTCTTCTTTTTTGTGCTGCTAGTGTTACATTCTAAACTTGCATACCATAGCTCACAGTGGAATGAGACAAACCAAATCTTCTAAAATTAGCTGTCGCAGAGATCCAAGAGAATAGATCACCTTTTTGAATGTTAGTTCATGACACTTTCCAAAAACTAAAGATGTCTGTAGGCTTTAAAAAATCGTGATTTACTCAAATGGGTATGAGGTTTCTGGGGTGGTGGTAATGAAAATGCTCTAAATTTTATTGTGGTGCTGGTCTCAAACTCTGGAATATACTAAAATCCATTGGATGGTATATTTAAAATAAGTGAATTCTATGATATGTGACTTATTTCTCAATAAAGCTGTTATTTATAAAATACTGTTACTCAAACATCTTCAATAATTCATATACACAGTGCCACAATTTTAAAAAAGATAATCTTTCCTAAGCCACATTTTGAATGTAATTAAGGATAAAAATATTATGTCTTATCCTTTATTTCAGAGATAATTAAAATATGTTGAAATTAACTTTGAGAAAACTCATTAGAATATAAAATCTACATAAGAATAGATCTGCTAAGATTTATATTTCCAGAAATAAGTCACAAGGTTTGAAGCAGTTCAGCTGAACCTAACCCATAAATCAGAGCTTTTAGTCAGAACTTTGAAAGTTATTTTTATGGATCATAGAACATTAAAGTTTAGAGGGACCTTAAAGGAAGTCTAATCCAATCCTCTCATTTTCCAATGAGAAAACTCAGGGGAGAAGAAAGAGAAGTGACTCATTAAAAGAGACACATAAATTCATCCGTGGAAGAGTCCTAGAACCTCCTGACGTTGATCTGAGGCTCCTGCTAGGGAGTCAAATCCCAGCAACACAGAACATGGAAGCTTCCACTATCCTACAGTCATGAAATCAAACCAAAGATCGAGTTCCTGCCCGTGACTCCGATCGTATCTCATGTCACTGCTCTCTTGCTCACAATTCTCCAGACCCCATGACCTCTACTCTGCTCCTCTCACATACCATAGGACTTCTTGCATTTGCTGTTCATTCTATCTAGAATGCTCTTTTTTTGTTTTTGTTTTTGTTTTTGTTTCAAGGTTTTATTTAAATTCTGGTTAGTTAACATACTTTGCAATGTTGGTTTCAGGAGTAGAATTTAGTGATTCATCACTTACATACAACACCCAGTGCTCACCACAAGTGCCCTTCTAATCCCCATCACCCATTTAATCCATCCCCCCTTCCACCCATTTAATCCCACCACCTCCCTTCCAGCAACCCTCAGTTTGTTCTCTACAGTTAAGAGTGTTTTTTGGTTTGCCTCTGTTTCTTTTCTCCCCCTATGTTCATCCATTTTGTTTCTTAAATTCCACATATGAGCACAAGCATATGGTATTCGTCTTGCTCTGATAGACTTATTTTGCTTAGCATAATACTCTCTAGCTCCATCCACATCGTTGCAAATGACAAGATTTCATTCTTTTTCATGGCTGAGTAATATACCTGTGTCTCTGTGTGTGTGTGTGTGTGTGTGTGTGTGTGTGTGTGTGTGTGTACCCCACCTCTTCTTTGTCCATTCGACAGTGGATGGACATTTGGGCTCTTTCCATAATTTGGCTATTGTTGATAGTGCTGCAGTAAACATCGGGGTGCATGTGTCCCCTTTGAATCAGTATTTTTGTATCCTTTGGGGTCAATACCTAGTAGTGCAATCGCTGGGTTGTAGGGTAATTCTATTTTTAACTTTTTGAGGCACCTCCATACTGTTTTCCAGAGTGGCTGCACCAGTTTGCATTCCCACCAACAGTGTAAGACAGTTCCCCTTTCTCCGCAAGCTCACCAACATCTGTTGTTTCCTGCGTTGTTCATTTTAGCGATTCTGAGAGGTGTGAGGTGGTATCTCGTTATATTTTTTATTTGTATTTCTCTGATGATGAGTGATGTTGAGAACCTTCTCATGTGTCTGTTAGCCATCTGGATGTCTTCTTTGGAGAAATGTCTA
Source organism: Ursus arctos (assembly GCF_023065955.2). NCBI lineage: Eukaryota > Metazoa > Chordata > Mammalia > Carnivora > Ursidae > Ursus > Ursus arctos. The sequence continues at coordinate 91,024,977 of NC_079873.1, read as the reverse complement.
TTCATGTCTTCTGCCCATTTCTTAACTGGATTATTGTTTTGGGGGTATGGAGTTTGATAAGTTCATTATAGATTTTGGATACTAACACTTTATCGGATATGTCATTTGCACATATCTTCTCCCATCCTGTACATTGCCTCTTAGTTTTGTGGATGGTTTCCTTCACTGTGCAGAAGCTTTTTATCTTGGGGCGCCTGGGTGGCTCAGTCGTTAAGCGTCTGCCTTCAGCTCAGGGCGTGATCCCAGAGTCCTGGGATCGAGCCCCACGTCGGGCTCCTCCACTGGGAGACTGCTTCTCCCTCTCCCACTCCCTCTGCTTGTGTTCCCTCACTCGCTGGCTGTCTCTCTCTCTGTGTCAAATAAATAAATAAAATCTTTAAAAAAAAAAAAAGAAGCTTTTTATCTTGATGAAGTCCTGGTAGTTCATTTGTGCTTTTGTTTCCCTTGCCTCAGGAGATGTGTCTAGTAAGAAGGTGCTGTGGCCGAGGTCACAGAGATTGCTGCCTGCGCTCTCCTCTAGGATTTTAGAAGGCTCTTTCTCCACATAAATCTTTGCATGACTGGCTCTTACCTATCCCACAGATCTGTTTAAGTGACAATTCTTTATTTTTTTAAAAGATTTATTTATTTATGAGAAAGAACGAGAGCGTGTGAGCATGAGGGCAAGGGTGGGGGCCGAGGGGAAGGAGAGAGAATCTAAAGTGGACTTCCCACTGAGTACAGAGCACGGAGCCCTATGTGGGGCTCAATCTCATGACCCTGAGATCACGACCTGAGCCAAAACCAAGAGTCGGACGCTTAACCGACTGCGTCACCCAGGCGCCCCTAAGTGACAATTCTTTAGAGAGCAATTTCCTAAATACCCTATTTAAAGTAGCCATCTTCCACCACCAGCAGCCAATCTTCCTCCATCAAGCATTGACCTATTTCTTTTCATGGCTCTTGTCATCATTGTCAGGTTACATTTGTTTGTGCTTTTTTAAAATTAATGTGGCTTTCTCCCGCCAGGCTATAGCTTTATCAGAGCAGAGTTCCTGGCACAAATCAGCTGCTTAATATATACGTGTCAAAGGAACAAATAAATTTTGAAGTACTTCCTGAGTAGACTCTTTAGTGCCTGATGTCTAAATTCTGAAATGCCCTATTTCCATTTCCCAGGAACCAGGAAGAGCCTCGCCAGAATGTGAGTCGTGAGTCCCAGAGCTAGATCAGGTCGCCCTACCTGAAGGACCCCGAAATAAAAGATTCAGAGAGGGAAGGGAAAAGTCCTTAGACGATCAAGCGTGCTACACGGCAATTAGTTGCAGTTGGCAGGTCCAAAGGTCAGGAACAGCATCAAAAATGGGAAACAAAGACATGAATCAGTAATGGTCCACAGGAATGGAATGGCAGGTAAATCCAGAGAGATGCATGATAGGTAGTTCCTACGTGGGTGCTGAAAATGGGCCTTAACTTTCTTGATTTGGGAGCATATGCTGTGTGAGTGGGTATGACTGAATTAAAGCTATAGGGTCAGGACTAAGATGAACCGTAATTTTATTTTCTTTAAAGATTTTATTTATTTATCTGAGAAAGAGAGAGAGCATGAGTGGGGGAGGGGCGGGGGGGAAGCAGAACTCCCTCCCCCCTGCTGAGCAGGGAGCCCAATGCGGGGCTCGATCCCAGGACCCCGAGATCATGACCTGAGCCGAAGGCAGACGCTTCACTGACTGAGCCACCCAGGTGCCCCTGAACCATAATTTTAAAAGGTTAATTTGTCCCCCTCCCCCTTCCCACAGTGGATTAGCAGTGGTTCGATTAAAGTTAAGGACAATAGTTAGGGTCACTTTACCTTTGGCAGCAGTTTGACGATCAAAGTTGCAGAAGGAGAGATACCATATTTTATTCATCACTGCCTATGGCCCTGTGCTATGCCCATATTAAATGCTGAATAAATACTGACTAATTGAATAAACAATCGCATGAATGGCCTGCTGTCCATCAGGGCAATCAAGGCAGTACTCTAGATTGTGCACGGGGAAGATACAAATTATAAATTGACTCAATCTTTGGAGTGATTTTTCCTTCTTTAAAGGTCAAGTTATACTCTGTAGTATATTTGGACTCTGCTTGCTCGCCGTGACTCACTTCTTGGCTTGTGCCATCTTTGGGCGTCTACCCTCCTTTTCCATGTGAGACTCTTTCAATCTTTCTATCCAGTTTTCTAAGAGGGTGTGGGACTTCCTCCCTCGAACGTATGTTGCTTCCTGGAGAAGGCATAGAGAACTGTATAAATTATCCATAGACTTAACTAAGCTATTAAAGTAAATACTAGTTGTCCTTAAACACAGTGAATACCAAATTTGAAATAACATATTACCCTTTAAAGGCCTATCCGTGTTAGAATGATGAATATTGTCTTTTCTTTCTCTGCCTCTCTGTCGCTGTCTCTCTGTGTGTTTCTCTGTCTCTCTCTCTCTCTCCTGAAGCTTTTGAAGAGAAATATCTAGCAACAAATTCCTGTCCCTTGGAAGTTGGGATAGAGCTCAATTGTTTTTACTTACCACCAGCATTGGGAGAAAGATGAAAATACTCATTGTCAATCTGTTTTCTTAAGATAGATCAGGAGCGATTCTCTTCTTTTTCTTGATCCAAACAAGTATTTGGAATACATTCAAAAGGACTAACAGTTTACACTCTTCACAGACCTGGCTCAAACAGCCCCTACAGGCTTTAAGAGCCATGAGAAGGCCCAATCCCCTGGTACCAATCAGGGAGAGAAGTAAGCTAGCATGGGAGAAAGGAGAAGGGAAGATAATATACCTTGATCGACCAGCTGCTATGAGAAAGTTTCACACGTATTATCTCACTTAATCTTCACAAATACTCAGTGCCACAGGAACCACTGTTCTTCCCATTTTACAGAAGAGAAACTGAAGTTCGGAGAAATTCATGTGGGACTTCAATTTCCAGCCAAGGGAGAATAACAAACATGGGATTGACCTTCCCACTTAAAACAACCACAAAAACAAAAACAGACAAATACCTGAAGACAGAGTTTCTAGGACACTGGATATTAGTCAAGGAAGGACGGTGACAACAGAGATGGGAAACAAATAAGGGGAGCCCTATGATGGTTCCAACTTACTATCTTAAGATACGTCTTGAGCTATGGCGTAGAGAGGGGGGAACTGAGGCAAAGACAGTGGACTCCCTCGGTTTAAACAGATGCAGCTCTAAGTCCGGGGAGAGTAATGCAACCAGAGGTCATTGGCCAGACGACCAGAAAGGACAGAGCTGCACAGAGAAGCCTGGAGATCTGCAGAGCATTCCCTCTCATATGCGGCAGAGTAGTTACTGATATACGTGTGTGAAGAAAATAACCAAGGCTGGGAAAGAGCCATCTGAAAAAAATCAGAAGAAACTGCTGCTCACACAGGGCTGGAAATAGTACCTATCCCCACCATCCAGACTGGAAAAACTCATAATTCATGAGTACCGGGCAGAGTACACGGAAGGGTCATTCCTCAGTAGTGGGAAAGAAGTAGCCCTGGTCTGAACACTGATCCAGAACCACCTAACAAATCATTAAGCGAGACCCAAAAGGATAAAAAATATTTCCAAGTGAGTTAACTGCATCATAGAACAAGGTTTGGGAATATTTATAGAAACACCAACTATCTAGCAGCCATCAAGGTGAAATCACGATGTCTGGCATCGAATCAAAGATTAACAACCACGCCAAGAGGCAGGAAACGTGAGCCATAATGAGGAAAAGAATCCATCGAAACTGACCCAGAAGTGACACAAATGTTAGAATTAGCAGAGAAGGACATTAAAACATTTTTATAACTGAATTGGATACGCTCAAAAAGTTAAGCAGAGACGCAGATGATATTTTTAAAAGACCCACGTCAAACGTCGGGAGATTAAACACTCCAATGTGTGAAATGAAAAGGGCGCTGGATGGGATTAGCAAGAAGGTACATTGCAGAAGAAAGATGAGGGAATTAAAGGCATAACAATAAAAACTATCCAAAAGGAAACACAAAGAATAAAAACAAGAAAAAAAAATAAAGGAACAGGCTACGGGACAGCTTAATTGGCCTAATATACATGTTTGGAATCACAAAAAGAGGGGAGAGACATGAGTGGCAGAAAAACTAATACTTCAAGAAAGAAAAATTGGCTGAAAACATTCCAAATTTGATGAAAAGTACAAATTCAGAGGTACAAGAAATTCACTGAACTCCAAGCACAGGACACATGAAGAAGACATCAAGACACATTATGATCAAGTCGCTTAAGAGCGATGATGAAGAGAAAATCTTAAAAGCAACCAGTAAAAAGAGCCTGTTATATACAGAGTAACAAAGGTAAAGATGACAGCCGAATTCTCGTGGGAAACAAAACAAAAAAGAAATTGTGTGGCAAATATCTGCAAAGTATTGAAAGAAAAAAAAATCTATGCCCCGAGAATCCTACACCTGGCAAAAATATCTGAAAGAGGAAGACAAATGAAGACACACTCAGGCATTCGAAAGCTGAAATGATTCATCACCAGGAGCCCCTCGCTCTGAGAAGTGTTAAGGGGCTTCCTTTATGCAGAAGGAAAAGCATACCAGATGGAAATTTGAATCTATGCAAAAGAATGAAGCGACCGGAAGTGGCAGCTACACAGGAAGAAAGATCTGTTCCAGATTATTGGCTGTTTAAACAAAACTAACAACAATGTACTGAAGGGTTTAAAACATACCGAAAAGTAAAAGCACGGCACCAGTAGAAAAAGGTCAGAATAGGACAAAGGGAGGTAGACTGTTGTAAGATCTTTATGGATATATGTAAAATAGTATAATATTCTGGAAGGCAGACTGTGGTAAATCAAAGATATAAGCCATAAATCTAAAACGACCGCTAAAATAACAAAACAAAGAGTTAATAAGCCACCAAAAAAGGAGATAAAAATGAACCACAAAGAAATACTCAATCAAAAGAAAAAGGCAGAAAAGGAGGAAAAAGGGAACAAAGAACAGACGGGACAAATAGAGAACAAAGAAGATGACAAGCTCAAATCCGAGTCTATCAATAAGCACATTAATTGCAAATAATCTAACACTCCGATTTAAAGGCAGACATCCTCAGATTGGATTTAAAAAGCGAGATCCAGCTACATGCTGCTTACAAGACATGCACCTTCATACAAAAACACAAACAGGTTAAAAGGATCAAAAAAAAGAGTCCATGCTAACACGCTGGTCAAAAGAAAACTGCCGGTATTACTCTTAGACAAAACACATTGCAGAACAAAGAGCTTCATTTACTTGCTGAAGGTCACATACCTTACAATACTCTACCCAGGATTCAAGCCCTGATCTGTCTTATTTCAGAGACTGCTCTTAACATCACATTATACCAGGGTGCCTTTTGTTAACTGTTTCTTGGCAACTTGTAGTTGAACACTGTCAAGAAAAGAATCACACACACACACACACGCACACACACACACACACTCTCTCTCTCTCTCTCTCTCTCTCTCAGGTGCAAAGAACACCCAGGTAGGGGTCAGAGGAAGGACTTCCTCCCTAATCCTTCCTGCTGCTGATTACCTGTATAAGCATGAGTGCATTGTTTAACCTCTTTGGGCCACGGGGATCTCTCCCACCAAATCAGGATCTCGGATTGTATCTTTCCCAAGGACATGTGTGTAGCCATTGCCACAGTCAGAACTTGACCTGATCCGAGACCCACCTTCCAACAGCACATGGCTTGGCACCAGATATCAACAAGACACCAAGCGGGAGACTGTATACGACATAAGATGTTAATAGGAATTCAGAACACTGGGCAGTGGGGTGGGAGCTAGCGAAGCGCTGGAGGGATACAGGGGTCTGGAGATGTCATTGGAAAAGGCAAAGTTTATGTTCTTGGAAAGGGTCCTGCTAAGGTTGTACTGGGGCGATGCTAAATTCTGCTGTGCAGCAGGCCTTCTCCAGCCCGGATGATGACGCATTTCAAGTTCATTTCCTGACCCAGAGCCAGTCTTGGACTTGGATCAATGATCTCCCAACCCCCTTTAGTCCCAAAAGGCATTTGAGAATGAGACTGAGGATGTTGCAATATCCACAGAGAAAATTCAGCTACACATTGAATAACAGTCTTGAAATATGTCACTGCATCTGACTTGGGCCATTCGAGTATTTTCTGGATATGTGTGCAACAGACGTCAGGCACGTTCATTCAAGGGAATATGTTTGCCATAAGCACAGACACAGAGATAGTATTTTCAAGGTTTTTCCACAGAAAGGGCTGTTCAAACATAATATTTTGAAAAATAATTACCTCTGCCTAGTGGATTCAAGTTTCTGTTCCAGGGACCATTTTTATTGCCGAACAGTACACACTTTTGTTTCTTAGTTCTGTGAACAATCCACAATAGCTTTCTCTAAGGCAAGTCTTCCCTCCATCCACGGCTGCCTCTAGGTTTCCAGCGCTGCTTCTCAAAGGTACTTATTGTTACCTGTTCCTGCCCCTGGGTTTCTCATCTTCCAGCTCTCCTGGAAAAAAGAAAAGGGAGCTGCATCTATTGTTTTTACCCGTTTTTCCTGGTGTAACTGGGGATAGATAGGGAGGAGGAGAAATAGAGTACTCCTTGAGCCCCAGCTGCAAATCATATTAACCCAGAATGACAGCCCAGCCGGGGACCTTGGAGTTTACCTGGTCCAACTCTCCGCACTGTAGAGAGGAAGGCCCAGAGAGGACTTGCCCGGAGTCCTACAGTGAGTTTGTAGTTGAGCTGGGACTAGAATTCAGGTTTCCCGGCACATCCAAAGTATATATCGATCTTCATCAGTTCGGCCTCACCAATGATACTTCATTTGTGAATTAGCCATTAGTAATTGACTCGGTGCCGCTCATTTCTCCAGGCTGAGACACGTTTGGGCAATCAGACAGCCCTGCGTACATGGATGTTCAGAGCACGGACCCCACAATTACAAGCAGCCTGTACTTTGCCCCGATGTTTATTAAGACTAGAGAAGGAGCAGGGAGATCCTGAAGTGTGAGCATCGGTTGGTCCACACATATCCTATTTTGAAGAAATAAAGAGGGTCTATTTCAAGATCCACGTACCTCCAAGAAAGGTGGCACCACAGTTTTCAAAATAAAATCCGTGTTTGGGTCTGGCCGCGCTTCACTTTCCATAATTCGCAGTTGATGTGCCCACTCCCCAAAAGAACAGGTAAAATTAATCAGGAAAAGTATGCAGAAGAAAAGTCTTATTTGGTGATTTTTAGGCTTTGGGCACACACACACACACACACACACACACACACACATATATTTGTAATTTATTTGCGACTCCAGTTATGTAAGAAATAAGAAACCAAATGAGGTCTACAGAAGACAGCCATTTATATAAATTTAAAAATACATGCACAGAAAGTGAGGTTTGGCATTTTACAAAAACAAATAAAGTGATACATATCAAATGCATTAGAATGGTTGTCTGGGGCCAGGGAAGGATAACAGAAGTGGAAAACGGAGGGGAAAATGGAGTAAATACATACATACATAATACATACATACATATGTAATGCATACATACGAGAGCAGAATCGTGCAGGGATTAGCGGCTGTAACCAAAGTATGATGAAGTCAACGCTCAGACTTTGAAGTCTACCAAAACACAACTTCTTTCTGACTCTTACTCTGGGAAAGCAATCCAATGAGCAGTATTTGATTGTTCATTTTGTACAAAACAGATGGTAGGTTTTGGAGACAAAATGGAAATACTTGTATAGTAGGTGTATTTGTAGAATTCTGGAACTATTAATTGCCCAAATTCTATATGACCGCATTACATTCCACTTGAGCATGACTCCAGGGTCGATCACCCATACGCAAGCAAATGATAGTTTTCTTAAAATTTAGAAAGTTGAATCTTTAACCAGCAACATATGTGTATTTAATTTGATTGGGAAAGGAGGTTAGAAGTTTTTCTTGGTGTTGCCAGTTTATGCTTTAACTAATTTTAGTCTAATTTGGTCATCTGGGTCATTGTTTTCATTTTGTTTTTTTTCTTTCAGTTGAGTGCTTGGCCCCACTTCTGGTCCATATTGCATTAATAATGTGTTTCATTTTGAAGTTGTTAAATAGAGAACACATTTCCATTACAAGAATATAATGGTGTAAATTTCCATTCTGGGTCTTGAAACACATCCGAAAGTGTCTCATCATACTTTGTTAATTAAAAAAGTAAACAGGACCTTGGTGTAGACAATCCTCTTCCTTTCCCATAAGGAAACGCAGCAATGTATTTCTTCTTCTTTTTCTAATAAGCAATGCAGTCTTATTGGCTAGCGTTCGAACTCCCTTTGGTTCGGAGAGGACAAAGTCGAACCGGGACAAGAAAGCCACCCTAGCTACATTTGTGTTTTTATTTAGATTTCTTATGGATTCGAAGACAAGAAAGTGGACAAGAAAAGGAAGTAGACATTGTGGTAAAGTAGTTGTTAAGCATTGGGGTTTTGACGTCAAAAACCCCAGCCCAATCCCAGCTCTACCACTGGGTGATTTGGGGAAAACTACCTAAGCTCTCTGAGCCTCTGTACCAGTTGGATGGAGATAATGATTGTGCCTGTCTCACAGGCGGCTATAGGGGTAGAGATGTTTACGTAAAGCACGGCGAAGCGCTCATGATGGAATAGCTCTTGCTAATGCTGGAGTAGTAATATTAGGAGCAGCAGCAGTAAAGACAGTGATATTACCGTAAAAATCTCGGCCATAAACCAACAAACAGGGTCCAACAGTCAACCTTGTAAATTGTAGGATTGCGTTATTGCAAGGCTGAATGTAATGACCAGGTGATTTGAGACAGCCAGCAGGCCTCCATTTTCAGGAGTCCAGTGGCACTAGGAAAATTCATCTGGCAGAGCTTGGCATCTCTTAGCGAAAGTTGTCCACTACATCTCAGAACCTTGACTCATCTTTCAGTGCTTCTGTGCCCACCTCAGAAAGCTACCTCGCCCCTAATTGAGAAGGGAGCAGGGTGAGTTATACGAGTCGATCACCAGTTGAATTCTATTCCTGGGGATCAGGTGAGTTGGCCATGTTAATAGAAAAAGTAACATGTTTTCTATACTTTTAACTGTTTTATTTCGTGCTGTGTACCTAGTTTACTGAATGTGGATAACTATTAAAGTTTTTCTGTCTGTCCATACGTGGCTACCCTATCCCCATATGCCAGTGCTGTGTTTGGCTTATTGCTTCTAAGAGGGCAAGGACCTTTCTGTTACTTTTGATTTCTACAGCTCATCACCGACAGGCCTCAAGTGATGGTGGCAACGCTTTTCAGTGCAGTCAGGTGGGCTGTTAATAAATCAGATTGTTCCTTTCTCACAGTCGGGGTCAGAGGCTATGGTTTAAAAGATATCTGTAGCTTTCTAATGCTTATAGGTTATTTGGAGTAGGACTTTCTTATCCCCCAGCCACCCACACCAGACTGGTTAAGTTCATGAAGATGTTTTTCATCGCCTTGGCTGATTCCATGGGTCAAAACAGAACAGAAACAAATCGACCCGATGCTGTAACAGGGAGACCCCTGTGGACCTCCGGAGACACGAAGAAGCCTAATAGGCTTGGTCCACATTTTAGAGGTAAGATAACTAGATCTCAGCTGTTCCAAAGGTCTCCAGACAAACTAAATGCCATTCTACGGAGGTGATCTCTCTAGGGCAGAAATGGAGCTCTCCGTTCGAATGACTACCCCCGCTCAGGGCAATTCGAATACACAGCAGTGTGACATCTCTGCATTTAAAGGACCGACAGCACGTGAGGGTGCATAGCCCGGTGACCGACCAGCGTCAGGTTGACGTCATCCCATTATTAGCAAATGCGAAAGCACTGACAGAGATGGGTGGCCCATTTGTCGTGGCCTGCATCGGCTTGTGGAAAGCTCCGTGGCTCTCACACCATGTCAGCTACTGCTTAGTCTCAAGCCCTCTGTTGCTTCCACATCCTCCTTCTAGACTCGGCTTTGGAACTGGTCAGTATCCTAGTATCTGAGCCACAGGGTGGCAAAGCTGGGTCCTGGGGTCTTCATTTTACAACAGTGGTTCAGAAGGCCAAGGTGCGGCGGCAAGTTGGAGACACATTTTTCTCATGAGGCTTGTAGAAGCATCCCCCGGACTTATGCACCGAACCATACTTTCCTTATATGCTTTTGGGCTTATACTAAAAGAGATTTATTGGTTGGCTGTGTAGCTTTAATGAGATGAGGGACTTTAAAAGCACCCCCTCACACACACACACACACACACACGCACACACACACACCCTCTCTCTCTCTCACACACACACACACTCTCACACACTCTTACACACTCACACACACTCTCTCACACAAACTCTCTCACACACACATACTCTCACACACACACACTTTCATACACACACATTCTCTCTCACACACTCTCACACACACATACACACACTCTCTCTCATACACACACGCACGCACACACACACATTTATTTAGAATCCATCTACAATACCAGTTTGCTTCCTGGTTGAATGGACCCCTGTTGATCACGTAGGTAAGATGGAGATGTTTTCCTTTTATCATTTGAAAGACTGTCTCCCAATCAAAGTATTTACCCACTATCATCACCACCAGCAGTAGTTCTTGCGAGCTCTCTGGTAAGTCATTAATCTGTGATATTTCCCTCACCTCTGGCACACTGCACTGATAAGGAACAACACCCAATTATCTGTAACTCAGTCTGTCAACCCTAAACTAGGTTCCACGAGCCTGTAACATGGACACATACGCTGTCTGTATCTGGTGCTTATTAAATGAAAACTGAAATGTTTGGGGCGCCTGGGTGGCTCAGTCATTAAGCGTCTGCCTTCGGCTCAGGGTGTGATCCCGGCGTTCTGGGATCGAGCCCCACATCAGACTCCTCCGCTGGGCGCCTGCTTCTTCCTCTCCCACTCCCCCTGCTTGTGTTCCGTCTCTCACTGGCTGTCTCTCTCTCTGTCAAATAAATAAATAAAAACTTAAAAAAAAAGAAAACTGAAATGCTTGGCGCTTGATTCATTGAAAAACCTTCACCTGTCCTCTTCCTCTCCCTGTCTCTCCCTCATTCTGTGTTGAATTAGCGATGAGGTAATACACTTTTGTGCAATTCATGTACAAAAGTGTATAACCTCTACACATTCGAATTAAAATAAAAGTATTTAACATTGTAGGCACTACCAAATAACCAACAGTATACACATATACGTCTTATTGACAGTTTCATATTTCCTGTAAGTTCATAATATAAAGCCTCTCAACTTGATTCCTTGCTACAAACTGAGCATTGTCTCTGATCATGACTGCATGCACATCATTGGGGATGAAAAGCTGAGATAAGCAGAAGTGATGATGTAATTCCCATCTGTAGCTATGAATTGGTAGGTCTGAGTGTAATTTTATTTGTGACGATAGGCACTCACATTGCAGTTACTCTGAACAATTGACCTGAAATATGGACAGGTGTCAAGGTCACCATGAAAAACAATGGGCCTGGTATGCTGTGTTGGTGTTACTAAGAGGAAGGAAGGAAGGAAGGAAGGGAAGAAGGGAAAAGGGAGGGAGGGAGGAAATTGCATATCATTCACCTAGCATTTATTATCCATTGACTTATTTTAGTTATTTACCTTTTCCTTTTCTCTTGAGAATTTGATAGAATAGATAAGTGCAGGGGGAAAAATTAACAAAAAAACAGGAAGCCTACTACGTATAATAGGAAATTACGAACATTTTTGTCATTTTGGCCTTATGTTTTTTTTATAAAATAAATCAAACATTGCAGATGACATTGAAGTGCTCTTTGTTCCCATCCCAAATCCTATTTCACTCCTCCTATCCACACATATACACTCTCTAGGGGCCACCAACAACATGAGTTCAGTGGGCATCCCTCCTTTGCTTTTTTATTATAATCCATTTATATGCATACATCTATCATGTTCTTGTTTTGGACATTTACGTAAGTGGTATACATGACATATTCTGCTACCTGGTTTTCTCACACAAAGCAATGAGAAACATCTAGCTCTATTGTGTAGTAACTGTCTTATGATATCCTATTGCTGGGAAAAAATATGTTATTTTTGGTCATTTAGGCAACTTTGATTCTTCTATATGGCCTGCAGTGCTTCCCTCCACGAGAATGTAAATACCATTAGAATGGGGATTTTGGTCTGCTTTGTTCAATGATAGAACCCCAGCACACAGAACGGTGCCAGGCATATAGCAGGCACTCAATAAATACATGTCGAATGAATGACACAATGACCATTATTGTACATGCTTCCTTGAATGCATGGATGAGAGCCTATCTTGGGTAGACGCCTTGATACAGTACAATGCCTATACTTGCTGGCAGTCAGTTGCAAGCAATTTGAGTTTCATTAGGCGTTGCTCCCTAATTACTCTCCAAATAGGCTATGCCCGTTTATGCTTCTGCAGGTACTCCCTGTTCCTCACATTCTTACCAGCCTTTGACATTATCAGATATTTTATTGACTTTGCAATTCTGATGAATTATAAACAGTTTCTTACTAAGGTTTTAGTTTGTGTGGTTTTTAGAAAGATTTTATTTATTTATTTATTTATTTATTTATTTATTTATATGAGAGAGAGAGAGAGAGCATGAGCAGGGGTGAGGGGCAGAGGGAGAGGGAGAAGCAGACTCCCCGCTAGGCAGGCAGCCCGAGGCCAGGGCTCGATCCCAGGATCCTGAGATCATGACCTGAGCCGAAGGCCGATGCTTAATCGAATGAGCCGCCCAGGTGCCCCTGCATGTTTTTTTTATTATTATTAGCAGTATGGTGGAGCATATTTTCATGTTTATTGGCCAATTACATTTCCCTTTTCTTAAATTAAAAAAAAATTAAAATAAATTTTCCAACTTTATTGAGATATTAAAGATGTATCACAATGTAATTTAAGGTGTACAATGTGATGATTTGATACGCACAGTTATTGGGAAAGGATTACCACAGTAAGGTTAGTTAACACCTCTGTCCTCTTACGTAATTACCATTTTTGTTGGAGATAACATTTATAACATAACAACCTTGAAGTATATGATGTGTTACTATTAACTGTAGTCACCACGCTGTACAGGAGATCCACAGAACTTATTCATCTTATAACAGAGAGTTTGTACCCTTTGACCAATATCTCTCCATTTCCCCACCCCGCCCCAGCCCCTGGCAACCACCATTCTGCTTTCTATTTCTATGAGTTCAGCTTTCTTAAAGTCCACATATAAGTGAAAACATACAGTATTTGTCTTTTTCTGTCTGACTTATTTCACTTAGCATAATACCCTCGAGGTCCATCCGAATTTTTGGAGGCACCTCCATATTGTTTTCCGTAGCAGCTTCAGTTTCCATTCCCACCAACCATATACAAGGGTTCTCTTATCTCCACATCCTCATCAACGCTTGTTACCTCTTGTCTTCTTGAGGAAAGCCATTCTAACAGGTGTGAAGTGATATCTCACTGTAGTTTTATTTTTCTACTTGCCCATTTTGGAACTGCTTCACTCAGGCCTCCCAAGAGAACTTTATGGTTTCATTATGATGACTGTATCCAGTCATCTCAATAAACTTAACCTCAGCTCAAAACCGAGAGTCCCATTCCAACCTGAGCTTGTATTTGAAGTTTCAAAGTGATTCCCAGAACTAGGTGCAAATGGGTGGAGTCCTCTTAGAGTGAGGCCTTCCTTAGGGAGTAAAGACGGGGTGAGGCCTATAAGCCTAAAATTGTGCTGCTCAGACTTGAACCACCATCACAGATGCTCAGGTCATTATCTCTCTTGGACCAGGTTTTAGAAAAATTGTGAGGTGGGAAACTTTTGCCTTCCACTCACATACCTCTATTTTCAGGGCCTCTTCACCCTTCAGGCACCTAGTACTCTTGTGTTGTTCCAAATCTCTAAGAGAAAGAGAACTGATGTAACCAACTCAATCGCACTGATAAAGATATAGGCCGACACTGATCTTGTCACTCTTCATGTATACATTCATTCACTCATTCATGCCCTCATTCAACAAATACTTACTAAGTACCTACTATACAAGGCAATGTGCTAGGCTCCATGTAGTCTCCTCTCGAAAAGGAATCTACCCATACCTGCCTATCAAAATCGTATCCTTAGTTCAAAGTTATTTGGAATGCTCTCCTAACACTCCCGACTACAAGTTTCTCCTGAAGGCCCGAACACCTCTCTTTTCTTTGATTTGTTAGAGTTGGTGGGCTTTCTTCAGTCCCCGCCACAAAATTCCAGCACAGGAGCCATCATGAGCAAAGTCGCAGCAGCAGATACACGTGTTGGATGGTTGTGAGAAGATGAGCAAACCCTCTGGGTTGGAGCACAGGCTTTCTGGTAAAGAATAAGGGAGAATGTTTGCAAGGGATTCAGATCTGCAGCTCCTCTAGCGCTTTGAACAAAGCTTTGAAGATCAGTAGTTTTCCAACAATCAAAACTTAATGGATGGCAGGTATTCCAGGAAGAGGGAATGACCGAGGCTTGCGGTTCAGAAATAAATGGAGCATGAATGAAGAAGAGCAAATAATCTTGTTTGGCTCAGGGGGGGAAAAAGGTACAAATGCCAGTGAGTAAGAGAACATGAGCTTAGAGAATAGATGGGGATTCTATTGTGGCGATCTTTGAAAACACGGCTGGGGATTTGGAAGCTAAATTAGGTGGAATCATTTGGGGACATAGAAAAAAAATGTCCCCTTGTGACCCCTTGTGACCTAAGACATCAGTGGTGTCTGTGGCAACAGAAAAGGATTTGAGTGGTGGCGGTATAAAGTTAATGTAAACAAGGATAAAAACTGTGAACCTGACGTCAGTAGACACATATTAACTCTACATCTAGGGAACACTCCTTGCAACTTAAACAAGGTGGTTTTATGACCAATAGGAGGAAGTATTTCTTGACACAGCAGGAAGTATGCTATGGGACCTATTATTGCAGTGGGATACGCAAAGAAAAAGAAAATAGAGATTTGTGATTTATAGGTCTACAGCAACTAGCTAGTTTCTGAAGAAATCGCTGAGGGAGAGCAGAAGGTTGCCACCCCAAAATACAGCACTTTGGCATATTATTTTGAATTAAAGTTACTTGAGAAACAGCCAATGCAGGAAGGACACTCTGGTTCTTCTTTTTTCTCCTGAAAGCAGGTAATAAATCTCCCATGAGAAGGTATTTTCCCTCTACTTTCCTATACCCTATACTTATCTGCTGATAAGGATAAGACAGTATCTTTATCGCCAGAGACAGGGAATTCAAGGCCCAGAAGGCTAGGTGAATAAACCTTGTTAGTTTTTCACTAATTTATTACCCCAAGCCCAAACTTCTTTGACTTGTTAGTTCTTCACAATTTGATTGTTTCTCTTCTAAAACGTAGGAAATCTGGCTGCTTCGGTCACTTCTTTGAATCCGGTACTTTTATGGACTCCCATAAATACAAAATTCAGTGTGTTTTTCTCCTGTTCACCTGTCTTATGACGATGTAATTATTGGGCCCGCCAAAGAACCCTGAGCTCCCTAGTCTTTGAGGCCAGCTTGAATGGCAGGCTTATGGGGCCTATGCTTCCTGTCCTACCCTATGGTATTCCTCCTTATGGCAAGTGACACGAAGGGCAGAGACAGAGGAACACCATGACCATCTCTGGGAGGAAAGGGATCAATAAGAAATAAGAGTACTCGTAACCAATCCTTACCAGAGTCACTCTACCCAAGGAACGAGTTCACACAAATATTTTCCCCGGCTAATCTAAATTTAGAAAAAGGAGAAAGTGGTCTCACCACTCTTGCTTCCAACAGACGCTGCAGGGGGAGATCTGAGAGACAGATGTGGTAAGAATTTTTACCTTCTGCCAGCACTTGTTAGAGGTCCCAGGATCTCCCGGCTGCAGCAGTCCCCACGTGCGTGATATCCAGCCAGTGGGGAGCCCCACACTGGGCACCAAACTGTAAAGGAGAAATACTTTTCCCCTCCTTCCTCTTAGGTTCTTCGGCCTTAGGTTCTCTCTTAATAATAGGAAAGAATAGAAAGTAGACTTCGAACAACAACAAGCCCACATTGAACATAAATTCCCCTGTTTCAAATCCTACCCCATCTCCTCAGTAAATTCCCATAGCTCCCCAACTCCTCCACCTTCCCCCAGAAAATCCCTTACACACCCAGCTGCCTGTCTTAGCTTCCCTTGCCCTACAAGATTTGCGGAGATTTACTTCAATGTACTCCTACAAGATTTACTCCAGCCTCATCTCCAGGGCCAGGGTATATAAGTGACTCGTGTAAAATGCTGAAAAGCCAGGAGTTAAATTTAGCAGAAACACCTAGACTGCCAGTAAGGCTCACTTGGCTCTGTCAACTACAGGTCTTCCAAAGCAATGTCCTTTACGGACGCGTCCTGGACCCCCCATCACAAAGAACTCATGGTCCCTGGACAGCCACAGATCTTTTAAATCATAAAACCTTTTGACCTCCACCGTCAGAAGATCCTACCAAATTTCGAGAGAAATTAGAAAGATGAGTGGCCATTCACAAACCAACTTACAAAGACTTGAGTTGGCTGCTGGTAACAGAGAAGCCAGATAACTCCCTCGAGAAACAGCCCCCCCCCCCCCCGCCCCACAACACAAAAGACACAGATGACCATTATTTCCCCCAGGCCCTCCTACAAATAATCACGAAATGAATCAGCTGGAAGCCCAAGTTCTGGGGCTGATAGAAGCATAAGAGAGGCTCTCTTCCCTCAGGTGAGTTAGTCTAAGGTTGAATTGTGCACTCAAAAAGAAGGGGAGAGCATCTGAAGGCCTTTATTGAATGCTTTCTACAGACTGTTCAAAGGCATACTGTACTAAACCCCAAAGCTCCAGAACATAGAAATCTTTTAATTTCTACCCCAGTAGCACATTTTCTCCCTGACAGAGAAGGCAAATTCAAAATAATGTGGTTGGGCAGCCTAGTAAGGTGCTAAGCGTTATAATGGAAACAGCTACCCAATTCTTTGAAGAATGCAAGAGGGGGAAAAGAGTTCAAATCAACAACTCCTGATTTGCAACTTGAATCCTTAGAGAAACACAAGCAGAACTGTCTGAGCAGCTCCCAGTCCACTCAGCCCCTTTCTTATTTGCCTCCAGACATCTACAGATATGGTAAAAATCAGGCTGTTAGAAGAGCAATTATTCTGCACTTAAGAAACTGAAGGTAAAATTTAAATGGTAATTGCCTTGAACTTTTGATAATAGGTAAATATACCCCAAAACTCCCTCCCAAGGAAAAACTTGATTTTTTTTCCTCTGTCCCTTGAAGATGTAAATTTCACCATGTCTTTAAAAATGTAAACACCCCAGGGGGTAACTAAAACACTGCCCACAGTCGCCTGAAACTGAAGGGGAAAAAAAAGGGAGAAGGAGGCTTTTTAAAACACAAATTGTTCTAAAGTCTCCCTTGCCCAAATCTAGTCCAAAGCCTCTATAAGGTTATCTGTTAAGGACAAAGACAAATCTTAAAAGTCTTTGCCAAAAAGACTAGTAAAAAGCTTTAACCACATGAGCAGGTAACTTTACCTTGTTCCATCTGCCAGAGACACAAATTTATAAACTAGTACCTTTTGTATTGTACCCAATTCATGGCTAAAGTTTTAGAATGGAAGCTTTAGGGTGTGTTGGTGTATATCATTCATATCATACATATCATACTATATATGATATTTTTCGACCTCCCGATGGTATTACCAAAATTAATTTGTAAAGAGTTCTATTTAATTAGCTTAAAGACAAATCAGTGCTTATCGAATCAAGTATTTCTAAATCTCAGATCTAACAGAAACTAACCCAAATGTTTTTCGAGTTTATGTGATCTAGAACAATTTTCAGTAAATGAAATCTAGCTTAAGTTTGTTGGTTTTAATTAATACAGACATATCGTTCGAGTTATCAGCATTGAGTCAAATAAGGTCATGTTATCTCTGCTATAAAATTTGCCAGCAGGAAAGATAACAAAATAACAACTAACTGCTTTAATGTTTCATTAAATTTTCATGTGTGATCTAAGTTTAACTGTTAACAAGTGATTAGAATAGGTGGAAGTAGGATGGAGTTTGTAGGTGAACTTTTTAGCAGTGATTGCTTTATGATATGTTTACTTAGTTTCCCAAATCTCTTTGTTAATATAAACCTTTAGAGTTTTGTTAAGTTAAGGCAAATGATAGGAATTCATTAAATAGCTAGGTCATTTTCAAATAAGATAAAATACAGAAACATTGATTATTGAACGTAAGATTATCCAATTTTGGTTTCTTACCACACAGAAACTAAAGATATTTGGATCTGTCAGCAAACATATCTGATACCGCATTTAAAAAAACTACTATGAGAAAGGATAAGCTTCTGGAAATTATGAAATACATTAATAAGTTCTCCAATCTAAACAATGTTGGTGTAACAGTTCCCAATTGCTTACTTAGTTTTCACTAGTAACTTCATTTTCCAGGGGATAAAAATTCTAATATATTTCATTAAAACTACAAGAAATAAGGAAAACAATTCTGTATACAAGGAAAGTAGGATGTATTTTTGGCTAAGAAAATGTACGAGGTATGGAGATGGGGTTTTTTAAATTTAAATTTAATTAATTTGGGGCACCTGGGTAGCTCAGTGGGTTAAGTGGTTGCCATCAGCTCAGGTCATGATCTCAGGGTCCTGGGATTGTGCCTCAGGTGGGGCTGCTCAGTGGGGAGCCCGCTTCTCCCTCTCCCTCCGCTGCTTCCCCTGCTTGTGCTCTCTCACTTGTCCTCCTCTCTCAAATAAATTAAAAAATAAAAAATAAAAATAAATAAATTCAATTAATTAACATATGGTGTATTATTAATTTCAGAGGTAGAGTTCGGTAATTCATCAGTCTTATATAATACCCAATGCTCATTACATCACATACTCTCCTTTATGTCTATCACCCAGTTACCCAATCCCCCCACCACCGTCCCCTCCATGGGGATGTATTTTTAAGGGAAAAGAAAGTAAATTTTGTCCTAAATAAAGCTGGTTATTTCAGAATGGAAAAGAAGAAGATAAAGGACAAACCATGGACACAGAAATTTGGTGGGGGAGAGAGAGATTGGGAATTTTCCCTTGTGTAATCAAGCTGGCTAAAATTGAACTGTTATATAAGAATTTTAAAAATAAGCTTTAATATCAACAGTGTACTCATGTAAAACTGGAACTTAATTTTCCTCATCTGCTAAAAGGACAAAGTTTTCTTAGACTATTGATCTGTTCCTGTAAGATATTGTGTAAGACTTTTCTTTACCTTTTAAACAAAGTTTCTGTGTTTTATCAAAACAATTTCCTGTGCTTTGTGTTGTCTTTGATTACTAAGGAAAACTGATGTTTTTTTATTAAAAGAGATAAAGTCTTTTACAATTATGTAATTTTCTGTATTTGCCTGCAAAGTCTTTGTTACTTGGGTTAAATAAATATTTATTGTTTTATAGTGACCTCTGATCCTGTTTAATAAAGTGTTTTTAAAACCTTTTTGATATTTTTTACAAACTTCGTAAAAATCAAATTCTAACTTTGGGATTTTGCAGAGGGTCCTTGGACGATCTCAAAAGATTTCTCCTTATAAAAAGGGAGATGTTAAACTAATAAGGCATATTCGATATGTTAAATTACATGGGAAACATTGTCAAGTAAGAAGTAATACTAAGCCTACTTTATGTGGTATTTATATAGGTATATGTCATAAATGTTCCAGAAATCTATGAAATTCCTAGAAATTGGATGTCCTGGTATAACATTATCATTTATAATTGTAGTTATTATCTTGAAATGTGTGTCACAGAAATAACTAAATTTCTTTGTCAATCGCATTGTAATGAACTGTACTTAGATCTTTCACCATGCCATTTTTAACTCTCATATCACTTACAGACAGTTTTTGTTTTATTTCAATACTTTCACAAAAGTGTTCCTATAAAACTACTTCATCTTCAGAAAGATTAATGGAAAGCACTTTGAGAAGTACTCCAGAATACAGGTTTCTGATAACTTTAAGATCAGTAAACTGAACTGGGTAAGAATTTCCAGAACTAGTGGAAAAACTAGATTTAATTAGAACAAATATTAATTACATAAGACTAAATGAACTGAGAAGGAGGATTATAATTTTTATGACTTTTTGTTTGAAACATTGCTTTTTTTTTTAAATGTTTCATTCTTCCAGATTTAAGGAAAGCTGTTTTTCCTTTTCTCTTCAGCAATCTAAAATTTACAATTTGGTAAGTTATACCTTTGTAAGCAGCATTGAAACAATTACTTTTTTTCCCTACCACATGCCTCCAGAATTTGAAAACTCTTCGTGGGTATTCTTATTTTTATGGCAATATAGTTATTTGCATAAATTTAGTGAGAATCTGTTCTCATAATGAGCACAACTGGAAACATTGGTTATATAACTAAGGCTTTGACTGGAATGTCGTATTTGAGAGAGATATGCCTACTCAGATATGACCAGACAGCTTTAAGGAACTAATGCTGACTTTATGGGGGCAATAAAGCCCCTTGGAAAAATCAGCCTAGTACTTTGCTTATAGGGTTCCCAGGTGAGTAAGGAAGGTCATTTCCTGGCAGGCACAGGAACCTCAGGATATTTTAGGGGTCTCAAGAAGAGAGGAATTAACCCATATTTATAGGAATTGAAGTTGAAGTATGATGGTGAGTCCTTGGCTTGGCTTCTAGCCTCAAGAGGCTTTAAGAGTTCAATTTGAGATTCCTTATGAAAAGTTCCCACAAAACAGATTTAAAAGAGCCTACATGGTCAATTACTATTCATGTTGCATTTATGTAAATAATCAAACCAAGTTTATTAAACCTGTGCTGAATTTGCCAACAAATTAGTCTCATTGCAGTTATCGTTGATGGACATGGGGAGTGATTTGATTTTGTTGCCTACCATAAAATAACTGGATCCTGGGTTCTAGTTTCTCCAGCGTTTGGCTATAACTCCCAAACGAATGTTTCCAATGTTCTCCCACTGTTCTGATTTGGAATCACTGAGAACTAAAACTGCCCCTTTTCAGAAGCCGCAAAGCTAAAGTGGGACAACTTGATATGAACTTCAGAGCAATCTCTGCAACAGCTTATATATGGAAGGTCTGCATGTCTGTTGCAATGAAGCCACTCAGGAAGATCAGCTGAGACATTCACACTACAAACCAGGAAAACCTGTCAGATTGTCACTTCCTGCCCTCAGTCCACCTAAAAATGCTTCTAGCTGGACATATAGAAATCTCCTCGAATGGCTGCCTTCAGAACGCAGAAACTAGAATTAGAGTCTGCCCCAATCATTAACCATTGCTTTTCTTCTGTTTCCATAGAAATGCCTCTTACTGAACAGCTGATTGTTTCTACAATATAGGCCTAACTTTGGGAGCCCACCCGCATCACTGCCTCCTAAATAAATTTAAATTAATTGACCTATTGTCAGGAATAAGAGACTGGCTCAATAATAAGGAGCAACCTACCGACTCAACTTCTAGATAGTGAAACTTCTCTGGGAAGTTTCAAGAGCAGGACTGAGGGAGACTGGAATATGCCACCCCAAAATATACCCCTTTGCATATTGATTATTTTGAATTAAAGTTACTTGAGAAACAGCCAGTGCAACAAAGATATTCTGACCTTCCTTTGTTCCCTGAAAGCAGGAAATAAATTTCCCATGTGAAGTTATCCTCCTTATACCAGGAGGGTAGATGGCATCCTTATCACCAGAGATAAGGAATTCAAGGCCAAGACGGCTGTGTAAACAAACCTGGCTAGTTTCTCACTAATTTGCTACAAGCCAAAACGGATCTATCTTCTCAACTTTTCACAAACTTCTTGTTTCTTTGTCTATAAAGTATAAAAGGTGGTTGCGTTGGTCACTCTTTTGAGTCTCATATCTTGGAGCTCCCATACGTACAAAATTAGTTTTGTTTTTCTCCTGTTAATCTGTTTTATGTCAATTTAATGAAGGGAAGAAGGGAAAAGTTTTCCTTTCCTACAGCACAAGGCAGACAATTATATTTTCCTACAAAATCCACGGCATCATCAGGTAAGTCAATGAAAGAATGGGATCTAAGGAAACCTTGAGCTGAGAAAGGTTTAAGAGGAAATAGAAACAGATGAAAATTTTAAAAATCAAGGAATAAGTAGTCAGTTGCAACATGCCACAGACAAGAATGGATCCAGAAATAAATTGTCACTAGACGAGCAGGAAACTAGCATCAGGAAAAAGCAAAGGAACACATTAAGCAATACAGAAAGTCCAAACATCGACAATAGAATCCATGGGAAATGTAGCAGGGAATAAGCCAGAGTGTAAAAAAAAAAAAAAAAAAAAAAAACTCACAGAAATTTTGAGGAAGTCACTTCATAGTGCTATTTCCAGTAAGAGTCTTGGGACAGATAATATTGTAATTCTCCCCTTTCTTAGGCAAAGAATATAAAACCCTTTGAAAATGTAATTTAGTCACAAAGGGCAATATGTTTCTTCAAGGGAGTGTGGGCTAAGTCTCAGATATTTGTTTGCTTGTGAATACGGGTACGTGAACTACTTATTTTCTCCCTCAAAGACTGCCTTCCTGGATTAGTAGCCATCTGCCACCTTCAAAGCAATGATTCTTACCTATAATAAGAAAGAATGTGTTAGCAGAAGCAGGATTTCTGTAAGGGGTCTATAAAAAGGAACCAAAAGAGGGATCTCCAACACCATCCAGTGTAGACCCAGCCTGAACCAGAAGACAGAGTATTGGGGTCGTTATTGTCAATCCTATTCCTCCAAAGGTGACAGAAGTAGAGATTTCTAATTAGATGCTACGAAACCACTACAATCATTCAGCTAACTCCTCTTACTCTATGTTCAAAGCTAGTCTATCAGAGAAGCCATGTCAAGCTATCTACCTAAATAGCAACTCTCTAAGACAGCACTCCCATACTGCTTTGTCTTTCTTTACAGTACTTTTCATTACCATTTGTTTACTCTAACTGATAGAACATAAGTTCTATGAGGGCAAGAATTTCTGTCTGTTTTGTCCACTATTAAATCTCAAGCACCTTGAACGGTGCCTATAACATTAAAAGATACTTAATAAATATCTCTTGAGTGTATGAATGCATGAATGAATGAATGCCATCAGGGAAGAGTGAAAATTATCTTATAGTTCTTATAACCAGGGGCAAAATAGAAAAATAGAATGTCTATGGGGGACATATGGTGGCAATTATTATGTCCTACCACTCTAAATCAGTAGATCCCAATCTTCTTTCTGCCAGAATACACTCCACAGATGAACACTGTATCTCATAGGCAATACCCAGCTCCCTAACTGTTACTTCATTCCTTTCTCATCTACTCAAGAAGGTATATCAAAATACAAGTGAGGGAGGTACAGCAAAAGAAACAAGTAACAAAGTAAAAAGGAAATCTACAGAAATATTTGCAAACTACATACCTGATAAGGGGTTGATATGCAGAATATATAAAGAACACTTACAACTCAACAACAACAGTAACAGTAACAATAAAACCCAATTTAAAAATGGACAAATGACTTAAACAGACATTTCTCCAAAGAAAATATGCAAATGACAACAAGCATATGAAAAGAGCTCACCATCATTAATCATCAGGGAAATGAAAATTAAACCACGATGTGATATCACCTCACTCCCATTAGGAAAGCTACTATTTAAAAAAAAAATGAAAATAGCAAGTGTTGGCAAGGACATTGAGAAGTTGGAACTCTTACATACTGTTGGTGGGATTGTAAATTGGTGCAGCTGCTGTGGAAAACAGTATGGATGTTCATTTAAAAATTAAAAATAGAACCACCATATGATCCAGAGATCCCATTTCTGGATATAGATAAAAAAGAATTGAAAACAGGTCCTTGAAAAGATTTTTGCACACCATGTTCACTGCAGCATTATTTGCAATAGCGGAAAGGTGGAAGTAACCCAAATGTCCTTCCAAAGACAAATGAATAAAGAAAATGTGGTATGTATATACTATGGAACATTATTCAGCCTTTAAAAAGAAGGAAATCCTGTCATATGCTCTAACATGGATGAACTTGAAGGACATTATGCTAAATGAAATGAGCCAATCACAAAAAGACAAATACCACATGATTCCATTTGATACAAGGTATCTAAAATAGTAACTCTCTTAGAAACTGCAGGTAGAATGGTGATTTCCAGGGGCCAGGGTTAGGGGGAATTGGTAGTTAGTTGCTCTTCAATGAATATAGTTTCCATTTTGCAAGATGAAAAGTTCTAAGGATCTGTTTGCCCAACAATGCATATATAGTTAACACTGGTGTACAGTTAAAAAATGGTTCAGATGGTAAGTTTTATGTTATGTGTTTCTAGCACAACAACCAAAAAATATAAGGGAGGGAAAGGATGTTATTAATGGATCAGTGTTGAACCTGCTGTAATTTAGTTCTTAAGAAAATCATTTCCCATATTATCCCCTTTAAATGTGGCCCGTAAAAAACAAAACAAACAAAAAGCAAGCTCATAGATATGGAGAACAGACTGGTGGTTGCCAGAAGGGGAAGGAGGGAGTGAAGTGGGTGAAGTGGATCGAAAAGGTACAAGTGTCCAGTTATGAAATAAGTAAGTCACAAGGATGTAATGTAGAGCATGGTGGCTATAGTTACTAATACCATATTGAATATTTGAAAGTTGCTAAGAGAGTAGATCTTCAAAGTCTTCATCACAAGGACAAAAAAGAAACAATTGTAACTATGTATGGTCATGGATGTTAACTAGACTTATAATGGTGATGATTTTGCAACATACGAATATGGGATCATTATGTTGTGCACCTGAGACTAATACAATGTTCTATGTCAATTACACTTCAAAAAAAAAAAAAAGATAGGTTCACATGCCCCATTCCACTCCACACCTTGGCAGCCTCTGGCTTTATTTCTTCTTTTCTGGGCGAAGGATCTCTAGCTGCTTACCCATATCAGTAATATAAGCTTTGGTTGAATCAAGAATAACATCCACAGGGAGCTTTAGTGAGATGGATTCTGAAGCCACTTCTCCAATGAGAAGGAGGAAAAGAGAGAAACGATAGAAGGTGGAAATAGTGGGAGTTGTCAAGCTCAAACCACAGAAAAACTTCCCATAATCCAGGGTTTTCTATTCCCAGGGCTTTCTGTGGAACGGACGCAGATTTTTTAACCTAATTGTAGTGATCTTTGCCAAAAATTAATTCCAAAGAGAAAGAAATCACTCCCAAACTTCACAGATTAAACCATATTTAGTAATAAGCGATTAGAGTCAATGTCTCACAATTGCTTCTAACACCAGTGTGTTACCTCTTCTTTAAAAAACCCAACCAGAGGATTGCCGGAGGGAGGGTGGGTGAGGGGACGGGGTAACTGGGTGATGGGCATGAAGGAGGGCACTTGATGGAAAGAGCACTGGGTGTTATATGCAACCGATGAATCACCAAATTCTACCTCTGGAGCTAATAAAAAAAAAATACCCATCCAGCTTCATTAGATGAGAGTAACATACATTTCTGGAAACCAAGGAAAAAGTCACTTGAGAATAAGATGGTGGACACTCAGCATTGCTCGTCTTTTGTTTTTTTATTAAACCTATGGAATCACGGTAGTACTTGGCACAGCCTAATTTTGTTTGGTCTGCAATTTTCTTTCCAGAAATGAAATCCCTAGTGAAATTAAATTTCTGACATTGTAATAAAATGTCTTTACTAGGAACATTAGATGAGAATTTTTTTATTTGCCCTCTTAAAACTCATGACATTTTACATTGGGTTTTATACATATTTTTAAAAACCTTTTAAAGACATCTCTTGAATGTGGAGGTTTAGCTTCTTAGAAGCAGTGCTTTCCTTTCCCTGGATTAAAAATGAAAACCTGTTCTTGGCAAGATTTCAGCAATCTTTTCTCTGCCCATCAGGAATTTTTTCTATCATAAAGTTCTAATGTATAATGATAGCAAATCACTCTTCGTTTTTCTAATCTGATTTGGCATAAGCACCATGACAGCTCATGGTGGATATGTTCCTAGAAAATGCACCGAAGCCTGACTAAGAATTCTGGAAGATGTGGCTTACTCGGGACACAAGTCCAACACTTTTCTCATTCCCTTGTCCCTGTAGCAGTTTCGCACATATGGGGTGATCGTTGATTTGCTGAATTCTAGGATTTATGGACTGAGTTATTGTTTTGATACATGCCTAACATTCCTTAAACCAAGACTACACCTGGGTATAGATGCAACCAAATGGAAGAACATTCCGGCAGTAACTAGGCATTTTCACATTTGCTAAAACAGCTCCCCAAGACCCCCTCATTCCTGCCAGCCGTATTACGAGTTGGCCTCTCTTAGGCTAATTTGAGAATTAGTGTAGAAAGTCTTAAGCTAGTCCCTTCATGTCTAGGAAGCCCAGTTTAGTTTCCATAGCAGTGGTAACTCTAAAATGAGGCCCCAAGACGCCCACATTATTTTAATTAGGTTTCGTCAAAAACTCATCACAACCAGAAGTACATATGCCCTCCCTTGAGACGGGAGTTGTGACTCCCGTTTGTCAGTATGAAGTCCCTCATTTGGTGTGAGAGATACTGGAGCACTGAGAGGCAGTGCGGTGTGTGATTATGAGCCCAGTACTGGGTACTCACGGACACTTGAGCCTCTTCCCGTAGGTGTAACCGTGGGAAATGTACACGGCCTCTCTGAGCCATAGTTTCCTCTGTATCAAAATGGGAGGCAATACTATCCGATAAAATTGTGAAGATTTCAAGCAGAGTATGCAAAGGGCCACAAACAGGAGCTAATATAAAGGAAAAAGCTTAATGAATGGCAACCCCTAAGCCATTTTGAAATGGCAGTGTGACAAACATTTTGGGACAAAAGCCAGAGTGGGAAGAAATTATCTCACCTTACTTATTTATACTTGGTAATACTTTATCATGGTTTCAAATTCAAATAGCCAGATAACCCTGGCTATTAAAATGCAATCTTTTCCAGTAATTGGCTAGAAAAAAATGTGTTTCACTCCTTAGGCAAATATAAGGCTCTTATAAAATCTTTATTTTAAATCAACAGATGACTTAGCAGCACTGATTTCTTTAAAGTTCAGTTCAGGGGGCGCCTGGGTAGCGCAGTCGTTAAAGCGTCTGCCTTCGGCTCAGGGCGTGATCCTGGCGATCCGGGATCGAGTCCCACATCAGGCTCTTCCGCTATGAGCCTGCTTCTTCCTCTCCCACTCCCCCTGCTGTGTTCCCTCTCTCGCTGGCTGTCTCTATCTCTGTCAAATAAATAAAATCTTTAAAAAAAAAAAATAAAAAAATAAAGTTCAGTTCAGATGAACTCACGTCTGAACTAGCTACATAACACGCTATTGGAAAACATACCCACTAAAGCAATAAGATGGGGCAATTTTCCACTTTGCGATACGTTTAAGATCGATATTTTCACATATTCCAGCTACTGTCCTTGTTTCGGGTTTGACCCTCCCTTGAAAGAAGATAGTGCGAACCATCCTTAGTGGGCCTGCTTAGCGGAATGGTACTAGAGTTTCAGTTACAAAAGGCTGGAGTCAGACCGGGTATTTTGAGATATCCAGGAGTAGAAAGAACCACAGAGTGAAGATGAGTCAGAGTTCTTCAAGAGCTCTGAGCCTGAGTCAGAGGCATGAAAGGCTGGTAAGTCCAAAGCACTGAGAACTCGGGAAAATGCCAAGGATCAGAAGCCAGGAAAAGATTGAAATAAAATAGGAGATGTTCATGAGTGAACTGAGAAAAAACTTGGCCATTACCGTAAAAAGTAAAACCTACTTAAAATGGGATACTTGATGAGATTTGCTGACTTAAAGACATAACATTGGGGTAGATACCTTCAGAAAAGTTTCCACTCGGGGCGTCTGGGTGGCTCAGTGGGTTAAGTGTCTCTCTTCACCTCAGGTCATGGTCTCGGGGTCCTGGGATCACCCTGCATGAGGCTCGCTGCTCAGTGGGAGGTCTGCTTCTCTCTCTCTCTCTTTCTCAAATAAATAAATAAATAAAATATTTTTTAAAAAAGGAAGAAAGAAAAGTTTCCACTCTAAGACCCTAGAAGAACTTTGGCCAGAATGTCCACCTAGCCGTGTGGTTAGCTCAACCAGTTAAAGTGGGCTAATAAAAGATTTGATTTTTGCTTAACCAATAAACAATTTTCTTAAGTGGTTATTAATTGAGCACATGTTATATGACAGAAAAGTGATACACATTAATCCATTTGGTCCTTACAACAACCTATGGGGTAGGTACTATTATTATCAGGACTTTAGAAATAAGGAAAATAAGGATCAGAGAAGTTAAATAACTCACCCAAGGTCACTGGGTACTAAGTGAGGAGTCAGGATTTGAGCCCTGGTTTGCCTGATTTCAAAACCCATGCTTTTAGCTATTATGTATAGTCCGTTTTCCTTTGAATCGCAGACCCAAAGCATAGCCCAAGGTGAGCTGTCTTTCAAGTATGTATCATTAGTCATAGCAGGATCTGAATGTGGGTGGCCCAGAGCAAATCCATCACCACCCAAGGGAGAAAAACATAGCAATTAAGGCAAGGTCCTGATGATGGCCGTCTTGGGCACATGTCTTTTTGGCAGCCAAATTTCACAACACAATGCCAACACTAAATTGTCATTTAAAGATCTATTTAATTGGTAATTTGAAATAGCTACCACCCAGCCTCTATTAAAAGCTGAGCGGAGAAAAACATATTTATGAAAGTTTATATGTATTTTTGTAAAGACATTGGGCTTTCTGGGGTTTTTTTTCTTTTTCTCTTTTTTTTATGTTTTCTTTTTCATTACTTAGTGTTCTTTTAAGAGTAGATGAAACAGATATCTCTCCCTGGTCTCACAACCAGGAATAGTGGCATTTTTTTCAGGAAACAGATTTTGTTCATTTGTTTTGTTCATTTGTTTTGTTGAGTAGGTGATGGTGGGCACTGTGCACCCAATATCTCAATGGCTTTCAATTCCCACTATGCATTAGAAATAACTGCGAAGATTTCTTTAAATACTAATATTTGAACCCCCCCCCCAATTTTGATATATTCTGCCTCATTTGGGCCTGAGAATCAACATTTTAGGTCACCGCAGGTGATTCTAATGCAGAGCCAGTGTTGAGAAACACCGATGCAGCTGACCAAATTTAGATTTTTCTTCTTTGAAAAAATGTTTAGAAAGCTTAGAGTCAAAGCTGTGGTCCACTCATAGCCAGCAAGGACTCTGAGGTATGCATTATTTTTATTAAACTCATTCCTGGTTCTGTTTTATGTCTCACCCTTATTTTCCCTTTTAGTTTCTCACCTACTAACTAGAGTTTTCTTTAATGTCTCAATATTCTGTTTCAATGTAAACTATATATTTCAGAATGTGTTAATGTATACAATCGAGACATTGTACTGAAAATTATGTTCACAAGTTATTTTTTTAATGTGGTAAAACTGACATACAATATTGTATTAGTTTCAGGTGTACAACATAGTGACTCAACATTTGTATACATTGTGAAGTGATCACCGCAATAAGTCTCATTACCATCTGTTACCATAAAAAGTTAATATAATAATATTATTAACTGTATTCCCCATGCAGTATGTTCTATTCCTATGACTTATTTATTTCATAACTGGAAGTTTGTACTTTTTGATCCCATTTACCCATCTCATCTCTCCAACTCCCTTCCCCTCTGGCAACCCCCAATCTGTTCTCCGTATTTACAAGTTTGGGTTTTGTTTTGTTTTGCTCGATTGTTTTGTTTTTTAGATTACACATATAAGTGAAATCATGCATTATTTGTCTTTGACTTATTTCACTTAGCATAATACCCTCAAGGTCCATCCATGTTGTTGCAAATAGTAAGATTTCATTATTTTTAAGGCTAGGAAATATTCCATTGTGTGTGTGTATGTATACACACATACATATATACATACATGTATACATACATACATATAAGCCACATCTTCTTTATCCATTTATCCATCAATGGAAACCTAGATTGTTTCCATATCTTGGCTATTGTAAATTATGCTGCAACGAACATAGAGGTGCATATATCTTTTCAAATTAGTGTTTTTGTTTTCTTCAGATAGATATCCAGTAGTGAAATTGCTAGTCATGTGGTATTTCCTTTTTTAATTTTTTGAGGGAACTCCAGACTGTTTTCTATAGTGGCTGCACCAATTTACATTCCCATCAACAGTGTAAAAATGTTCCCATTTCTTGACATCCTTGACAACACTTGTTATTTCTTGTCTTTTTTTTTTTTAATCAGAGAGAGAGAGAGAGCACAAGCTTTCTCTCCCAGGGGAGTGGCAGGCAGATGGAGAAGCAGGCTCCCTGCTGAGCAAGGAGCCCGATGCAGGGCTTGATCCCAGGACCCTGGAATCATGACCTGAGTTGAAGGCAGATGCCTAACCAACTGAGCCACCCAGCGCCTGTTATTTCTTGTCTTTTTGATAGTCATTCTGACTGGTGTGAGGTGATATCTCATTGTGGTTTTCATTTGCATTTCCCTGACAGTTAGTGATGTCGAGCATCTTTTCATGTGTCTGTTAGCCATTTTCTTTGGAAAATTGTCTATGCAGATCTTCTGCCCATTTCTTAATTGGATTGTTAGGGAGTTTGTTTGTTATTGGAATATCTCCTCCCATTCATTTGTTGAAGATTTCCTTCACTGTGTAGAAACTTTTTAGTTTGATGTACTTCTGGGTGTTTATGTTTGCTTTTGTTTTCCTTGACTTGAGATCCAAAAAAAACATCAATAAGACCTATGTCAATGAGCTTACTGCTTATGGTTTCTTCTGGTTTTATGGATTTCAGGTCTTACATTCAAGTCTTTAATCCAGTTTGAGTTAATTTTTAATATGGTGGAAGATAGTTTTTCTGTTTCATTCTTTTGTGTGCAGCTGTCCAGTTTCCCCAACACCATTTGCTGAAAAGACCATCCTTTTCTCATTGTATATTCTTGCCTCTTTTGTCATAAAATAATTGTCCATGTATGCATGGGTTTATTTCTGGGCTATTTACTCTGTTCTATTAATCTATGTGTCTGTTTTTATGCCACTACCATACTGTTTTGATTACTATAGCCTGTTACATAGTTTGAAAGCAGGGAGTGTGACACCCCTGACTTTCTTATTCTTACTCAAGTCTTTTTGGCTATTTGGGGTCTTTTGTAGTTCCATATGAATTCTGGAATTATTTGTTCCAGTTCTGTGAAGCACGTCATTGGAATTTTGATAGGGATCGAATTGAATCTGTAGATTGCTTTGGGTAGTATGGACATTTTAACAATATTAAGTCTTCCAATCCATGAGGTTGGGACATGTTTTGATTTATTTGTGTCTTCTTCAATTTCTTTCTTTGATATCTTATAGATTTCTAGTGTACAGGCTTTCCACCTCCTTGGTTAAATTTATTCCTGGGTCTTATATTCTTTTTGACATTATTGTAAATGGGATTGTTATCCTAATTTCTCTTTCTGATAGTCTGTTATTAGTGTATAAAAATGCAACCGATTTTTGTGTATTAATTTGTACCTTACAACCTTACTAAATTTGCTTTACTTCTAACAGATTTTGGTGGAGTCTTTAGGGTTTTCTATATATAGTATCATGTGATCTGTGAATAGTGACAGTTTTACTTCTTCCTTTCTTATTTAGATGCTTTTTATTTCTTTTTCTTGCCTAATTGCAGTGGCTAGGACTTCCAGTGCTATGTTGAACAAAAGTGGCAAGAGTGGATATCCTTGTCATGTTCCTGCTCTTGGAGGAAAGGTTTCTATGTACCCATTTTGTTGAGAGTTTTTTTTAAGATTTTATTTATTCATTTGAGAGAGAGAGAAAGAACAAGAGCGACCACGAGCAGAGGGGCGGGCAGAGGCAGAGGGAGAAGCAGACTCCCCACTGAGCGAGGAACCCAATGGGGGGTTCAATCTCAGGACCCAGAGATCATAAAATGAGCCAAAGGCAGACAATTAACCATCTGAGCCACCCAAGTGCCCTGAGAATTTTGGGTTTGTTTTTTTTTTATCATAAATGGGTGTTGAATTTTGTCAAATGCTTTTCTGCATCTACTGAGATGATCATATGATTTTTATTCTTTATTTTGTTAATGGGCTATATCACACTGATTGATTTGCAGATGCTGAACCATCCATGCATCCCTGTAATAAATCTCACTTGATCATGTATATGATTCTTTTAATGTATTGTTGAATCCAGTTTGCTAATATTTTGCTAAGGATTTTTGCATCCATGTTCCTTAGGGATATTGGCCTGTAATCTTTTCTTTTCATTTCATTTCTTTTCTTTTCCTTTCTTTTCTTTTCTTTTCCTTTCTTTCTTTTTTGTGGTATCCTTGTCTGGCTTTTGTATCAAGGTAATGCTGGCCTCATAAAATGAGCTTGGATGCATTTCCTCCTATTCAGTTTTTTGGGAGATATTGAGAAGGATATGTATTAATTCTTCTTTGAATGTTTGATAGAAATCACCAGTGAAGCCATCTGGTCCCAGACTCTTCTTTGTTGGGAAGTTTTTGATTACAGATTCGATCTCCTTACTGGTTATATTTTTTTTATGACTCAGTCTTAGAAGATTCTAAGTTTCTAGGAATTTATCCATTTCTTCTAGGTTGTCCAATTTGTTGATATATAATTGTTCATATTAGTCTTATCCTTCATATTTCTGTGGTATCAGTTGTAACTTCTTTCATTTCAAAACCACAATGAGATATCACCTCACACCAGTCAGAATGGTTAGTATCGAAAAGACGAGAAATAACAAGGCTTAGAGAGGATGCAGAGAAAAAGAACTCTCATGCACTGTTGGTAGAAATGTAAACTAGTGGTGCAGCCACTATTGAAAACAGTATGGAGGTTCATCAAAAAATTAGAAATAAAAATACCATACAATTCAGTAATTCCATTGTTGAGTATTTACCCAAAGAAAATTAAAACATTTCTGATTTTATTTATTTCAGCCCCCTCTCTTTTTTGTTGGTGAAACTAGCTAAAGATTTGCTAATTTTGTTTATGTTTTCAAAGAACCAGCTCCTAGTTTCATTGATCTTTTCTATTGTTTGTTAATTTCTATTTTGTTTATTTCTGCTCTGATATTATTTTTGTACTCCTACTAACCTTGGGCTTCATTTAAATTGAGATTTCTCTTGTTTCTTGAGATTGGGCTATATTGCTATGAACTTTCATCTACTAACCTCTTTGGTGCATCCCATAGATTTTGGTATGTTATATTTCTGCTTTCATTTGTCTCTAGGTACTTTCTTTATTTCTCCTTTAATTTTTTCTATGACCCAGTAGCTGTTCAGTAACATTTTGTTTAGTCTCCACATATTTATAGTTTTTCTTGTTTTCTTCTTGTATTTTATTTCTATTTTCATACAATTGTAATCAGAAAAGATGCTTGATATGATTTCAATCTTCTTGAATTTATTAAGACTTGTTTGTGGCCTAACTTGAGATCTATCCTGGAGAATGTTCTATGTGCACTTGAGCAGAATGTGTATTGTACTGCTGCTGGACGGACTGTTCTGTGTACATTTAAGTCCATCTTATAAGGTATAGCTCAAATCCAAAGTTTCCTTATTGATATTCTGTCTGGATGATCTACCCATTGATGTAAGTGGAGTGCTAATGTCCCCTACTATTATTATAGTATTTCTGCCAATCTCTCCTTTTAGGTCTGTTAATATTTACTTTCTACATTTTGGTGTTCCTATGGTGGGTGCATATATATTTATAAATGCTGTATCTTTTTGTTAGATTGACACCTTTATCATTATGTCCTGTTCCTCTGTCTTCTATTACAGTCTTTGTTTAAAGTCTATTTTGTCTGATATGACAATACCTACAGCAGCTTTCTTTTTGTTTCTATTTACATGGAATATCTTTTTCCATTCCTTCACTTTCTGTCTGTCTATGTTCTTACTTCTGAAGTGAGTCTCCTGTAGGGAGAGTATAAATAAATGGGTCCTTTTTCTAAATCCATTCAGCCACTGTATGTCTTTTGGTTGGAGAATTTGGTCCATTTACATTTAAAGTAATTGTTGATAAGTATGTACTTAATGACATTTTGTTAAAATTGCTTTCTGGCTTTTTTATATAGCTCTTTGTTCCTTTCTTCTCCTTCTCTCTTCCCTTGGAGTTTGATGATTTTCTCTAGTGTTATGTTTAGATTCCTTTCTCATTTTCTTTTGTGTATCTACTCTAAGTTTTTGCTTTGTAGTTAACATGAGATGCACATATATCATCCTATGTATATAGCAGTCTATTTTAAGCTAATATCAATTTTAATTTGAACACATTCCCAAAATCTACATTTTTAGTTCCCCCAGGTTTGTTTTTGATGTCATATTTCACATCTTTTAAAAATGTATCCCTTAACAAATTATTGAACTTTTAGTTAATTTTACTTTTGCTTTTTAGCTTTCATAATAGCTTTATAAGTGATTAATCCACTACCTTTACTATAGATTTACCTCTTCCAGCAAGATTTTTGTTTTCATTTATTTTCTTAATTAGTGCCATTTTTTTTTCAGCTTAAAGAGGTCCCTTAACATTTCCTGTAAGACCAGTTTGGTAGTGATGAACTTGTTTAGGTTTTATTTGTCTGGAACTTTTTATCTCTCCTTCAATTCTGAATAATAACCTTGCTGGGTAGAGTATTCTTGCTTGGAACTTTTTTCCATCTAGCTCTTTAGTTTTTGTTGTTGTTATTTTTTTATTTTTTTGAGATTTTATTTATTTATTTATTTATTTATTTATTTATTTATTTGACAGAGAGTGGAAGAGAGAGTGAGAGAAAGCACAAGCAGGGGGAGCAGCAGAGGGAGAGGGAGAAGCAGGCTCCCCACTGAGCAGGTAGCCCCACATGGGGCTCAATCCCAGGACCCTGGGATCATGACCCGAGCCGAAGGCAGACACTTAACTGACTGAGCCACCCAGGCGCCCCTCATCTAGTACTTTGAATATGTCATGACACTTCCTTCTGGCTTGCAAAGTTTCTGCTGAAAAATCTGCTGATAGCCTTATGGGGGTTCCCTTGTATGTAATAAATTGTTTTTCTCTTACTGCTTTTAAGATTCTCTCTTTACCTTTGATTTTTGACATTTTAATTAATGTGTCTTGGTGTGGACCTCTTTGGGCTCATCTTATTTGGAACTCTGGGCTTTCTGTACCTGGATGTCTGTTTCCTTCTCTAGGTTAAGGAAGTTTTCAGCCATTATTTCTTCAAATAAATGTTCTGCCCCTTTCTCTCTCTTCTCCTTCTGGGGCCCCTATAATGTGAGTGTTACTCCACTTGCTGTGTCTCATAGGTCCCTTAAATTATCTTCACTTTTTAAAATTCCTTTTTTTCCCCTGCTCTGAATAAGTTCCATTGCTTTGTCTTCCAGCTCATTGATTCATCTTCTGTTTCATCCTGTAAGCTGTTAAACCCTTCTAGTGTATTTTTCTATTGTATTCTTCGCTCTGTGACTTTTGTTTGTTACTTTCTTATATTTTCTATCTGTTGAAGTTCCCACCGTGTTCACCCATTCTTCTCCCAAGTTCAGTGAGCATCTTTATGACTCTTTGAACTCTATATCAGGTAGATTATTTATCTCCATTTCATTAAGGTCTTTTTCTGAGGTTTTGTCTTGTTCTTTCATTTGGACCTTATGTCTCTGTTTCCTCATTTTGCTTGATGTTCTGTGTTTGTTTCTACATATTAGGTGAAAATCCTGTGCTGAAAGGGTGACATTGTGTAAGTGATTAATCTTATTGTTCTGCCTTGCCCTAGCTCTTGGAAGTCACTTGAACCTTTGTGGTTGCCTAAATTGCCTGATTAACTCTTGATATGTCCCTGCTGTTGAGGGCATGTCAAGACCCGCCAGTGTTACAAGGGGAGGAATTTCATTTAGCATGTCGTTTCAGGCCGAATGGAAGCCAGACCCTCAGGCAGCAGCTTTTTTAAAGTATGCAAATGCACAGTCCTGTGGGGCCACAGTTGCAATCCTTGCTGGCCTCCAGACTAGGAGATCTGGAGGTGTCCCTTGTACAACAGTTGCAAAAACCAAGGTTCCAGACAAATGTACAAGTTCTTTTCTGGGATGTTCTCAAGCTGCAGCAAGGTCAAGGAGGTACACAAGGATAGGGTCTTCCTGTTTCCATTTGCTAGAAGCACCTCTTTAGTCTCTACATGTGTGAGAAACCTGAAGCCTCTCCCTCAAGCTGAAATAACAGGCTAAGTAAATAGGACTTTTTCACAGGAAGACTGGGGTTATATTTCAGTCTGCTGTTTGTGCAGTGCCCTGGGGGTGATGGCCTGCCAAGAGCTGTCTTCCCAATTGTTGCATTCCCATGGAATGATGTTTGCAAGTTATGAAATAGAGTTTAAGGAAGCTATCATGTTCACTCTCAGTTTGTGCAAAATTTTAAGGATATAAAGATCTACCCCTCCCCTCTGCATAAGTGATGTTCCAGGTAATGAAAGTCTAAATAAATCTAAAAACTACTGGCTCAATTCAGTATGGATTCATTTTTCTGTTCTTTAATAACACATAAAGAGCCATGTAGATTGTCAAATATGGCATGGCGTATTGGACTAAACACTGGATTCAAGAAAGGAAATCTGGGGTTACTGAACTGTCTCTGCTAACTACATAGCTCTGTGAGCTTGGACAAGTTCATTAGCATCTCTGGGACTCTGGGGTGTTTTTTCACCTTAAAAAACACTTGGAAAGTGGTGAGAATTTGGATTAAATTCCTTTTCCCTCTACCAGCTCTAAAAATCTACAAGTATCAGAACTGATTTTGCCATTTTGGATGATTGGTCTTTTTTTCTCTTAAATTACAATTAGTGGAATCAGATCATCTGTAATAACAACTTTATAACTGTTAGCCTTTTCATACAATAACATACATGATCACATTTTTAAATGCTTTGTAAAAATTCAAGGCCAGTGTTTACTGTATTGAATCAATAAATCGTTCAGAAAAGAATTTAATATTTAAAAGTGTATCAAAGTACTGAAAAGGCGAAAGGTATCACTGAGGTATACAGACCTAGTAACATAAGGAAACAGTGAATACTTCCTACAGTTAGGGCAACTCTTAAGCTAGGTGGCCTTAGCAGGGGATTTGTTGATGAGAAAAATCCATAGCAGTGTTTTGAAAGGAAAAGCCCTGGTCAGATAATAGGATAGGGTGATTATCTGAAGTAAATTCATCCCCTCTTCTCTACCTTCATTGCTACCATCCCAGTTGAAGTCACTATCACTTGTTGCCTCAACTAACTGAGTAGGCCCTACCTGGTATCCCTCCTTGTACATTTGCCCACAAACAAATCATCCTTTATTTATGATCCAAAATTATATTTTTAAAAATAAAATATCAGATTATGCAGCTTTGCTGCAGAATTCAATGGCTTCCCTCTGCACTTGAAAAACAAAATCCGGGGGCACCTGGGTGGCTCACTTGGTTAGGTGTCTGCCTTCTGCTCAGGTCATGATCCCAGGGTCCTGGGATTGAACCTCACATCAGGCTCCCTGCTCAGCGGGGAGTCTGCTTCTCCCTCTCCTTCTGCCCCTCCCCCTCCCCCTGCTCATGCTCACTCTTTTTCTCTCCCTCTCTCAAATAAATATAAAAAATCTTAAAAAAAAAAAAAAGAAAAACAAAATCCAAACTCCTTTCCATATCCTAAAAGGACATGCATGACCCCACTTATGCCTACTTCTTTGGCATAATTTCACAGCATGTTCTTCTCCCTTGGTCTCTGCATTCCAACCATATTGACCCATTACCTCCTCAGATTTGCTATAATTCATTCTGCTACACAATCGTTACACATGCTGTCTCTGCGTTATGGAATGATTCTCTTTCTTTCTTTCTTTCTTTCTTTCTTCTCTAGTTAACACTCATTCTTCAGATCTTAAGTTGAAGTCAGTTCCTCAGGAAAGCCTTCCCCAATTAGGTTGATTTCCCCTCCAATGTGCTCTCAGGACAACAAAGCACTCTTTCCTCATAGCATGCCTTACTGTTTGTGGTTATAAACAGTTTGACTAAATCTGTCTTTCTCATTCGACAGCAACTTCTTGGAAGGCTGAACCAGATCCATCTTCTTCACTATTACACCTCCTGCATGTAACACATAGTAAGCAACCAACATATTTGTGGTATATTTTGAATGAATAAATTAACGGATTGCTTTAAGGACAAGGGCTGGGTCTTATCCCCCAGTGCTTAGCAAAGTGCTTGACATTTGGTATGTGTTCAATAAATATTCATTAGAATACCAATGGTCCTGAAGCCAAAGAAAGTTGGATGGTTTTCCTAGTTACACAATTGTCAGGCATCACCATAAATGTGTTTCTAGAAGGCTTTTTATTGATTTTGTTGGAGTGAGTAAATGATTGCTTAGTAGAGCAGGTCTTATATACAGATTGTGAAGTCTAGGAGTTGAGCAAGACATTTTCATCTCTAAAATCCTGTTCGCATTCCCCTCCCCAACCCATAACCAGATTTTAATCGTCTATGAACAGCAGCACAAATGAAAATGCTTATACTACAATAAGAGAAAAAAAAAGAATAAGATTGCGATGATGTGTTTTTCCAATCAGAAGCACGGAAATGACATGCTACTTACTTATAAATTCCTTTTTAATTTATTTCTTTTTTCATGTAAAAGTCAAAAGCCTGATTTATGAGTTTATATCCATTTGTGAGATCACATCATTGAATCCATTTGTCCAAGTGCACCCTCTCTCCAGGGTTCCTTGCAACACCTTCTTGCAGATGCAAGGTTCTTTGTCAATTGAAAAAAAAAAAGATGCAGACAATTTTGGAATACCAGAATTGCCAGTCTGCTGAGACATCTTTATATGTGAACTCAATTACGTTTGGATCATTAAAACTGATCGCAACAAAATTAATTCATGCTAGTGATAATATTCACCTTTAACATTATGCTTGCCTTATTTTAGAAACTGAGTTAAGTGTTTCACAGTTATCATCTCTAATCCTTACAACAATCTTCTGGGGTAGATATATTTATTTAGCTTCATGTTTACATATAGGAATCCTGAAGTGTAGAGATGCTGAAGTCCTTTCTGAGTCACAGTTCGAATGGGTTCTCTAGTTACAAACACAAAAAAGACAGTTACTGCCAGTTTGCTTAATGGGCATGTGCTCATTTCTTGTTTAGTAATTTGACTCCTGTCTCACCCTCCTCCCCTCCCATTCCATAAAACAATGCTTATTTTTGCCTCTCACTGTCACTGCTTTGGTAACCTACCTCCCATGCGAATGACCATATCAAAGAATTATTCTGAAC
Source organism: Ursus arctos (assembly GCF_023065955.2). Taxonomy (NCBI): domain Eukaryota; kingdom Metazoa; phylum Chordata; class Mammalia; order Carnivora; family Ursidae; genus Ursus; species Ursus arctos. The sequence goes on along the minus strand of NC_079873.1, from coordinate 90,985,512 downwards.
CGCTAAGAGACGTGATCTCATCATGGATGGATTTTAATTTCATGTTTTTGTCCTGACAAGGCAGTAGATTATATGTAATATTCATGTCTCTTTCACAGTAAACACTTTGAAAAAGAGAGAGAATAGGGCGGTTCAATTAAAAGAGCTCATGTCTGGGATTCTAGCTCCCAGTCCTCCACAAACTAGGTGTATTATCTTAGGCAAACCACTGAACCTCCCAGCTTCTCAATTTCAGATTTGAACAAGTTGAATCTCTTCTAACTCTAAACTGCTCTGGGTATATGATTTTTCCTATAACTAAAGTCTGCCTTTGAAATTTAGTGAAAGAGATGTAAAATAAAGTCACTGTCATCTTGTTCTGGGCACTGAACAAATCAAAAACAAAACCAAAAAAAGTCAGTGATCCTTTTCCATCTACACAGCTCATTGAAGGACTAGAATTCAAAAATAATGGCATCTCAATATAATAATAATAATAATAATCCTGTCTCCCTTTTTCTAACCATGGCATGATGTACCCTAATTACATGGTAAGCATAGATATAGGATGGGAGTCATATACAAGCAGTGTTCAGTACATGCAAGTTTCTTAATAAATTTTGTTTAATGGATACGTGGATACTGCTGAATCTTCCTAGCATACGTGTCACCTCATTCCCACCAGATCCAAATGTCATGTCTTCCAAATTCAAATTTGGTTGCCCTTAGATTTTCATTCAAAGGGCCACGATCTATCCAAAAACTTGTCAGTGTCTCTATTCTACACAAAGGTTTATAAAGCCATGGTGAATGCAAGTTTGGAGTGATCGAGCCTTAACAAACAAAACAGGAATGAGACTGAGTAAACAAGTATAATCTCCATGAGGATAACGTCTATGTCTGTATTGTTCAACATTATTTCCCCATTACTTAGCACACTATCTGAAACATAGGTTATCAGTAAATAGTTATTGAGTGATTTTGTGCAATATAGCTCTATCACCTGTCTCCCCATTGATCATCAAGATTGATTTGATATGTATAAGTAAGGAGACTATTACAATGAGTCAAATAATAGAAATACATTCCACTTTCAAAAATTCTACACGGACTTTCTACTCTATAGAACAAAATCAGTGAACTTTTTCTATAAAGGGCCAGAGAGTAAACATTTTGAGCTTTGTGGTTCATACAAGACACATAAGTGGCTCATATATCTTAATGGTTCAACTCTGCCATTGCAGGACCAAAGCAGCCGTAGAGAATAAATAATGAATGGATATGTCGGTGTTTCAATAAAACTTTATTTACAAGAACAAGAGGAAGTCTGCTGGCCTGTAAGCAGTAGTTCACTGATCCCTGATACAGAGGAATTTGCAAAATAATTGTAACATTGTAATCTAACTTCTTTCATGTAGACTAGCAGTTCTCAATATTTTGGTCTCAGAATCTCTTTATACTCATAAAATTGTTGAGGACTCCAAAAAGCTTTTTTGCTTACATTAGTTATATCTATCAATATTTACCATATTAGAAATTAAAATTGTGATATTTTAAAATACATGTATTTTTTAATTCACTTAAACAACAGTAATAAACCAATTACGTATTAACATAAATCACTTTCATGAAAAGTGACTGTATTTTCAAAATAAAAAAATTGTGAGAAGGATGGTATTGTTTTACATTTTTGTTACTCTGTTACAAGTTAATAGAAGACAGTAGGATTTTCGTATCTGTTTTTGCATTCAATCAGCTGTCCGGCCGAAGTATATAAAGAACACCCAACCTTACACAGATACGTACGTAGAAATGGAAAGACGTCGCAGTTCCTCTGAAAGAGACCCAGGTACCCCCAGGCCTCCTGAGACCACAGTTGGAGAACTGGTGTTTCAAACCTATAAAGTGGCGCATGGAAAAAGAGGTAAGCAAATGGCTCTGAGTGTGATGGTGTCTTAACTGCAGTATTTTCTCATGAAAAGTCTATTATTTCCTACCTCCTTCCTTACCTCCCACCGGCCCCATTACTAACAACACTAACATTGGCGCACCTCACTTATTAACAATATTTCAAGAGTTTTCACCCACAGCACAATTGGCCCTCTGATATGACCTGGTAGAGTGCAGGAGAGCAAGCAAGATCCCTAAACAAGGGCCCCAAGCCAATAGCAGTGAAGGCTCTTGATCAACACATAAGGATAGAAAAAGAGCTAAACAGTTAGCTAGAGATCAGAAAAACCTGGAGGTTGGGGGGGGACGGGGAGGGGAAGGAATGGAAAACAAACTAGCACTTATCACTAGCACTGTGATGTGTTTTATAAATGTGAGTTCATAACAACCACAAAAGAGAAATATTATTATCCTAATTTTTTTTTATTTATTTGAGAGAGCAAGAGAGTGAGCACGAGTGGGGGGGAGGGTCAGAGAGAGAGGGACAAGCAGACTCCCTGTTGAGCAGAGAGTGCATTGTGGGGCTCAATCCCAGGACCCTGGGATCATGACCTGAACCGAAGGCAGAGGCTTTTAACCGACTGAGCCACCCAGGCATCCCACTATTTCCTCATTTTAATAAGAGGAAAATTAATACTTACCATGCAAACGTATTTTAAGGATTAAAAATAATACATGTGGGGGCGCCTGGGTGGCACAGCGGTTAAGCATCTGCCTTCGGCTCAGGGCGTGATCCCGGCATTGTGGGATCGAGCTCCACATCAGGCTCCTCCGCTATGAGCCTGCTTCTTCCTCTCCCACTCCCCCTGCTTGTGTTCCCTCTCTCACTGGCTGTCTCTATCTCTGTCAAATAAATAAATAAAAAATCTTTAAAAAAAAATAAAAAAATAAAAAAATAAAAATAATACATGTGAAGCATTCAACAAACATTAGCTATTCTATGTTATGGGTGAGAAAGAGGCAATGCGAGGGCAAATGACTGTGTATCTAAGACGACATTCTAGTAAGTGGGGAGAGAATGACCCGCAGTACTGCGGTCTGCCAGACTTGCCGCGAGCCACGCTATAAAGCTACGAGAAGCCAGCATGCCTGTGATATTTTAAAATATCATACCTACTGCCTGCCCTAGACTAGTTCCCAATGGAAATATGGACGCAAACGGAACAGGTGGACCAGCAAGCCCAATAATGCAGTGACCTGAGTAGCTCCAGGCTGACAGCGTTTGAGTGTTCTTGGCAAAAGAGAATTTTAAGCCCAGCACAGACAGAGATAATGACCTGGATCTGGAGAGAAATAAAGGGCGGGCTCAAGCAAAAGCATAGAGGCGGGAATTCGGCAAAGGCTTGTCATTCCCAGCCACGGTGGCAGGTTTGTGACCATTTTCAATCATATCCAGTGTATCTCGAGAGTCTTGCTTGACTGAGGGGTGGTCACAGTTCTCTACAAGACGGCATGCCATTGCCTACAGCGGGGCGCTCCACTGTAGTCTCAGTTCTTCCCTTTGTGAGTTACGGAACCCTACTGGAGTTACTTCTTCTCCAAGCCTCAGTTGCTTTGTTGGTAAAATATGAACAATCACACCTGCCCTTCCTATTTCATGATATTTAACAGAAGCATCAAATGAAACAAACTACGAAGTGCGATGTAAACATCAGGAAGTATCACCAAGATGCTTTAAAAAAAAATAGGACTATCTGCTCCCATCAACTCTTCGAAAGAAGGGAAACCTACAAACCCTCACAGAAGGTACTCCGAAGCCCTGGGGGTTGAAGGAAAAAAAAACACACACCTCTGCTCTTTTCAAAATGTACCGCCACTTTCAGGAGAGACTTGAAAGGCAACTTTTGTGAAATAAACTGACCAGCTAGGAAGAGTCTACTCCAGGCTGTGCCTAAGAACTCGTGGTTGCACTTAAAATACCGCATTCTGTCCTTTACAACAAAAAAACACACAGTTTGTCTTAAAGTGCACATCTCACTTTTACTACGTGGAGAGAATCTCACTTGGTACAGTTTTTTTTCTTTAAAGATTTATTTGAGAGAGAGAGAGAGAGAACACAAGCAGAGGGAGGCAGAGGGAAAGGAAGAGAATCTCGAGCAGACTCCCCACTGAGTGTGGAGTCTGACGCGCGGCTTGATCTCAAGACCCCGAGATCATGACCTGAGCTGAAATCAAGGGTCCCATGCTTAACTGACTGAGCCACCCAGGTGCCCCAACTTGGTACAGGTTTTAAGCACTGATGAATTTTGTCCGTAGCCTCTCTGATTCACTCTCATCTAGTTATCAAGCATCTTCTCTACTTCCATTCCCAAACTTCAGCTTCAAATCTAAACAGTGCTTAAAGGTGAACAGACTGTGCATATTTGAAATAACTGAAGAAAAAATGCCAGAACATGCTCTATATGGTAAAATATAGAAAACAACAGAAAGAGAGAAAGAGCAAAAGGAGAAAGAAAAAGAGAAGAGAAGAAAAAAGAAGGCAGGAAAGAAGGAAGGAAAGAAAGAAAGACAAACCATTTAAACAACAACAAAACTTAAAAATTTAAATTCACCTATTAGAAAACAAAAGTCTTCACATTGGGTTAAAAATCAGAATCAAAATCAGGGGCACCTGGGTGGCTCAGTAGGTTAAGCACCCGGCTCTTGATTTCAGCTCAGGTCATGATCTCAGGGTGGTGAGATTTTGGCTCAGGTCACACTCTCAGGGTCACAAGATTCTCTCTCTCCCTCTCCCTCTGCCTCTCCCCCCTGCTCTCTCTCTAAAATAAATAAATAAAATGTTTAAAAAGATCAGACAGTGGCAAAAATATGAGTAAATAATTCTTAGATAAAAGCACTTACTAGGTTTTAAGCAGCATGCAAAGCGCTGTATGTACACTAAACTGTATAAGCTTCATAACAGTCCAGGAGCTGGGCTCAACTGAATGACGAAGCAGGGAAGGATTATGTAATTTGCTCAGGGCCACAATCAGTAAATGGTAGAGTCAGATTCTTAGATCCTGTCTGTCAATAGATGGCAGCTACCCCGGTGGTGAGCACCGCGTAGCGGATAGATGTACCGACTCACTTTGTCGTACACCTGAAACTAACACAGCATTGTGTGTCAACTATACTTCAATAAAAAAGTAAATTTAAAAAATCATGTCTGTCAAATGCATATGGATAAATAATATAAATAAGAACAATAACAAGGTGATTTATTAGATATTGAACATTGTCCCTTACACAATAAAAATGTAACTTCCTTCTGATTTGACTGTGATAATTTCCCCAAAGCACGAAACACACAGATCCCATTCTGTGACCACAATGCAGTCAAAGCAGAAATCAACCAAAATTCCAGAAAATTGAATTATGAAACTAAGAAATGCACTTCTAAGTAACTTATTGCTCAAAGAAGAAAATTAAAGATGCTATAATTACACCAATAACTTTGAAAAATAATTAGCAGTGATTTAGAAATCCAGAGATTTTGAAAACAATATATCAAAAGTACAGAATATTCCCATAGCTGTACTCACAATAATTCATAGCTATAAATATTCTTCTTATTAAATATGAAGAACGAAAGCATACATTACTTAGACTATAACTCAAAAAGCTAGCAAAGGGCAAAACAGATCCAAGGAAAACATAAATAAAGAATTAGTAAAGATTAAATCAGAAACTTATGATTTAGGGACCAGAAGAAATAACAAACACTGAAAGAGGTAGTTCTGTGAAAATGCAATAAAATATATAAAGCTCTGGCTAGTCTGGCCACGTGTAGTGCAGAGAAGTAAATATATGAAGTAAAGAATGACAACGGGAATGTGACCATAGCTATGGAAACAATTAAAAATGCGAAGATAACACATTTAGAAAAATTATATAAATGCACAAGGAGAAACATAAAATTTTACAGAAAACAGTAAAAATAATTTAAGAAGTATAAATAAATGTAAATGTATACCTTATACCTTGTTCATGGACAGGAACCGTAAACCCTTAAAATAATCTATGTATTTAACATGTCCCAATAAAAATACTGGAAGGATATTTTTGGAACCAGCTAAGCTGCTTCTCAAGATCAAACACACACACACACACACACACACACACGCACGCACACACACACACACACACACGCGTGCGCGCGCCCAGCAAATACCCAAGATAATCCTCCCCAGAGTGATCACCAGCTGTGGCAGATTTTTTTCAAATGTGTTATGAAGCTCCAGTAATTAAAGCATTTTCACACCATGAATGAAGAGACAGACACAGTAGTGAAACCAGAGAGAGGGTCCCAAGATAGATGCTAGTGACTCGGGAACTTAGTATAGGATGTGATATTTCCAATCAGTGGGTAAATGGTAGAATATCGACTATTTGGGAACAACTGACTAGCCCTTGGGGGAGACTATCTTCAACAGGAGAACCTAATCCTATGTGTGTACTCGGCTTTGGCAGCATAACCCGTGAGTATGAATCTCCCACCACAGCACTGAGTTGTCACAAGCCACCAAAAATGCACTGTGAACTAGAAATTGTGTGGCATGATCAAGGCAAGGGTGGGAAGAGCCATGCCTAGGGCGCTACCCTGATTTCACTCGAACAGTAGGGGTTGTGACTGAGTGGTTGCATTAATCAGGGTTCTCCTGACAAACAGAAATAATGGCAGATCTATATCTCTAATAATTATATGAGATAGATCACATGTATGATATAATCTAATAATATATATTAGATAGAATCCAGTCATATATATTAGATATAGATACATATCTAGTATATCTGTTGGATCTAATATATATTAGAAATTGGCTCACGCTATCGTAAAGGCTGAGAAGTCCCATGCTCTGCCATCTGCAAGCCTCACACGCAGGAAAGCCAGTGATGTGATTCAGTCAGAGGCTGAAGGCCTGAGAACCAGGAGAGCCAATGGTTTAAGTCCCAATCTGAGTCCAAAGGCCCAAGAACCGGGAGCAAGTGATGATACAGGATGTTCCAGCTCATCCATAATAATCACCATGAGCAAATTTCCCCCTCCCTCCTCCTTTTTGTACTAGTCTGGTCCTCCCCTGATTGGCTGATGCCTACCCATCATGGTGGTGAGGGTGAGGGTGAGGTGAGGGTGAGGGTGAGGTGAGGGTAACCTCCTTTACAAAGTCTACCAACTCAAGTGCTGATCTCTCCCAGAAACAGCCTTACAGACACACTCAGAAATAATGTTTTTCCAGCTATCTGGGCATCCCTTAGCCCCGTCAAGTTGGCACATGAAATTAACCATCGCAATGGCAGGCTGGAGCCTTCTGATATGATGGCTTTACGTCCCTTCTAGCACTTAGCACAGGACTGGGCACGGCCTATGAAATCCGTAATAGGATTACATCTAAACTGAAGTTTAATCTCATCATTCAACCCAAAACGAACATGAAAACCATTGCATCTGTGTCCAAAACTAGTTAGGAAAACTTGATTAAAAGCAGCAACTGGCTATTTGAATTCTTTGTCGAGCCCTACAAAACGTATTAGGTATGTGAAGACACCCTTCTTTTCAGGAGAGAACTATGAAAACAGGGTTTAGACGTTTGAGGGGTATCAGGAAGGCTTGGATTAAAGAATTGCTTAGCTCTCTTCCAACTTTGTTTTTATCCTGTCTTCACCAACGACTTTGTGACTTGGGTTCCGTGCAAATGCTTCGGGGAGAAAAAGTACTTGATAAGAGACTTCAACTACTTCGACGACCCTGATAGATCTTCGTCACTGAGTTGATGAACAGTACTATCCATGACCATCCACTTACTCAGCTAGATGGCCGAGAATCAATTAACTCACAATACAGTTATGTTAATAACATCATATGGAGTTTCAAGTTGTAGGAAGTAAGGGATCACGTGGCGTTTGATTAAGAATTGGTGATAATGAAAAAGAAAAACTGGTTTCCTCCTGTCCTCTTTAGGCATTTTCTAATATCCCTTCTTTCAGAAGCTCCGCACTCCTGCGTTACCCCCACATCCCCTCTCCAGCACTGAGCCAAAGTGAACTATTTCTGGTTCCCCTAATAAAACGGAGCAGCTGGTCTTAACCCAGTTCATCAGGAGCCACGTGTATTATTGAACGAAATCACACTGAAGTGTGACTAGTTCCAAATATATGTCTCCCATCCTTAATTCGGGTAGTAGGGCAAATTAAAGTAGCAATGCAGTGGGAGGAAGGAGACAGAATCTAGGCCAGGAGATCAACCACAGGCAGGCTGCGCTTCCCTGAGAGGTTGTCCTGGAGTCTGCTCTCCTAAACTGTCCTGCTCTTCACAGCCGAACCTGAATAATTCCTCAACGTTCTAAGATTCTTCATAGTGGCCCCCCAGTGAGGAAATAACATCAGGACTCCAGCCTCCAAGTAGAAGGTGAAGGATCAGAGTCCTCTTGTTTACATGAGTCTTTCGTCAGTTGGTTTTTTTCCAAGTCTGGGCACACCTGCATTTGTGCTAAGAGCTGCTGCACGGGTATTCACAATTCTCTTTCTTATTTCTAATTTTTTTTAAACATCTTTGGCCTCAGATAGTTATTTCGTATGGCTCAGGTTTCTAACGATCGTATTTATACATTATATAAAAGGGCAATGCTAGCGAAGCTAAAGCAAACGAGTATTAGGAACAGAGCGTGCGCAATGCAGACAAGCTAGCGGAGCGAATTCCTTTCTTCCTGTCTGGGTGGGAATGGGGGGGTGGGGGTAGGAGAGCGATGATATTTTGGTCTCAACAGCATTTCATTTCTTTAGAAAAGGAAGCAGGGGTCAAGGAAGGCGAAAGCCACACTTCCTTTCTGTCAAGCAACTTGTGACTTTAGTGATGCTGCCGTCCCCAGATGTCTGGTAGCCTAGCCTCTTCGCTGTGGCTATTTCTCCTAATGTGCTGGCCTCACTCAGGGACTACTGTGAAAAAGATGGGATGATTGGGACCGTGCAGACGGCACCTCATCAATCAAAAGTCGTTTTTGACTGGAAAAGAATAGGTTGCCAAATCTCTGGGAAGCACATCTCAATAGGACGTGCATAATTCATTTATTCTTAAAAACCCTCTTACACTTCCCTAAAATGTAGTTTATCTTGTCTTGGATATCTTCAAAAGCCAGCATACTTCTGATCAACTTCTGATCACATAACTTTATTTGTTTTTCTATTTAGCAGAGTCCAATCAAGCTTTTTTTCCCCCCCTCCAGTCAGTTCCTGCAGTAGTCAAATAGAGCTTGAAAATTCTACCCTAAGGAATCATTTTCTTGTTTTAGGAAGCATTTTTTAAAATGAAGGACTTGGTCAGGGAGAGAGACTGACACTGTTTTAGTAAAATTAATGAAATAAAACAAAATCCTACTGCCCAAGATTAACAAGCTCAGGTTGACAGAAAGGTTCAAATAACCTGTGATGAATCAAAAATCGGCATATTAGAATTGTAAAGCATTGGAATTGACTTTGAAATTTAAAATGATGATCCCTCTAGCCAAAATTTATCCCATTAATAAATCCCCATAATATAGAGTTTAGTACAATCTAGATTATACTAATGTAACATAAAATATGTTATACCAATATAATATAGTATAATCTAGGTTAGTATAACATAGTATACTATAATAAAATGTAGATTACCTCTAAACAAGTGTCTCCTCTCTATCCCTCTACACACACACACACACACACACACCTGTATGATACTGAAAATTCAAATTTGATGCCACACGTTATTACTTACGGACTTTGAGAAAGCTTAATGTCACAATACTTGTAACAAAAGTAGTTTCAGATCACAGTGGGCATTCAGGTCCTTTTTTGCCATTTCTGAAGGTAAATATTGCTCTCTAACTTTTCAAAGTGTAAAGTATTATGTCTTCCTGTCCATGAACGTTCTCAAGCCCAGGTAGTATATTTTAGCAAAGAGTTTCTTTTTTATTCCTGAAATTGCCTCTTTTCTGATTCTGACTTAATCTGAATTGATTTATGTGATAGTCAGGTAAGCAGACATCCTGAGGTGAGAGCTATTTCAAGAAGAGGGCAGTGAGAAAACAAGTATAACAATTGAGTCAACAATCACAGAGATCCAAAAGTTGGTGTGAAATAGGGCTGAGAAAAGTTCGAGTTTACTCTGAATTCTTTTCTTTTTCTTTGTTTTTTTTTAAGATTTTATTTATTCATTTGAAAGAGAGATAGAGATAGCAAGAGAGAGCATGAGTGGGGAGGAGAGAGAGAAGCAGACTCCTCGCTGAGTGGGGAGCCCGATGCAGGCCTTGATCCCAGGACCCTGAGATCATGACCTGAGCCCCAGGCAGACACCTAACTTACTGAGCCACCCAGGCACTCCCCCCGAATTCTTTTCAAGGCCTTCTTGTATCATACAGCAATACTATAACATGATGGGTTTTCTTGAACGCAACATTGCGTTTATTGTCCGCAGTGTCAATTTCCAAAAACACATTGAGCCCATAAGCCCACCTGAATGAGAAGAAACATGGTCAACAATAAAGCAAACATTTTGTCTCCATACTAAGCTAGACTTTCATTAAGCAAAAGTCCCATTTGATTTAGCTGTGAATCAGACTTAATAGTCCATAGCAATCTAATCAAGGGCAAGAGACCTTGCTAATAGTTGAACTAAGATGGCTTATTTGCTATGTTGGACCATTGAGACAAAATCTGAGATAATAGAGCTCCAGGTTCCAACAACCATAGTATTTATTCTGTCTTCTTTGCCTCTGGAACAGCATTTCTCAAGCTGAAGTTTAGTGGCATTCTGCTTAAGAGATAGTCCTCAAAAGATGTGTTCTCTGGTCATCCATGGTTGCTCTTTTCCATGTCTTAGTCCCCATTGGACGTTCACCATGCATACCAGCATATTTAAATGTCTAAGAATTCTTCCAGTAAAGAATTGTTTACCTAGCATTTGCCAAACTCGGTTAGCCTAGCATTTGCCAAACTTATTTGACCACAGAAGTCAATATTTTTTTTCTTGTGACACCAACTAACATCTCGTGGAATTATTATTTCAAGAAAGACCTTTGTAGTGGATGTTGTGATGCACTCCAGATTCCACTTAAGGACTGAAGGGCTTATTCCCCAGCTTCTAGGAATGCTGGCTGACTGCATTCTGCCGCCAGTCCTCTCCAGAAATGTCATTAGCTAAAGAGAACCGCGTCTCCCAAGTTCATAACCCCTTCCCAGGGACAACATGCATTCACGACTGGTCAAGTAGCAAGTAGAAAGGCTTGACAGCTCATCACAATGTGGGGAACTCTAAAGGAAGGTCCCAGTTTCTGAGTTCACCTTGGCATTGGCTGAGACCTTTGTTGAGACCGTTACACAGCTCAACTTCCCTCTGCAACCACTCTGGGTTTCTTCCCTTCTTTTCTTATTTCTTTTCTTTCTTTTCTCTTCCCCTGCATAGTTGTTGATCCTGAGAGTACCGCTTAATAAATTTCCTGAATGCTCGTCTCTATCTCAGACTTTACTTTTGGAAGAGCCCAACCTACAAAACATTTCAGGACACTTAGGTCTAATGAAAACTACCGATGGAAGGAAAGCGGGAATGCACACTGAGTCGTGTGGAAAGAAACCATTCCCGACTTCGGAAGAAGATTTCTAGAAACCAGAGAGTGAACAATGAACTTCCACTTATTTTATTTTAATCAGCACGGGATTGGAGTGCCAGTGGAGAAGTGCTAGGTTATATGAGAAATCCATAAACACAGCTGGCTCCCTAGCATTTCTTGATTCTAAACCAGGAATATAGAAGCTGTGACAGAGGCCAAATCAATGTCAAACCTCTATCTTTCTTTAATAAAAGTAATGTCTTGAGACTATAAAAAAAGAATGCCTTTCTTCTCTAGTCACTCCTGGCTTAATAATCTCTGCTCTGGCTCAACTAAAGTAGTGAGTGTATATATGAAATTTATGTATAAATTTACATTTGTATTTGGATATGATTTTAGGAATACTAAAATACTAATATCTATCTATCTAAAACATGATTTATTAAGTATTAGGTACACATTAGATACAATTCCTGCCTCCAGGAGACCTATAACTTTGTTGAAAACAAAACTAGAGAATATAAAGCATTACGCTTTGGGGTTTAGATCAGCGGTTTCCGAACAGGGTGTCATGATCAGTTGTAAAGTGTGTCACAAATAATTTAGTACTAATAAAAATGTATCAACATATGAAAATTACTCTTTAACAAATAAAAGCAAGTTTAAGGTAATTGCTTTAATAATATCACTCACTGAATCCAATATGCTTCCTTGAGTGGAAGAGAGAGAGAAAGTTATTGCTAGTTTATTGGAAATTGTTCATAATCCTCGATAAATGCATGGAAGTTTGTCTTATAAGTGAATTCATCAATCATATGTGACACATGGGGGAGGACCTCTGGTTTAGACCATAAATGCAATAAATTTTCATAGACCGGGGAAATCAGTTTGGACTAGAGGCATATAGGAAGGCTACTGAAATGATCTTTGTTCTGTTAAGAATCTAGCAGACCTGAAGGGGCAAACCATGGCCATAAATTGAAATGTATAACTTGTACAAATCTGGATCTGTAGGCTTGAAATATGGAGTGGTTTGGCTTAACCCCACTGAATTTTAGCATAGGTTTCTTTTAAATATAATGAGATCGTTAGCAAGACTTTTCATGTTGCCCTGCAATTGGCAATGAAACTTCAAAGAGGGAGAAAAGCATCTCTAAATATTTACATATTCTTAAGAGACCTAACAACAGCTGGGTCCAAAACCTCTCAGAAAAACTTACAAAAAGTAGACGAATTGACCGTAAAACCACTAGCCACTGCCCCAGACCTCTACTCCTTGGCCAATCCATAGAAGACCAGAGGAGCGGGAGACAAGAGTGGATTAGTAGGATTGTCAATACTGACAGTTTGCAACACTTTTTCCTTTTTTTTCTCTATGTAGGAAAAAGTGAGAGTTACTCCTTCCCAAAGTCAAGTGGAGGGAAAAGCCAAGAGAATAAGGGCTCCCTGCAAGAAAACGAAGCTGTTACCTGATTTCCTACCTGGATACTTGCCGAGCTACGAACTACAGGCCCATCTCTGTGCATCCATAAGAGTGAAGCGGACCTTGATGAGGGGTTCTTGGGAGAGCCTGATCTATTTCTCTATGAATTGAAGTCTATACATGAACACATAGGTGTTGCCTGCTTATTATCTAGAGATTTCTGAAGGTGAAGGTTTTCAAGAGTAGCTTGCAGCGGAGGGGTAAGAAAACACCATGATATACTTTTCCAAGGATGAGACTAGCCCCTGATGCTTGAAGGCCTGCAATAGAACTTCAGTAGTGCCCATGGCCCAGCATGAGGAAAACAGAGCTTATAGAAGGAGACAGAGCCAAGAAATGTAATACCATGAACAGAGAAGGGAAGGGTATGGATCGTAATAAGCAAGGCCTTTCACAGAGGCTTCTCTTCAGGAAAGGAAGCTAAGATGAGGCTGGATATTGGCCTCACCACCCCAAGAAAATGATACCAACCCCCCATGTAGCTGCTGCACCAGTAGAAGATGGAGCCAGCTGAAGCCAGAGCAAATCCAAACAGGCCTCTTTATCAACAGATGACCAGTTGTAGAAGAAAAGGGGTGTCTGGTTGGCTCAGTCAGAAGAGCATGCAAATCTCGGGGTTGTGAGTTTGAGCCCCATGTTGGATGTAGACGTTACTTCAAATAAATAAATAAAACTTTAAAGAAGAAGAGGAGGAGGAGGGTGAGGAAGAAGAGGAGGAAGAAGAAGAATCCTGCCATCTCTCTTATTCCCCCTCTCAAACCCAATACTAGAAGAGTTTAGACCTTAAAAAGGAACAGGATCCCAACTCCTCTCTAGCCCTGCCCTTCCGTCCACCCACATTATGCCCACTTGTCTTCTCTAAGTCCTCCAAGCATAAGTCTAACCAGCAATGGATGAGGGAAGAATTTTATAGCAGACACACAATTGAAGGGTTAAACTGAATTGGGCTGGGCTGTTGATTTTTAAAAAGTGCCTCAAAAGTTATGTGAGATTCCCAGGAAATTATTAAGAAAAAGGGAAGGAAGTGTCCGCAGAATAGAATGAAATCAGGGATAGGAAAGTCACAAAAACATCTCACGTTTCTCCTCCACGGCATGACAACTGCCAAAACAAGTTATGAGTATGCTCTTTGGTGGTTAGTATGGGGCAAGATCCGCAAGAAATGCACAGTACGGGGCACCTGCATGCCACAGTTGATTGACCGTTGGACTCTTGGTTTCGGCTCAGGTCACGATCTCCGGGTCATGAGATCGAGGCCCACGTTGGGCTCCCCGCTCAGTGCAGAGTCTGCTTAAGATTCTCTCTCTCCCTGTCCCTCTGCCCCTCCCCCCCCACACTCATGTGCATTCTCACTTTCTCTCTAAAATAAATAAATAAATCTTTAAAAAAGAGAGAGAGAGAGAAATGCACAATACACATGGGTTTGTTGATAAAGAAGACAGTGCTTGGCCGAAAGCAGGGCCCAGGACAGACAGACTGTACTAGCAAGAGGTCATGCTCCCCGGTGAGATGTTTTGTTCCAGCAGAGAAGGAAGAGGAAGGGAGTGGGTAGGGAGGAATAAAAGAGGGAATGAAAAAATACACAGTGCGATGTTAACTGTGAAGACAGGTTAGGGTGTGTTTAGGGGGATGCTGCAGGATGGAGGCATTAATGAGGGAATGGGAGCCACAGAAGAGAATCAAAAGAAGGAGGAGAACAGACGAAAAGACTGCGTAGAGGCAGAACGCATATGATCCCTTGTGTACATTTCAGTAAAAGTGCAGATGAGCATATGTCTAATGAGAGCAAACAAAATGTTTAAAGGTATATATATACCTTTAAAAATTATTATAGGGGCGCCTGGGTGGCACAGTGGTTAAGCGTCTGCCTCCGGCTCAGGGCGTGATCCCGGCGTTACGGGATCGAGCCCCATGTCAGGCTCCTCCGCTAGGAGCCTGCTTCTTCCTCTCCCACTCCCCCTGCTTGTGTTCCCTCTCTCGCTGGCTATCTCTATCTCTGTCAAATAAATAAATAAAATCTTTTAAAAAAAAAAGAAAGAAAACACACGCCTTTATTGAGCACCAGACCCCCAGGCTGAGTCAGAGTGGGGAAGAAAAGATATAGAAAATGTGATATTTGAGGAACTCAAAAGATACCTCAGTGAGCCTAGGCCAAAGTTAGGCTTTCTACCTCTGCAGGATTCTGTAAGTGGTATCCCATCCTTGATTTTCCTAGACGTGAGGTAACATCAGTCATCTCTTAGCTCAGAAGCTAACACAAGCCAAGTGATCATTTACCCAGCTCTCTCTCTGACCCTAAATATCATTTGAACCACAAGGCCTATAGGGAAATCTAAACCTTTGGTTATTTATCCTCTAGCTCTTTGCTATAAAACCCTTGATTCATGATTCAGTAGCATAGGTGCCTCTGCGGTACCTTTAAGAAATGCAGAATCCCAGGCTTCTATCTCTAACCTATTGAATCAGAATCAGCATTTTGATATCCGAACGCTCAGCAACACAGGTTGTCAAACCTCACCGAAGCAGAATTGCACCCAAGTATTTAGTCTCGGATTGCTGTGGGTGCAGGCACTTTTTAAAAATATTTTCAGGGTGCCTGGGTGACTCAGTTGGTTAAGCAGTTAAGCGTGCAACTCTTGATGTCGGCTCAGGTCATGATCTCAGGGTCTTGAGGTCAAGCCCTGCATCAGGCTCTGCACTCAGCGTGGAGTCCGCTTGAGATTCTCCCTCCCTCTCCTGCTGTCCCTCCCCCTCATTTGCATGCGCACACTACCTCTAAAATAAATAATTAAATCTTTAAAAACTATATTTTCAAAAGTTTCTTCTCTGATTCTAAGGTGCATCCAGGGTTGATGTCACTGCACGTTCCTGCTCACGTTTCTCTGTGTTCTACACACATCAGGTGGCAACTCCAGGTGAAAAACACCCTTTGCTCGGAAGCAAGCAAATGTCTTTGCTATCGCTTTCACTCATTCAAAAAATACTGAGCGATTACTCTGTTCAAGGCACCACGGCAGCTGCAGAGAATAGCAGGGTAAAGGAGAATGCCTCTGCCCCCGCTGTCATGGGCTTGGCATTCTAATGGGAGAGAAGGGGGGAAATCCCGAGACAATCAAGTGCAGGGTGAGGCTGAGTCTTTTGGTAGAACTACCGTGATTAGAAAGGAGACACAGAGGTCACTAAACAATTATAGGGTCAACCTTTCCTTCAGATAAATATTTGAAAGTGAAACACCCAGATCAGTACATCCTCTATTGTACCCGGCTCTCAGAGATGAAATTAAGATTACTGTCCTCAAAAAAGATGTCGTGGGCCAGAAACTTTCTGCCGCGCTATCTGAAGCCGAATTTATCACCCTCCCCCGAAGGGTGACCTGCGTGTTTCAGGCCAGAAAGAAATAGCAATTTTGCCTCCTAAACAGCCAATCAGGATATTTACCATTCAAGAGCCATTTAAGAATCACAGTAAAACTTGGGTGCCATCTTCACGCTGCCCTATCCCACTAATCACCAGATTGGCCGTTGTGACTGAAATTGGCCAGTTCCGTTGACGTATGCAAGAATCTGGTCTGTCACTTGGTCAAATAGAATTACCAGATAGAATTAACAATGGATTTATTTGATTCCATGTTGTAGACAAGATTATGAGCTAAAAAAAAAAAAACAGTAAAATTCAAGTTACAAATAACCCCACTGCCACCCCTGATATTCACAATTAAGCAGTTTAGTGAAGTCCAGGCAGACCTCCGAGATATTGTGGGTTTGGTTTCCAGACCAGCGCAATAAAGCAAGTCAAATGAATTTTTTGGTTTTCCAGGGCATATAAAAGTTATGTTTACACTAAATTGTAGTCTGTGAAGTGTGCAACAGCATTGCGTCAGGAAAAAAAATGTAACTACCTAAATTTAAAAGAGCTTTATTGCTAAAAAATGCTAACCGTCATCTGAGCTTTCAGTGAGTCGTAATCACTGATCACAGATCACCGTAACAAACAGAAAAATAATGACAAAGTTTGAAATATAGTGAGAATTACCCAAATGTGACATGGAGATGTAAAGTAAGCAAATGCAATTGGAAAAAATGGCACCAAAAGACTTACTTGACACAGGCTTGCCGCCAACCTTCAATGTGTAAAAATCACAGTATCCGCTAAGTGCAATAAAATGAGATATGCCTGGAGGGGTCAAAATCAAGGGCTTTAAAAGTAGAAAAAGGCAGATCCCAATTCTGGCGCTGCAAGTGAGCAGCTCTGTGGCCTTGGGCTCTTTGAGCCTTCGTTTACTCATCTCTAAAGTAGGAATAATCATGGTACTTACCTCCCAGAAGTGCTGTGAGGCATAAAGGAGCTCGTTTACGTAAAGCTTGTCGCCCTAGCTAGAAAAGAGTAACACTCCGTATTAAATGCTGTTGTAATTGTTCCAAACTCTCTGAATACATGAGTCCCAGCCAATATTCAGCATCACTAGTTGAAGATGTTATACGGTCATATTTTTTCTATCAGAACCTATTGCTTTACTAAAAATATTTCTGTCTATAGTGAAACATGTGAAATGTTTCACCAGCATCATTAGACAAGACGACGAGAAAGAACTCCATTCAAACTCTTTTTAAACTTTGCCTTTGGTTTTGATCATGTCACAGATGAGTCCCTGCTGAGAACCAATACTTCCTGGGTCTGGGGAGGCTGTTAGTACCACATTTGGATCTTTATTTAAGTCATTACGCACCTCCCGTGATGTATAGATTTCAATTTAAGTGCACTTGGCTACCAAAGCCCTTTGCTTAAATTAGCAAAGGATTGATTTAAAATACTAATAAAAGTCAGTGTTATCTTAATGAGTATCACGATACTTACAGAACAGCCTAAATCCTATATCCATAGCGACTTAGGACGAGAAACTGATTATGATCACAAATAAATAGATATTAGCCATAGGTCAGACTTCCTTTCCTTTTTTTTTTTTTTGGTTTTGTGACCAGAATAGCTTCATATAAAGAAAATAATTCTTCTTCCTTATCTTCATGTTCCTTCTGCCATATTAATTAAGATTTGACATGTCCCCGTATACTGCTTATGGCAAAACGAGATGAGTGAACTGATTCAAATCAAACAGCTGACTTTTCACCCAAATCCCATGCCAAAGACAAACTGAGCTTTTGAGAGTTTGGAGATGTGAGTTTATTTACACTCTACTCTTCTTTTCCCTTGCAAATATCTTGGTATAATTTTCGTTTTCTGTATTTTGTGGTTATTGGAAGTGTAAGGCATTTGGAGAGTTTATTTGAGTTAGTGCAGTAGAAACTTGATGTAAGTCATCTTGTTTTTTAAAAAAAATTACAGAAGGGGATATCAGTGTCAATGTGGAGATAGCTACACATATTTGACAACCCTATGATGTTTCAAATAGTCTTTGCAATAGCCCAACACAAAAAATTCAATTACAGAAAAAAACAGAGATCAAAATAGGCACAAGTTTGGAACTCTGGGCCCCTAAACTTTAACCCCAGCTATACATAAGATTGTTTTAGAAAAGAGAGTCAATCTGTGGTCCTTACTCTCCAATGTTTTCCCACAGCCAAAAAATGAGACTAGGAAATTGGCTGGAATTATACTATTAACGTTTTCGCTTTGCATGTCATATATGTGCATTTGAGCCGCCAGACGCAAGTATCTCGAAACTTCATTCAAATCATCCAAGATCTGTGCCTTCAAATGGTTTGCCAAATAAGGTTGGACAACCCGGAGAGGTCAGAGTTACAGTAATTTGGGAAACAATGACGACCCAAGTTGTCCCACTTCATCTTATTCTGGAGTAGAGTGAAAATGGGATGCAAAGTTAACTTGGCCATAGAGAGATCCTGTAACTCACAGAAGTCTTCTCCCACCGACATCCTGGATAAGCCATCATCATCAATAACATTGTCACCTTTGCCATTTTCACAGTAGAATTTCAAGGATTATTATTCACATCTCAAAAGGTGTACTTCCTCTGTGGTCCAAGAAGCTTTCTTAGACCAGTGCACCCCAAAAACTGATGTAATAAAAATCACCTGGGGATCCTGTTAAAAACACATCTTTCTGGACCCCCGCCCCCAAGGGTTTTGATTCAGTCGGTGTGGGGTGGAGCCCAAGACTCTGCATTCCTAACAAGTTCCCAGGTGACGCTGATGATGCTGGTTCAGGAACCACAAACTGAGTAGCCCTGATCTAAAATTTCCTTCACTTTCTAACCTTCTCTCTTTCTCTTGTCTTATCTCAGGTAAGGTACATAACTTTCCCCTTGTCAAGTAAAGCCTATCACTTTCATTTCAGTCCCATCCCTATATCAATTATCTGCTGTATTAGTTAGGATTCACTTCAGCTGCAAGTGATAGAAAACCCAAAATAGTAGTGCTTTAAACAAGATAGAAGATTCCTCTGAGATACACATAAGCAGCCCCAGACTGGTAAGTTATCAGCTCCATGAGCGGCAGGTCCCAAATTCCTTCTATCTGGTTGCTCTTCCATCCCAACATACAGCTTCCACCTCAAAGTCTCATAGGCCAAGAACAATAGCTCTCACCATTAGGTCCACATTCCAGCCAATGGCGGGGGGGGGGGGATAGAAGGCATACTCCTTCCTTTTAAGAACACTTTCTGGAGGAGCGCCTGGGTGGCTTAGTCAGGTAAGCTTCTGACCCTTGGTTTCAGCTCAGGTCATGATCCCAGGGTCCTGGAATCAAGCCCAGCCAGTCTCCCTGCTCAGCCTGCTTCTCTCTCTCCCTCTGCCCCTTCCCCTGACGCATGCACTCTCTCTCTCGTTCTCTCTCTCTCAAAAAAATCAATAAAATCTTTTTTTAAAAAATCTAAGAAAACATGGCAAATAAGTAGTTGGCTATCAAAGGGGAGAGCCTTTCATCAGGAATCGTATTTTAAATGCAACCCAAAAGAAGCTCCCCTCTAAGAAGGACATTTTGACTCATTATGTGTCATAATAATTCTTGTTGTGAGGTGTATGTAGACAGAGGCACTTCGAAATAAGTGTGCTTAGCCATAACTAAATATCTCACAGAAATACATGTGAAATTAGATAATAAAGTCTTTCAAAGGAAATGTTGTATGTAACAAAGTATTTGGCACACACAGCAAATCATCTTATTTAATTTGTTTTTCAACTGTCTAGTATTAACTGCACCTGTCAATCCGCTTATATTTTTTAATGTATTACAGTCATTGCATCTTTGTATCCAGGAGTTCTTTCACTTAACTTTGGCCCAACATGATTGCTGCACCGAATGTTAAGAAGAAGAAGAAGAAGAAGAAGAAGAAGAAGAAGAAGAAGAAGAAAAGGAGGAGGAAGAGGAGGAAGAGGAGGGGGAGGAGGGGGATTGAGGGGGAGGGGAGGAGAAGAAAAGAAGAAGGGGCAAGGGAGAAATTTTGTTGGAAATTGGATTTTTCTGAGTTTCTTCTCAAAACTTTTCAATGCTGGCTAGGGAAATAATATGAGAAAGACTTTTGCACCTATAAAGCCTATGGTTTTATAGTAAACCCAACTTGCTTTGGAGCCCCTTGACTGCAGAGGTGAGACCCTGTAAATCTGTCAAGCTAGGTGGGCCCGAACCACGGCTCAAAAGGAATTTATGATCTCTGGCACCTGCTTGTTATAATTAGAAACCTTGCTTTCTGACCATCAGAGATCTCTGATCTCTGCATGTCTTACTTCTGGCTCTTATTGTGGAACTTAGCATTCATCGGCCTTTTCTGACAATACTGGGTTCCTCAACTTCAGGCTCAGTGGTACTCAACCCTGGCTGCACATTAGAATCATACAGAAAGACTTAGGGGCGCCTGGGTGGCACAGCGGTTAAGCGTCTGCCTTTGGCTCAGGGCGTGATCCCGGCGTTCTGGGATCGAGCCCCACATCAGGCTCCTCCACTGGGAGCCTGCTTCTTCCTCTCCCACTCCCCTGCTGTGTTCCCTCTCTCGCTGGCTGTCTCTATCTCTGTCGAATAAATAAATAAAATCTTTAAAAAAAAAAAAAAAGAAAGACTTAACTACTATCAGTGCCTAGGCCCTCCCCCCAGTACCCTGATGCTACGGAGGAGGCCAGGGGTTGATAGTTGTAAAAGCTCCCCGTCTGACTCTCATCAGCAGCCGGGCTTGAAAATTTCCATTCTAGCTTCTTTTTCTGTTGAAGATAACTATAAACTCTACCTAGGGAACCCCTGTATTACCCTTTCCTGGCAGCAGACCACCCTGCCCTCAGTGGTCCCATGAAACTCAGTAAATCCAGGTGCCAGCAACAATCGTAATCCACTGAGTCAAAAATAATTTTTTTTGACAAGTGTTTACTCTTTCTAAATGGTCAGAGAAAGCTAGAATGTAGTCCCTTTCCTCCAGAGCCTCACAGGCTAGTGGAGGAGGCAGGGATGAGATTGTAGCGATATGATAACTGGTATGAATGAAATACTATGGGAATACAGAAGAGGAAGCAATTATCTCTCCGTAAAAGTCCGGGAAGACTTCCTGAAGCACAGCGGAGTCTCGAAGAATAAATGGAAGTTTACTGGGAAGGCGAGAGAAGATAATGGGATTCCAAGCAGAAGGGACAATCTAAGCAAAAACCCAAAAGATACTCTGTATAAATATTCTTGGATAGTTCAAATGTTTCATTGAAGAACAGCATGGGGGCGCCTGGGTGGTTCAGTCTGTTAACTGTCTGAGTCTTGATTTCAGCTCAGGTTATGATCTCGGGGTCGTGAGATCGAGCCCCACGTCAGGAGTTTGCTTGCCCCCACCCCCCCCACTTGTGCTCCCTCTCTCTTTCTCTCTCTCTCTCTAAAATAAATAAATAAATAAAATCTTTAAAAATATAAAATAAAGAATAGCATTACTCCTAAGAAAAGTCTAAGACTTGGGAGTATTTTATATGCTTTTTTAAAGAAAACCAAAGCAACATCCAGTGACTGCAAAAAGCTCTATTATTTTTAGAAAGAAACTAAATCACCTTGATGGCCCTGCAAAAGAGAGGGGCTAATAAAACTGTAATAGGAAAGACAAGGATTATCTTTTGACATTTATCTTTAATATCATTTCAAGTTGTTTGCAAATTCTGCCTTTTGGCCAATGCAAACAATTATAATGCCCTTTATGTTGGTCTGTCTTTCTGTATGACTGGATGTTAACCACATTAATGCATTTCTTCTTGGTTCTTCCCTCTCCGATCTGAGCTATTTATACTTGGGATTAACTGACCCCAGCATTCATCTGAAGTCACAATCTTCTATCTTCAACGTGCCGAGAGCCCCAGGACTTTAACATAGCTGAATGTTCAAAATACTTGCTTTGTCGCAAACTGGTTCAACATTTTTGTAACGTATTGGCCAGTTTGGCTCTGGAAACATGCGTCACCAGCAGTTATGTTGTCTTGTTACTTGGTCTTAATCTCTGAGAACCTCATGCAACACATTCTTACAAAATGGCCCAGGGCCCACCATTCAAAAGACATCTGAGACAACAGTGAGGTTCATACCTTATACCCTTTCACATTTCTTCTTCAAAATCAAAATCCCTGGGAAACTTTTCCTGTTTTTTTTGTTAATCTTCCCACTAGGCTTAGTGGTGTATTACATTTAAAAATCTCAGGCCGAAAATTGAAGAGAGGCTTTTACAACCCAGAAATCTCCTTGACAAGCCCCTGGTGTTAGGTTAGCATAAAATGAGCTAGACGAGGGAGAAGAGGAACTTCTTCCATGGACTCAGAGTTAGGATATGCTTGAGCAGAAATAATACCTAGGCTGATACCCGCACACAGTTATTATGCAGAATAATGCTTTAGTGGCACAAAAAGTTAATGACCAAAAAATCAGAAGAGAAAAACCGACAAAGTATTACAGGAATTAGGACGTGTGTGGCTGGCTCAAAGAAAGGGGAGATTATGACAACCCAAGATTAATTAGGCCAGCTTTTAAAGCTGTCAAATTGCAGTTTAGCTTCCAAAGACATCAGAGGGGCCAATGAAGCTGGCTGCCTTCAGTCTCTCCTTCCCAAATGTCTACCTGACCTTCACTTTTCTTTTCTTATACTCCAGTTCCTCAGTAAAGTTCAATAGGTAACTGCCATTGGACCTATTTCAACAGAATTATTAATAGCTGACTTCATTGGTGGTATGCCTGTAATAAGGTGTGCTCAAATATTTCCCCCCCGGTGTAACAAAAGCTATGTTTCCTTTCCTCCTTACAGTTATTTGAATGGTAAATAAAGAAAGGTGATATCCCAAACATCACCATAAACTTCAAACACTCTCAACCAACTCTTATATAGAATTTCTAGTACAATAGGGTAACATCCCCAATTCTTCACATAAGCATTAACCTGGTTTTTTATCTTCCTTACAGGATTTAACCATCTGTTCCAAAAATAAAGAAATATGAAATTCCAACCTTCTCAGGGTCAGCTTTGGTTGCATTGGTTTATTTAGGCTACCAAAGTTTTCAACGTTGAGAAAGGTGTAGGCAAGAGTTTTTACCAATAAATACAATAAACCAATAAAAAATACTAAAAACTTGCTTTACACAGAGTTTGATAACTTTCATAAAGTTTAATAAACTTCATTTCCTTAGGACTACCAGCAACCCTGTAAGTTGGGCAAGGCCAGTACGTTTGTCCCTTTTATAGAGGTAACTAAGCCCAGAGACATTGAAGACTTCCTAGATCTGAGACTCTGCTATTCATACTATAAGTCCAAGTGCTTCTGATGATCATGAAATCTTGAAAAATATTAAATTAGATCATCCACATAAGAATTTTAGCACAATGCTTGATGGATAGTATGTACTCAGTAAAACCTGCTATCGATCACATGGACTACTTATACCTTTTATTACTAGATTAATGACCTTGTCACTAAGATTCATAAACTGGTAATTCAGGACAAGTTTAAGAGAAATACAAAAGCTTACTAAGGATCTGACAGAGCAGTGCCCAACATCTGGTTGGAGACCAGATAATTTAATCGAGTGTGTTCAAATCCCATAAGAACAGAGTAAAAAACCCATGCACCAATCAGTCATGTCGTTGAGTTAAAGTCTTTCCTCAATGGTGTTATTTCTAGGAATCTATCCTAGGAGAAAAAAAAATCCAAAATACAGGAAAACTTGTCTGCACAATAATACTCATCGCATTTTTTGTGAAAGCAAAATGTTGGGAGAAAGCTAAATATATAAGAGAAATGAGCTACTGTGAGGTCGTTTGGATATTATTAAAAGGAATATACAGCATATGGAAATTATGACTGGGTTATAGTTCTAATGAAAGTTCTATATAAAATTATACTCCCAGGGGCGCCTGGGTGGCACAGCGGTTAAGCGTCTGCCTTCGGCTCGGGGCGTGATCCCGGCGTTATGGGATCGAGCCCCACATCAGGCTCCTCTGCTGTGAGCCTGCTTCTTCCTCTCCCACTCCCCCTGCTTGTGTTCCCTCTCTCGCTGGCTGTCTCTATCTCTGTCGAATAAATAAATTAAAAAAAATCTTTAAAAAAAATTATACTCCCAGTATATTCTCATCTAGACATAATAAGATACATAGACAAAGAAGGGAGTATGCCAGAATATTAAGGATGGTTATTCGTTGAGTTTTAGAATACCATAGCTTTCCATTTTTGTGCTCTTTAAATCTCACAAATTTCTGCCAAAACACAGCGGAAAATGAATGCCAACTCTCAAGTAAATGAATAAGGCTAGTGGTCATCCTGTTTCCTGTTCCAAAAAAGGACTTTGCATGCTCTAGGTCCATAACCCGAATACCTACATGAGCGATTCTCCCGGTTCTGTGATACTTGATATGACTATTGACCCTGGTAACCTCCTTGGGCTTTATTGAAGAGCAACCAGGTTCAAGGTAAAAATACCATTCCAGTCTGAGGATTGCAGAGAGAGACACATGGAATATTCAGAGACTTGGCTAACCTTTTAAAATTCTTTAATCTAGCTAGCTAGTGATGTTCAGATCTGCATCTGCCATCTGAATTTTAGGGCTGTTGTGCTAAGCACACAGATGGTCTCTCAGTTGTCTGCCTTCTCGATTGCTCCCAATCAAGATCAGCTTCCACTAAAGCCAAAAGCAAAGCTGGTGAATGGCTGTCTACCCTGTTGGGAGAAGAAGCGGACGAAGCCGCGATCGTGTCCTCCGCTCACTAGTACTCCTCAGTGCGTGCTGTCTGACTCCAGAGTAAGTAAATTGCATGGAACCAAACAGAGCCATTGGAGGAAATTGCCTTCAGCTGATATCTTATATTGCTCTGTCTTGTCTCCAAGGTCTGTGAATAAGGTGAATTCACATCTTAAGGCCAAGTTCAGGAGGGTGTCGGCTCATCCGGAAGTTCCCAGGGAAACCTGGGCAAACAAAAACTATCACAATTAGTCTGTATTACCGGCAAGCCGCACTCCGCGCCTCCTCAGTGTTGGTTTCCTGAAAGCGTGAGAAGGAGACTCCTTGCCTATGTCCTTGCTGGATCTTCTGGAGAAAAAATACCGGCCTCTGAGGAATCCAGCGGTTGCACTTGCGAACGTGTAGATTAGTGCGGCAGGAAGAGAAGTGGGTGCTTAGGTTTAGCTGGGACAGCTCAACAAAGTTTATAAAGAGATCACTGGAACCCAAGCATAGAGGGGAGTGGCTAATAAAAGAAATGGAACAGAGAATGGGGCAAAAATAGTATCTAGAATGGCTTCACCCTTGTTGACAGAGCAGCTGGAAGAGTCCTCTGGGTCCAGAGGATATTGCTACTCGGGAGCCTGAGGGCATTACGCCATTCCTACTTACTCCGTCTAGCGCGGCTGACAGAGGACTGGAGTTCTAGGCCAAGCCACAAAGGCAGGGTAAATAAAAAGGCAGACCAAGGATGAGAAATGGAACTTCTCAGTCCGTGAAGCAGAGAAGGACGTTGGCGGCAAGCAGTTGGCAATTGGGTCATTCCCATTACCTGAAGTATTTTTCTTCAAGGATGGCTCAGGGTTGGTTACACTCCCTAGCCTTGCTCATCAGTCTTCATACAGCTGACACCTCAAGGGCCCTTACTTTACCTGTAGCAAAACAGTTTTGTTGTATTCACTCCAACTGGCCGGCATGTGATATTGTTCATGACTCAGCTCTACGGAGAGAAGTCAACGCCTTAAAAGAATCTTCTGGTGGTTGCAGTGTGAGGGAACAAAGCGCAGGCTGGCAGCTGGAACACCCTGCAAATTAGCAGGGATCAGAGGCTAGGAGATGCAGAAACTTAGAGCTCATCCTGAGCAGAATATTTTTTATTTTTTTAAGATTTTATTTATTTGTCAGAGAGAGCGTGTGTGCACAAGCAGGGGGAGTGGCACAGGGAGAAGCAGGGTCCCTGCTGAGCAAGGAGCCTGATGTGGGACTCGATCCCAGGACCCTGGGATCATGACCTGAGCTGAAGGCAGACGCTTAACCGACTGAGCCACCCAGGCGTCCCTGTGCAGAATATTTAGAGCATCTTTTTTCTCTGAAATAGTTGCTCTCTTTCAGTGACCACACCCAATCATCAACCTTCTGTTATTTCTCCCCACAGAAGTTTGATGCTATCGTGTGGGACTCCTGCAGTAGATGCATTCTCAACACGCCAAAAAAAAAAAAAAAAAAAAAAAAGCAAAGTCTGGATACATAGTCATAGAAATTAGTTTTATTAAACCTAAACCTGGGATTGATACTTCTCCCAGAATTAGCCTCCTCTCTTTTGAGAAACAGCAGTATCCACTCTGCTTCTAATAGGCAGTGTGATTCGGGCACATCACTTTGCTTTCCTGGGTGTCAGTTTCCCCATCCATAAAATGAAGGGGTATGACGAGACGAAGTATGGTCATATGAATGAGCATATAGATGTGAAACAGCAAAATGACATTCTGAGTCTTCTTTTATGCAGGTGGGTGACATCACCAAATAAAGCTTGAGAGCTTTCAGTCAATGGCTCTTGCTTTGAGTATGTAACCTATGGAAGGAGATTGTTATCCATGGTCTGACCCTTGCCCCATCTTTGGCCATTTCCAAACATGGACTCTATGTTCAGGTAGATCTGACTATAGGACACAGATACAGTGGCCTCATGAAAGGGCCCTACCTTAAAATTTATGGCTTTGAAGAGCAGAGGAAATATGGGATCCCTGTGGACAGGGTCACTCCCAAGGAAAAGAGGAAGAAAGGGGTCTGGGCTACCTATGCCCGATTTCTCCCGGATGGTTTGGCTGGAATGAAGGTGGGGTCAGTTAAGCGTCCTACCTTTGGATCTTCTGTTGAAAATCAATAGATGCGGGTTTTCAGCAACGTGACTTCTGTTTGCCCGCGTATCTCAATTTTTTGGTTCCTACACACTTCTTTCCATGTCTGATTGTCCGTGTATTTTAAAGCTATAAATCCCTGTGAGTAAAGGGAATTGTTTGCCAAGCCAGAGAGTAGGAAGAAGGGAGGAGAGCATAAAAATCATGATGGCTTTTTGGCTCCAGGGCCTGCACTGAGTAGGGAGGCTACATTCCAGCAGTCTTGCCCAGGAGATAATTTGCATTAGCAACTGGGCGATGACGTAGGGAGATTTGTGGTCACAAAGCAGTTCAGCTCTGAGTCAGTTTTCAGTCCGGGCTTTAAACATTTTTTCTAGTGAGTCAAGTGACTGTTTCATCAGCACCCTTCTGTTGGAGAAGGCATCTAGAATACTGCTCAGCGGGCTTTGATTACGCTTAGTTCCCGAGGGGACTTTGAAGATTGCCTCATTCAACATTCTCAGTCGTCATAATGAAGTATCCACTTGGCAATCACTGTTTCTCTAGCACAAATGCGGTGCCTGGCACAGAGTAAGTGCTCAAGACTCGTTGAAGTTACAAGTGAGGAGACCGACTTTCCAGAATGATTAGGTCCAAGAGTAGCTCAGAGCAGAACAGGGGCCAGAACCCAGGCCACCAGCCACCAAATCTTTCCGTGTCGGCTTGCTAGTTAAGCGATTAAACCAAAGGCAAGGAACCATCCTTAGTTAAAAGTAAAGAATGTGACAATTCCTTAATACCTTTTAAAATTGTTTGTGTTAGTTAAAAAAAAATCCTTGTAAGCATGGTGACTTAGAATGCAAGCCATAGTCTGGATATGGGCAGATATCCAAAGATAATGCTTGTGACTCCCGCCTAATAGTTAGGAGTCCAGTTCTCAAGGCTGGCTGCCTAGGTGCAAATCTGGGTTGAGCCACTGAACCAGTCCTGGGACCTTGTGCCAATTACTTAAGCACTCTGACTGAATTTCTTCATCTGTAAATGGAAGAAAAGTACCTACCTCGTAGGGTTGATGCAAGGATTAGAATAATGAAC
Organism: Ursus arctos; assembly: GCF_023065955.2. Lineage (NCBI taxonomy): Eukaryota > Metazoa > Chordata > Mammalia > Carnivora > Ursidae > Ursus > Ursus arctos. Next base: position 90,957,199 of record NC_079873.1, on the reverse strand, counting down.
ACATGTAAAGTACCTAGAACTATGTATGCTACATGATCAATGTAAGCTGTTATTGTTACTATTGTTCTTCCTATTAGGGTTAATAATCCAATCTGTCGGACTTTAGCAACTTCACATTTATTCTTCTTGTTTATTTGAAGTTTGAGGAGTACAGAGATTTAAGTGAACTTCCTCATACTCATTTCTGACTGAAAGGTTGGAGACTATACTTCCGTACCGAAGTTACAGGGTTTCTTACACTAGCCAAGGCATAGCAAACAGCCTCTCATTCGATTATTTGTATGAATGTGGTCTTGGAAAGTGAGACATAATAGGTAGAGCTTGCCCGGTTGATAAAAATCCCATGTCTTCAGTCTTCTTAATTGCCAGCAGGGGAAACTCTAAACTCTAAAGGGAAAGGAGATTCACCACCTCGTCTTCTTGGTTTGATGTTTGAGGCGGGGGATTTGTCTGGATGTCCACTTTGTGACACTCAACCGCACCCAAAAGTGAGAAGGGACGAAGTAATTTTGGCAGCTTCCCAGTGTTGAACCCAGGTAGATGAAAACATAGCTTTCCTTTGCCTGATTAGTAGATAGGAAAAAGTGAGAAAATTCTAGGCGATGGAGAGATTACAGCAGGGTTTAGGACACAGGCTTATAAAACAATGGGAAATGACTGGAATTAGAACCAACAGGGGTCATGATGGATTTACCTGCCTGACTCTGATATCTGAATGGCTGAAGCCTAAGTGGAAGAAATCTCCAGTGAAGTCAACCTCATCTTTCTTACAGCCGATTTAAAGATTACTTTTACCAGATTCTCAGAAAGGCTTTGGAACAATACCAGATGTAGTTACCATGACTGAAATGTAGAAAACAGGGTGGCTTTGTTCCACCCCAAAATCCCTTGAGTGCACGTAAATTTCAACACCTGACCTCGCTGCTACAGCACCACCTTGCTGAGAAGTAATTTCTTCCTGGGAGGATGTATGGCTCACATCTCATATCCTTGTAGCTATGACAAAGTGTCCTGCTTAGGCCCAGCTATTCTTCTCTGAAATAAAAACAGAAACTTCTCAGAGGATGATCAGCCAAGGGGATAACTATACTTTACTGATACTGTCATTGCCTTTTCAAAGATATAAAACAACAACTGGGAAATGCTGTGCCTTTTCTTACGCAACTGTTCTAAACTCCATTCTCCAAGATCCTTCTCTCAGCAGTCATAGAGGCTACTGAGTCTGGTGATAAGAATAGACAGGGAGGAACCTGGTTCAAGTCTTGGTTCTCCTGTTTACTGTTTGACCTTAAGCAGATAATTTACTTTATTTCTGCCTGACTCTCCTTAAAATGAAAGAGTTGTTTCAGATAATTGCTTAAGTCCCTTCTAGTATTTTATAAAATGGTCAATTGCTATTGGATCACTGTAACTACATTTATGGGTGGCTGAAGTTTTTAAAAGGATATTAAGATAGTGAAGTCTTCAGATCTCTGTGCTAGCCGATGGAGGAAGACATTTGGTTGTAATGGTACCTCTTCAGCAACTATCAAATCACTCCATCTAGAAAGCTACTTAAATGGAGAGGCAACACAGTGTAACGGAAAGCATATGGGATTTAGAGTTAAATTACCTGGCTTTGGATCTTGGCTCATTCATTGAGCATCTCCTAATTTTTTAAGAAGAATCAACAACAACAATAATAACACTTGGAAATCAAATTTGCTAAAGCATAAGAAAGCAGGGACACTTTTCCTTCTGTTTATCATGGAATGACTAGTACCAAACATGCCCTCCTGCTATTTAAAAAAAAAAAAAAAAAGCTATAGAGGCTCCTGGGTGGCTCAGTAGGTTAAGTGTCTGACTCTCAGTGTCGACTCTGGTTACGATCTCAGGGTCTTGAGATCGAGCCCCGCATCAGGCTCCAAGCTCAGTGAGGAGTCTGTTTGAGATTCTCTCTCCTTCTTCCTCTGCCCCTCCTACTTGTGTGCTCTCTTGCTATCTCTCTCCCCCAAAATAAATAAATGAACCTTTTAAAACTTTTAAAAAATAATTAAAAAGCTATAAAACTGGGCATAAAATAAAACAATTGTTTTAAGGTATTGGACACTGGCAGTGCAGGACTTTAATCACTGAGAAAAGGAAAACGTACAAGGTGAGCCCCAAATTCATGTCAGTCCTCTGCCTTGGGACAATTTCTAGAACAAGACATGAGGATATAAACATCAAGCAGACAGTAACTGTCCTACTGAGCTGAGGGAATAAATATTGGAGTTTAGGGAAGGATACCAGAAAGGAGGGAGCTGTGCAGTAGGGTTCACAGGATGACGCTGTTGGGGTTTCTCAGAGGTCATTGACTAAGGGTTGGGCTATACCCGCGTGGGGTAAAACTGCAAGAACTAGCAGCAAGAGGCTGTTCTGGGGTCGAGAGGGGAACGGAGATCCTAGAAGCTGCACAATTCCCAGAAACATTGGAATTCCACCACAGCCGGAGTGGAGAGTCCTCAATAAAATCCCCAGCATTCAGCTAAAACAACAGAAAGGCCATGTATTAGCAAAAGGACCATGTTATAGGGTAAGAGCTACTCTAGACCCACCCTAAAAAAGCCTATAACCAAACCTCCACAAAAGCAAGGAAAACAGCCAGTAAAGTAAAAAAAAATTGAAAAAAAGCAACATACATAATTGATTCTTTACAATGTATCATCCAAAATGGCTAGCAAGACATCCAAATATTTAAGTTGAGAAAAAAAGCAATCAATATGAGGAGATCCCAAGTTAGTCCAGATTTTGAAATTAATAGACAAGAATGTTAAAGCTGCTATTAAAAATATGTTTAAAGATATAAGGAAAATATGCCTTGCATAAGAGAACAGGTTGAATAAGGGAACAGAATCAGTCTTATCAGAGAATGAAAACAATGTAGAAGAACCGAATCAAGGGTTCTAGAAATTTTAAGTAAAGGATCTGAAATGAAACAATTCATCAGAAGAGTTTAAAAACAAACTGGAGTTAGTAGAAACAGGGTTAGGCGAGTTTGAAGACAAATTCATAGAAATTATCCAATCTGAAAAACAGAGAGAAAAATATGAAAATCAATTAAATGCCTCAGTAACTTGTGAGATAATACAATTCTCTCATATGTGTAATTGGATCTCCAGACACAAGGAAAGAGAGAGAGAGAGAATGAGGCAGAAAGATTTTTTTGAAGAAATAACATTCAAACTTTATTAAATTTGGTGAAAAACACATTTCCAGGAGCTCAGCAAAACCCAGCAGGCTAATTATAATGAAAACCACACTCAAGCACGTCATAGTCAAATAGCTAAAAGTCAAAGATAGAAATTCTTAAGAGTAGCTGGAGAATAATGATATATTGCACACAAGAGAATAGCAACATGATACAAGGTCAATTTATAGTAAAACTAAATGTATTTCTATATACTAAGAATAAACAATTATAAAAATTCATTTTATATGTAACTCCATTTAATCTTCATAAAACACATTGGGATCAATTTTCCAAAATATATACTTTATCTGTATGCTGAAAATTATAAAACATTTCTGAAAGTTAAGAAAATTTAAATAAATGAAAAGATATGCCATGTTCCTAATTGGAAGACTTAGATTTGTAAAGATGTCAATTCTCCCCAAATTGATCTATAGATTCAATGCAATTTTAGTCAAAAGTTCAGTGAAATTCCTTGTGTAATGGACAAGCTTATGTTAACAATATGAAAATACAAAGAATCTAAAATAGCCAAAGCAATCTTCAAAAGGAAAAGCAAAGCTGAAGGGCTTATACCACTTCTTATCAAGGCTTACTATAAAAGCTACAGTAATCAGGACAGTGTGGTACTGGTGAAAAGATATCCAGGTAAGATCAATGGAATAGAGTCCAAAAATAGACTTATTCATGCATGCTCAATTGAGTCTTCACAGTGGTTTCAAAGTAGTTCAATGTGGACATGATAGTCTTCTCAACAAATGGAACTGGATCAACTAGATATCCAAATGGGGAAAAAATAAATCTTTACCTCACACCATATACACAAATTAACTTGAAATGGATCATATACCTGAACTTAAAAGCTAAAGTTATAAAATTTCTAGAAGAATATATAAAAGAAAATCTTTGTGACCTTGATTTCTTAAGACAAAACACACTCATCATAATAGAAACAATGCTAAGTTGGACTTCATGGAAATGAAGAACTTCTCCTTTTAAAAATACAGCAACAAAGAAAATAAAACTTCAAGTCCTAGATTAGAAAAAATATTCACTGTACGTATTCTGTCATCCAGAATATACAAAGGACTCTTCTAACTCAAGATTAAGAAGACAAGCAACCTAATAAAAGGAGGGCGTGCAAAAGACTTTTGAACACTTTACAAAAGAAAATATATGGAAGACCAATGAACTCATGAAAAGATGCTCCACATCTTTAGTCTTCAAGAGCATGTAAATTAAAGCCCAAATCAGATAACCCGCTAGAATGGCTACTACCTAACCCACATTCTAGCCCACTAGAACAGTTAAAATTAAAATTAATATTAAGGGGGCACCTGGATGGCTCAGTCCATGGAGCATCCAACTCTTGATTCTGGCACGTCATGATCTCTGGGTGCCGAGATCGAGCCCCACATCAGGCTCCACACTGGGCACGGAGCCTGCTTAAGATTCTCTCTCCCTCTTCCTTTGTCCCTCCCCCACTTCCCCCCTCACACACATATTCTCTAACAAAAAAAATTAATTTAATTAAATTAATATGAAATGTTGGTGAGACTGTGGAATTGTTCTCATACATTGTAGGTAGACATGTAAAATGGCACAACCTCTTCAAAAAAAAGTTTTTGCAGTTTCTTATTGACTTAAATATACACCTGCCCTGTAATCCCAGCAATTCCGTATCTAGGTGTTTTGTGTGTGACCACAAGATTTTCATTTTTTCGGAACAGTTTTATTCATAATATCTAAAACCTGGAAACAACCCAAATGTGGATCAACAGAGAACAGATATATTGGGCTATACTCTATAAAGAAATATAAATTAGGAAGCAATACAAAATGAACGATAAATAAAAATGAACAGAAATTAAAAACAGATTACTGATATATGCAATAGCACAGAAGAATTTCCAGGCTCCAGATTAAATAAAACAATACTGTATGATTTCATTTGTATGAAGTTCTAGAAAAGGGTTAACTATTTTATAATGATAAGGACAGATTAGTGGCTGCCAGAAGGTAGGGGTGTCGATGAAGGTTTTGGCTTCAAAGGGGTAGGAGAGAACTTTCTGGGTTGATGTTCCACGTCATATCTCAATAGGAGTAATGTTATTCAAGTGTGCATATTTGCCAAAAGCATTGAACTACACGCTTAAAATGGGTGCATTTTACTTGATGTAAATTTTACCTCAATAAAGTTGATTTCAGAAAGAAAAAGCATTCTAAATTTGAGAAGTATGTACTCTCCTCTCTGTTCTCTGGAGCGGCGTGAGCACATTTGGAGGCTGAAAAGTGATAGCTTTCTTTGTAAACAAACGTCAGCTTTTACCTTGATGGCAAAGATGTAGCGGTGTACACCCAGGTACTTGCCACGTGGGGCGAATCCGCGTCGGGCAGAAAAGGAGCAAAGGGTACTAAAGAAGCAGGAGAAAAAATAAGAAAAGAGCAGCGTGGAAGAAGAAAGATTTGCGAGAGGGAATTTAAGCATTTCCAGGCAAGATCACAGATCTGGAAGGGGTTACACCTGTGCATAATCCATTAAGAAGATAATCCGAGGGTGGGGACAGGTAGGAGACAATGAGGAGGAAGTGGCTGGCGCCAGCGCAGAGACTTTGCCACAAACGCCACCTCACCGAACGAACGACCGTGTGCTCCGTAACTGGCCTTGAGGCCAGCTGAATTTGTATAAACCTCTGAAAGAGGTTCCTGCAGTGCCAAGAATGCCTTAGCTCCTGCCTGCGGAGGAGTCCATACCTCAAGGAGGGAGGTAAATAAGGCTGAATTTACCGACTCGGAGCTTGAGGTGGATCCCACTGATACCTCCGACCTAGTGAGGAGAGTGGGCTGCTATTTGAACATAATGTTCAGAAACAAAAATTGCAGAATTTCTTCCCCTCTTGACCAATGACTCCTGCTTTGACCCGGTGTAAATTACAAACCTTCTCACTGAAGCGTCTCCCAGCCCCAACAAACAAAAAGCCGGTTACCCTCGGATTCTTTCGGCTTCTGATTTATTCAACCTTGTAAATGACGCTTTCTCTTCCTTCCCCGATCTCTGTGGCACTCTTCTCATCACCTACCTGAGATGAAAAGAAAGATATTAAAGTCCTATTGGCCACGTAGTAGCGATTCCTTTAGAGTGTCTCCAGGGATATTGGGAGGGGTATTGAAATACGATAGGAAAAGAGGCTGGAAATGTCTGGTTCAACTGAGGTTTGGGGATTTTCTGACTTTCTATGACACTCAAACTCCCCAGCCCCTATATACGATTCTATATACAATTGGCAATTTCACTGAACGCGTTCTTGGCCGTTCTTTCTGGTGAAGCAACGTGGGATGATGTTTGACAGTATAGCAATGGGGTAGTTCAGCCATGGGGAAGAGCATGAGCTCAAATCCGGACTCTTCCACTCCTGCCACTCTGCCATTCATACCAGCTATGCAACCTAAAATAAGTCAATTCATGTCTCTGAATCTCAATTTTGGCCTCTCTAGAAGGAAAGGATACTTAGTTCAAAGGGCTGTTATGATGATTAAATGAAAGTAATGCCCAATGCATGAAACAGTGCCCCTCAAGGGTAAACACTTGGCATGGAGGCCTATTGATATTATGATATTATAATACTATGATATTATGAGTTCTCACCCTTGACTTCTTGGGAGCATTTTATCCTATTATCCTATTTTATCCTATCCTATTCACTTCCTGAAACTCCAGACTCCCCTCCCTCATCTAAATCACTTATCATGGCGCACCTGGGTGGCTCAGTTGGTTAAGCATCTACCTTCGGCTCAGGTCATGATCCCAGAGTCCTGGGCTCGAGCCCTCCATCTGGCTCCCCACTCAGCGGGGAGTCTGCTTCTTCCTCTCCCTCTGCCCCTCCCACCCCCATCCCCTGCTCATGCTCTCTCTCAAATAAATAAATAAATAAAATCTTTTTTAAAATTATTTATCATGGTGCCTTGCACTCAAGGAAGTCTTCAGCCAATGGTACTTACTACTAAATCTCAGTATTATTAAATTGGATTTCTGAACATGTGTTACAAAACAGACATTAAGATATTAGTGGCTTAGGGACACCTCATGTGACCATGTTTTTCCAAGTAAGAATTTGGAACTCTCAAATATTTCTTTGAGGACTGAGTCAACGATCTTGAGTCTTAATTCAGAATCTAGGCCTAAAAGTAGATTTTCTCTGAGCCTGGACTGAATAACTCTGAGCTTTGATGAATGGTCAGCAAGAGAAAGGTTCTAAGCCTGCCTTTTATCTCAAAGCAAGTTTCCATGTTAATCTCGGTTGATCTCTCTCACTGTGACTCACTCATGTTCGCTGACATCTTACTCTTTGCCTCACCTGGTCGTGTCTTGACCTGCTCCTTTGCTCTCAAGGATATCCCTTCACACCTTATTCTTGGCATCTGCCTTCTTCCCCAGCAACAGATACAACTCTCTTACATCAAATTATATTTTCCATCTTTTCTAAATTGCTCTTATCTAACAGTTTTCCTGCCCAAATCTTACTATGCCCAGCTCAGGTCTCTTGTGGATTCTGGATCATGCTAAGTGCTGGAGAGATTATGGCAACTGAAATGTCTAAGGAAGTCCTCGTCCACGAAAAGTTTATGATTTCTTTAAGGAAACGGAACCAACATGACGGAAGAATTCCATAGACAAGAACTGATTCAGCAACTCCTGTGTACAGGATGCTTTACCACCCCCTCCACCGCGAGGAGACAGAAGGGACCCAGCAACAAAAGCCAATCAACGTCACTTACGTAGCGTCAAATCAGAGCCATATTATTGATTCAGAACTCAGCAGCAATCACCAAGGGTGACTGATCAGGGAATACTTCCTGGAGGAAGTGGAGCCTAATTTGAACTTGAAAGAGGGTATAGTTTAGGGAAGTAGCAAAAAGGAGGAGGGCGTGTTGGGCATTCCAGACTGGGGAGCAGTGTGAACAAAGGTGTGGCGTCAGGAATGTTGTAGGTTGTTTGGAGACAATGAGTGTTCTGTTGAGCAGCAGCTGAGAGGTAAGATTTTTCATGGCCTTGAACGTGTATCTAAGGAGCTGATATTTGATCCTATGGCTGCATTTCACAGAGCCCTAGGGCTCTTCAGAAGAGGTCTCACATTTAAAAATTCAGTTGGCGCAGGTCAGGGGGGAAAAGGAAGGTGACAAGCGGGGAAGCTAAGCAGGCAGAGAATTAGGCCCTCCATTTCCATGGAGAACTGATCCCACGTTTCCTGTCTAATATATTGAGGGATCAAGCAAGATTTTGTTTTGAAGAAAGTCTTCTGCTGCTTAAAAAGTTTAAAATCCCTGTTGTAGATAATAAAAGTCAGTAAAGAGTTTTGACTGTTAAAATTAGGACCCTCGAAGAGTTTATTTCGTCCAGTATGTAACCAAAGCAGGAATCCTACCTAAACATCCCTGACGAGGTAAAAACTATTCTTGTGACAGAAAAACCACAACTTTGCGTGACTTTTCATCCCACTATTGGACACATCTAATTCAGGTCGTAACATGAAATCCACAAATCCCCTGGAGGTTCCATGAACTTTGATGGGAAAAATATATATATCTTCATTTTCTGTAATCGTCACTTGAAATTGACAATTTCTTCTATTATGGATGTAGACAACAAACCTTAGTAGTATTGATGAGGTTTGGGAATATAGGTGAGGTTCAGTGGGGTGGAGTCCGGAGCCGACGACCAAGAAAGAATTCTTGAGGCGTCTTTGGTGCAAAATTGGTGGTTTATTAAGCACGGGGACAGGACCCGTGGGCAGAAAGAGCTGCTGCCCCGGGTTGTGGGGGGCGGCTGATTATATACCATGGGGTTGGGGGAGGTAAGGAAAAAAGGGAGGTTGAGAAAGTACTTTCAGATGTTAAAGAAGACTCACAGGATACCTGAGGCCTTGCCATTGTCGAGTTAAGGTTGTTTTTCCCTCTAGTAAGGCATTAACATGAAGATAGTTGGGAACTTCCCGGAGGCTGCAGATTATAAGGACATTTAATTGTATCTACATTCCCTTCCGGAAGCTAGGTTATTGGTAGAAATGCTTCGTTCTTGTAAACTGCTAAGACATTTGCAAACTGAGGGAGACTTAAGTCTTGCAGGATTGTGGTCTCTATAGGTTAACTATTTCTTTGTCCTTTAGGGCAGCCAGGAGTGCCTGGGGAATGTCACATACATCCCTTGGGGGGGGTGGTTGCAGGGTGTCAGTTTCTGCTTTGTCCTCAGCTTGCCTTCTGTTCCCTCATCAGTATGATTATCAATAACCAAAAAGCTCAGATATTTCCAAACCACTTTAAAATCATTGCAGATTATCTTCAATTTTTTTAAGATTTTAAGAATTACGTTTCTTTTTAAAAAAGATTTTATTTATTTATGAGGGAGAGAGAGCACACACAAGTAGGGGAGAGGGACAAGAGAGAGGGAGAGCAAACAAGAGAGAGGGAGAAGCAGACTCCCCACTGAGCAGGGATCCCGATGAAGGACTCGATCCCAGAACCCTGGGATCATGACCTGAGCCAAAGGCAGACACATAACCGACTGAGCCACCCAGGTGCCCAAAGATTACATTTCAATATATTCATTTCCCGTGTAGTCTTTTGCATTTTATGTTCTGCATATAAAAGCATTATTCTGTGAAGAGTTCATAGGCTTTGCCAGATTTCCAAAAGGTTCTAAGGCACAAGATAATGTTATGAAACTGCATTATGTTTATGAAGTTGTTTTCTGTTGATCCAGAATTTTCTCCTTCTCATGTTTTCCCATTGTTCCCACATTTCTCCTCTATAGCTGTATATAGAGTAAGTCCAATGCTATTTCCACATGACAGTCTTGTCAAATATTTAAAGACAGCTACCACGTGTCAATAGGCTTTTCCTCTCAAGTTAATCATCCCACATCTCTCATCTGGCCCTCAGAAGATATGCTAGTGGGTCCCTTTGTCATTCTAACCCACTTCAACAACATGCTGCACATGACCCTTCTTCTTCCTGTCTTCCTCTTAAAGCATGGTGGCTGTACCTGAGCGAACATCTAGACAGGCAAGGTTTTGGGGAGGGAAGGGGGCAGAGGAAGAGGGAGAGAGAGAATCTTAAATAGGCTCCACACCCAGCACAGAGGCCAACATGGGGCTCGATCTCACAACCCTGAGATCATGACTTGAGCCAAAATCCAGAGTCAGACACTGAGCCACCCAGGTGCCCCTCGACAGGCAAGTTCTAAAGGACTTGGAGTCTGTCTCAATAATCTCAGTACTTCCTGATCTCCCCTTGTTATAATAACCTAGGTCCCTGAATTGAGATATAACCAGATGTGGCCCTGTACTCTTCCCACGTAGGAATACCCTGGGACCTAGACAAAGGAAATCAATTTGAGTCAGTATACTGAAGTGGTTAAGTGGGGCTATGCAGGTCTGCTTTTACATCCTATTTCTTCTGTGTATTAGCTGGGTAACTTTGGGAAAACCATTTGATCTCTGAAATTCTATTTTCTTATTCTTAGAATGGATGAAATACTAGTACTTATTGCATACCTATGTATTAATTAAATGAGGTCACACATACAAAGTGCTAAGCACAGTGTCTGGTGTATGCTTGCTAATGGCAATGAAAATAAGAGAAACATTATCCCCTCCTTAAGTCAGCTGAGCCCTGGGCAGCGACTTCAAATCTCCATTCACCATGGTTTCACTTCCTCTTTCTGGATCCATAATTTAAATGTGTTCCTCACTAACTCTCACTTTTCTCACTGCGTGGCTTGCCAGAGACCCACCTCCTCCTTAGAGGCTCCCTCTCCTGAATCCCCATAGGAATTTTTTTTTAAATAAGCTACTAAGACTGAAAGTGATTTCTAACTAACGTTTCTGTGGAAATGCGCTCCCAGTGCTTATTAGCTTTAAGAGGTTAGGGCTATCTTCCAAATGATTAACTTCCTCTTATTTTGTCAGTATGAAATCACCCTTTTGAATCTGCTTATTAAACCTGTTTCTCGGTCTACCTCTCCCTTGCCGTGGAAGGAGTCCTAGCAAAGTTATCAGAAGACAGTAGAAGAAGAGGTAAGAGGAAAACGGGGCATGAAACATGAAACGGGGCAGGTCCGGAAAGCTACATGAAAGTACTTTCAGCCTGTATCACTTCAGTTAACAAGTACCCTGAATTTGAATTCCACCATACAAAATACTACACCATTTCATTTGCTGGAAACAAAAACAAAAACCTCCTTCAGACTTAATCACATGTTCTCTTGTTATCGGGTCCCAGGGTCTACATGGAAATCCTGTAATCCATGGGGTTATCCTCACTGGGCTTTGGTTATTTCCACATACAGGGTTTGCTCTTCCAAACAGAACTGTCACGATCATTTTAGTCTCTCCTGGGTTGCACGTCTTCTGCAATGCCTGACACAGTACTGAGGGCATCCTCCATATTCAGCAAAGCTTTCAGTAGCCCCTATAATCAATCAACCAATAATTGAATGTCCCCTCTGGGCTAAGGCTTGGTTAGGTGTTGAGGTGAGGGTATGAAAGTCCCTAACCTCCCAAATGCTTCCAGCTTCATTAGGAAAAGAAATAAGGCAAATAAAATATAAAAAATAAATATTATACATATTGTAGGCAGTTTTCTTTCCAACCTGAGTTATTTCTGTGGGTTTTCTCTTCAAGTCCTAAACATCAGTCAAATTCTAATTAAAGGGACGATCTTTTTATCCCTTTCTACCAAAAATGCTTTCTCTCGCTCACTCTCCCATAAGCTGTCACATTCTCATGTTCTCTACCTCTCAGCCTCTCCCCCTCCCTCTCCCTCCCTCCCTTTCCCCCTCCCTCTTTCTCTCTCTCTCTTTCTTTCACACACACACACACACACACACACACAGAAGCGTGTGCTCTCACCTTAGATCCTCCTCTGTCTCCTAACTTCAACTCACCCAAATAACAAGTAGCTCTGATATATCATAAAATAAGTCTATGGTGTGTACCCTTCGAAATTGTTCTCATTTTCTTACCCCTCCTAGTGAAACTCACATCCCCTTAGCGTGTAAAATTTAGTGAGCTAATAGGAAGACAGTAAATTGCAGGATTTAAAATTTTACTTCTAGGGGACACTCGACTGGCTCAGTCGGTGGAGTGTGCGACTCTTGATCTCTGTTCATGAGTTCAAGCCCCACGCTGGGTGTGGAGCCTACCTGAAAAAAAATTTTTAAATGGGACACCTGGATGGCACAGTCGGTTAAGCACGGACTCTTGATTTCAACTCAGGTCGTGATCTCAGGGTCATGGGATCGGGCCACGTGGGCTTCCCCACTCGGCACAGAGTCTGCTTGAGACTCTCTCTCTGTCTCCCTCTGCCCCTCCTCCAAAGCACGCTCACTCTCTCTAAAATAAATAAGTCCTTTAAAATTTTTTTAAATGACAAATCAAGTTTTACTTCTGTATTTTAAGAGCCGCTTGTCCTTTTACATAGCCTTATTAATTTAAATAATAAATGAATCTGATACTTCTGGAGAAGATTTATTAGAGCCTTTCAAATCCCATCATCAAGGGGCTTCCTCCTCAAGTAGGACCATTCCAATTTCTCTTCTAGGATGTGTCTTACTTGAGGATTATTAGCCAGGGCTATGTTTAGTCTTCTCTATGGGCTGCATCATTAAGCACAATGTAAGATTATGCTGATGTAAGCATTTATCCATAAAACTTTGGATTCGTTGGATGCTAAATAAATGGTTTTTAAATATAGACTAAATGACATGAGCTATTACATCTGAACAAAATAAGCCTTTAGCGAACACGAGTAGCACCACACATAAGCAGAAGATTGAAGGATGAGAAGGCTCAAAAGTTGTATGTTAACCCAGGAAGGTTCAGGAAGCGTTTGGAATATTCCTTCTAGTCACCCAGAGATGACTTCTTGAGGAAGGTAGGCCTCTCAGGAGGTGCAGACTTACAGACTGAAGAGCCCTGGGAACATTCCAGGCATATGGTGCAGCTTGGGAAGAAGGCTCAGGGGTGAAAGTAACATATTTGGGTCTGAAAAAAAAAAAAGGCAGCAGCATTTTGCCAAACATGTTTTTCCCCTCAGTGTTCAAAGTAAAAAAAGGAAATGCAATCCATATGGTTTGGATTCATTTATGCTCAATTATGAAGAGCTTCAAGACATTTTCTAACCTCTTAAGTTTTCAGGCCCTTTTTCTCCCTGAAGAACAGGAAGTCTTAATTTTCCTAGCTTAAGGGAACTTGAAAACTAAACGATTTATGTTGGACTTAAATATGAGAGTTCGTGAGTTTAAATTCAGGCAGACTTGGTAGAATCTAAGGTCCGAACTGCTGCCAGTGAGGTTTTCTGTACTCAGAACCCTCAGTGCGGTATCTTTCAGAGCAATTCTGGCTTGGTTTTTGTCTTTACATGGGGGAGAGCGTACTTCGAAATAAGAAAATACAGGGGGCTCAGAATTTATAACTGGGTTACTGATGGCTCCAGCCCAGTTGTACATATGAACAAATTACCTCCATATGCTAGCACAGCCCTGGTTTTTTTCATTTCTTACATCTGCAGCGGGAGAAAAGAAAGCTCAGATTACGTTAGTAAACGAGCATACCATTTGATTTTAAGCCTTATGTGATCACTTTGATTCAAGAGAACTCTTCCACACCGGAACAGCGTTTTTACGGACTTTCCTCTGACATGTCCCAATTTTTAAATTTTTATTTCGTTCACCACTAAGAAGTGCCATAGACATTGACATACACAGTTCATTATTTCTGCTATAAGTTCTATGAAGGGCGCTATTTTAGGGAGGTAATGAAGAGGGAGAAATCAATCAAAGTGGAGACTCAGACCAGTGATGGGGCCACAAAGACATTGTTCAGTTGGTTCTGTTTTTGCCACAATCCTCAACCCTAGGTCGCGAGCTTCCGCTGATCTCTAAACAGATAATTTGGCTTTCTAATTTGTCCCTACATCTCTCCAATTGCCATTCCGTTATGGCGCTTTCCAATGTGGAATCTTCAGTCAACAACATGCTAATCAATCTTGGGACATCATGACCGCAGGAAACATGGTGGCCTATTCCTTCTGTGTGAAACGTACCATTGTCAAAACTGTACTTTTATATTCTTCACTGGCTCCTCAGTCACCCCATGTTCAAACAAAGATCTTTAATCTCAAGTTTCAAGACCCTTGAACTGGTATGATTCACTCATCCCAAAACAGACCATTTTTTGCCTTTCCCACTAGAGTAGCAGGGTCCAACTGTTCTTTCTGTCTGGTAGCATTCTACTTGTCTCAAAATAAGCAGCAGGAATGCTAAGATGTAGGCCTCCTGGCACCCAGACATTCTCTATCATAATTAAGTCAACTGCCACAGTTCACCATGAGTGTTATCTGCTTACATTGGCCAAAGGGACTGTTTTCTTGAAACAGTCATAGCTCTGCCCTTTCAGTGAGCCTGGGCTTGCCTTGGGGCGGGGGGAGGGACAATGTGCAGCGGAGTCTGGTTGTGGTCAAAGGGAGAATGACCAGTATTAAAAGAAAGGTAACTAGGGAAACCCAGGTGGCTCAGTCGGTTAAGCGTCTGACTGTTGATTTCAGCTCAGGTCATGATCTCAGGGTCATGAGATTGAGCCCCGTGTCGGGCTCCACACTGGACATGGAGCCTGCTTAAGATTCTCTCTCTCCCTTTCCTCTGCCCCTCCCACCCCACCCTTTCTCTCTCTAAACAAATAAAAAGAAAGGTAACTAGATCAGTGGCTGTGCACTGAACCAAGGCAAGTTGTAATAATATCTCAAATGAGTAGAAGTACATAAAGCATTGTTAAAACATGGTTTAGTTCATTTAATTCTAGGAACAACCCTGAGAGGTAGTTCCTGTTTTTATCTCGTTTAACAATGAGGAAATGGAAGCTCAGAGTGGGGCAGTTGCCTGCTCAGGTTGCATTGTCGGTAAGGTATAGATGTGGGAATCAAGTCTAGTATTCTTTGTTTTGTTCTCCAAGACACCTTCAGTGACGATTGGTTCCAGGTGTTTTGAGGGGTGACACAGTTTTAGAAAAAAGGCTTTATTCCTTTTTCCACTCCCTTCCTTTAGGACATGATTCACTTTTGCTAGATGTAAGGTTTTCCTTTCCTTTGTGAAATAGTCCAAATTTTTTAGACTTTTTCAAGCTTTTGGAACAAATGCTTCCCAAGAGTTGTGCATTTGTGTGTCTCACACTCAGTTGTGGGTAGAATTTACTTAAAAAGTCACATTGCCGGGGCGCCTGGGTGGCACAGTGGTTAAGCGTCTGCCTTCGGCTCAGGGCGTGATCCCGGCGTTATGGGATCGAGCCCCACATCAGGCTCTTCCGCTATGAGCCTGCTTCTTCCTCTCCCACTCCCCCTGCTTGTGTTCCCTCTCTCGCAGGCTGTCTCTATCTCTGTCGAATAAATAAATAAAATCTTTAAAAAAAATAAAAATAAATAAAAAAAAAGTCACATTGCCTATGAGGAAGATAAATGAGGGATAGCAACCCACAAGTCCTGAAAAGCATTACTGAATATGCCATTTTCAGAGTCCTTACAGTATATCTCAATGAAAGTGATTGTAGAAAAAGAAATGCTCAAGGGGATATTTGGAACCTCATATCTGTTTGTTTGTTTGTTTTCAGTTCCCCGAACTACAGAACACCATGCTCCTGCTTGGCCCCAGTGGAGCTCTTAAGACGTGGGAAGGGGGCAATAAAAACTTGCTGTGGGATTTTCAAAGATGATCTAGTTTAACCCCTTCTTGGAAAATAGGTGAGGGAATACGGTATAATGGTTAAACCACAGGCTGTCTACGATCAGATCCAAGTTTAAGTCTAGTCTCTAGCACTTCCAAGCTGTATGGCCTTGAACAAGTTACTTAACCACTGGGTTTCTTCACCTACGAAATATGGATCATAATAGTAACTATTTCATAGGATGTTTGTGACTATTAAATGAGATACTGTGTGTATATGTGTATGTGTATTTACATATATGATGAAATAAAGTGGTCCTGGTTGAACTTGAATAGCAATAGGGGCCAACGATCACCCAGGATCAGCACCTATTATAAGGGATTGGTATAGGAGAAGACCTAGGGGGAACGATAAATTTAGGAAACATTGGAAGGTATAAAGCAAAGAAAAGGAGTTTTTTTGGTTTTGTTTTTTTTTTTTTGCTTCAGCATTGCTGAGGGTATTATTCTAATCTGCTGTTTATTTATAGACTCTGGAATTAAGAAGAAACTTGACAGGACATTTAAATTCATCCTTTCTCAAGAAAGGACCACACCCAACCCGGCCCAGAAGCCTGAGGACAGTTGAACAACTGGTTATTTTGTTGCAACTCCGAGGTCAGAAAGAGCCCTTTCAGTTAGGAAATATAATAATTATTCACTTAAACAACATTCCTGAATACCTACTATGTGTGTAGTGCTGAGGGAACAAGGTGTGTGGGGGGGAGCCAATCAGTCATAGTTCCACCATTCAAGAAACTCACATACGCGTTGCCGAGATGGATGTATAAACAGATATTTATGACGCAACAAGGAAGTACCATAACGCAGGTATATGCAAAAGAGAGAACAAGTAATAATGGATGATGAGTTAGCGAAGGATTCACTGAGAAGGTGAGATTTGAGTTAAGTCTCCCAGGATGGAGAAAAGTTCAACTAGAGGTCAGAAGCAGGTAGGCAGGAGGAACATGCACGAAGGGACCGTGATGTACAGAACAAAGCCAAAACCAGAACACTTGCGGCTCTATTTCAGGAGGGTGGGAGCTTACAGTGGAAGATGAGGGTAGGGAATGGGAGGGGGTGAAGCCGAAGAGCTAGGCGGGAGGCAAATCATGAAGAGTGATTTGTGTTTTAGATCAATTGCTCTGGTTGCAGTGTGGAGAGTGGATTGTAAACAGCGAAAGACTGAGCCAGGGAAACGAGTTACGAGGGTGTTGCAATAACGTAGGTGTGAGGTGATGGCGATCTGCATTGAGGTACTAGCGGTGGACACGTAGGGCAGCATCAAGCACTGCCCAGGTGCAAAGGCTTCTTATCTTATCGGAAGGGCAGAAAGGGGGTAGAGAAGTAGTCTCAGGAAGCACACCAGTATACTCTTGCAGCCCTCACTGTAGGTGTGAATGCAAATCACATCCGTTTTGTCCGACTTCCCTTGAGCACAAGTAGGCGGCCGGAGCGTCGACCATTTTGGTTTATCAGACATGATTAATAGTGTATTTCTCCCCTGAAGTACACACACCCCAGGTCACAGAACTCAAAAGAAAAACAAGACAGGATTAAGGTGGCATGGGTTCTCACTTTTGACATAATGCAAGCCATTGTGTTCGACTCCTCACCAATATGGTGTACCCAGCAGAGCTAGAGGTGCAGAGACTTCCATATTCTTCCCTTGCGAATCTCCCTTCACTCATCTACTATCGACATCAAGAGTAAAGGAGGCAAGGCAAACCAAAGCACCAGTATTTCCAGAGTGCCTCCTGGGCGCGCAGCCCTACATCAGTCCTTGCAGAAGGTAAGAGGCTGGTGAGGGTGTGGGTGGAGGGTACGGGACCATAAGACACGCTCCTTGCCCTCAAGAAGCTCACCCTCTACCTGGGAAGGCAGACCTGAGATAGAACCAGTACCCCCATAACAAGGGAGTGAAAAACTCGACAACCTCATTCTTTCCTGTACTTCTCGTGTCCCCAGGGCTGAGTGGTTCTCTACCTGTGGACAGCACACTGGGCTTGCACTCTAAAGAGCTTAGTTCAAGATTTAGCTCTCTCACTCACTATTGGTGTAAATATTAATCACAGGCTTTCCTAATCTCCATTTCCTTATACAAGTATGAAAGGCAAAAAAATATCTACGCCACTCAGTCCGCAGGATTGTTATAAAAGTTACATGAGATAATACACATGAAGGCAGTTTGCAGAGTGTAAACACTACACAAATATACACCCTATCGTGGTTCGTGGAAACAGCGAACGCTCCATCCTGCCATTTACTACCTGTGCAAACTCCAGATAGCCACAGCTTTCCCCTGACATTCTCCCCAGGGCTGTATGGAGAAAAAGCTCACCAAAACCCATCCATCCACTCATCTGTAAATGTTTATTGATCATCTACTCTCTGCCAGGCACTGAGCTAAAAGCTTGGTATGAAGAGATTGCCCCACTTTCAAGGAACTGCCAATCTAGTTGGAGATACAGGCCAGGAAACATATAAACGTAATAAAATAAGACTCACTCTTATGGGGATATATATGCATGGAATGTAGCAAAGCTTGGAAAAGAAAGCCCTAACAATGACTAAGGGGAGTCTGAGAAAGAGTCACAATGTATAAGTCCTAACCAAAGCTTCTCAGAATAGAAAGGATTTACCCAGAGGCCTAGAGGTGGGGTAGGAGAGCTCACCCAGCTACAGTGTACAAGATAAGAAGACCTTGGGCCAAAGATGAAATTCCAACACTCAAGGATAGACAGAAATAGGAGACTCTAAAGTAGACTGAGGAAAAGGTAGAACACAATGAAAGAGCAGTGCCATGACACCCCAAAAAGGGAGAGTGGTCAAAAGTCAAAGATGAAATTGTTACATTGTATGCCTGAAGCTAATATAACACTGTCTGTTGATTATACTTGAATAAATAAATAAATAAATAAATAAATAAATAAATAAATAATTTTTTTAAGTCAAATTTTGCGGCAAGGGGGTCATTGGTGACCTTGACAAGATCTTGTTAGTGAAATGGTTGTGCTGGGTTCCATATTGAAGAGGGCTAGGAAGTGAGTGGAAATTGAGGAAGTGGGGGTTGCAGGTGTAGTATGCCATTATTCTACAAATTTTGCCAATAAAAATAGCTGAAGATAGGAAGTCATGTAGAGGGATATAGGATTCAGAGAAGTGTTGGTTTATTGTTTTGGTTTTTGGAGGTCACAGAGACTTAAGCTTACTATCTTCAAGGCAAGTATCAAAGGGAGAGGGCCATTGAGAATATAAGGGAAATAAAAGACACTTGATAGATCGAGGTTCACTGGAGGCAAAGGTAGAAATAAAAATGCAGGAAGAAAGGGGGGTGCGCCTGAGTGGCTCAGTCGGTGAAGCACCTGCCTTCGGCTCAGGTAATGATCCCGGAGTCCTGGGATCGAGCCCCGCATCAGGGTCCCTGCTCAGTGGGGAGTCTGCTTCTTCCTCTCCCCCTGCCCCTCCCCCTGCTCATGCGTGTGCATGCTCTCTCTCCCTGTCAAATGAATAAATAAAATCTTAAAACAAAATGCAGGAAGAAAGATTTATTTCTGACAGAAGCGATATCTCTTCACCTGAAGTGGGTGGGAGGCAGGTGAAGCTGAGCGCAGAAAGACCGTTCGTGTCGCCCCCACCATATGCATATTCTGCTCTCTCTGCTCCAGATGCTCTTTCCCCCTTATCACGAGGCCAAATCCTTACTCATCTCTCAGACTTCTGCTCAACTGTCACTTTGGCAAGGAAGCCTTCACCTCCTCAGAGACGAGGCTCGGTCCCCCTGTTGTATGCTTGCATAACACTCTTTCTTCTCCCTCCTGGCATTTTTGACAGATTGAAAAATGCATTCATCAGTGTGATCATTTGAATATCTGTTTCACCCACCAGACTGGGGGTTCCATGAGGAAAGAAGTCAAGCCTTTTTTTTTTTTTTGCTCACTTTATTATCTCCAGTATGTAGTACACAGTGTTGAGCATAGAGTAGGTATTTAATGAATACATATTAAATCATCTTAAGTGTATACAATTAATTGCACTAGGTGCTGACAAAATAGGACATTCCTATTTTGTTTCCTATAAGGGACTGTCCGTCTAGCAGAGAAGATACTCCCATATCCAAATAATTCCAAGGCAGAGATAGCACTTGGTTCAAATCACACTTCCTCCAGAAAATGGAACACTCAGCCTGCCCCGAGTCAATCACCACTTCCTCTCACCTTTCATTGCACGTTTCTTGTACTGATATTCTAGTACGATCTTCAGTCTGCAATTTATTAGCTTAGCTCCCGAGTCGTCCTGCCCATTCTGTGCATTTCTCTTCTGTTAAAATCAACACAGAGTCAGGGTCGGTTGCCTTCAACTGAGAATCCTAGTGCACGTGATCATTTTCACTGAAACATGAAGCCATTTGGCTCTGTCATTTCACAACTAGGTTTTTTCTGTTGTTGTTGTTGTTTTTTAATTAAATGCACTTTGGGGACACATTTGATATAAACTTCATTTATTTTTTTAAAGATTTTATTACTTATGTATTTATTTGAGAGAGAGAGAGAGCAGGGGGAGGAGCAAAGGGGGAGGGAGGGGGAAAGAATCTCAAGCAGACTCCGCACCCAAGGCCGGGCTTGATCTCATGACTCCGAGATCAAGACCTGAGCTGAAACCAAGAGTAGGACGCTTAACCGACTGAGTCACCCAGGCACCCCTGATATAAATTTCAAAAACTGGTCAAAAATTGGATTTTTTTTGGCCTTTGCTTTTTGCCAATCCAATGACATATTCGATTTTTGCCCTATATTTAGGCCATTCAACAACTCACTTTGCTTCAGCAACCTCCTGGCTGGCTGGCAGCGTTACAGTGGCTTAAGATTATGCTGGTGTCATGACAGATTTGATGATTTCTTTTCTCTTTTCTTTAAAATAAAGATACCACTAGACCCCAAAGCACAAAAGCAGCTAGACTTTCCTGTGTGGGGTTTCTTTTGCCAGTTCAAATGAGTTATGACTTCCCATAATGGCACAAATTCTAGCATACTTCGAGGCAATTAGGAAAAGCAACAAAGAAGGATCTAGGAATCCTGAAAGGTCTCCCCAAAGCCCTAGGATCCAAAAAAGACATTTATCATGCTTCTGGGAAATATTTTAGGGTATTTTGGGAAGCACTGGGCTAGAAATGGGGAATTTGCAACATCTGGCTGGGAAACCTAAGTATAACATGGTACTCAGCACCTCCTGTCTTTGGAAAAATCATGACGGAACTTTGTCATTGCCCACAATTTCTTTAAAGTCTTCAAGTCAACTTCTGTGGATGTCACAATGCTCTTTAGTCGGTATGGTCTGGTCTGGTGCATAAAATACCGCCAGTGGGGCCTAGAAGGTAGTATCTGTGTTTTCACCCAAATTGCCAGAAAATGATATAGAGCACGATAGCCGATTATAGGTGATAACTTAGAGCTGAGAAAGGCAGGAATGTCTAATTTCATCTAAACCATGTAAAAAATGTTCCCCCTCTTACATTCCATTTTTCGACCCTGATAAAGAAAGAGCATGGGTTTTGAAGTCAGGCACACGTGGGATCAAATTCTAGTTCCACCACTTAGAGCCACCTTCTGGTGTCTTAATCCTTAGTTCCTTTATCTGCCAAATGGGAAACATGCCACCTTCCTCATGGGATTTTTGTAAGGATTAAGTAAAATAACACATGAAAAGTCCCTGGAACACAGTGTCTGGCTCATAGGATACACGCTTGAAATATTACTGTTCTTTTCATTTTTAAAAAAATAGTGGGCATGCCATTTAAAGCTTTAGTTTCCATTTACTTTTATACCAAAATGAATTTTATTTTAGGAGCAACTGATTTTATTCTTTCGCTAGGAAATGAACTACCTTTTGGAAAATGGGATCACATTTCACAGGGTGGAATCTAATGTGTATGACTTTGCATTCTCGAAAATCACCAAATGAGGACTTCTATCTCTTGGAAGAGCAGACAGACCACAGACAAGACCCAGATTTGGGAAGTATATAAATACAAACTAGTTCTGTTGCTTTGTCAGCACGTTATCAGGAAATAGCACAGAAAAGTACTTGAGCAGTCTAGCAACATAGCCCAGAGAGTTATGTGATGAGAAGGATCTCCTACTTAAGAAACAAAACGAACAAAGGAAAAAGAGAGAGACCAACCAAGAAAGAGACTCTTAACTCTAGAGAACACACTGATGGTTATCAGAGAGGAGGTGGGTGGGGGCGATGGGTGAAATAGGCAACGGGAGTTAAAGGGGACACTTGTCCCAGTGAGCACAGGGTGATGTACAGAAGTGTTGAATCACTGTATTGTACACCTGAAACTAGCATAACACTGTGTGTCAACTAACTGGAGGGACTATTTTAATAATTTGGGATGATTTACATTTAAGAATAAATTATCAATTTGGAAAAAAAAAAAAAGAGGGATCTCCTCGTGATCAAGTGAACTTCCGGGAAAGAACAGAGATCTGAATACAAAATTAGGTTTGGGAGAAAAGGGGTAATGCTTTATAAAATGGAGATTTAATTTTTTAAAAGATTTTCTAAGCATTATTCTTTGCATTGAATAGTAAAATCGTCTGAAGATATTTTGGTGTCAGTTTTTAATATAATCTTAATATTTTAGATTTCAGTTTCTGAAGCTGGTTGAAAATAAATATGATCACAGTCTGAAATTTTCTACATGGACTTTTCTTGCTGCTCGCCTTGATTTAGTTTATGGTTTTAGAAAGATGTGTTTTTTTTTTTATTTGAGGATCGTGCCATGGCTGATAATAAAAGAATATTAATCCATTTAGACTTTTATTATGCCTTATGCTTTTATTTACATGATTTCTTCTTCTTTTCTCTTTTTAGTAATTAGGAAGAAAGAGGAGATGAGATATTTATTGGGAAAAGTTAGGTTAGGAACACTTTACCAGTTCTAATGTTCCCTTTTTGCAAGGTGATCTTAGTCTACCAGGGACCTTTTTCAGAATCCTGTACTTATGCTGCCAGTGGGGAGATGGAAGGACGCACTTAACTGGTAAATTTGGGAAGAATAACTGGACATAATTGGCTTGATTTCGCCTATTTCTCCTTTTGGGGGCAAGCCTTCCAACGGACAGCAGAAGTTCTCTACACCGTACATGGCACTTGAACTCACAACCCCGAGATCAAGAGTCGCATGCTCCATGGACTGAGCCAGCCAGGCGCCCCGGCCAGTTCCGTCTAAAACTGAACGGATGTATTTGCCTAATTCTGGAGATCAATGAGCAGATCCGCTTGGATACCAGACCTAAAGACAAATGCTCACATTGGAACTTCCCTCTAATAAAGGTGATATCTGGGTGCCCGTATCACAGTCTGTGTTCTGTTTCGCAAAAATACCTATAACCTGGCATAGAGGAGAGTTGGTATTTATTGGGTGCCTTCCCTCCCTTTCCCTGGAGAGCACATCATGTAAGAAAAATGTTTTTTCTCAATATTAAGAAATAATGCGAACCAAAAGTCCTATAGATCTGAAGTAGCATGTTACATTTTTAATATTTGCTCTTTTAGCATGTGTTGCAACATCATATCTACTAATTTTCTCCACATTTATTGGCAAAAAATTGGGATTTGAAACTTGAAAGTTCCTCACAATGACTAATGTTAACCCTTTACTTGGTGAATTATGGGAAGAAAGCCAAATCCCTGAAACAGCTGAGGAAAGGTTAGTATACAAGAAAAATTAATGTTCACAATTTGGAAAGAGTCTGGAATAGCATATGATATCTGGCATCCAAAAACAATTCTCCATTTCATGATTAAAGGAACATTTTTGAACCATAACCAAACACAAACGCAGCGTTAAATAGAATTCAGATGGTCACCTTTCAACCTTAAAGGGAGTAAAAAGGCAGTGTTTTACTTTTTTTAATTACTGGGAAAATGAAGACAATCAATGAGATGGAAGTGCTTAAAAATGTTTCTTCAGCATTGGGCATTAAACTAGTTAACAGCCACTGCTCAGTATTTTTACAAAGGCCAAAGTGCAAGTTCCTAGATCTCCATATTCTGATATTGCCCCCAGACGTACACGTGATTTTATTTCTTGGATCGTATACTGTGGATAGGACTTAGTAGGGGTGACTATATAAAGTGCTATGCCTGTCTGTAATAAACATGGCAGAACAAATATGTTCAGATTAATGTTGTCTCCTTAAAGTAGCACCTGTGTATTTACAGTGATGCTGCCATTCACCAAGGATACTTGAACTTGGACTCCTCCTTGCAGTTGTTGAACAGCCACAGCTGAGTGCACAGATCTTAAGTACGCAAATCAACTAATTTTACGTAAGTGTACCTCCATGCAACCAGGACCCAGATCAAGATGTAGAATATTTCAAAAAGCTCAGAAAGCTCCTCTATGCTAACAGCCATTACTCTTTCCAGAAGGAAACCATTTTTCTTTTTCTTTTTTTTTTAACAGTCTTTTTTTTTTAAAAGATTTTACTTATTTATTCGACAGAGATAGAGACAGCCAGCGAGAGAGGGAACACAAGCAGGGGGAGTGGGAGAGGAAGAAGCAGGCTCATAGCAGAGGAGCCTGATGTGGGGCTCGATCCCATAACGCCTGGATCACGCCCTGAGCCGAAGGCAGACGCTTAACCGCTGTGCCACCCAGGCGCCCCAGGAAACCATTTTTCTAAGCAGTATAAACATAGACTAGTTTTGACAATTTTTGAGCTTCATATAAGTAGAGGCATACATTATGTATTCTTGGGTGTTCTGGCTTCTTTTTCTCAGCATCTTGGTTTTTTTATTGTAACAATTGATTTATTTTATTCCTGTCTCGCATCCTGTTTTATCTTTATTTTACAAATCAGTTCTCCCCACCCCAGCCACTTTCCTTATCCCTTTATCATTGGAGCAGTTCATTCATCAGCCCCCACCCTTTGTTGATTTGGAAACTACTGTATTCCCCACCCGCTGCTGGTAGTTAGCTCCTTTTTCTGTCACTTTCTCTACTGCTATGGGAAAATGAGTTTCCAAATATTTTTCCTTCAGTAAGATTCTCTTGGCTTATTGTTTTCCCCCTCCATCTCAATGAGACTCAGAACGCTTTTCCATTTTACCTCTAAGTACCCAACTGCTAGATTTTACTAAGACAGTTTAGTATTTTGAATTTCAGACCATTGTAGGTTTTTTCCTTCAAGTATTTCTCTCCCATTGGAAGTCTTTGCCGAAGCACTCGGCTTCCCCCACCTGCAATGCACACATGCTCAGCATTGTTCTTAAAGTAATCCACATTCTGTGTTTATTGCTATATAATATCGCATTGTATGAATATCCCACAGTTTTTGTATGCATTCTACTCCTGAAGGATGTTTGGATTGTTTCTAATATGGAGCTATTATGAATAACACCACTATGCATATTGTCGTACACATTTTCTTATGGGCATAGATAACATTCCTTGTCCAAAAGTGAAGTTGTCAAGTTATATAAAAGTATTTAGCTTGTAAAAAAAAAAATACGACCAACCCAGAAGCACTAAAGCAGGATCTTGAACGGATATTTGTATACCCATGTTCATAGCAACATTATTTACAAGAGCCAATGGGTGGAGGCAACTCAAATATTCATTGACAGATGAATGGATAAGCAAACGGTCATGTATTCATAAAATGGCATATTAGTCAGCCTTAAAAAGAAATTCTGACCTAAAACAACATGCATGAACCTTAAGAATATCATGCTCAATGAAATAAGCCAATCGCAAAAAGACAAATACTGCATTATTCCACTTATATGAAGGACCTAGAGTAGCCAACTTCATAGAGACAGAACATAGAATGTTAGTTGCTGGGGTCTGGGGATAGAGAGTCATAGAGAGTCATTGTTTAATGGTACAGAGTTTCAGTTTTGCCAGATGAGAAGAGTTCTGGGGGTGGGTGGTGGAGACAGTTGCACGACAATATGAATGTGTTTAATATCACTGAAGTGTACATTTAAAAATGGTTAAGATAGTAAATTTTATGTTGTGTGTATGTTACCATGATTAAAAACTTTTTAAACCATTTTATTTATTTATTTGAGAGAAAGAGCACGAGCAGGGGGAGATTGAGGGAAGGGCAAAGGGAGAGGGAGAAGCAGACTCCCGCTGAGCAGGGGGCCAGATGTGGGGCTCCATCCCAGGACCCTGGGATCACGACCTGAGCTGAAGGTGGATGTCTAACCGACTGAGCCACCCAGGCGCCCGTAAATTTTTTTTAAATACTATCAAATGCTTTTCAAACATAATTGTAGTAGTTTCTACCTCCATCAGCCAAATAGGAGAGTTCTAATTGTTCCATGTTCTCACCAAGACTTGGTATCACTCATCCATTTACTTTTAACCATGATAGCAAGTGTGTCCTAGTATTTCCTTATGGTTTTATTTTGCCTTTTCCTGCCGAATAACAACGGTGAGCATCCTTGAATATTGTGTATCGGTTATCTGGATACCTTCTTTTGTCAAGTGACTGTTCAGCTCTTTTGGCCCAATGTTTTTGTTGGTTTGTCTTCCTTTGTTTCCATTTTGATCTGTAGGAGTTCTGTACATATTCCAGATATATACTGTTTGTCAGCTTGATGTCTCACAAGTATCTTCTCCCACACGGTGGCTTGGCTTTTCACTCGATGATATCGTCCGATGAATAGTTCTTATAGCATATTCTTTTGAATTTCCTAAATAGAAAAATCTTCTTATAATCCAGGGTGAGGGGATTTGATCACCAGAAAAAACCTCACCTTTAAAGCTGAGACGAGGAGGAGAAGGAGGATGTTCATGAAGATACACCATCACCCCAAGTCTAATCATGGTGCTACAAGGACTGTCTGTGAGGTCAGCACATGGATAAAGGTGGAAAGACGTGATTACAAGTAGTAGACTTAGGAATTGCCTTAGCAGGAACTGATGTTTCATGTGTAACTGTAATAAATGTGAGGAAGAATATTAATAAAGTAACTAACTTAGCCATGTGTTACCATTTGGAGTTTAAAACTGTTCAAGGCCATGAAATAACACCTGTGTGCGGGTACACGTGCGTGCATGCCCAAAAGGAAGAAGAAGCAGAAAGTGTCCCTTAAGACAATCCAAAAGGACAAGGTCTAAAAACGATTTGGATCATGGCAGACCACTGGACTATGTATACGGTTTTCCAAAGGGATAACATCCATTTGGATGTATGTCTCATTACTTTTTAGTCACAAGTACAGTTGGGCCAGTATCCACTAGGACACTTGGACACGGATGAATGAACACTCATGGCCTTTGTGAGGAGCGTTGCCTCACCTCTTGCCTGCCCCACCGACTCAAAAAATATTGCAATTTTCAAACCAGAAATGGAGTGAAACGACCTCCCGATCCTAAAAGGAACTTAGGCATAGCCCTAGCTTCTGAAATGTCACAGTTATTGACCATTAAAGCTTCTAAGAGCCATCATGGAAGTTCACAGGTTGATTCAAGTTTAGACTTGAGTTAATACACAGAACTATCTTCCCCGTTTTCTTCTTCTTCTTTTTTTTTTTTTTGCTTTCATTCATGCAGTAAGGGAATTCATGAAATAAAATAGATTGTGATTGTTGCATATTGTATTGAGAAATGGCCTGTTTAGGCCACACACAAAAACAAGTTTCAGTGAAAAGCCAAGGAGCCCTTGTAAGCAAGACAAAGCCTACACGTGCTTTCTTATTATGAGCAAATATAAACCTTTTTTTGAGCACTTATTTTCCAGGTACTGGGATAAGTTCTTCATATTAATTATCTCATATAACCCTTACAACATTATGAGTCAGACACTGTGATCATCTCCAACTTATAGTTGAAAGAACTGAACTATATGGATTTTAAAGTAACTTACCTGAGTAACAGAACTTAAACCCGATCCGTCTGACCTCAGAGCTACAATACTCCATTGCTTCCACCACCAGAACCTACCTAACATGAGTACTCCAAGGGGCTGGAATGTCAGCTAGTTTGTTTAGTCAAATGCGCTAGTCTCACGTATATTGGCCAGAGTTCTTGCGTATAGACAACTGAATCCACTTCAGCTAGTTTTAAGGAGAAAGAGATTAGTAAAATAGTTAGGGTGCCCCCATAGAATCTCTGGGAGTGCCAGGAACCAGGCTTGGATGGCAAATAGCCAGGAGCAGTGATTTAGCAGTGAGAAAAGCACAACCATGCCTCAAGGTGGTTCCAGCCAAGGACTACCGCTGCGATCTCCTGTTTTGCGTCCCCCTGAGCCACAAACTCTGCCGCTGCTCTTTCAGAAGAACCAGGTGCTTCAGATCTCTGCTTGACACAACATCCGTCTCCCCAAATGCACTTTCTGCACAACCAGGTCGCATGCCAGCCCTCTAGCCTCAAGGCAATCTGAAAAATGAAATTTTAGCTTCTCCGGCACCAAGTACAGAAAGACAAGCTAGCAAGGAGATAATATGCATGTTGAAGGACTTCACCTAGGGTATCATTGATACATGTAACAGAAAGTTTCACTCTGGCTTTCTTCTGCAGTAACCTTTTCGTACGTGATCAGTTAGTGACTCCATTGGGTATTTCGGGTCAGGAAGATTGAATGATAATTTTAAACAGAAATGCTGACCTTCCTTAAATAAATCCACATAGAGGACCTAAACTGCCTAAACAAAGACCCAGACCTAAGAGTAATATTCTGAATCCCTATCTCTCTATCTCCAGATCTATATCTAGGTATATAGTACTCCTACCCAGAAGGCCGTCCAAAAAACAAAACAAAACAAAACAAAAAAAACAAGAAAACCGGAAGCCTTCCTCAATTTATTGCTCCTTTCTGCCTTCATCTCAACTAATCAGTTACCAGGACCTGTGATCTCTGCCTCCTAAATCTTTCTCAAAATATCTCTCCTTTCCATCATTGCCGTTTCTGCATTAGAATTCATGTGAAAATTACACCATCTCTCGCTGTACAGTCGATTCCCTGTGGCTGGAATGTTCTTTATTCCACAGTCCAACGTGAAATCTCACCCTTCAGAGCCAAATTTAGGAGTCCTCTTCCTTTACACCTTCCCTAAGTTATCAGATTCCCAAATTCTCTGGTCATGCTTCTAGTGTAACATCAATAACATTCTTTTTTGTTGGTGCTGTTCCTGCGTCCAGCTCTCTCAACTAGACTCCGGGTTATTGGTAAGCAAAAATCATCTTCTTTATTTTTTTAAAGATTTTTATTGGGGCGCCTGGGTGGCACAGCGATTAAGCGTCTGCCTTCGGCTCAGGGCGTGATCCCGGCGTTATGGGATCGAGCCCCACATCAGGCTCCTCCGCTATGAGCCTGCTTCTTCCTCTCCCACTTCCCCTGCTGTGTTCCCTCTCTCGCTGGCTGTCTCTATCTCTGTCGAATAAGTAAATAAAATCTTTAAAAAAAAATAAAGATTTTTATTTATGTCACAGAGAAAGACACAGCGAGAGAGGGAACACAAGCAGGGGGTGTGGGAGAGGGAGAAGCAGGCTCCTAGTGGAACAGGGAGCCCAACACAGGGCTGGAGCCCAACACAGGGCTCGATCCCAGGACTGTGGGATCACACCCTGAGCCGAAGGCAGATGCTTAACAACTGAGCCACCCAGGCACCCCCAAAATCATCTTCTTATTCCCGTTTGTAGCTACAGCACCTAGACTTCTGTCAGATACATAATAGACAGGAACTGTCGACGGAATCAATCAATGTCGACGGGGATAAGATCTTATCCATACTCTGATTTTAATTTTTCGTTCTGTAGCAGGGTTGTATTACTAATCCATTTTGACTTTTGCCATTATTAGATTCAACCCGTTGATTGTATTATTTTTAAATGTGGTAAAATGCACATAACCTAAAATTTACCATCTCTACCATTTGTAAGTGTACAATTCGGTAGTTGTGAAGTATATTCGTGTTGTCATGCAATGAACCTTTAGAAGTTTTCATCTTGAAAACTGAAACTCTATGCTCATTAAGAAACAATTCCCCGTTCCTCCCTCCCCGCAGCCCCTGGCCACCACCATTCTATTTTCTGTTTCTATGAATGTGACTACTCCAAATACCTCATGTTAGTGGTATCACTGAGAATTCGTCTTTTTGTGACTCCACTGCTTTGATTTAAACTCCTAAAATGTGGGGCACTTGGGTGGCTACGTCAGTGAAGCATCTGCCTTCAGCTTAGGTCATGATCCTGGGTCCTGGGATCAAGCCCCACATTGAACCCAGCATCGAGCCCCTGATAAAATAATAAAAACTTTTAAAAAGGGTGCCTGGGTGGCTCAGTCAGTGAAGTGTCTGCCTTTGGCTCAGGTCATGATCCTGGACTCCCAGGATCAAGTCCCACATCCGGCTCCTTGCTCAGCAGGGATCCTGCTTCTCCCTCTGCCCCTCCCCCCTGCTTGTGCGCCCGCGTGCGCTCTCTCTCTCTCTCTCAAATAACTAAATAAAATCTTTTTTAAAAATTACAAAGAAATTAACTCCTAAATTGTTCCATGACCAATTGGCATCAGAGCAGGAAAACTTTGAAGAAGAAGTGTTCTTATTTTAATAATTTCTTCGCTCACAGTGGGGTTCATCCTGTCGGGACATCTCCAAGCTTATCAGAATTCTCTGTTTCCTGTATTGGAGGAGCTAAAGTGCATTTTCATATTGTACGTTTTCAGATCCCTCGGAGAAAAGACAAGATAGCAGCTGGCATTGCCGAGGAGAAGAAATTCCAGTTAAGGGCGGTAAGCTTTGCAGTGTGTGCCGTACAGCAGGAAAAGACAAACAAGTGTCAGAAAAGACAGGAAACAAATTAAAGAAATTCCAGAAACATGACAGCAACTGATCTAGGGAAAATGGTATCTGTTTCATTCACTCTTGACAAACACAAGACTTGCCTACGGTTGTCCTAGGGGAAAAGAATTAACAACGGGAAATGTTTGGTGTTGAAATTTGCAGAATTTAATGCCGTGAATGACTAGCTGTATATGATATCAAACCATCGAAATTAAAATGACAAATTCAAACCATCTTCCAATCGTTGCCTCTTTTTTTTTTGTATTGTTCAAGTCTCATCTTGTTCACAATAAAATTCAGAGTCCTTATGATGGCCTGCAAGGCTCTATGTGAACTGGATTCTATCATTGAATTTCTTTTTTTTTTTTTTTTTATTAATAATGATTTTTTATTATATTATGTTAGTCACCATACAGTACATCCCCGGTTTTCGATGTAAGGCTCGATGATTCATTAGTTGTGTATAACACCCAGTGCACCATGCAATATGTGCCCTCCTTACTACCCATCACCGGTCTATCCCATTCCCCCACCCCCCTCCCCTCTGTAGCCCTCAGTTTGTTTCTCATAGTCCATAGTCTCTCATGTTTCATTCCCCCTTCTCTATCATTGAATTTCTTCATTCACTGTTCAGCCTTCCCCAGCCATAGTGATCTGCACAGCGTTTCTTAAACACTCCAAGCAGACCTCAGGGCCGGTCCCTCCACCTGGAAAGCTTAACCCCAAGACATTCTCTTAGCTTGCCTTTTTTTACTTCGTTGAAGTCTCTACTCAGTGTCTCTTCCTCAAAGAGGCTTCCCTTGGCCATCATTTATAAAATAGTAACCCTCCTCTGTTATTTTCTATCCCCTTACTTGGTTTTATTGTTCTTCATAGAAGCTATCATTGTCTGGTACTTCTCAATATTTCTTGTTGTCACCCTCTACTATAATGAAAAATCTCTGTGGTTCACTGATTTCATCTGATTTGTTTATACCTTTATCTCTAGGATCTGGCACAGAGCTTGACACATAGCGGATATTAAATAAACATTTACCGAACTGATATATATATATTTTAAATTACTTTTATTTTTGAACCAATATATATTTTTTATTTTCTTAAGTTTTTTAAAAGATTTTATTTATTTATTTGACAGAGAGAGACAGCGAGAGAGGGAACACAAGCAAGGGGAGTGTGAGAGGGAGAAGCAGGCTTCCTGCCGAGCAGGGAGCCTGATGCGGGGCTCGATCCCAGAACCCTGGGATCATGACCTGAGCCAAAGGCAGACTCTTCATGGCTGAGCCGCCCAGATGCCCCTAAGATTTTATTTTTAAGTAATTGTCTCACACCCAACGTGGGGCTCAATTCACAACCCCGAGATCAAGAGTCGTGATGCTTTACTGACTGAGCCAGCCAGGTGCTCCATTGCACTGATCCATACTTTAAAGTCTCATTTGCCAAGTCATTATGTGCCAGGTGGAAACACAATCTCCATGCTATAGGTGAGTAAAAATTAGATTCTGTCCTCCAATCAGCTATAAATACAAAATCTCTGTGACCCCTCCGTATTTGAATGCAGGTGTTCTCCAAGTATGGTTTCCAAGCCAACAACATCAGCATCATCCCGGAACTTGTTAGCAGTTCCCAGACGAATCAGAAATTCTGGGGCCAAGGCCCAGCAATCCGTATTTTAACAAGCTCTGCAGGTGATGCTTACAGAACCATCAGTCTAAGTCTTTTTCCACAAGTGAAATCTCTAAGAAGCGTATGATACAAAGGAGTCTTCCTAAGGATAAAAATGAAAAAGTGTACATGACTAAAACCTGAGTCCATAAAACGCAAGAATAGAAAGATAACTGCTGCCTTTTCTAGATTTTGTTTTGTTCGATATTAGCAGAGCTGCTTTTTTCTTTTTGCCTTATTAGATCTGAGTCTAGCTTGATGTGGATGCCATTTAAGATGATCCTTATATCTGCCTCCTCACAATGAACATAAGTATCTACTATTGAGCCTTAAGTTGAGCATTTCTCTTCGTAAAAACCTCTTGATACTAATTTGTTTTTACTTTTTAAAGAAATATTAAAAACACTTCAAGGATATATCCCTGTATTCTGGATAATGACATGTGAGCTCAGTGGTCACCATTTCCCAAACTATGTGTTGCAGCTTGATAACCATTGAGCATAAAGGCCAAGATCTCATTGGACCAAACTGGAAACAGAAAGGACAGACATCCAGAATGGGGGTGGGTGGGCTATCGACATCAGTAACCATTCCATTAGGAAAAAGTGCCAACCATTCTTGAAATCTCTCTTTGGTTATGACTTTTTTCCAGCATGATTAGGGCATTCGAGTCAAGTAACATTTGCAAGAACTTAGAAAACTATGAAGGACTAGGTAAGTGATACAAACAGTAGCTAATCATTAATTGGATACCTTTGTGTGCAGGGCACTATGCAAAGCACTTTACATACATTATTATAATCTCTCAGCAATCCTTCAAGGTAGGTAATATTGTTTTCATTTTACGAATGAGGTTAGGTAACCTGCCCAAGGCCATATAATGAATAACTAGTACAGATGAAATATAAACCAAGATCCGTCCTATTTAAAATCCTATGCTGCTAACCACTACACTCATTGACTTGGTGTCACTTTCACCACATCCATAACTCTATCTACATGTATATATTTAAATACCAGATGAGGCACATTCTTATCGTAAAGATTAAAACATAAAAGAGGAATTTAAAACAAAGAGTGAAATTCCCCTGTGCCATCATCCAACGGCAATCCTACTTTTATTCATATTTGACATGAGCAAAATTCTGTGTTTGCTTCAACAGGAATATTTTCCGACTGAAAGGTAAGGAGAAATGTTTTGAACATATCTGTTGGTTTTAATAGCTCCCATATTTTTTAAGAGATCTGCTTTAATTACAACAAATGGAATAGTTATTACATTTCTAAAAATGATTCAGCGAAACGCACTTCAATTTTTAAAGCGAACATTTGCATTTGCACTATTAAGATACTACCAACTCAACTTATTTGCAAAACCAATCTTCAGTCAGTTGAGCTGTCAATGTGGACACAGCCCAATATCTCTGTCTTCCCAGGGAGCTATGATTCCTCCTCTGTCTGCTCCACTATGTGATAAATTAGTCAGAAGCTTAGCAATCCATCCAGATTTGCTTCGTCCTCCAGCAGGACAAGTATATTTATTTAACAACTTTTTAGGCTGCTGAAAAAAAAGAGTGTTTGATTCTACAATTGTCTTTTTTTAAGATTTTATTTATTTATTTATTTGAGAGAGAGAATGAAAGAGAGAGCACTAGATAGGGGGCAGAGGATGAGGGAGAGGCAGACTCCCTGCTGAGCAGGGAACCCAGCTCAGGGCTCGATCCCAGGACCCTGGAATCATGACCCAAGCCGAAGGCAGATGCTTCACCGACTGAGCCACCCAGGCGCCCCTCAACAATTACCTTTAATGAATGCTGACATGATCCTAAATTGAAGGACTCTCGCTGTATGTCTAAGTACCACATGTCAAACTGACCAATCCATTTCCGTGCCCACTACACCGCTACTGCCCCCTAAGACTCACAGTAACATAGCAGAGAACGAACTGGGTGAAACATTGTCTTCTTTCTTCTCCAGTCTTTCAGGCAATTCCTGCTCAGTAAGTTCCAAGCTGGGTCAGTGATATTTAGTTACTCTTGGCTGCTTTTCTCTGCCAATTAGAAGAGAAGGGTAGCATGCTGCCACCATCAACATTTGACTGCAGTAAATGAATGCCTCAGCTCACAAATATTGGGACCTGTGCCTTCACTCCTTCCGCTCAGCTTTAGTGCCCAGCTCCCCAAAAGTTGGCTGCAAAAGCCATGTGTTCTCATTGAGTCATCCTGTTGCAATGCTGCTCAGAGCTTCTCGATGATCCCATTTTGATCCTTGTCTGTCCAGAGGCAATAGGACTCTGACTCGTTCCTGGGGTAGCTGATATTCTAGCACATATTCACCTGTCTGCGACATTTGCTATGGCCGCGTCGGAACCGCTCTATTCAGTGTGAAGAGAGACAGTGCAGACCTCCTAGGATAAAAACCCATCAGCCTGAGTATTAGTATGGCAGTTGGAGGTAGCCTGATCTTACAGCCCCTCCCACCAAGATTTCTGCAGTTAAATACAGAATTTTTAGACTCCAAGAGTATGGATGGAAGTCAGGCGGAGGCACTCCACCAGCTAGGCTGTCTACTAATTCATCATCCCTTTGGTCTCTCCTCACTTCCCGCCTTCCCCCCCACGCTTTCCAGTAATAGACACTCTCCCTTTTGCATTGCCGAAGCGTTGTATCCACCTTGGAGGAGCCAGATCCCAACATTAGTTGAAATCCCCCCTAGGTACACGTATGTAATGTGTTGCAGTGGAGGGGATGGAAGAAGATACAAATCGAGATGGTATTTGGGTAACAACTTTGAATCCATATAAAATGTTAACCATATTTCCACAAAGTAAAGTTGAAGGAGACAGAGATGGCTTCAGCGTAATCAGACATACACAGGCGCACCAAAGATGAGAAGAAAGAAAGAAAAGAAAAAGCAAAGCAAAACAAAACCCTCCAAAACCAAAACAAGGCTTTCTTGAGCACTTTTGTAAGCCGATCAGGTAGGAGTCATAGAAATTGCATAAAGGCTAGTGGAGCACCAGGCGGGGAGTTCCAGGCAGCCTGCCATTCAAGGTTAAGGGAAAGGTGCCATTTGTCTGCAAGTGCTGGCTCATCTATGAACACCTGCCGCACTTCTGCTTCTATACGATGTACACTACAAGACAAGACAGAACATCGGAAAGTTCCAATGTCAGTGGTCAGGACGTTAGCCTTGAGAAGGTGAACTCTCTCTATTGCTATGTCTTGATAGAATAGGATCTCAAAAGGAAAAGGTGGGAAAATCTCTTGTTGCAAAAAGACACTCTACTTACATCCAGGACAGGTCTAGGAAGGTGCCTCACTGATACCATAAGGGAAAAGACCTGTGAGTTCTTTGGGTTTGGGGAGCACATATCCTGTTGAGTTGGTTAGTTTCCATTTTCACCTCTGAAGAGTTTGGGCTCATAGAAGTGGGTCTATCTGGGAACAATAACAACGTTATTGTTTGACGTTACCCAGGCCTGGCTGTCTGCCAGTATTAGCAAAGGGACGTATAGGTGTGGTCGGGAAAGTCAGGACAAGACAGAGAGGGCTAAGAGGAGGAGAAAACCAGCAGTTACAGAAGAATGACCATTTGTTCCTCTACTGATGTAGAGAGGAAAGGAAACTCCTGAGCAGCCATATTCTATGAGATGTGCAGCTTCGGGCAAGGTGGTAAGCCCTCTGAGCCTCAGCTTCTCAAGGGAAAAGGAGATTCTCTCCCGCCCTATCCAAACAGTACTGTGATACAAATCAT
Source organism: Ursus arctos (assembly GCF_023065955.2). Lineage (NCBI taxonomy): Eukaryota > Metazoa > Chordata > Mammalia > Carnivora > Ursidae > Ursus > Ursus arctos. Next base: position 90,921,014 of record NC_079873.1, on the reverse strand, counting down.
TCATGGTCCTCCGTGAAAACATTGCCCCTGGAAAGGTAAGGTACTTTTGTTCTTTCTGGAATCCATGAAGTTGTACTTCCAACTATTTCTGTAACTACAAAGAAGGGACGCGGATCGGTCTCATGTAGACCTTCCCTCCTCCCCACACCGGCAACAACAAACACAGAAATGCATACCGAACTACGCCTGGGGCGGACACAGAATCTACAATCTTTGCAGGGGCACCCGGTGCCCAGATTTGTTCTGGCACCTTGTGTTCACTTGCTATCTTTTACTTTTTGTGCTTTCTTCCTATCATGATTGAGAGCAATCTAAAGGTGACTGGGCGGGGCGTCTGGGTGACTCAGTTGGTTAAGGATCTGCCTTCGGCTCCGGTCATGATCCCTGGATTCTGGGATCGAGTCCCACATCCGGCTCCCTGCTCAGCGGGGAGTCTGCTTCTCCCTCTCCTCTGCCTGCCTCTCCCCCTGCTTGTGTTCTCTATCTCTCTCTCAATCTGACAAATAAATAAATAAAATCTTTTTTTTTTTTTTAAGAAATAAAGGTGACTGGGAAGTAATTGAAAGTTGAGGGTCATTTACCTGGAAAGCGTGGACACAAGAGAAGGCCCAAGAGAGAAAGAGGAGAAGAAGGAAATACAATCCCTAGAGAAAGAAATATTTTCATGATGATATGAACAAGAGCCCTTCTAGACCCCCACTTCCACCCTCTGCACCCATTTCTCCTTTCCTAACATCTGGTACCCTCTTGACATCCGTGTGGGACCCGGACAGGGAATCCAGAAAGCCTACCGGCACACACGCAGAGAAGTCACAGGGCAAACTACTCACGTGACTGACACGGTCTTCTTTCTCTCTCAAAAATAAATAAATAAATGATTGCAAGCGACAGAGGCCATCACGTTAATAAATTTATGTTTTAAGTAAATGAGTTACCACCTTCAGCCACTTAAAAATTGTTGGTAACCAATGACTTGTGATGTCTGTCACAGATGCCGTGCACTGGGATACGGTCATTGAAAACTGTGACCAGTTTGTGGGCATCCTGCCCGTACCACATCTGGTAACATGATAACATCTGCTTCAAAGCCTCCGATAACCACGTGAGCAGCTTGAGGTCAATATTCACACTATCCATCCTTGTATTGTCTTCAGTGACGAACATGGTGGTGTACACGAAGTAGGTAGCCAATCAGGGTTTACTTCATCCCTCACGTACAGGTGAGTGGGTTGAGCAATAGAAGCTGGTGGAAACTGTATCTGGAGACTTTGCACTGCGGGAGTTTGCTGGATGACATCCTGTTGACCATCCTCTGAGGCCAAGCAGAGAACACTGACAACTGGAAAGCAATGTAAATGTACTAGAAATGAAGTCATTTTCTTGGAAAGAAATGCTTTTTCGGTACAACGTTCTCCATCTGGTGGGATGAGGTGCATTCCTCTATAGACGTTGGAGCTACCACACATTATAACTGTAGCCTCCAATTTGTGTGGGTGGCTTTTATTATTCTACCCTGAAGAGCAGCTATTACATGAGTAGGCCTAAAATAGAATTTTGGATTTTGTTAAGAGTAATAAGACTGTAACTGCTGCACAAAATTAGCTAATTTTTGTTTTTAGGAAAACCTAGTGCAGCTCCATGGAAGAACTCTCTCTAGGTCCTCAGCAGGATGTCTAAGATAATGTCTATTTAAGATATTTTCCATCAGTGAAAGTATAAACTGATTCCATAATTATCAGTTAAATTTCTCGTAGGGGTAGTTATAACTCTGAAGGTTTAAAAAAAACACCCTCTATTTCGAAACATGCTTTCCTTTTCCATTCTGGAAATAATTCTAGCACTAGCCATCATGTTTCAGAAAGAAGGGATATTTTAGAAGCATTTCTGTACACGTAACAACGTAAATGCTTGTCATTAATTTAACACAAGTTGTTTACCGCAACTGGAGATCATGGGCAAGCACAAACAAAGAAGAAACTCTCTTGGCAATTTCCTGTCACATTTCTGCATCCATCTTGAGACACTAAGGATCCGGATAGAAAGAGGGGATGGTTTAGAGTGAAGATTGGTGACACTAACAGGAGAATTTTGATCAAAACAGATACCAGTATGAGTTGAGAACTGGGGTTAAACTGTTACGTGTGGATTGCCTCATTGGGGAGTCTGCGGTAGAGTCCCAGATAGACCCACTTCTATGAGCCCAAACTCTTCAGAGGTGAAAATGGAAACTAACCAACTCAACAGGATACGTGTTCCCCAAACCCAAGCTGGAAGAATCATCTATCTTATATTGACTAAATTCATTTGCTACTCACAGGGATTAATGAAGATTATGTTTTTCAGCCACCCGTTCTTTATTTTGTATGTGTGTATTATCTTGATTTGTACCTTTTATATAAATTTTAGTTAACACACAGTGCAACATTGGTTTCAGGAGTAGAATTCAGTGATTCATCACTTACATACCACACCCAGTGCTCATCACAAGTGCCCTCTTTAATACCCATCACCCATCTAGCCCATCCCCCCCAACAACCCACAGTTTGTTCTCTATTGTTAAGAGTCTCTTATGATTTGTTTCCCTCTCTCCTTCCCCCTCCTCGCATATGTTCATCTGTTTTCTTTCTTAAATTTCACATGAGTGAAATCATATGGTATTTGTCTTTCTCCAATTGACTTGTTTCATTTAACATAATACACTCTAGCTCCATCCGTGTCATTGCAAATGGCAAGAGTTCATTCTTTTTGATGGCTGAGTAATATTCCATCATATATATAGATATAGATATATACCATATCTTCTTTATCCATTCATCAGTCGATAGACATTTGGGCTATCTCCATAATTTGGCTATTGCTGAGAATGCTGCTATAAACATTGGGGTGCATGTACCCCTTCAAATCAGTATTTTTGTATACTTTGGGTAAATACCTAGTAGTGCAGTTGCTGGATCATAGGGTAGTTCTATTTGTAACTTTCTGAGGAACCTCCATACTGTTCTCCAGAGTGGCTGCTCCGGTTCTTTAGACAAGGGATGCCGGTATGTCATAGCATGCAACCAACTGAGCTAATCTGACATCCCCTAGAAACTATCTCTTTCCTTTTAACATTTGAGCGCCTACTGTATGTAAGCACCATGGTAGGCCCTGGGGATACCCTCTTCCTCCATATAAGTGAGAGTGAAAAAACACCGGAAGGAAGTGAGAGCAGAGGAGGAGGAATATATATCACAACGACTCCAGCTTTCAGGATTGCCAGGAAAAAATACAAGATGCCCATTTAAATTTAAATTTCAGGTAAACAATGAATATTTTACTGTTAAGTATGTCCTGTGTAATATTTGGAACATGTGTGTATCTTTGTTCACTAAATCTAGCAATTCTAAAATAGGTTCCTACCTCTAAAGCCTCCCATAGAAGCATGGAGAAATACAGTGGGAATGCTCAGAAGAGGACATCAAACTCTCCAGTGTGTTGTCCATCCAGAAAGAATGATCTGCTTTCTTGCAAGCAGAAGTAAAAGGACCACAAGGATGGAGGAAAGGCATGGAGAGGATTAAAGGTGAGTCCACGTGTCAAAGCCGCCACCAGTCTAGAATCAGTCAGGCAAAAGCTCCAGAACAAATAATATTGTGCCAATAGAGGCCAATAAAACACCTCCAAAAATAAGAGATCAAGAAGAGTATTGACACCTGTGAACAGATACAAAAATCTTGATTTGGTGTAATATATTTGTAGTGTGTTTGTGGCGCGGAGGGGGGGGGACCGGCGGGGGGGGACAGGTAAAAATTCATTACAGAGTAAACCGATAAGATTAGCCTCAAAGAGCATTGCCTGAACTGGGACCATTGTTTTTATAGAATGCCAGAAGAGGTGGCATCACTGACTAGAACAGAATGGGAGACCTGATCTTTCCCATGGTCATATATAAGGAATTTAGGAAGAATTACAGGTGCCCTAGCTAAAGAACTGGATTAAAACCCTGGTTCCTCCATCATACAATGTCCACGATTGTATGCTTTTGTATTATAAAACATTAGTCATATGATCTTGAGAAAGTCACACACCTCTCTGACTCTCAGGTTCCTTGGCTGCAGATACGACTACTAATCATGACGATGACACGGGATATGTATATGGAAGCTCCTACCGTAAGTCTTTTTTTTCTTTTTTAGATTGTATTTATTTATTTGTCAGAGAAAGAGAGAGAATAAGCAGGGAGAGAGGCAGGCAGAGGGAGAAGCAGACTCCCCGCTGAGCAAGGAGCCCAATGTGGGACTCGATCCCATGACCCTAGGACCATGACCTGAGCTGAAGGCAGATGCTTCACCGACTGAGCCACCCAGGTGTCCTGCTCCTACCACAAGTCTTAACATAGAGTAAATTTCAATGAATATTGATGACCTTCCATTACCACCACTGCCCCCCCCATACCACCATATGGCTGGGACAAGACACCGTCCAGGAGACAATACTGGAGTAGCGCTTCAGCATAGCTGACCACATTACGAAACAATAGACCTCACCCTTCGAGAGCAGGGCTCTTCATATCAGCAGAAGGAGGTGTGCCAACTTGACAAATTCCAATATGGAGAATACTTCCTTCCTGAAAGTATGACAGGAGAAACTACTCCTTATAGAACTGGTTATGGGACTTTCAAGTACTTATGACTAAACTTTTTCTGTCTCTTAAGGAAGCACCATTTAGCGTAACTGTGACCAGAAGGCTTACCAGTAGAGAGTGGTTGGTTTCCCAGTACCAGGTTAATCACTCCTCCAGGAGGCAGCTCAAGAGGCAACCCAGGCTTCTCCTATGAGGGCCCTCTCCAAGACATGAATCATTGAGAGCAAAGACTACTAAAGAACAGACTTCCCACTAGGCACATTTTTACATGTTTTACCTATATTAACTGCTAATCATTTTACATTTGAGGAAAATTAGGGCTCAGCGAGGTCAAATTACTTACGTGAAGTTTACACAGAGATGGGATATAGATCTAGGCAGTATGGCTCCAGGGTCCACACTCAATTTCTGTACAATACTGCCCCTGCTAGTACAACCATTCTGTACCTGAGCACTCTGCTAGGTGGGCCGCAAGCTTAGCATGAAAAAGTAAAATGTACTTCTCACTCACAAGGACGTTATAATTTAAACTTTATTTTTTAAAGACTATTTTATTTATTTAGAATTTAATTTTTTTAAAAAACATGCAAAAGCAACAGACTACGCCACAGATCCAGGCATGATTAAATGCCAAAGTGAGTGGTTTGGGCAGCAGGTGGGGTAGGAATTCAGAGGAAATGAGGAAGAACTTCATAGAAGAGGCTGATCTTCAAGGAACAATGTCTTGTGCCCGATCGACATTTCTAAAATGGCTCTCCTCCCGCAGTTGGGCTCTCTTAATGATTGATGCCATTTACTGAACCATTGATTGAACAACCAAGATGAGCATCTTTGCCGGAAGGATCAATTTGCTGCAAGGAAGCCTGGATTTCTCACCCGAACTCTCCATTTCCATTCTCCTCCAAGGTCCTGGCACATCTTTATAAAGCTCGTGCTTTCTATTGCTTGATTTTACTTTAAGAAGTTTTATCTGGGACTTTTCTTGGCTGACAATCAATACCATCCCCCCAATAACTTCAAAGATCTATATACCCAGATAAATCTTGGCAGTCTATATATTTCATGACCAAGTTTTATGTACCATGTTTTTTTTCTAAATTGGTATATGGTTAGAAGCACTATTTGTAATTCAATGTGTACTTTGTTAAAGCAAAGAAAGGATTTCTGCACAACGGCTGCCTACCTACCTATGCTGTATTCAAATGACAGTTGCTTAGCTGCCATCTTGTGGCAAACAACACACTGTAAAAAAAAAAGTATTCAACATTTCAGGGTAAGAGTCAAAATTTCCATTTTAATGTCCTCTTAATGGATGGTTTTGTATCCCTTTCACCTGTCTTTCAGGAAAGCAATTTTTCTGTTTTTTTCTGGTCTGACATTTGTTGAACGCCAGAGTCATTTCACTATTTATACTTCAGTGGTTCTTTTATGATACCAATTATGCTTTACATGAAAAAAAAAAAGATGTTCCACGGGTTGGGTGAATGTCTATAAACACACAGAATTTAACATTGCCCTATTTTGAGACAAATTACAAAGAAGTGGTTGAATGTGACACCCACACAGAGAATTGTTTTTTAAATCTTGGCACCGTAGTTCATTCAGAAAGACCACCCATTAGAGACAGTACAACAAAATCTACCTTCACATTTGATTTCCGGTTAGCTCACTCGTGATTCCGAAAGTTGGTCAATTCAACTTTTGAGCCTTATTTGTGTTGAGAACAGCTTGACTCCCACTTCTGACACACTTGGATTTGCCCTTGGGTATGCTTACTTAGTCCAGCTTTTAAGTTAGGATTTAGATGTTTAGGCCTTATATATAACTTTGGCTAGAGAATGTACGAAGAAGAATTTCAGAGTCAACTTTGCTTTGCTATCCGTGTTGCTGCGCAACCAAGGAAGGCGATAGGCATTAGTAATTAAGCGTACTGGGTGTGGACTCAGACGACTCTAGGTTCGTACCCTGAATCCTGGCTTTTTCTTTTACTAGCTGTTTGGCCTTGAGTGAGTCACTTCACATTTTTGTGCCCTAACTTCCACAAATTTAAAATGGGGATCATAATGGCATCTTCCTCATAGGGTTGTCGAGAAGATTAAATGTGTTACCACACACACATTCTCTGAATGGTGCCAAACAAAGTAAATAGTCCAAAATTATGAGCTAACATGACTTACTATTTTTTTATTCTTCTACATTGTCTATTGTTAAACATTATTATTGTTTATACCTTTTTTCTCCCTAATACTAGGTCACTCTGCTGATGTCCGACTCTCAGGGTTGGACCATCTTGCTCTTTTAATTGGTTTAGCAAATATTTATTGAGTCCGTAACATGTGCTATACATTATTCTAGGTACTGAAGCTACGACAGCTGCCTTTTTCAAGACGGACAATGTCTCCTTCTCACATAGCTCACAACGGAGAAGGTGTTGGATGGTAAACAGATTCACAGTCAGCATAATTCAAAAAGTAATTGTGTACCAGAAAAAATAGGAAGGACCAGTGTAATAAAGAGTAACAGAAAATGTAAAGGCCCAAAAGCAGTAGTCTAAATTGTCTACAAAGTCAGAGGAATAAAAACTTAGTGAGAGGAAACAAAGTTAGAGAAGTGGGTAGGAACCAGACAACAGGGCTATGCAAGGCACGGTAAGGACTTAACAAGTTATCCTAAGTACAGTGGGACTCCATCAGAAAGTTTTAAAGGAGGGAGTTACAAGATCAAATATATGTTTGCTTAAAAAAAAATTGTCTATGCCATGAACTTAAAAGATGAGAGGACTTGTCTTCAGAGAATGAAGCAGATGTGTAGATAGAAACAAATTTGAGGGGCGCCTGGGTGGCTCAGTCGGTGAAGCATCTGCCTTTGGCTCAGGTCATGATCCAAGAGTCCCGGGATCAAGCCCCGCATCAGGCTCCTTGCTCAGCTGGGAGCCTGCTTCTCCCTCTCCTTCTGCCCCTCTACCTGTTTGTGCTGTTTCTCTGTCTCTCTCTCTCTCTCTCAAACAAATAAAATCTTAAAAAAAAAAAAGAAAAAGAAACAAATGTGAGAGATAACAACACAACCCCTTCCTCGAGACGGGTTGCATTTACACCCATGGGTTCTGTGAGATACCTCTTTATAACGAACTCTCCCTTTGTTTGTTAAGATATTGCTGATTGTTTTCTGTTGATTTCTAACCAACCAAAACCCTTCCACCTACTTCACTCTACCTCTAAACTCTACCTTCTCTCGGCCTTTCTCAGAATACTGAACTCACCTTTATTTCCCTTAGAATCATGTGCCCAAGGGGGAAAAAAAAACTATGTTCTTCTAATGTCCAAATTCACAGCCTCTGAATTGACAGTCTCTTGACAACACTCCTGTGTATCATCTTGTCTTTTACAGTGACAGAACTAGGAGCCAAAAAATTAACAAAAAGAGGACACATTGGGGTGCTGCAGACTGTGGGAAACTAATTAAATGTCAAGTAATGGGACTAGACCGTGCCAGACACAAGAAACATTGTTTCGAAGGAAGTACAATAAGAGTCATATGGCAGGGGTGCCTGGGTGGCTCATTTGGTTAAGTGGCTTCCTTCACCTCAGGTCATGATCCCAGGGTCCTGGGTTCAAGCCCCGTGTTGGGCTCCCTGTTCAGCAGGGAGCCTGCTTCTCCCTCACCCTCTGCCTGCCGCTCCCCCTGCTTGTGCTTGTGCTCTCTCTCTCTCAAGTAAATAAATAAAATCTTTAAAAAAAAAAAAAAAGAGTCACATGGCACGGACAAGCTGTTGACATAGTGATAGCAGTGGACAAAAGAATTTCCCAACGAGTGTACAGAGCATAACCACAAAGAGTTTAGGAGCAGAGCATTCAAAGATCTACACCGCAGGCAGCACCGAGGAAAATCTGGTAGCTGGTAAGAGGGCTTCAGTCACAGGAACGTAGCTTGGAGTTAAAACCGGCAAGAACATGGCAGGGTCCGCATCTCTCAAGTCTTGGTGGTTATCAGTACCGAAAAGTCTCAGGGACCAGCTAGAGACCCAGTCACCTGAGCAAGGATAAAAAGATGGGGGAGAACTACAATCGACTTTGCCTTGATATTAAAGTTCTCCTGTCTTCTGTTGCAGCTCCGAATATTTGTCCTAAAGAAGGAGGCGCGGGTGAATGTGCGATGGGTAGGGGTTGGAGATCAAAGACCGCGAAGGTAGGACACCCTATATTGCCATCATTTATGAATTACCCATGGTGCAGAGAGTAGCTCAAAGTGGTAAGTACTCAGCTTATTTGTCTCTTCAACTACCGTTCTCCTTGGAAAAGGTCAGATTTTTGAGATGCAGGCCTATTCTCTAACAACTCAAGTGAGACCAAAAGAAAATAGCTTCTCGGAGGCACTAAACACTTCCTATTTGATAATGTTTTTGGTCTCGAGTCATGGAAACGAATGCCTTTACAGCACAGCGAGAGAGAAGGCATGTGTGCACAGGGAGGTCACCGAGCACATCGCTGGCCCAACAGCTAACTGCATAAAGGCTGATGTGAGTTCGCGAGGACCAAATTCATGTTTATACTTATCTCCTCCCAAAATGCTGCTGTTGCAGTCAAGCAAGGCAACTTCGTGATCTCTAGTGGGGCTTTCCAGCTCCAGATGAAAAGAAACATGTATGTTTCGAATGAGTCATTGCCTTTCTGGACCGGAGAAAATCTTTCTGATCTTAAGATGGTTGGGCTTTTTCCTGGGTCTTTGAGAAAGGGACTGAAATGTGCTATGAAATGCTGTTTTTGTTTTCAAATATGCCTCATTCAAAATCGCTGATGGTGGCTAAACAAATATGACCAAAGTCAGAACAGAATCTAGAGCCTGCCTTACCCTGCAATGGGAGAGAGTCCAGCAGAGATGATGAATTATCTAAACCACATGAGCGGAATGTTCGGTGTTTCCCGCCTGAATCCTGCTCAAGGCTGAGGACTCTCACCTTCCGCTCCAGGGTCAACACTTTCAAAGAATCATCGCTTTGTGGTTCTTCCATTAAAAAGCCTTGTTAATCACATCAGGCTGCTTCCTTGATCTCGGTATCGTATTTCTATCACACTCACTCTAAAATCACCAGTAAGGGATAAATGGATGCCGACTGCTTCTAGAGAGATGACACATGGCAGTGGACATCAGTGCCAATCCAAACTCATGAACACTGCTTGGAGATCCGATTACATACTCCATCTCCTATTCCACTGAGGCAGTATTCCAAACCTCTTTGGCCTTCTTCTGGGGCCCCTAATCAGGGCCAGCTACATAATCTGCAGGGCCCAGTGCAAAATGAAAATGCAGGGCCCCTTGTACAGAAAAGGAAGATGAAGCATGTTTCTTTTCCTCTGCAGTCTCTGTCTCAGTTCGTCCTGGTGTTCTTTGAATTACTATATAATGCTATGTACTTCCTCAGGTGTGGGGATACTCCTGGGACAAATGTAGACCCTCAGAGTTACCCAGGCCCCTGGCCCACCACGGAAAGAATGGGATGTGCGCCCCGACCCCCACCTTCAACATGCTCATACCCAGGCCTCTGCCCAGAGGTCAGCGGCAGCAACGAGGGGGTGGGCTGGCAGGGGAGTGGACAGCCAAGAATCAAGCCCGGGGAGGTGGGGAACAGCGGGAGGTAAAACCACGCATGCGCTGAGGCATGTCAGCTCCAATGATCCAAGATCAGAGCTCGTGCTCCATTTTCCCATCAGACGTCACTGAACAAAACAAATTCAAAGGCAAAATGATTAAGAACTTCAGGACGGCGGTCACGGAGTAGTAAATCCCAAGTGGGGCGCCCCCTTCAGAGTGACCGCATAGGTTATGGTCCCCCGACGCAGGCCCAGCCCCTAACGCTCCTCTGGCCCACCACAAAGAGGCATGGATGTCTTCACCTTCCTGATCTTCCATCCACAGACATAGCAATATCTTCTACCCATTCTTTTCTTTTTTTCATCATCTCGTCAAAGGAGATAGGCTTCCTACCTATCAGGTGTGCTCTGTATCCCAAATCCATTATTGTTTCCTCTGGTACTTTCCTCTCTCAAATGTATTGACTCTCTCCTGATCTTGTTGGCTCTTGCCTTCAGGCTATAAGTGTATTCAAACCTTTACCACATCTTAAAAACCCCCGCTGACCCTGAGTAGCCCTCTAACTATCCCATTTCCTTAATGATCCACACAACCAAGGCTCTAGAAATAGCCATCTATCTTCAAACTGTACCCTGAATCCGACCTCCTTTAGCCACCCGCATTATTGCCCTAGTTCAAACCAGAATCATCTCCTAAACTACGGCAACGCTTCTCGAAATAGTCCATCTGCTGCAAACTCTTGCTCTTCTAGAATGCATTCTCCACAAAGCCGTCACAGTGATCTTCCACAGCACAAGATGAACCCTATCATTCTTCCGCTCCAAACCCCTGGCAGAAACCATTTATGGGGTACTTTGTGCATACACAGGGTTTTCATTTTTATGTAGTCTCATTTATCAGTCTTTTCCTTTGTGGGTCCTTCCATTAATTTATACTCAGAAAGTTCCTTCTCATCTAGAGGTAAATAAATATTCACCTGTATTTGTTTCTGGTCTTTAAAACATTTCTGCTTATCATACTTAAATATTTCATGAATTTGATGTAAGAAATATAATGGCGGAATACATTTATTTTCCAAATATTTATATTTACCGAGTAATCCTTCTATGTCCCCCCACTAATTCGGGGTTTTTTTAAGATTTATTTATTTATTTCAGAGAGAGAGAGTGCGCATGCCAGCATGGGGGCGGGGAGGGAGGGGAAGGGACAGAGGGAGAGAATCTCCAGCAGACTCCCTGCTGAGTGAGGAGCACAACAAGGGGCTCAATCTCACCACTCTGAGATCAGGACCTGAGCCGGAATCAAAAGTCAGAAGCTCAACCGACTGAGCCAGCCAAGTACCCCTCCCCCCACCAGTTTGTAAGGTCATATGGGTCACATTCTAAATTCTTTATAAAGTCAAGCTGCTGGTGGTGACCGCAGTGGTGATGGTGGTGGCTGTTTTTCTGCTGGACAGTTTCGTTCTATTGATCCAGATATTGACTCTTGAACCAGCTCCACATTTTCTTGGCGACTGCGGTTTGGAGGGAAGTAGGGGATAAAGTGAGAATATGCAATGTGACAAGGCTTCTCTAATTACTCTCTCTTTTCCAGATTTGCTTGGCTAGTCTCAGTGTTTATTCCTCCAGCTGATCCTTAGACTCTCCCCATAATATTCCAATATAAATTCTTCAGGAGGTTGAAATAAAAGTTACATTGGACTCATAAATCATTTAGCAAATAATTTAACAATTTAAAACTATTCAGTGTTGCTGTCCAGAATTGAGATCCGCCTCTGCGTGTGTCTTCTTCCATGGCTCTCGAGTTTTTTGCTTTTCTTTACAGAAATCCCAAGTCTTATTTGGTGAGTTTGTTTCTAGGATTGTTTGGGTTTTTTTTTTTCCAGATCCTGGAAAATGGACTTTTCTGATCATATTGTCTAATGAGGTTTTATAACTGAAATACAAGCTGTTGATTTTGTATGTATATGTGTCCATCTTATTCTTATTCATTTTTACTTGACAATTTTTCAATTAAACTCCGTGGGATTTTTCAGGGAACAATTGTGCAATCAGCCAATAATGAAAACACTTCCTCCTTATTTTCAATAGCTATAGTTGTCATTTGTGTTTCATGATGTATTATTCTTACTAGATCTTCCATAATATGATAATAATAGTAACAATAATAATAAATGATAATAATAACAGCAGCTGCAGAGACAGAAGCATTCTTATATTATTTGGCATTAATGACTTTAGTATTTTGCCTTCGGAACCACTGCTGCTAAGTTTTCTGGCCTCGTCATTTACTATTCCCACACCAACACATTTTCATCATAAGCCAACCAGTCTATTAACTAAGGACAGCAAAATATAGTATGTATGTTTCTCAGACAATAACTTTTTTATTGATATATATTATACATACCATAAAATTCACATTTCAAGTGAAAAATTCAGTTATTTTTAGTATATTCACAAAGCCATGCAATGATGAACACTAATTCCAGAATATTTTCAACACCCTCATAAGAAATCCCAGACACAGGACACCTGGGTGGCTCAGTCCGTTGAGCCTCCAACTCTTGGTTTTGGCTCAGGTCGTGATCTCAAAGGGGTGAGATCGAGCCCCACATCGGGCTCCACACTCAGCAGGGAGTCTGCTTCTCTCTCTCTCTCTCTCTCTCTCTCTCTTCCTCTGCCCCTCCCCCCACTCATGATCACTCTCTCTAAAATAAATAAGTATATCTTTTAAAAAAAAAAAGAAATCCCATACACATTGGCAGTCTCTCCCAACTCCCCCCTTAACCCCATCCCTGCTACCATTGGTCCACTCTCTGTCTCTACGAATTTTCCTATTCCAGACAATTTGTGTAAATGCAATCAGACATGAGGCTTTTTGTTTCCACCTTCTTTCACTTGGCATGTTTACAAGGTTCATCAATATTATAGAATGTATCAGTACTGCATATCTTTTTAATTGCTGAATAATAATCCACTATATGGTTTTACCCAATTTTGTGTATTTATTCATCCATTGATGGATATCTGGGTTGTTTCCACTTGTTGGTGATTTTGAGCAATGTTGCTATCAACATTCATGTATAAATTTTTGTATGACTGTTTTCAATTCTCTTGGTTGTATGCTTAGGAATGGAATTGCTGGGTCGTGTATTAACTCTATATTTCACTTGTTGAGGAAGTGACAAATTGTTTTCATAGCAGCTACACTGTTTTCCATGTGTAAGCATTCGTAGATTCAAGAGCGAATCAGCAAAGTATGAGCATTCCAGTTTCCCTGCATCATCACCAACACCTATTACCTTTTTTCACTACAGACATCCTAGGGGGTGTGAACTGGTGTCTCATTTTGGTTTTGATTTGTATTTCCCTAATAACGAATGATATTGAGCACCACGTGATGTAATTTGGAAATATGTTCTCCTGTCCTTTGGGCTGTCTTTTCACTTTCTTGATCTTGTTCTCTGAATGACAAAAATGGGTTTTTTCAATTTCAATGAAATCCAACTTATCAATTTCAATGAAATCCAACTTATCAATTTTTTGTATGTTCATGACATCATGTCTGGGAGAATCCATCGCCATATCAAAGGTCATGAAGTTTTACGTCTAAGATTTTTTCTAACAGTTTTACGGCTTGGGCTTCTACATTTAAATGTTTGATCCATTTTGAGTTTATTTCTGTGTATGGGGGGATGTAGGGGTCCAGTTTCATTGTTTCATGTGTGGATGCACAGTTGTTCCAACGCCATTTATTGAAACCCTTTGGCCATTGAATTGTCTTGGCACCCTGGCAGAAAATCAGTATGAATGTGAAGGCTTGTTTCTGTACTCTCAATTCTATTCCAATGTCCTATATGTCTATTATTATCTAGTACTACACTACCTTGATACTCATGGCTGTGTATTAAATTTCAAAATGGAGAATCACGAGTTCTCCCACCTGGTTCTTCTTTTTAATGTTATTTTGGCTATTTTGGGTTCCTAGCATTTCCATACAAATTTTAGAATCAAGTTATCAATTTCTGCAAAAACAGTAGGTATGATTTGGGGAAGGTTGTCTTAAATCATTAAATCAGTTTGAGGAGTTGTGCCATTTTGACAACATTAAACCCTTCAGTCCATGAGCATTTATTTAGGTCCTCTTCAATTTCTTTCAGTGATGCTTCGTATTTTCTCAATTTCATTTTCAGGTTGTTAATTGCTAGAGAAATATACTTGATTTTTGTATATTGATCTTGGGTCCTGCAATCTTGCTGAAGTTTTGCTGCTGTTGTTGTTGTTGTTTGTTGTTTTGGTTTTATTAGAGACTTATTGAATTCCCGAAGATTTTATAAGGTCATGCTCTCTGTAAGTAGAGATAGATTTCCTTCTTTCTTTACAATCTGGATGCTTTTTCTTTCTTTTTCTTGCTCATTTTTCTTTCTAGAACCATCAGTAAAATAAAAGTGGTTAGAGCAGACATCTTTGTCTTGTTCCTGATATTACGGGCAATCCTCTCAGTCTCTTATCATTAGGTACAATGTTAGCCTTGGGAATTTTGTAATTGCCCTTTATCAGGCTCAGGGAGTGCCCTTGTGTTCCCAGTTTTTATCATGAAAGGATGTAAGTTTTGTCAAATGCTTTTTCTGTATCTATTCAGATGCTCATAAGATTTTTATCTTTTATTCTATTTATATGGCATGTTCCATTGATTTGGGACTATTAAACCAATCATCATCCAGTCATTGGATCAGTGTGTAAGCCTCATAGTTTGTGTCTCAGAAAATGTCCATTTTATTGAAGCTATTTAATTTCTTGGCTTAAAATTGTTTAGTATTCCCTTATAATCTTTTTTATTTCTTTTTTTTAAATATTTTTAAAAGATTTTATTTATTTATTTCACAGAGCTAGAGACAGCCAGCGAGAGAGGGAACACAGGCAGGGGGAGTGGGAGAGGAAGAAGCAGGCTCCCAGCAGAGGAGCCTGATGCGGGGATCGATCCCAGAACGCTGGGATCACGCCCTGAGCCGACGGCAGACGCTTAACGACTGAGCCACCCAGGTGCCCCTATAATCTTTTTTATTTCTGAAAGGTCAGTGGGAATTTCCCCTTTCATTCTTGGTTTGGGTAATTCAAATACTTTTATTTTTCTTGGTCAGTATATCTAAAGTTCTGTCAGTATTGTTGATCTTTCAATCAAGTTTTGGTTTCTTTGATTTTCTCTCTTGTTTTTTATTCTTTATTTCCTTTATTTCTATTCATAACCGTCCTTCTGTTTATTTTGGATTTAATTTGTTCTTCTTTTTCTAGCTTCCAAAGATGAATGCTTAGGTTGGGGTATTGATTTAGGTAAGTTTCTCTCTAAGCTCAGTGTAACTTCAAATTTCCCTTGTGCTGTAAATTTCCAATTTCAAATTTCCGCTGTGACCCACTGGTTACTTGGAAGTGTCTTGTGTAAGTTTTACATATTTGTGAACATTCCAAACCTTCTGTTATGGATTCGTAATCTCGCTTCCCTGTGATTAGAGAACGTTGTATTATATCAAAAATGGAAATTTATTGTGGTTTGCTTGATGGACCCTCTGCAGGTTTGCTGCTATTTGTTGCTGGTGGTGTGTTTATGTATTTGCAGACATTTCTAAATAATTGTGTAAAATCTGTATCCTTTACCATGTGCAGCCACTGACGGCTCTGGCTAGCTTAGGAGTTCACTAACGATGGGACAAAGATTTCATTAAGCATTTGGGCCAGTAAGTCTCCTCGTATTTGCCAGGGGCTCTGTGTGCATGTGGAAGAACAACGTCAACGATACCAACACTCCATCGGGCAGTTTTGCATTCTGCTTTAGCTTTTGTTCCCTGCTTGGACAGAACCTCAAGATCGGCCGGAGTTGAGAGCTTAATGGCTTCTCAAGTCTTTCCTGAGCATTGCACAGCTGCACACAGCCGTGGGCATGCACGCAGCCTTCTAAATTTCCAGGCTTGTGTCAAAGCTTTTCAAAGCCCCTATCGATCTCGTTCTCCAGCTTTCCTTTTCAAACCTTGTGGTTAGTCTATTGTTTGCCTCAACCGTTATCCGCAACCTCAGGCAGCTGCAAAGTTAATTACTTCCCTGTAATTGGTTTCAGCAATTACCCTGGAGGAAAAGGCTTTTCACACAGGGTTAGCTCTGGGTCAGGTCAAGTAAAGATAATTCTTGAAACCAGGGTTATCCTTGAAACTGTCAGACAAGTCGCATAATAGCAATTTGCTGAAAGGGGAGTTTTGAAGAGTTCCAACGCCCGTCCAGCTCTGCAATGGCTGTTAATACTGTTGGTTTTCACCATGATATGAGCTTTGGGATTTCAAAGCTAATGAGGAAGATTGGACGAGGGCATAAGAGTAGGGCATGTTAATATGCCATATTAACAGGATATTACAGTGTAATACATTTCCAGGAAGTGCCCATATCATAAACGTACACCCCAATAATTTTAACAAACTAAACACATCCGTGTAACTAGCCCCCAGATCAAGAATCACAGCATTACATGGGGCCCAGCAGCACCATTCATGCATGTTCCGAGTCACTATCCCCCTACCGATGTTAACTACCATTCTGATTTCTAACACCATAGTTTATAGTACTTTATATTGATAGAATCGGACCCTGTATACTTTTCTGTATCTTGCTTCTTTCAAACAACGTTCTGTGTGTTAAGTTCCCTCATATTGTTGTCTGTAGCTGTTGCCAAACTTTTCCCAAAATGGTGGTACAATGTGTACTCTCAGCAGAAAAATACGAAGAGTTCCATTTGCCCCAAATTCTTGACAAAACCTTTTTTTGTCTTTTTCATCTTATACATTCTGCTGGGTGTGTAATGATATCACAATATCATTTAATTTGCATTTTTCTAATGACTAATAAACTTGAGGAATTTTCCATTTATTTTTTGACCATTTAGTTATATTCTATTGGGAAATGCCCGTTTAAAGTATTTTGTACATTTTTAATTTGAGTTGAATGTCATCATTCTTTTGACTTCTATTTCTTTGTATATTCTGAATACAAATATTTTTAACACGAATGCATAAATAGTAAAATATTACAAATAGTGTCTCTCACGTTGGCTTGTTTTTTTCACCCTTTCAATTGTGTTTTTTGATGGAAAAGCATCTTCCCAATTAAAATGAAACCCAATTTGTTATTTGTCAGCTTTTTATTTTACAGTTAGCAGTTTTCGTGTCTTGTGTAAGAAATCATTGCAAACTCCAAGGTCACAAAAAGCCTTATGACTCCATCTATGGAAAATTATTTTATAACCTCTTACTATTAGATCTGAAACCTATCTGCAGTTGATATTTGATATTTATGTATGATGTAAGGTAGAAATCAAAATGCAGGGATGCCTGGGTGGCTCAGTCTGTTAAGCATCTGACTCTTGATTTCAGTTCAGGTCATGTTCTCAGGGTCATGAGATGGAGCCCTTGTCTGGCTCTGTGCTCAGCAGAGAGTCTGCTTGAGATTCTCTCCCCACCCTCCCTCACC
This sequence comes from Ursus arctos, assembly GCF_023065955.2. Taxonomy (NCBI): domain Eukaryota; kingdom Metazoa; phylum Chordata; class Mammalia; order Carnivora; family Ursidae; genus Ursus; species Ursus arctos. The sequence goes on along the minus strand of NC_079873.1, from coordinate 90,903,290 downwards.
CTCTCTCTAAAATAAATAAATAAATCTTTAAAAAATAAAGAAATCAGGGGCGCCTGGGTGGCACAGCAGTTAAGCGTCTGCCTTCGGCTCAGGGCGTGATCCCGGCGTTATGGGATCGAGCCCCACATCAGGCTCCTACGCTATGAGCCTGCTTCTTCCTCTCCCACTCCCCCTGCTTGTGTTCCCTCTCTCGCTGGCTGTCTCTATCTCTGTCGAATAAATAAATAAAATCTTTAAAAAAAAATAAAATAAAGAAATCAAAATATACTATTTCCATATGGCATTCCAATTTATCCAGTAACATCTGCTGAAGAATGAAAATTTTGAATATTTTTAAAAGACATTTTTCTGATGAACATAGATGCAAAAATCCTCAAAAAAATATTAGCAAACTGAATTCAACAATACATTAAAAGGATCATACACCATGATCAAGTGGGATTGATTCCAGGGATGCAAGAATGGTTCGGTATTCACAAATTAATCAATGTGATGCACCACATTAACAAAATGAAATATAAAAAACATATAATCATCTCAATAGATACAAAAAATCACTTGACAAAATTCAACATCTGCTTACGATAAAAACTCAACAAGGTGGGTATAAGAGGGAACATACCTCAACATAAGAAAGACTTAATGACAAGCCCCCAGCTAGTATCATGCTCAACAGTCAAAAACTGAAAGCTTTTCCTCTAAGATCAGGAACAAGACAAGGATCCCCTCTTTTATCCAACATAGTACCAGGAGTTCTAGCCACAGCAGTTAGGCAAGAAAAGGAAATAAAAGGCCTCCAAATTGAACAGAAAGAAGTAAAACTGTCACTATTTGCAGATGACATGTCACTAGATAAAGGCTCCACCAAGAAATTGTTAGAGCTAAGAAATTAATTCAGTAAAGTTACAGGATCCAAAAATTATATATGACAAACTGTTGTGTTTTTATACATTAATAAACTATCAGAAAGAGAAATCAAGAAAGCAATCCCATTTACAATTGCATCAAAAAGAATAAAATACTAAAAAAAAAGAATGAAATTTTTGCAACTTCCTGTGCTTTCAGCTGCCCCCCGCCCCCCAGTCCTGCCAGTTCTGTTAGTACTCCAGGTGAGGCGAGAAAGAAACTAGTCCCTCAGGTAGCTCTCTAAAAGCCAGAACCTTGGGTGCACATTTCACCATTCTCTTCATCCTCCCACCATCCCTTGAAAGAGAAGCCAGAATCCAAGCTCAGTTACACCTGCCAAGGGAAGGATAATTGTGGCAACATGAAGCGGCTCTTGTCCATTTCAGTGCACCTGTTTCAACTTTGCATTCACCTAGGGTAATACAATTTCTTAGCTACTTTCTGGAGTTTTCATAAAGGTATTTTGGTTCATGTGTTGTTGTTAAGTTGAAGTCTCTATAAGGAAACAAAGGCAAGGATGTCTTATTCCCCTACCTTACTGGTGTCACCATTATGTTGGTGGGTTTTTTTTTTTAAGATTTTATTTATTTAAGAGAGAGAGAGAGAGAGCTAGCAGGCGGAGAGGCAGAAGGAGAGGGAGAAGCAGGCTCCTGCTGATCAGGGAGCCCAACGTGGGGCTCAATGCCAGGACCCCAGGATCATGACCCGAGCCAAAAGCAGACGCTTAACTGACCGAGCCGCGCAGTGGCCCCCATGTTGGTGGGGTTTTTTTTTAGTCTATATTAAATGTACGATTGATTTAGGGTGAAATTAAATCAGTATGAGCATCTTTTATACTCTAAACATAGAGAATGCCTTTCCACTTATTCAATAGTTATTTTTTTGCAGTCTCATTAATATTTTAAAGTTGTCATATAAACGTCATGCATTCTTGTTAAATTAATTCTTAGGCATTTAATTTTTTTTAAAGATTTTATTTATTTATTTGACAGAGACAGCCAGCGAGAGAGGGAACACAAGCAGGGGGAGTGGGAGAGGAAGAAGCAGGCTCATAGCGGAAGAGCCTGACGTGGGGCTCGATCCCAGAACGCCGGGATCACGCCCTGAGCCGAAGGCAGATGCTTAACAACTGCGCCACCCAGGCGCCCCAGGCATTTAATTTTTGTTATCATTGTCTTTATTGTAAATGAGATTTGTTTTCCATTATACATTTTAGCTGGTTGTTGTTTGTTTTACTTCATCAGAAGTTTATTGACTTTTGTATACCTATTCATTGTCCAGCCACCATACTCAATTCTCTAATCGTATTTGTTAAATTTCAGCAATTTCCAAGTACTCATTTTTTCCCCTTTTATTCAGAGAACTCTGAGCAGCATTATGAATATCGGAACTCAAGTTTTCCTCAAACTATTAAGTTTTTTAGTAAGACCATTTAATTTCTACTCTTTCATCAATTTCAAATATATAATACAGTATTATTTTAAGTTTTTGTTTTAATTCCTGTCAGTTAACATACAGTGTAACATTAGTTTCAGGTGTACAATATAGTGACTCAAAACTTCCATATATCACCCTGTGCTCATCACAAGAGCACTCCTTAGTCCCCATCACCTATTTCCCCCATCCCCCCACTCACCTCCCCTCTGGTAACCATCAATTTGTTCTCTATAGTTAAGAGTCTGTTACTTGCTTTGTCTGTCTCTCTCTCTCTTATTTTTTCCCTTTGCTTGTTTAATTTCTTTCTTAAATTCCATATATGAGTGAAATGATGTGATATTTATCTTTCTTTGACCAACTTATTTTGCTTGGCGTTATACTCTCTAGTTCCATCCATGTCATTGCAAATGGCAAAATTCCATTCTTTTTTATGGCCAGATAATATTCCATTGCATATATATATATATATATATATATATATATATATATATATACCACATCTTCTTTATCCAATCACCAATTGACAGACACTTGGGCTGCTTCCATATATTGGTTATTGTAAAAAAATGTTGCTATAAACATAAGGGTACGTGTATATCTTTGAATTAGCGTTCTTGTATTCTTTGGGTATATTGAGTAATGCGATTGCTGGATCATATGTAGTTCTATTTTTAACTTTTTGAGGTACTTCCACACTGTTTTCCACAGTGGCTGCACCAGTTTGCATTCCCACCAACAGTGTAAGAGGGTTCCTTTTTCTCCACATCCTCGCCAACACCTGTTGTTTCTTGTGTTGTTGATTTTAGCCATTCTGACAGGTGTGACGTGATGTCTCATTGTAGTTTTCATTTACATTTCCCTGATGATAAGTGATGATGAGCATCTTTTCATGTGTCTGTTGTCCCTCTGTAGGTCTTCTTTGGAGAAATGTCTGTTCATGTCTTCTGCCCATTTTTTTTTTATGTAGGCTCCACACCCAGCTTGGAGCCCAACGGAGGGCTTGAACTAATAACCCTGAAATTAGAGACCTGAGCTGAGATCAAGAGTCAGATGCTTAACTGACTGAGCCACTCAGACACCCCTCTTCTGCATTTTTTAATTGGATTATTCATTTTTGGGGTGTTGAGTTTTATAAGTTCTTTATATATTTTGGATACTAACCCTTTATCAGATACGTCATTTGCAAATATCTTCTCCCATTCTGTAGGTTGCCTTTTAGTTTTGTTGGTTGTTTCCTTAACTGGGCAGAAGTTTTTTATTTTGATGAAGTCCTACTAGTTTATTTTTGCTTTTGTTTCCATTGCCTCAGGAGACTATCTAGAAAGTTGCTACAGCCAGTGTCAAAAAGGTTACTGCCTGTGTTCTCTTCTAGGATTTTTATGGCTTTAGGTCTCACATTTAGGTCTTTAATATAATGTAGTATTATTAACTATAGAATGTGGATTAGATCCCTAGGTCTTTAATACGATATAATATTTAATTAGATATTCATTTAGGTCTTTAATATAATATAGTATTATTAACTGTAATCTGTAGATTCAATCGCTAGAACTTATTCATCTTTTATTTGGAAGTTTATACCCTTTGACCAATGTATGCCCATTCCTCCCACTCCCCAGCCCCTGGTAATCACCATTCTTCTCTGTTTTTATGAGTCTGACTTTTTTTTAGATTCCACATTTAAGTAGATCATACAGTATTTGTCTTTCTCTCTCTGGCTTATTTCACTTAACATGACAGGTGTTTATTAATAATTTGATTGTGGTAACCATTTCACAATATATGCATGTATCAAATCATTATATTGTGAACTTTAAGTATACACATTGTTATCTTGTCAGTCATAAAAAGCAGGGAGAAAAAACACACCAAAGCTATTAAGTATTCCCATTTACTTATTTTTTCTATGTTCTATATTACTTGTTTCCTTAGGATGTTTGTTCTTAGTTTTGTTGAATTTGGTTCCTCTTTTTCATGCCATTTCTTTTCCTCAAAGGTTTAGTTACTTCTTAATTGTCTGTTTATATTTGTAGATGCAACTCTAAATTAAATTAAAGTAATTGCTAGAGTGTATTTCCTCAGGCTAACTGAGAACCCTTGTCCTCTTGTTCTATTAATACAAATTTCAATTGTAGGAGCCAGCATTCCAATAGTTGTGATGTGGAGAGGAAAAGGTTTCTGCATCTGGCAGGCTTTCCTAAGGAATGTAAAAGTAGCTTATTTTCTACATGGGGTTTCCCATCCACTTGGATCTTAAACATTACCTAGAGTAACCTTCTTCTCTGAATCCACACTTATTCTGACTTTTTTGCATCTCAATGCCCTCTTTAAAGAACTGTATTCATGACATTAGCCTGTAAGCAAATTCCTGAATCACTCCTTCTAAGTGTGAGGCACAGGACTGGCACAGGTGTTCTACTCTAAAATTAACTAATTGACCCATTATCCATGAACTCTTTTTTTTTCCAGCCTGAACTTCCTTCGATCGTGGGAATATTTGGAGTTCTGAGGATAACTAACTTTTAGATGTCTACTTATCCACCTTGGGGTACCTGGATGTGAAGCTTCAATGTACTACATCGCTTCTCTATTTCCATCCAATTTATACCTTCCAAATATCCCTCTCTAGTGAGAGCGTATCTCCTGGGTTTCCAGAGGCAATAAATTATATTTTTGTATTCCATTTTTCACTGCACTGGGATATGAGGATAAAGAGTCTGTAAATGGGTGGGTTCAAGTAACACACTGCGGGGCGCCTGGGTGGCACAGTGGTTAAGCGTCTGCCTTCGGCTCAGGGCGTGATCCCGGCATTACGGGATCGAGCCCCACATCAGGCTCCTCCGCTATGAGCCTGCTTCTTCCTCTTCCACTCCCCCTGCTTGTGTTCCCTCTCTCGCTGGCTGTCTCTATCTCTGTCGAATAAATAAGTACAATCTTTAAAAAAAAAAAAAAAAGAAATACACTGGAACTGGAAATCTTTTCATCTATCTCACCATCCGATCATCATCAATATACTTTAGAAAACAGACTTATGGTCAGTGTTGATCTCAATAGAAACAGATTTTGGCATCTTCGACAAATCACCTAAATTTATTTTATTTTTTTAGATTTTATTTATTTGTTTGAGAGAGAGAGCAGAGAGAAAGAGAGAGAGCGCACAAGCTTGGGGTAGGGACAGAGGGAGAAGCAGGCTCCCTGCTGAGCAGGGAGCCCATCACAGGGTTGGATCCCAGGGCCCTGGAATCATGACCTGAGCCAAAGGCAGGGGCCTAACTAACTGAGCCCCCCAGGCGCCCCTATTTTAATCAAGAATGAAGTGAAAGTAGTTTCTTTTCCATGGTGGGGATCACCAAAGCATAGCTAAAGAATATTTGTTAAAAGCAGTGGCCACTCACGTTGGCTGAAAAAAACACGTAAATTTATAGGATGGTGTAAGCCAAAGTTAAGAGCAGATAAATTTGAGAAAAGCTTTAAATTTGTATATTTCAAGCAGCATGCACTTTCCTGAACTTCTGGTCTGAATATAAATTCATATATATCTTGTGCCGGTCGATGGGAAATTATTCCAAAAAAGAAAATAATAACAATAATAATAACAACCTAATCCCTTTGGTATGGCAATTCCATTCTTAAAAATGTATTATAAAAACTAAACAAAGGAATATGTAAAAATTTAACTACAAGGATGTCAACCATAGTATTATTTATTAAAGTAAAAAAAATTAAAAAAAATATTGAGTTAATAATTAGATATTTATTTTGATTTTGCTTTAATCTTAATAAACTTCAGTTTTATAGCAGTTTCATAGTCACAGCAAAATTAATCAGAACATACAGAGAGCTCCTGGATTAGAAACAATGCTGTGTAGGGGAGCCTGGGTGGCACAGCGGTTAAGCATCTGCCTTTGGCTCAGGGCGTGATCCCGGCGTTATGGGATCGAGCCCCACATCAGGCTCCTCCGCTATGAGCCTGCTTCTTCCTCTCCCACTCCCCCTGCTTGTGTTCCCTCTCTCACTGGCTGTGTCTCTCTCTGTCAAATAAATAAATAAAATCTTTAAAAAAAAAAAAAAAAGAAAGAAACAATGCTGTGTAGAATACCACGATTGTGGATAAGACATTCTGTAAGTCCATGGATGATAGTTTTGGCAGAAGCATTTCATGTAAGGAAGGAAAGTCCATATCCACAGTGTCTGTTCCAGTAAGAACAAAACATTGAACCTTCCTTCATGGAAGCAGTCCAATATCATCAATCTGCCAACAGATAACTAGCTGATTACCCCAGGGAATGATGCCACATCAAGATTCATCATTGGTCTCTGCTGGTGGCTGATTAGGCACTCAGCAGTGGCCTTAGCCAGGTTGTCTTTGGTGAGCGAAAGTCCGTGTTGCTAAACCTATGAATAATCTTCATCCCTGCCACCATGGCTACTTTATTTATGAGCCCACTGGGTAATGGCAGGGGTGGCTAAGGAAAGAGACTGGCTGGTATCCACAGAAAGGGTCACCTTATCCATTTGATTATTAAAATTCTCCTTTGTTGGGTTCATCCTTTGGTGAACATTCATATGGGACACAAATATTTTCACATTTTCTGTGTATTCAAAGAGTTCTATCCACATATCTCTTTCCCAAATTGCCTTATCACCAATTTTCCAATCATGTTCCTTCCAAGTGCCTGACCATTCAGCTAAACCACTGACCACAGACAATAAATCGATATACCATTACACATCTGGTCATCTCTTCTTCTAGGCAAAGGGAACAACCAAGTGTACTACTTGAAGTTCTTCCCAATGAGAAGATTTCCTCTCACCACTATCCTTGAGGAATGTACCAGAGAGGGGTCACAGTGGTACAGCTGTCCACTTTTGGGTGGTGCCTGAATATTGTACAGAACCATCTGCCAGGCTGGCCCAAAGCTTCTGTTCCTCTGTCAACTGAGCATAGGGAACTCCAGACGAGGCCATAGGTGCAGGATGGAAGAGAGAAGGTTGTGTCACAGGAACGTGGACCCGTGACATTTGGACCACTTGTTCATGTAACTTACTTACACCTTCAGGGTTCGCTTGGGTCCAATCAGGTACACAACAGCTCTGCTTGCTGATGGAATGCCGCTATACACACCCACGTCTATGGCCTGGTGGGTCAGATAGCACTTAGTTCTGGATGGGCAGCTCAGATCATACGGTAAACATCCTGACCAATGGCTAAATGTTTGATCCCTACTAAGGCCCAGTGGCAGGCCAGGAGGAGTTTCTCGAAAGGGGCAAAGGTATGTGCAGAGAATGCCAAGTCCTAGTGGCCTGTGCTGCATATTGATTCTGCTGGATCATATGACTGGGGTCACAGAGCAGCTTTGCACAGCAGCCCAGACCTGTCACAGAGCCTGGTCTTGTTCTGAGCCTCACTCAAAATGAGCAGCTATTCAGGAAGTGAGCCAGAACAACACGCCCAAATAAGAACTATGGTGCCTCCAAAATCAAATGAGGCCTACTAGAAATTGTGCCTCTTTCTTGATTGTAAGAGGGGTCAAATGCGACAACTTATCTTTTATCTTAGAAGGTGTGCTTCTGCATACCTCACATCATGGAACCCCTAGAAATTTCACTGAAAGAAAAGGCCCCTAGACTTTTGTTGGATTTATTTATCATGCTCTGACAAGCAAAAGTCTTACAAATAAGTCTAAAGTAGCTGAAAGCAAACTGTTTCTGGTGCTCTTTACTAAAAGATACAGAGAAAAAAGTACTTCCGAGATTAATTGTTGCATATCAGGCGCTAGGGGATGTGCTAATTTGCTCAAGAAATGAAACCACATCTGGTAGCTGCATTTGGAGTCAACTCCTGGTTAAGCTTTACTAAGCTACTGTTACTCTCCACGATCCCTCTGTCTTCTGTGTAAACCAAACATGTGAGCTGAACGGGGACATGTTGGGAACCACCACCCCTGCTCCTTTCAAGTTCTTGATGGTGGCACTAAGCTCTGCAATCCCCCAAGAATGCAGTATTGCTGCTAGTTTGTTATTTTCCTAGGTAGAGGTGGTTCTAGTGCCTTCCACTTGGCCTTTCCCACCATAATAGCCCTCACCCCACAGGTCGGGGAACCAATATGAGGATTCTGCCAGCTGCTGAGCATATCTATTCAAATCATGCCTTCTGGAACTGGAGGAATAACCACAGGCTGGGTTTGGGGACACACTGGGCCCATTGCAAGACAGACTGGAGCTTTAAAAAAACTCCATTGCTCCCCTGACCTCCACAAGTCCCTACACCGTCTGGTGGACCCCAGTGACTTCGGGTCTTTACGAAACAAATGTCAGTCTGTAGCCGATGTCTAGTAGTCATTACTTCATTTTCTCCAATGCACGGGTACCCTGGTAAAAGACCGTAGGTACTTCGAGGGAAGGCTCAGAGAAAGATTGGCGGCATACGTTTGTAGTAGCATGCGCAGATCCTCCCTCAAGGAACATGGCCTTCCCTTCATTCTGGGCTGGGTCCGTAAACTGACTTAAAACTAGGAATTAATGGGGGGGGCATGACTCTGTTTTTATGACTCAGGTTAGACATTTGCTCCATTGAATTAGAACTTTTCTTCTCATGAAGATTAAGAATTTTGTAAGCTGCCTACGTATTTCACCTCAGACCATTCTGATTGGTGCTTTGACTCTGCCATCTGTTATGGTAACTATACCCACCTTGTCTTTGGTGGTTCTTGCTGCCACCCCAGAATCCGAATACTACCATTGCATTTAGGTTCCCAATTGAAAAAAGGCAGTTCCCACTGTAAATTCTGGCCTAACGAGAAGAATGAACACAGAGTTCTTCAAGAATGCCAGGGCTGCCCTTACAGATTTATTTCTTACTCTGTTGGTAAAAGATATGTCTTCTGGACCCTCCCACGGTGGGTCAGTAGGTCTAAAATGACAAATCCACCTTAAAATTCCAATGTCCCCAAGCCTTTGAATCCTTTCCTCTGCATTAAACCAAGGCAGGTCCAGCATTTCTAATTTACTCACTTTGGTCTACTTTTTGGTCTGTGGTTCAGCCAACCAACCAACCAAAGAGCCTCTTCTTTGTTTGAGCCTTTTCTAACTCCCCAAGCTGCAACATTAAATGCAGAAGCTGATTAGTGAGCAAATATCAATTTGGCCTGATCCAACTTTATGTTTCTTCTACCACTATCCCACATCCTTAATACTTACTCGCACACATTTTCCCCAGATTTCTGTCTGCGTAAGTTAGAAAGCTCAAGTAGCTCTTTTGGAGTGTAGTATACCTCCCTTGGGTCAAACTTTAGGGGCCTCGCCTTCAGGGGTCTGCTGGAACTTGAATCGAGTTATAGATCTAAAAGCTAACATGGGTGATGGTGTGGGTCCTGAGGCATGGCAACTACCTTAGGAGAGACCATTATCATTTTCTCAGGCAATGCAGGATTAATCCCCTCAAGTGGGGGTAGAAAGGCTGCCACCCCTGGGGGTGGAAGGGCCTCCTCCACTGGCAAGGAATATTCATCAGAATTTAGGGGTTCAATGTTCTCAGTTTCAGTAGGGTCAGGCCACACATCCCCATTTCAACTTACGGGATCCTGTTCTTTCCCAATCGATGCTCTAACTTTAACCACAGACACCCGGTGACCTGGGAGTTCAATTTGCATTGTAATTCAGCCAATTGTAAAAAGAGATTCTGCATTCGATTTTCAACAGTCTCAATCCTGAGGCTACAAGACCTAAAGATTTCCTTCAAGGCACACACAGAAGCTTGCAAGTGATTTATGCAGGACTTGAACTGGAAATTCAAATCTCTGAGTTCATCCTTTTCTCCCCCCCCCCCCCCCCCCCCCCGCTTTGTCCAGCAACATTAGGAGCAACTAGTCAATCTCTTTACTACTAGAAATAGAGCGATTTAAAACTAATCAGATTAGAGAAACAATTCAGAAAATTCTTCCTTGGGGCGCCTGGGTGGCACAGCAGTTAAGCGTCTGCCTTCGGCTCAGGGCGGGATCCCGGCGTTATGGGATCGAGCCCCACATCAGGCTCCTCCGCTATGAGCCTGCTTCTTCCTCTCCCACTCCCCCTGCTTGTGTTCCCTCTCTCGCTGGCTGTCTCTATCTCTGTCAAATAAAAAACAAAATCTTTAAAAAAAAGAAAAGAAAAGAAAAGAAAACTCTTCCTTAAAATTGTGCTCCTCTAAAACCACTCTCAGGACCAAAATCTGTAGTAGTCTGCTGGGGCTGCCATAACAAAATATTATAGACTTGGTGGTTTAAACAACAGAAATTTATTTTCTCATAGCTCCGGAGGCAGTTAAGTCCAAGGTCAGGGTGACAGTATGGTTGAGTTCTGATGAGTGCTCTCTTCCTGGCTTGTAGACAGCTGTCTTTCCACTGTGTGTTCCCAGGACTTTTTCATGTGGGGAGAGAAGGAGGTATCTACCTCTTCTTAGAAGGCACCCAGTCCTACTGGGTTAAGACGCCATCCCCTAAATGAAGTCATTTAACCTTAAATATTTCCTAAAAGCTCTATCTCCAAATACAATGACATTTCATTTCGACATATGAATTTTAAGGAGACACAATTCAGTACAGAACAATAGATATTAAAGTACCCAGAGAGACCATTTCAAATTATTATCCACAAATATTTCGAGTTGTTAAGACATCAAGAGACACTGTTGATTTTTTTGTTATGGGAATGATCACTTCAATGGTAATGAATGTAGGGTAAGCAAGGATCCATTATTCAAGAGAAGGCTAGAACTGGGAATTGGGGGGTTTGGCAATCTGGTGGTTCCAACTTTTTAGGCCGATGGAGCTATGTCAACTGTATCTCATACATATTGGCATATTGAGCTTGGGGATTTGGGGAAGAGGCACTTGGCAAAGGGGCCTTTTGAGAAAAAAGGAAATTTAGTACTAGACCCTATTTTTCTAAGAAGTTCCAAGTTATTAGGGTATATCGAATGCACAGAGGTGTTGCTTTCTAGTGTCATCGATCGAGAAGCAACATCAGCCCTACTACCTATATTCCGTCTCCCAACCAGGAATACTTGTTTTTACTGAGAAGGAGCTTGAACTGTGGTCCAGCTGCACGGAAGAGCTTCATTTAAGAAAAGGGAGGACTGGTTCCTGGGATGACCCGTTCCTTCTGCTAGATTTCTGCTGATCCCTCCCTCTCCGTGGAGATGCCAAAACTAATGGAGATGCATTTGAGACCTTGTCTACTGTGGCCTGCATCAGCTATAGGTGCGTGTAACACTGGGGGAGGGGCTTCCTCTTTCTCTCTCCTACACTCTATCTGATAGCTTGTGCACAGATCACTTAGAAAGGCCTTGAAGTGGACAGGCGTCTGCACCAGACTACCGAGCCATCTGTTCTCGTGTGCCCCAACTGATAAACGCAGCAGCAACAACGGCAGAAAGTGGGCCAGTGGTCTTACCAGGTTTTCCACTATTTTCCCCCACTAGGCAACAGGAACCAGGCGTAATCTCTTGGATTGCTTACAGGTCTGAGGATTTGGGGCTTATCATAAGAAAAGAGGACTTAAAGTTAGAGAAAGAATATTTTCTAGTAAACCAGATAGGAGCTGGGGGTCAGAATATTTTAAATATTAAAAGAAATGTACCATGGGGTGATGAAGGCTATATCCAATAGATAATAGATGAAAAGAGAAAGAAATACGGATACCGAGAAAGAGATAAAAAAAATAAATAGTATATATATCATATCACATATATATGTATGATATCACATATATATATCATATATATGTCTATATTTATAGCTGTAATCTTACCCCATGGTACTACCAGTGATTATCTCCATGGCTAATTTTTAATCTATATAGGTACATTTTTCAATAATGAAAAATATTGATTATTAATAAGAAATCCATACCAATTATTTCTAATTTTGAAAAGAATTCTCTCATCCCAGAAGAATTTTCTTTCTGAGGATGTTAACCCTTCATAGGTATGTTTGTGCAAGTGAGCATGAATGGGTAGAAGGCTAGTCAACTCAGCTATATGCCACTGGTCTTTTGCAAAGGAAGTGATTATTTTTAGTGATGGCATGCAAATTTCTGTTATTTTATGTGACTCATTATTGCTGACACAGTTTATCTAGGAATTAACAAATAATTAAGTGCTACACTTTCCTTACTACCTCAGCCCTTTCTTGTTTCTGTCAACACGTGGTTAATTCAACTTGTCGATTTTGGAATTTTCTTTTGTTAATACGTAAGGCCACCAAACAGTTTCCCACTCTTGGGTCTTTATGGGGAAAAAAGAAGTCAAAAATACAGTGTGCTTTCCTTCAGAACGTCTCTCATGTAGATACAGACCTCAAAAGATCAGGGAAAAAAAGGGATTTTTCCAAAACATTCTATTTAGTAGATTTAATTTAGGGACATAAACTGTAGGAAGAATTAATACTTCCCTTTCCATAATAAAAATGCATATTCCTTCTGCAAATTGCAAGAGATTCATTTCTCTGGTAACCCCCTATAATCTCATTTCATGGAGCTGAAGGTTTTTTTGTTGCTCAAAAGAAATGTTTGAGGTGACTGTCTTGCTTTGTGTGTGGGGTAGCGGAGGCAGCAAGGGATAGTGGTTACTTCATGCAATTCTGTACAGCATGGAGCACAGGGAAAGGGCAGTGGAGAACAAGGGAGAAAGCTTCATCCATCCGCCTCCTCTCCTTTTCTCCAGAGGTGCAAATATGCCACCTGCCCAGAGTTCTTGGACTGCTGTGGTCAGGGATGTCCAAGCAATGAGGTTGGGGGGGAAGGGTTAAGGACTGCGCAAGACCATCTCTGAAATACCTGCTTGGTAGCTTCGGATGCGTAAACTACTAAATACCGCTGACTGGGATTATTCAGCTCAGCTGGCAGAGCCACATTTCAAGATTAGTAGGGACTCATTTGTGCCTCAGTGTCCTCATTTGTAAAATGAGAATAATTGAGTCATTGTGGGAATAAAATGGGATAATTCTTAAAAATATATATAATAGTATAGAGCATATAATGCTCACCTAATAGCAGCTATTGTTGTTATGATTAAGAGGCTCTGGGGCATTGTGTAGGTAAGGTGCATAAAGGAGGGCCCATAGAAGAAGAAAGGGGATTAGGTAACACCTGGAAACATGGCCAAATGAGAAGGATAGTTTCACTTGCTGTCTGAGACACTTACCTGAAATTTACATTTGCAAAGAGAAAAGAGGGCATTTATACCTTCGTGCATTTCTGCAGTCAGAGTTCATATGTTCATGCACCACCATTTCAACTGACATTTCTTCTTAGTCCCAGCAAAGTCCAAGCCTCAAAGAACCACTTCAGGCTCAATACCGGCCTCCTATGGAAGCGGAAGCCAGGCTTAACATCCCAAGAACTAGAGAAGAAATTCTCTTTATTGAGGGAGCTCCCAGGGGAGGGGGGGGTGTATTATAATTAGTATAATAAATATTATTGTGGTAAAGGAATTGACATGAGCAGAATGATAAAGGCTGAGTAGGCGTTCATCAGCTGAATGAAGGATCCTGGGGGTGGGAATGATTGGAGGGGTGTTCAGAGAGACAGAGTTGTGTGAACAAAAGCAGAGGGGCATGAAAGGACATTAGGCCTTAAAAAAGCAGCTAGTCACTTGTGACACTTGAACATAGAGTATAAGGGAGAGATGGCAGAGCGAGAAAAAGCCAGGGAAGCTGGGAAGGATCAGATCTCTTATGTTCTTGCTGACAGACAAGCTGGACTTTCTTTTCATAATTAGTAAGAAATTACGGTTGAGGACTGAAGAGAGAGAGACTTAGAAGAGTACATGAAGAATTCAGATAAGGAATGATGAGGACTAAAACGATAAAGTGTAGTAGGGATTGTACGGAGGATACAGATACAACAAAAGGTGAGAATCTATACTTGGGAGTAGTTAAAATTTTTTTTAAAAAGTAAGTGCAGGGCACCTGGGTGGCTCAGTTGGTTGAGTGTCTGACTCTTGATTTCACCTCAGGTCATGATCTCAGGGTCGTGAGATGGAGCCCCACCTCGGGCTCCACGCTCAGTGTGGAGTCTGCTTGGGATTCTCTCCCTCTCCCTCTGCCCCTCCTCCCTTCTCTCTCTAAAATAAATAAATATATTTTTTTAAAGTAAGTACACATGATCTTCCAATTAAAGATTTTATTTATATGCAATGTTTTACAAAATTACTTAAAATATGAAGATAGAGTCGGTTACACGTTTAGCTATTTATTTTGTTGATAATAATAGATTACATGAAATTAGGCATTCCCAGGTATTCCCAGAAAGTAGAGATGAGAGACTTCTTTAATCTATCGCCCTAGAACCTGGCAGATACACGAAGTCTTTGAAACCTTATTTCTACCTCAGAGGGCAGCATTGGTTTAGGAAGTTCCTAGATAACCTGGTATAAGGTGGGGCTGGTGCAGAATGAAATGTCTAACTTCTAAAATTAGGACGCATACTCTAAGTAAACTCTAGGTAACTCAGCCAGTTTTAGGTACTTCTCTGACAGGAGTCCTAATAGTGTGGAAAAGGAGATCCATGGACCAGTGATTGATTTAAGAGAGGGCCACAGAATCCTATAAAATCTGGAAGAAACAGAAGTCACAGGTATAGGTTCAGACTACCCCATGGTCTCGACCTTCAAAGACACATCGCACTGCCCCGACAGGTTTGTTTGTGTGACAACAAAGTTGTCATTTGCTGGATCTCTTTGTCTCCCTGGGTATCAAAACTCCATTCTGGCATAACTTTTTCCCATACTTGTTAAAGGTTTATTACAAACTAAAGAGTTAAAGAGGCCCTCCAGATATTTTGGGAAGCAACCCAGAACCAAAGCATCAATAACGAAAGTCAAGTCAGCTTCCTATATGTCAAAGCACCAAAAGGTCAAGGATGTAAAACGTGACCTTTACATTTTATAACACAAGACACAGTGTTTAGTTACTGTTTTCAAAAAATTGTCAGAGAACATAGAAATCTTCAAACAACAGTTAAAATGGATAGAAAGTTCTAAAGAGCATGTATTCAGGGTTTAGTGAACACTCAAATATTTGTTAATCTCAAATCTATGTTATTATATATTCTACTTCCTATAACTGTAAAAATAAGATAAATGCAGGAGTACAGGTGATCTAATCTACATTCCTAGCCCTACTCGATATGTAGCTATATCTTAAATATCAACCTGTGCTCAAGTAAAATGTAAAAGGTTATTATTTATAATATTTTTAGGTAGAAGACATATGCCTAGAGCCTGAATAATTCAGTACCAATCTACTGTAGTACACTTCACTTAGAAATGCTCGTGTTTCTTAGCATGATGTCTTGTAAATAATGCAATGAGTTAAAAAAAAAAACTGGCCTTGGTTCGAGAGGAAAACCTGATGAAAATGGATATAAAAACCAGTTTAAAAACAACAACAACAACTTCAGCATCTGTCAAGGAGAAATCAGAAACCCCCAATCACCAGTCACAATTTGCTATTAATTATCATTTGAGATAACTCCTCAGTGACTTCTAAGTTACAGTTCTGTCCTCCCCATGACCGTCTTATACCCAGAAACTGAAGGAAACGGGCAGTTCCTGGAAGTCACTGGGTCACACCCAGAGTGACATTGGGCTTCCTGTTCTAGCTCGAAGAGGGAGAAAAGATTACATGAAGGGAGAAACTTACTCCTGGACTAGAGGCATTCAACGATCATTCGAGGGGCCCTCGAACCAAGTAGCCGTGTTGTGAACATGCTTTCCACTCCCGTGTTTAAGACACAAAGGTCTCCATTTCTCTAAGGGAGCTGTTTTTTCGGCACGACACACTCTCTCGCTTGCCTTGGAGCCAAGTAATTGGAACCCTGAACACCCGGCGGAGCTTCTGTTGGAAGCGGTTACCAACGAAACAATACAGAAAGGGATTAATGCAGCTGTTGGTGAATCCCAGGAGGATGGCAAAAGGAAGTGCCAGGTCAATGACAGCTATCACTTCACAGCTATTAATGACACCCATCCAGGCCAGCGCATCCAGGAAGGTCAGAACGTGGAAGGGAAGCCAACAGATGATGAACGCCAGGACAACAGCAGCTGCCATCTTCAGGACTTGATCACGAGTTATTCTGTTCTTCCCGTAGCTATTGGTCTTCAATAAGTGTTTTCTGATTCCGAAATAGCATGTGGCTATGAATATTAAAGGGATAATAAAACCAAGGATATTTTTCATTAAGGCAATCCCAGCGGACCATTGGGCATATTTCTCAGGTGGGAAGGCCATAATGCAGGCGTTCACTCCTAAATACTCAATGGTTCGGACATCTCGGAAATAGAACGTGGGCAACGAGGACAGACAGGCCATACACCAAACAAGGGGAACGATATAAGACGCTTGCCAGGGATTTCTTCTTTGAGACAGAAAGGGATAGATAACAGACTGGTACCTATCAACGCTCATGCAGGTGATAAAAAAAATGCTTGCAAACATGTTCAGGGTCAGGAAAGAGCCAAACACTTTGCACATCACAGGTCCAAAGAGCCAGTCATATCTGTAAGAGTAATAGGTTGCCCAGAGAGGAAGGGTAGCCAAAAGCAGCCAGTCAGCCACAGCCAGGTTGAAGATGTAAATGCTGGAAACCTTTTTAGGACCCTTTTGACAACAGAACAGTGTAACCACAATGGTATTGACAAGAAATCCAATCACAAAAATAATATAGTAGAGGATAGGAATCGCATCTAAATGCTTATCTGACGGCTTATGCGAGCAGTTAACGGTCGACTCGTTGCCAATGATGTTCCCAAGTCCGAAGTGAAGGCTGTTGGTAACGTTTTTGCTGATGGTGGCAAGGGTGACGTTGTTCTTCATATTGCAAGCTGGGGAACTCCTACTTCTTACACCTTCTGCGACAATTTAAAAAAGAATGGAACTCTCAGAACACACACAGAGTGTAGGACATCATGAAATCATTAGCATTTTGAAAGTTTGTCGAAAGCAAAAAAAAAAAGAAAGGTGGGTGATTATAGATTGTCGAAAACACTGGGAAGCACAGCCATGCCTTGTGGAATAAGAGTGGATTTTCCTTCTTGAGGAAGAAAAGGAAATTTCTTCAACAGCACCAAGCAGGTAAGACATTTCAGCCTCAGGGACTGAAAATGCTGAACAAAACTCTATTGTGCCCATCGTTCCTATCATATTTTCAAAAGGCTTAAAGAAAATCAATAGTCCAAAAGGTTAGCCTGGGTAAGAAATAGGGGGAACAAATAAGAAGGAATCAAGAACTAAGAAAAGTTAATATTTCAAAAACACTTGAGCACATATCTCAGGCTGTATACTTTCTAGAAACCACAGTGCTGCCCGATATTGCATACAGAAATGCCTTATTCAAGTAACTAATTATGTACAAATCATTACAGCTATGGAAAATATAAGTAACATAAGCTATGGAAAAAATAAGTAAGCGCACAAAAGACTGAAAGAGAATATGCAAAAGGAACATATTGAGATGGGGGTAGGGTTGGTTTTTACTAATTTAAAACGAATTCCTTTACTTCTCCTTTTCCATTGTTTTCACAATAATAATATCATTAACAGGGAGCTCTGGAGTAGGCACATATTTCTACAAGACCCCTGTTCACATTTTAATAGAGACTATTAGTTTTCGATCTAGATGTTTCATCGGCTTAAAAGGAAATCTATTTTCTTTTTCAATTAGGAAAAGAACAAGAAAAAAAACAGCCAAGTCTGATTTAGAGTCAAGTAGAAATAGTTTTGATTACTCAATGAAATAAGAATTGAACATCAATGGTGAATCATGAGCTAATTGTATCATTTTTCCTTTGCTATCATTTCAGTTTTAACACAACAAAATAGAAACAGTGCTACATGGCTCTCAAATGTTACAATCAGTGCTCGGGTTTTTGTGATACTGGGTTTTGTTGTTTTGTTTTGTTTTGTTTTTAGAAGCAGCATTCCTTCAAAACAAAAGAGAATTAGCTGAAGATAAACACAGTAAAGGAAAGACTATTATTTTTGATAGTTTCAAAATACATACAAACTACTCAATGAAAACCGCAATCACCAAAGAATCTGCTAGTAAACAGCAAAGCTATCATCCTCGCCTAAAGCTCATTCTCTCATCATCTTGACCTAACAAAGTAACATGAAAGAATCTCAAATAAACCCACTTGAAGACTTACTGGTCGTTGGAGTTTAAAACTTAGTTATCATAAATCAGCTTGCCTAGTTCCTAAGTGCACCCCTGTAAGAGAAACGGCAGTGAAAGAATTTAGGAGTTTTGCAAAATACAGTGTTAAAATACAGGAAAAAGGGAAAGTTCATGCATAAAAAATACTTTCACTTAATGTATGTTCTACTCTCCAAATACAGTATATAGAAATTGTGCAGACCTACCTTAAAAATTCAGGCTGAAGAATGCTTTTAATTCTGTGCTTATTCGTTCCCTTAGACGCGGGGACGTAATAACACTAGATCCCTGGTTTCCTTCTTATATGTTCGGTCTGTCCACTGGGAGCCTTCAACCTACATAATTCTAGGGCTGACTTACGAACACTTGCCAGCTTTCCAGAGAGGGGTTTTTTTTTTTTTTTTTGGCTGCAAAACATTAATCTGAAATTCTCACTGTCTCCAATCATAACAGCTCATTCAAATAAATCTCAAACAAAAAAATGAAGTTTCCACAAATGTGTTAGAGAATTTTGAAATCAGTGGCTTACTTTAAAAGAAGAATATAATTATTTGCAGAATTTTCTCCTTCCTTTTCCCCGATACTGGCATTCTGAGGCGAGTTCAGGAGTGGAGAAGAGAGAATTTATTCTAGTAGCAGCGCCTTTGTCCACCAACGTGTGTTACCACCTTCATTACTTTTTGAGATTTTTACCTCTGTTCATTAAAGAACAGTAGCAACTTTACTCGAAGTCTAAACTTTCTAAAACTTCTCCCTTTGCTTCAAGGAATTTTTGTTGGCTGGTTGCTGGAGAGGTGTTGATAGGAGGGATATAATTTTCATGTCTTCGAAAAGGGATATTAACAAATACTGCCTCCTTTCATAGGTCCCTGTCCTATTTGTGGTTTAAACACAAAACACACAAAGGTGAAGAGGGATCGGGCAACCACCACGGCTCAGATCACTGTTGGTTTTTCTTTTTGTTGGCAGTGGGGGTGACCAACCTTACAAATCGGTCCCATGGCAGCAAGAGTGACAAAAGAAAGAAAGATCAGAACAGGTAACGGCAGTGAGACTAACAGCCAACAATAAATTCTAAGTGCCAAACACTGTGCTGAGTGCTCAGTAATTTCAGAGAGAGCCAATGGAATGTACTGGTCTGTACGTGGCCTCTAGGATACAACTGCCAGGCTCCACAAGCTCAGCTATACCCATTTCCTTATCCTATGACCTTGGCCAGTTTACTTTCCTTTTCCGTGTCTCAGTTTTCCCATCTGAGAAATGGGGATGATGTTAATTACCTACATCACAGAGTTATGAAAATTAAACGAGCTAATACATTTGAAGTGCCTGAAACCGTGCTTCCCATATGGTAGATGCAATTATAAACTCTTGCTATTACCTCCATTTTCCAAATGGGGAAGCGAGGGCTCACAGAGTTTAAATGACTTGCCTGAGGTCACATAGCTATTAAATGGAGGCCATCTGAATTTTAACCGAGGCAATCTCGTGACAGAGTCCACGCTCTTAACCTCCACGTTACAGGAGGGAGCTCTCGCTGGCCCTTTCCTCTCGTTCTTTGTCCTGGCAAAAAGAAAACATGCGACATTTTCAAAAAGCCACAGCCGATCATTCACAAGCTGTCACAAAAACACTAAAGGAGGGGGAAAGAGTTTGAAGGATTGTTAGGCAGGAGAACATATTTCTCTTAATTTTATTCCCCGTATTGCGGTCAACCCTGTGGCACATGGGACCAGAAGGAAGAGGTCACCCTTGCCTGAAAAATACAGTAGGATTCAAAGGTTCGCACATCCACCATCTTGGTGAGCCTTTCGGTTAGACTGAGTTTGCGCACTGAGGAAATGCTCCTAAGATACACACACACCATTGTATTACGTTTCAAAATATTTGTTTCCTATGCTCTGGACAGATTCAGGTGGAGGCTCTGTCCAAATGATGGAGCACTGATGTCTGGGAAACGAATGAGCGGGCACATATGGTCATCGGCAGGAGAGATGAAATGGGAACTGGTTTCACTCTTTGTTTAAGCCTCGCTTCTCCCTCCATTTCTAATGTTTGTTTTTGCCACATTCAGGGGACTTTTCCAGGCCAGAGCCCCCTGAGTGGTCACGATGGGTCAGATTCCCACTCTGCTCTATTTCTAGCCCCCTCTCAGGCCGGTTGCAAAGAAATAGCCAGGAGGTAAGCTATAAACATTGCAGAACAAACTGCAGACTCGCCTCTGGGAGACCTAGCCTTGAACACCCCCGAGGAGCAGGGGACCTTGTCTACAGCTTTTGTCCTTCATTACAGTAAGTTCTGACGTAAATAAAGTTTAAAGAGGCACACATTTCCCAGAAGATTAAAAGAACATTTACTCAGCTTCCTCATAATTTTAGAAGCAAAAATTTTCACAACTCAAAGAAAAACTTTGCAACTGCAGGGAATTAAGGGAAAAAGTCTTTTTTTTTTAAAGGAATAACAATAATATTGACACCACTTGAAGCAAGAAATACGGCATATTATTGATGCAGCAAAGAACTCCAAGTTAAGCCAACAATGTAAATACACTTGAGAGTCAAATAAATGTCAGCCATACGAAGCGGTACAACGCAAAAAAAATTCACTCTCCTGGGGACAGGGGGTAATTTTTCTGCAGGAAGATCGACTTTAAAAGCCTCAGGTCATTTGAATAAATTATGCAGCTCTTCAGGGCAAGTGCAGCTTGGCCAGCAGAATTAAACAATGGTAAATCACTTTAATTTTTTTCTAGTGAATACCTATTATTTATCATGAGATTACTGAACAGTAAAATTTAAACGATCAGGTTTAAAAAAAAAAAAAAGATGTTCTTGAGAGGACTTTCTCCTCTACTAGAAGGATACAGGGTTCAGAAAAAAAATCTTATTTGTCCCTCTCACCCTCCCCCCGCCCCCATACACACAGATGAGGCTTTGAAGGAGAACAGGAATTCTTAAATGCAAAAGTCAGGATATAATGCCCCCCAGCTAAAGGTGAGGATTAGAGGTGTAGATCTTGGAATAATTAAATGCGTGGGGGCCCTCTTGTTCAGTTTAAGTTTTTCAGGGTCATTTTAATTTCCCTCACCCCAGCCACCTGTGTCCCTATCCAGACCAATAGCATTTCCACTTCTCCCAAATTCAAGTTTGCATGCGTGCAAACACACACACTCACACACACACACACAGATATCCACATATATACTTAACACCAGTCTTTTTCATTTCACTTACCCACAGGGAAGCGTTACTTTAATTGCCACTGTATTTGTCCAAACCTGGGCATCCCTGAAAGAAGAATGGTTAAGAAGATTGCTCATTATTGATATGTCTTTCCAGATTCTCTTTGTGCATCTCTTTAGTTTCCAGTATAATGAGAACAAGAACATCAGGATGAAAGCAAGTGAAAAAGAGCTAACAATCAGTTATTCGTTTTGCAGAAACCAGCCTAAGAATGCAGTAAAATGGCCAAGTGAGTGATTATTCGCATCAAATTAACTGTCTGCTTAGGCATCATATAGAGAGTAACTGAGAAGGATATTAAATCAATTAACAAGGTGGAATCCATGTGGTGAAATGAGTAGATGTCTGATTCAGTACATTCCTTAGACCAGTTGTTTCCAGCTGAATCTGGTCCCAAGAACATAAGGAGAGGGAAGAGTTCCAATTTCCCTTTGCCCCAAAGGCATCTGCAGGCCTCGCTTCGAGTTCAGACCAGGATCTCACAGAAGGCACCTGAGTTCTACCAAACAGCATCTCAGCGCCGTGTAGCCCAACTGGTAGAAAAATAAAAAATTGATCCTTGTCTTTAGTTTTGATTCACATTCATTGAACTGATCTGGCTTTTCGCCCTACTTCTCTGACTCGAATTGATTAGGTAGGGTATTATCGTATGCCACTCCAAAATAGGCCACTTTGGCTAAGGATCATTTCGAGCTAGAGACAATTGAGCAGAAGCAGATATAAGAAAAACTCTCTGTCCTCCCCCTTATTTGCCTGAAAGCACGATATGAAGTTATAAATGTGTCTTTCTTTCCTTTACCCTAACGGACAGAACTCTTAATGACCGGCAGAGCTCTAGACTGTCACCAGCCCAGAGGTGGACACCAAGAGGAATCTACATAATAAACCTTAATAAATAATTCCTATCTTCTGTAAATTTTCTCCATATGTTTACTTTCCTACAGTTTGCCACTCTCCCTTTGTCCCTCCCCCAACTCACGCTCTCTTTCTGTCTCTAAAATACATACATAAATAAACAAAATCTTGAAAAAATTCTCACAGATCTGATATACCACCTTGACTGCTACTGAATTATTTTACAATAGGGATATACTACTTTCCAGTGACCACACAGCTTGTATCCTTTATTTAAAGCACCCTCTCCATCTCCTTTCCAGCATCAATAGAGGAAATCTGGCTTGGTGACTATGCAATCAGGCCAAAAAAACTGGCCTATTTCACTTCCACTCTGGGAAATTCTATAGCGGGGATAATCATTCTAGAAGCCAGATTGATGAATCCCCCAAATCATTCTCTCCACCTCCTTTTGCCTCTCTGAGCCCTAATTTCTACTTGCCACCCAATTTTATCGATCCTTTATTTTACTGATGAA
Source organism: Ursus arctos (assembly GCF_023065955.2). NCBI lineage: Eukaryota > Metazoa > Chordata > Mammalia > Carnivora > Ursidae > Ursus > Ursus arctos. Next base: position 90,880,139 of record NC_079873.1, on the reverse strand, counting down.
GCTACAGTCAAGTCCCTGCTCCAGGGAGCCTAGAAGCCTTTGTTTGATTAATTCAAATAAGACAAACTCAAAGCTGGAGAGTGGGGGTGGGGAAAAGCAATGCCTCCTTGTTTGTGCCTACAACAAAGAGAGAAGGAAGGGAGACAAAGCACATCTCTCAAAAACTAGCCATAAGTTCAGAGAAAATAATTTAAAAAATGGTTATTTGGCTTTGCTTGAGGAGCTCATCTGCTCAACCTCTTCCTGAGGCCCCTAAAAAGACAGAAAAATAACAACACATTGTGCAGCCTTACTTATTTATCTATTTATTTATTTTACAGAGGAGAGAGAGAGCATGCGCACAAGCAGGGGGAGGGGCCTAGGGGAAGGGAGAGGGAGAGAGTCTGAAGCACACTCTGCCCTGAGCATGGAACCCGACGCGGGGCTCGATCCCATGATCCTGAGATCACAACCTGAGCTGAAACCAAGAGTCCAAGACTCAACCGCCTGAGCCACCCAGGAACCCCTGTACAGCTTTGGATAGATTTTGCTTTGAAGGTATAAAACAATTTAAGACTAAAAGATAGAGCAAATGACAGGAAGTCATATGACAGGAAGTTCTTGAAAGATTATAGTGCTTTTATTCCAAGGAAATGAAAAACAGGACACTTATCACTGGGAATTCTGAGACTGCTCCAGATTTTAGGTATGGATCCTACCAATATTTGGATTCATGGTGTTCAATACAGGTTTGTAAAATCTACAACCAAAAGGAGAGTGTTTACTGTAAATAATTTGCAGTGCGTCCCCACAGAAAATAGTTCATGTTCAGATATCTGGAAGTTGATATAATTCCACATAATTATGTTGTATCTTATTTCACCATTAACACTCCTGTTTTGTATTGGTTCTGTTTTATATTGGTCACGCAATCAAAATTATTCACCTTTTTTAAAAATCAAGATATAATTCACATACCGTAAAATGTACCCATTTAAAATGTACAATTCAAGGTCTGCAGCATATTCGCAGAGTTGCGCAACTATCACCACTATGTAAGTCCGGAACGGTTTCATTACCTCTAAAAGAACCCTCATACCCATTAGCAACTACTCTCCTTTCCCCCTCTCCCAGCCTCTATTCTCTTCTTATTTTAAGCTCAAAAGATGAACTGTAGGGGCGCCTGGGTGGCTCGGTCGGTTAAGGGTCTGCCTTCTGCTCGGTTGTGGTCCCAGGGTCTTGGGATCAAGTCCCACACCGGGCTCCCTGCTCAGCAGGAGCCTGCTTCTTCCTCTCCCTCTGCTGCTCCCCCTGCTTGTGCTCTCTCTCTCTCTCTCACTCTCTCCCTGTCAAATAAATAAATAAAATCTTTAAAAAAAAAAAAAGAAGATGAGCTGTAGCCTAGGAATTCCAGAAGACATTGTCTAGAGAAAAAGATAACAAACGAAAACACAAATGAATGAACTTTAAGAACAACCTTGCATACTATTTCCATTGTGCTTTAGTTATTTTCAATGGCATGAATCTGTGGCCCCACAGGTTGCAGGAAACTAAACACTCATTCAGTGAACATTTAGTCCTGTTAGTGTAAGTCTACTTCCCCCCCCGCCTGACTGTATACATTCTTGCTGAGCTATTTGTACTAAACTCCCAGTCAGGTTTCTTTGGCGTTAATGCAAAAAATAAATGTCATGTAAATAGCCTCTAGCGTTGATTCTATCTGAAGGTCCCCAACCTCTTTGTGAAGAGAAGCCACTTTTCATTTCCCCAGACATGAAGTCCTCAGGGGTTGTTAGGGAGGTGCTGACATCAAAGACTGTGAATCCAGTAGGGAGGGGGTACCAGGCACGATGCTGGGCACTCGACAAACATGTCCTATAAACCTCTCACCAATCCTGACAGTTCTCATCCTCGTTTCACAAATGAGAGGAGAAATTCGGACACTGAAGCGCACAGAGGTTAAATAACTTGCCCAAGATCAAACGGCTCGTAAAGTATGGAACTCAGGCTCGCGCCCCAGCCGTGATTTTCACTACTCCGTTCTGGTAAATGTGAGGCACAAGATGAATTAATTTTGCCAATCCAAGAGAGACTTCTAAGCATTCTGGGAATTTCTGGGTTAAAGTCAGTCAGAAAAACACTTTTAAAAATTAGCAGGAAAACTCAGGAAATGAGAATACTTGATAAATACAATATACTCAGAGCAAATCTCACAGGTAAAATGTTGTAAAGAGAAGATTTTTCTCTACTGACTCTTAACTCAAAAGTGAGTGCCTGTAGCTAAGATGGAGTCAATAAGGTGAAAAGAGCTTGAATTGCAACAATTTAGGGCTTTGTTTATATAACTTAATTGACTGTACAAATCTTTTTGGAGTACTGGGAAAGCTTTCTAAAGAAATCTAAAACTGTATACGTATGTAAAATAAAATGACAAGGAATACATAACTCGTCCTATGCTTTCAAAATAAATGTATTTTTTTCTGTCAGATTGTAAATCTCTATTTTTTCCCTTGAAATTTTGCCAAATACTCTGAACAGCTCCAGGCACTCCCCTGTAAGACTTAGGATGAATAATAGAGTAAAAAAAAAATGTGAGTTCTATTACGTATCCAACCAGCTAACCTTACCTATAGTGCCTTCCCACTGAGCAAGACAGCAAAGGCCAGGCAGCATAGGACAGGAGAGGAGATGGGGGAGGAGGCTCCAAGCTCATTGCTCCGGTTGTTAAAAAGTAAATCTCGGAGAATAATTCCTTGATTGGGGCGAGTAGGGTAATTATGGCAGTTCTGTGCTTGTTGAGAGGATCGAGCATGGAAGCTAGAGAAGAGAATGGTCCTCCTTTCTCCGGGAAAGAAGTACATGGAAAGTGAAAGAATGAAAGGATCATCCCCCTTACCAGGCATTTGGGCCCAATACGGTCAGTTACTGGAAAAGTTGGAGTCGACATCTTTAGAGCCTGCGCTTCATTGAGACCCTCGTTTTTTTCGATAAACACTTTCTCGAGGCCTACCATGAACCAGGCCTCGGGCCAGGTGCTGAAAATACAGAGATAAATAAAATGTAGTCTGCTAGTTTCCAAGGAGCTTCCGGTCTCATTTATTTCAAAGAAATAAACTTTTTATAACAATTTCTTCCTTTCTTTGACTTTGCGCATATGAGCAAGCCTTTGGGGGAGTTCTTAGGATAAGGAGAGGGAAGTGAAAGCAGAATCTTTTAAAGTCTACTTGTAGACTGGTGGCTGTTGGAAAACTCATACTGGTAATATATTGTCCGTTGGTCAGAGTTTGTCTCTCTCTCTTCCCCCCGCAACCCATCTGTCACATCCCCTTCCTTCTCGCAGCGCTTCTTCTCCCCCTCTCTCATTTTTGTATTTTGTCCTTGTTACCGTTTTTGTAACTTGAGTTGGACAGACTGCAATGAAAAATGTATGTTTCCGCATGTAACATATTCAAAGTAATAGGCATGCCACGGCCATCATTGGTCTCACGGACCAGACAGTTCAGATGATTAGAGAAACAACACAGGTATCACGTGGACAGATCAAGGCAATAATGTGGCAGATTGTCACAGAGGCTAGCCTAAAAGGAACAGTACAGTCGTGCTACAGGTTTATAGGAACTTAGGTTATCGTACCACTCCAAATGGACCTAAGCATCCAACCGCTGATGGCTCTACGTTCACAGATTAAAAATGAAATAAGGAAGATTTTGAAATACGGAACACCAAACATACTGTTAACGATTTTGAGAACCTCAGTCGATTCTCAGCCATCTTTAGTCATAGAGCACAGCAGTTCAAAATGCAAGCCCTGGAGTCAGATGCACCCACTTGGGTCCCTGTTATACTATTTGCTGTGTGACCTTAGATAAGTTACTTCACATCTCTGAGTTCCAGTTTCTTTGTCTGGGCTATTGTATGGATTAAATGAGGCAATGCGTAATAAAGCATTTAGTACGGTACCTGGAATATAGTACATTCAATGAATACTTTCCATTTGGATTTTTTAAACATTTTTTTATTATATTATGTTAGTCACCATACAGTACATCCCTGGTTTTTGATGTAAAGTTCGATGATTCATTAGTTGCATATAACACCCAGTGCACCATGCAATACGTGCCCTCCTTACTACCCATCACCAGTCTATCCCATTCCCCCACCCCTTCCCTCTGAAGCCCTCAGTTTGTTTCTCAGAGTCCATAGTCTCTCATGCTTCATTCCCCCTTCTGATTACCCCCCCCCTTTCTTTATCCCTTTCCTCTCCATTTGGATTAAACCACCGTGATTACTTGTCAAAGGTAAGTAAGCCAGGGACGCCTGGGTGGCTCAGTCAGTGAAGTGTCTGCCTTCGGTTCAGGTCATGATTTCTGGGTCCTGGGATCAAGCCCCACATCGGGCTCTCTGCTCAGCGGGGAGTCGGCTTCACCCTCTCCCTCTGTTTTCTCTCTCTCTCTCTCACTATCTCTCTCTCAAATAAATAAATAAAAATCTTTTTTAAAAAAAGTAAGTAAGCCAAATAAATCAGTCATGCACTAGACTATTCTGTTGTTGCTTTATCCCAAAACAAGATAGATGTAGTTTTGCAGAAGACACATGGCAGCATAAATAAAATCTTCTCTGGCGATGAAGTGACTCATGTTCACATTTCTACAAACGTAAAGTAGGAGGAAGAGCAGTACCTCCTCACAGGTAATTGTGGATTGTGGGAAATAACGTAGACAGAGAGTACACAGAGCAGGCACTAAGTGAGTGGTAGCATTTTACGCACATTGTTGCGATTATTGCTGTTGTTGTGAAGATCCTTAAAATGAATAATATTAAGTATTATTAAACATAATTAATATTATTAACAATTACCTAAAACTGCCTAAACAGCTCTAATCCCCCTCTTTGACTTCTAAACCAAGTTCTGAACTCAAGTGTGGCTTAGCAATGACTAACGAGGAATTTAGAAAGAAAGACCCAGCTTATGTAGACAATCTGTAAACATCAGATAATGTCACTCCTCTGTTCAAACGTCTCCAGTGTCTTTTTCTCTTTTAATGTGGCTTACAAGGCCTTCCGTGATGTAAACTGCATTCCTCCCCCAACCCCCACACACACTACCATCGCCACTACTCCGAAGACCTCAGTTCCTACCTCTTTCTCCCAGTTTGCTCCACTCCAGCCACACCAGCTTCCTTGGTACACGTCCTACTCCCCAAGCACACTCGGCCCTCAAGGCCTTCACAGATGCTATCCCCGACTGACGAATTCTCTTTTGCCAGATAGCCACGTGACCTACTCTCTCACTTCTTTTTAGATCTCTGCTCATATGTCATCTTATTAATGAGGTTTTCCCATCCTTTCCTAACTAAAAGACCCCCTGTATCCTGCTCTATCTTACATCATAGCCATTATCACCATCTGTCATAGCATTCACACACACACACACACACACACACACACACACACAATCACATTTTGTTTACTGACTTTCTCCTCAGACCAGAAAGTAATCTCAGTTAACAGGAACTTTGCCTCTGGTTCATTGATGTGTCTTTAGGTCTCAGAGCCAAATTTGACACAAAACAGGAGCTCAATAAATACTTGTTGAATGAACGACTGTCACTTCAACAAATTTGTCTTTTAATTGAAAGTGTTTTTTGTTAGTTTGAAACAAAGGACCATCTGATGGAAAATTCTGATGGTATCAGTTACACCTAGATTTCTGACAACTCTTGATTCAAAAATGTACCCTGAATATGGATTTTATGAAACTGGTGTGGATCTAAAGCTTTCTTTCCTATTTGTTATCATTGTGGTTGTTCCTAGGCTCAGAATAATGCCACCTGTTATGACAAAACATTTGTCATCATTGGGATTTGATATATTAACTTTTCAAAGTCTATTTGAAGTCACATAACTGAAATGCACTCTGCAGCTCTCCTTTGCTGAGTAAATTCATCAGCTGTAGGGCACAGAGCTTTACTTGTGTTACTCAAATTTTAGAAAATTTCATACCAAGTACAATATTCAAACTAGATTTTTATTATTTAACTACTAATAAAAGAAATGAAGCCTAATACTATGAACTATTCAGCAAAATTCCTAATTGTTCTCACTAAGGGAAATTGCTCTTCACGTCCCCGGGCAGAATTCAACCAAAGCATTTCTAAACTACAATATGCATTTCATCTGCTGGTGAATATAAAGAGGCAGTTCCTCCCTCAACTCCTTCATTCACTGAAAAACCATTTCTCGGGCACTCTTGTTATGTGTTAGACCCTGTGCCGAGCTCTAGAGGGTGACACAAAAATGACCGAGAACGTCCCAGCCCTTAGAAGAGAGTCGAAATTGATTGAGGGAGATGAATACAAATATCAGCATTCAACATGCGTACAAAACGTGGAAGGAGCAGTAAGTCTGTTTAGGCAAAATTTCAAACAGGGAGTAACCAAGCGACGGGTCCGGATGGATTGGTAGGTTAATCAGGCAGAAAAAAGGGAAGAAAAGAATTGAAACAGAGGGACACAAAGATGGAGACGTACAAACTGAGATGGACTTTTGAGGGAATGAGAAGACATTTGTCGGAACGGGGCTCAGGCCATTGTTTGTCAAACTGAGATCTGATCATCAACTGAATGGCTCATTAAAAACTCCAATTCCTAAACGCCGCTGCCAGACTTCAAGATACGGCCCGAGGACCCGAAGTCTTTAGTGAGCTTCTGACCTGATTCTGATGCCACTAAATGTAAGAAGCTGGTATATGGCAGGGAGAGAATGGAAAGTAAGTGTAGAGAACAATAAAAATGTATGTCGGGGCACCTGGGTGGCTCCGTCGGTGAAGTGTCCAGCTCTTGATTTGGGCTCTGGTCATGATCTCAGGGTCATGCGATCGAGCCCCTTGTCAGGCTCTGTGCTGGGCATGGAGCCTGCTTAGGATTGTCTCTCTCCCTTTGCCTCTTCCTACCCCCCCCCCCCCGGTAGCTCTCTCTCCCTCTAAATATGTGTGTGTGTGTGTGTGTATATATATATAATGCTTCGAGATACTCAAAGCATTATTAAAAAGGGCTTTTATAACCCCACATTGGAGTTTAGATTTAATCTGCTCATTTTTTTTAGAGATTTTATTTTTAAGTAATCTCTACACCCAACGTGGGGCTCGAACCCACAACCCCAAGATCAAGAGTCGCGTGCTCCACCCACTGAGCCAGCCAGGCGCCCCTAATCTGCTCATAAAGAGGAAGTTTTAGGCAGAAAACTGGAACAATTAGGTCCTTTTTTAAAAGAAATGTTTGGACAACAACGGACAGGATGAGTAGGTGTGAAAGAATTTAGGGCCATACATTCTGTTAGGTTGTTCGGTGTAGAAGTTCACGCTCTATGTTCCTTACCAAACTTAAATATGACTCGAAATTCATCATAAGAGCTTGAAAAAAACTATGGTCATGGCATGTACAGAATCTGTTGTTTGATTTGAAGGAAAGGCTGGTTAGGTGAATAATCCACTTGCTAGCGTTTCCTAAAAACATCTGATGTTTTCTCCTATTATATTGCAATCTATAGAAAAGCAGTGTTTATCTGTGGAAATAAACTGATTTTAGTTTGCATCCGGATTTATTCTGGGAACACAGTTGATCAAATCTCTTCGTAATTTTTCTGAATCGCCTCAAGCTTACCATATTCCTAACCAAATGTCCATTTGTAACTAACTTTCATTCCTCCTGAATTTCTGAAGCTTCAGGTTTCCTATCTGTGTGAAGGTACCTCTGTGAAGTGTGAGAGAAACAGTTTACTTTTCTCCTCCAGGTTGATCCAGTTCTACCAGCTAAAGTTCACAGACTTTGCATATGAGGTCCCTTTTAAAGAGTATTGTTCAGGGCAACGTTACTCAATAAAAGAGGTTACTTCTATTCACACAAAAATGTGTGAACATTTTATTATGATAATTAATTGAGACATTAATACTCCTGCTAATAATAACGGTGTCAACGATAGCTACCACTTCTTTAGTACTTACTATGTGTTAGGGACTATACTAAAGAAGCATGTTACAAGCACCATTATCTCTCATTTCCCCCTCATAACAACACTTTGAGATAGGATCTCTAAGTCTCACTTTACAGGAACTGAAACAATGTGGCCAATGTCACTCAGTTGATATGTGACAAACAACAAGACTGGCATTCAAGTCTGCTTGCCTCAAGAAAACGACATTTTTGACTCCCTTGCTCTACCATCGTGGCTCATTTTAACTGTATCTAGTTTTCTTTATGGGTATATTACTGTCACCATGTTTCTTCTATTTCATTGGTGTAAGACATCAAAAGACCCTATGATATCCTATGATCCTGGTTTACAAAGGTTCAGGGATTAGGGATTTCCCTTGACACTATTTTAGCTTATTATGAGATATTTTCCATAAATATATGCAAATTTCAATTTCCTAGAAGTGTCCTAAATTGCTTCTTGTATGTGCTCTTTTTCGTTTTTCTAGGGATACGCTATGTCAAAAGTGAAAGCCTGTGCCTCCTCCCTTTAAATCACTGATAAGATGGAGGGCTCTCTAAGGGCACCAGAGTCCATACTGATAGCATCTCAGATTCAGAATATTAGGGAAAGGGATAGTAGATTTTGGATGACAGTCTTAGCTATGGGATTTTGAGCATCCAGTTTTCCTCACCATAATAGTAATAGTAAAAATACCTCACATTAGGGGCATATGGGTGGCTCAGTCAGTTGGGTGTCTAACTCTTGATTTCAGCTCAGGTCATGGTCTCAAGGTCTGCGAGATCAAGCCCCGTATTGGGCTCCCCACTCAGCGGGGAGTCTGCTTGAGCTTCTGTCTTTCCCTCTCTCTCAGACTCTCCCCCGCACTTGCACTCACTTGCTTTCTCTAAAATAAATAAATAAATAAAGCTTTTTTAAAAAATACTTTACATTAATACTTACCAACTTTTGTCACATCTGCTATCTTATTTAACCCTTACAAAAACAAAGTGGGTTATTATCTCGATTGTTACATGGAAATTAATACTCAAGAGCAGTTAAGTGATTTGGTCAAGGTCTTATGGCTAGTAAGGCTCCTGTCCCTATTCCAGTTTTCAACCAGCCTCTTTGGTATTTCTGCACGATGTAATTTTTTGCAAAGAATACAACAGACAATTCACATGAAGGGAAATAATAATAATAGCTGTTATTCCTGAAATCAGTCCCCAAGTTAGGTTTTTTACATGCCACATATACACCTGTCAAGAAAAACCTTACACAGTAGGTAATATTATACTCATTTTTCAGCTGCAGTACTGAAGCTAGTAACTGGCAGAGCTGAAATTTAAAACTAGATCTGTCTGGCTTCAAAGCCCATGGTCTTTCCACTAAGTGAAAAGAATAAATGAACACCAGAAAGTGTTCATACTTCCAAAATCAAATAAATTCCAATTAAAACAATCTTGGATTTCCATTTTTTCAGCTTAATAAAATAGTCAAAAAAATAACTTCAAACTGATGAGCTTTTATTAATCAATGGTAAGATTAATAACTGGGCAATACAATCATACTTAGCAAAACTCAATTATCCCCCTCTTAATCATGTGTCCCAGAAGAACAATTTATCAGAAACAAGAAGATAACATGAGGAAGGCCATTGTAGCATAATGTACAAAAATTGGAAACTGCTAACAGTTCTTCAATATGATATTACTACTACAGTATCAATATAATGAAATGTGATCACTGAGAAGCTATGTAGGAAATAGAAAAATGTTTAAGTATTTAATTAAAATAGCATACCCCAAAATTGGTTCTACTGGGCAGCCACCTGAAAAAATAATACTAAATCAAGTTGGATCTTTAATTCCTAATTTATACCAAAATAAATTCCAGATGAATCAAAAATTTAAACATAAGAAGCAAAAATATAAAAACAGTAACAAAAGGCATTTCTAAGCATAATGCAAAATCCAGAAGCTATCAAACGAAAAGCTAATAAATTTAACTACCTCAATGTTTCTAAAATTCTGCATAGCACTGAGTGATGTATGGAATTGTTGACTCACTATATTGTACACCTGAAACTAATAAAACACTGTAAAAAAATAAGTAAACTAATGGAAGAATTTTAAAAATAAATAAATAAAATAAAATTCTGCATAGCAAGAAAATACACATGACAAAGCGCTAATTTCCTTAACATATAAAAATGGTCAAATTCACTCATTATTAAAGAATCCCAAATCAAAACTACAATGAGATACCATTTCTCAAATATACTGTTTGAGATTTTTTAAATCATTGATAATAATATTATATTAGTAAGAACACACCTAACTGGTCACTCACATACATTGATAGTGAGAGTCTAAATTGGTACAATTTCTATAAAGAAAGATTTATCAATGATGTCTACATCCTTTGCACCAAGAACTTATCCTATGAATTTATTTACATATATGTGCAAAGAAGTACAAGGATACTTATTACAGTATTGTTTATAACAAAAACATTGAAAAGAACCTAAGTACTCATCTGTAGGGGAGTGTTAAACGATAAATATTCATATAATGAAATGTTATGCACCAGTTAAAAAGAACAGAGGTGCTATATGTTGCAATGTGAAACAATTTCCAAGATAAATTATTAACTGAAATATACATGATACAGATACTTTTTTTAAGGGGAGGAAGGAGAGTGAAAATCTTCAGCAGGTTCCACACCCAGTACAGAGCCCAACATGGGGCTTGATCTCACGACCCTAAGATCATGACCTGAGCAAAAAATCAAGAGTCAGATGCTTAACCAACTGAGCCACCCAGGTGCCCTGGTACCAGTCTCTGGTCCGGCATGCAAGGACTTGGGAATTTTCACTTCATCCTAACAACAAGTAAAAAGCTGAACAAACTGAAAAATTAACTTTTCTTAGTTCTGTCAGAGAAGTGAGGGCAAAATACTACCCCAAAATTGCAGCAGCAGACAGACAGATATAGAGAATCACAACTCATTGGAGCAAACACCCACAAGCAGAAATTCCTAAGGGAACCAGTACCCGGGGCAGGAAAATTGAAACTATAAGTGACAAATTGCTGGAGGCTCAGTGTGGATATGTCTGAAAGTTAAAAACTCCAGAGAGGGGCGCCTGGGTGGCTCAGTCATTAAGCGTCTGCCTTCGGCTCAAGGCATGATCCCGGTGTCCTGGGATCGAGCCCTGCATTGGGCTCCCTGCTCCGCTGGGAGCCTGCTTCTTCCTCTCCCACTCCCCCTGCTTGTGTTCCCTCTCTCGCTGTCTGTCTCTCTCTGTGTGTCAAATAAATAAATAAAATCTTTTAAAAAAAAAAAACTCCAGAGAAAACCAAGTCATAAGGAGGTCTCCACATTTTTTGTGAGTTTTACCACTAGGAGTTCTACCAGGTTCTCACAGTGAATATCAAAGAAAAATCTCTTTATGCTCCCTCAGTGGGAGGGAAAATGAAATACACCAGAGTATTTTGTTGTTGTTGTTTTTAACAGGACCTGGCCTCAAAAGAGATTATTTTATCAGAGTCTAACCTCCTAGGGTTTTATCAGAGCATAACTGACCTGGAGGAAGGGAAATACTCAACTCCAGTCCCCTCTAGCCCTCCTGTCCCACCTGAGGAGGATACAACTGAGAAACAGAACATTCACAGCCCACGAGCACTGGCTCACTAAAAGACTGATACCTAATCATAGAGCTATAGAATGCTTCCTCTTCCCCCCCCCAACACCTTACCACCACATCAAGAAAGATCTATTCGTCAGAGTTTCTTTTGCACTGTGTATTATGACCAGCTTTCAACGAAAAATTACAAGGCATACTAAAAGGCAAAAAACGCAGTGTGAAGAAACAGAGCAAGCCCCAGAACTAGGTTCAGTTACGGCAGGAATGTTGGAATTATCAGACTGGAGATTGAAAGCAACTCTGATTAGCATGCTAAGAGCTCTAATTCAAAATGTAGACAACATGTAAGACTAGATGGGTAATGTAAGCAGAAAGATGGAAATTCTAAGAAAGAACCAAAAAGAAATGGGAGAGATCAAAAACACAGTAACAAAAATGAAAAATGCCTTTGATGGGTGTTAGTAGAGTGAACACAGCTGAGTAAATAATTTCTGAGCTCGAAGCTATATCAATAGAAACCTCCAAAACTGAAAAGCAAAGAGAAAAAAGACTGAAAAAAAACCCCAGAAAATAATATCCAAGAATAGTGGGGCAACTATAAAAGGTATAACTTATGCATAATAGGAATATCAGAAAGAGAAGAGAGAAAGGAACAAAAGAAATATTTGAAGAAATAAGCCTGAGAATTTTCCCCAAGTCAATGTCCAATACCAGACCACAATCCAGGAAGCTCAGAAAACACCAAGCAGGATAAATGCGGAGACAAACAAGCAAACACCAGAGAAAACACTCTACTGAGTCATAGCTTAGTCAACCTTCAGAAAATCAAAGACAAAGAAAAATTCTTGAAAGAAATTAGAGAATAGAAAAGCAAAAATAAGCATTATGTCTGATTTCTCAGAGCCACACAAACAAAAGGAGAGTAGAGTGAAATATCTAAAGTGTTGAGAGAAACCAAACCACCAACCTAGAATTCTGTACTCTGCAAAATTATCCTTCAAAAATGAAGGAGAAATAAGGACTTTCTCAGACAAACAAAATTGAAGGAATTTCTTGCCAGAAAACCTGCCTTGCAAAAATGTTAAAAGTTCATTGAGAAGGAAAGTGATATGTCAGAAATTCAAATCTACATAAGAAAACAAAAGCACTGGAGAAGGAATAATTGATGCTAAGAGAAAACCTTTTTTATTCTTTTTTTTTTTAAGATTTTATTTATTTATTTGACAGAGAGAGACAGCCAGCGAGAGAGGGAACACAAGCAGGGGGAGTGGGAGAGGAAGAAGCAGGCTCATAGCGGAAGAGCCTGATGTGGGGCTCGATCCCATAGCGCCGGGATCACGCCCTGAGCCAAAGGCAGACGCTTAACGACTCAGCCACCCAGGCGCCCCAAACCTTTTTTATTCTTAATTGATCTCATGGATAATCGCTTATTCGGGATAATAATAGCAACAATGTCTCAGATTCTATATGTTTATGTATAAGTGAAATAAGTGACAGCAGTGATGTCAGGGAGAGGAGGGAGGACTTGGATTCTGCTATTACAAGGTGCACGCGCTACCCATGACGTGATATAGTATGATTTGAAAGGGGACTTGGATTAGATGTAAGTGCATATGACAAACTCTTGGGTGACCACTAGAAAAAAGTATACAAAGAAGTATAACTGGAGCGTCTAGGTGACTCAGTTGTTTGAGTGTCTGCCTTTGGCTCAGGTCATGATCCCGGGGTCCTGAGATCCAGCCGCGCATCAGGCTCCCTGCTCAGTGGGGAGCCTGCTTCTCCCTCTCCCTCTGCTCCTCTCCCGAACTCACATGCTCACACTCTCTCTCTCATAAATAAATAAATATTTTTTTAAAAAAAGAAGTATAACTGATATGCTAAGAAAGGAGAGAAAATGGAATCACACAAAATGCTTAATCAGAGCCACACAGACAGAAAAAGAGTGGAAGACAAAAACAGTAACAAGGAACAAAAGCAACCAACAGAAAACAAAAACATATGGCAGAAATTAATCCCATCGTATTAATAGATTACATACCATATAATTTATCTATTTCAGTGCATAATTCGATGTTTTGGGGTATGTTATATTGTTATTTTTTAATTTTGGTAAAATATATATAACATAAAATTTGACATTTAAAAAAATACATGTCCTGTGCTACAATTACTGTAAAAGGTAGGTTTTTTTATTTTAAAAATAAAAATAAAAGGTGGATATTCATACAAAAATGCTTTTAAAAGTATAGAATGTCTCTGGCAGAAACTGCAACAATAGTCGCTTCTAAGAAGTGGCACCCGGGGATTAAGTGAGAAGAAAGGAAGGGAAAATAATTTCAAATGTATTTTCCTGTGCTGTTTTCATGGTTTATCACGTTAATGTATCACCTGTTCACAAAGACAAAAAATTAGAAAAAAATAAATGTATCCGGTGTATTACATAATTGATATTTTTTACTGCTTTTACTTTTTACACTAATGCCCAAGTCGCTAATCACTCAGGGTTCTCTTTCCCACTTAGAACCCTGATGAAACTTCAGAATCCTTCTTAACACAGTGGTTCAGGCTTTTACTACCACTGAACCAAAGCAACTCCCAGTGAAAAATATAATTGAAATTATGTAAAGAGATGTACCCACTGAAAATATGTTGCGTTAGAGATCTCTCTATATACAAGTCTTTCCGGGCGACTTAGCTATTACGTTAAACAATGTATCTTTTAAATAGTACTTTCCCAGAAAATATAATTAAAACAAAGATGAATAAATATGTTAAATATGAACCATGTTGCTACAGTTTTCTGATTGTATGTTTATACTTCTTTGCCAGATTAAAGACAAGAAAAACAGCATTTAAGGACTTATATACTTACCCATATGTGGAATATTCCAAACTATGTACCATTTCAACATATCCTGGCAGGTTATCTAACAATGCTGCAACATTTTTAAAGCAATCCGACTGCCAAGTCTCACAGTGTGGGATCCAGATGTGGAAGGTATTTGGAAGCGCGTATTTGCTTCTAGGCAAACCGAGGATCGGTCCATGTGAAAGAATTCCAACCTCCTCACCCCTAGCGTGCGGGTTAGTCACCATGACTGGTGCGCATTGTTGGGGGCTCTGGAGCAAGACCGATCCTATCTCGCATTTGCCACCAGCCAAAAGCTTGCAGCGAGCCTTTCTTGGCAGGAAGTCGTTTTCAATCTAAGTGAAATGTTCAAGTCCATGGCATTTCTTTATCAAAGCCAGTAGCAGCTACAGTTTTGCAATCTCCAACGTGCACGTGCATGTCCAAGGGCACACGTACACACTCACGTTCCCTTGCTCCAACCCCTCCTCCCCGTAGGAGAAGCAGAGAGGGAACGCTTTTCTCAGACGTCATGGGCTAGGCGATCATCTAAAAATCGGCCAGTATTATACCCAGAGCAAAATTCAACAATGGGTGTGGCTTCAGTTTTCTCATCTGTAAAAGGAAATCTCTTTATTGGACAATCTCTTTTGGTCCTGTCTATTTCAGACTTTCCTAAATAATAAGAATCATTTAAATGTAAATAACTTTTCACAAAACAGAGGAGCCGTATTCAATCCCCGTGAACAATTCATGTACCTCGAGGCTGGGATGCAAGGCCTGACTGACTCATCTCTTTCTTGAGGTCTCTTTCGACTCCAAGTCTATTGGCACTTAAGGTGTCAGTTTTGTAAACTAATACATGTGCATTTTTTTTAGAACACTGAAAACGAACAACTCATTCGAACTGAACAGCCCTTGCTCTCGTCAACAAAACATGCATAGAAATCTGGGTATTTATATTAACAGAGGTAAAACTGAAGCTGTCTGCTGACAGGAATGTGTCCCTACATTCCTAATAAAAGCAAACAGAGCTTCCCCATGAGATAATTGCAAAATTTCCATCCCTGCCTCATTCAGATCAGTAATTACCTGGAAACGTTTGGCATCCTTGAGGGTCAGATCGATACCAGCTGTCCCAGGGCTACCTACACCCAGAAAGTAATATAAAATAATACAGAGAACAGTTTGTCTGATGGGATCAAAATTCACAAATTGTCTTTATTATGGGAGGTGACGAAATAGTCCTTTAAAATTTTATTGACTTATTTGTTTGGGAGGGATTGAGAGCAAGAGTGCAGGGGAGGGGCAGAGGTGGAGGGAGAAGCCAGCTCCGCACTGAGCGTGGAGCTGGAGGCAGAGCTCGATCTCACGACCCTGAGATCATGACCTGAGCTGAGATCAAGAGTGGGTGGCTCAACCGACTGAGCCCCCCAGGCGCCCCACAATCAAATAGCTTTAAAGGAAGAATGATGAGGTTCAGCTTCCGAATCTACCACTTATTAACTGCATCTTCCTGGATAAGGAATCCAACCTCTCTGTGCTTCCATTTCCTCATTAATTCACTATTAACAATAATTCCTCATTCTTAAGAGTAATGTTCTTGCAACACTGAAGGCACTCAAGAGGTAGTAGCTACTGTAACAATCAGCGTGTCCTTCTGGAGTCTGCCTTAGCAAGCCTCTGGATTCCACTCAAGCCTCTCTCTCTCCCCCTCTGTCTCCTTCTCCCTTTCATTCCCCCATCCCCCACCCCCACCCCATTTGAGTTTTTGCAACCTACTCAATTTAGGGAACATTTTGTAGATTGCTTCCACTTTGCTGAATCATGAAGCCTAACCCCTCTGGCCCGTCCATGGCCCTAGGCTGACACTAACAGAGGAGTCCAAAATGTCTACTATACCGCTTCTTCCATCTGAGAAGAGTGTATGCTATTTTATTTTTTAATTTTAATTCCAGTATAGCCTGTTATTTTATTTTCAATCAATATTCTGATCGCCGGTCCCTAAACAATGTAAATATCTTCCAGTCAGAACACAAACATTTACGGAAGAAACCTAAGCTTGGGTAGGGCGTTTAGCCTAAGGAGTGAGTCTATCAGCTGCATCAGAAGAAACCAGATCTGATGCCGAGAACACAGATTAAAACTTACGAATTGTGTGTGAGAAAACATCTGCCTTTCCTCCAGCATCAGATCTTTTGTGGCAAAAGAGGTTCTTTATAAACCTGAATTCTATGGTTTCATTTGGAATTGTAGACTTTGGTTTGGGAAAGGTGGAAGGATGTTAAGTGGTGAGCTTTGCAAGTGCAAGCTTCGTGCAGAGGAGAAAACAACCCTCTTCTAAAATCTTGCCCTCTCCCAAAGAATCTCTGTACACATTCTAGAAATCAGTTGAATAGAGCAAAGCCTTATTTTTAGAAGTAAGCGTAAAAACAATGACAGGATTTTCAAATGAACCTGATGCAGAAACTATCTGACAGCTACACTTCTCTCTCGCAGACTCTGCCATTGCTTTATAAAGAGAACGCTGAAAGGCCGGTGGGGACAGTCTTCTCTAGTTCACGGGGCGAGGGGATAGGTAACATCAGCCACACCTAAGCTCCATGAAAGCTGGGTAATCTGTAGCTAGAAAATATTTAAATGTGTTCTGAGTACAATTCCATTTTAGGCTATATATGTTGCAAATATTTTGTTCCTGGTCTGTCACTGACCGTTGACAGACTACCTCTTTTTTTTTTCATGTTTATAGCAGCTTTATTTTATTTTATTTTTTGAGTATAGTTGACACACAACGTTACGTTAGTTTCAGGTGTACGACTTAATGATTTGACAAGTTTACACCCTAAGCGCTGTTCACCTCAAGTGTAGCTGCCATCTGTCCCATTACATCATTGTAACAATATCATTGACTGTATTCCTTATGCTGTGCCTGCTGTCCCCACAATTTTTTCATTCCACAACTGGAAGCCTGTGTCTCCCACTTCCCTTCATCCATATTACCTAAGCCCCCACCCCTGTCTGCTCTGGCAACCATCAGTTTGTTCTCTGTATTTATAGGTCTGATTCTGCTTTTTGTCTGTTTATTCGTTTATTTTGTTTTGTTTTTTAGATTCCACTTATGACTGGAATCATATGGTATTTGTCTTTCTCATTCTGACTTATTTCACTTAGCATAATACCCTCTAGGTCCATCCATATTATCTCAAATGGTGTGATGTCATCCTTTTTATGACTGTATATTATTCCACTGTATTTATCTAGCACGTTTTCCTTATCCGTTCATCTGTAGATGGACATCTAATAGGACCTTTGAAAGAAGTTTTGCTATTCGTGTCGTGTTGAAATTATGGTTGGAGTCCAACTTACCTTTTTTCCCTTGTCCTGGCTAAAGGTTTTTATATTCTAAGATTTATTTGCCTAATCCATTACAGAGATCTTTTCTATGTGGTCTTATAAAAATGCTATAACTCTACATTTTACTTTTAGTCTATATTCCATTTTACGTTCGTTTTGGTGTGTGTTAAGCGGTAAGGATAGCAGTAAATTTCTTCCTAACAGATATAAAGCTGGTACAACACAATCTGTTACAAAGTCTGTCCATTTCTCATTGATTACTTATCACCTTTGTATAAAATCAACTAGCCTATAGATCTTGTTCGATTTCTAAAGTCTCTATAAGGTATTTTTACAATAAGTGTCATAGCTTAGAGATGTAAGTTCTCCAGTGTTCTTCTTTTTCAAAATTGTTTTGGGTATCATGGGGTCTTGGCATTTCTATATGAGATTTATAATCACCTCGTTAATTCCTACAAAAAGAACGTCTCCTGTGATTTTGTTTGTGTTGAATTTATAGGTCAATTTTAGGACAGCTAACACCTCAACAAGATTGACTCTATCATATATGAATACAGTATATATTTCCATTCCTTTAGGGTTTTTTAAAAATAATTTCTTTCAATACTGTTTTATAGATTTCAGTGTAGGGATCTAGAACAGGTTTTGCTGAATTTATCTTACATATATCATGTTTCTTATGCTATTGTTAATGGTTATTTGAAATTTCATTTTTCAATTGTTTATTTCTAGTATATAGAAATACATTTGATTTTTTTCTGTTGGCCTTATATTCAACATTCTTGTTAAATTTACTTAGGCTTTCAGTAGGGTTTTAAAATATATATATTCTATAAGAGTTTTTATGTATACAATCCTGATTTATGTAAATAATGCGTATACATTTTGTTTTTAATTTTATGTCTTTTGTTTTTCTGGCCTAATTGCACTTGCTAGGCCATCAAGTACAATATTAAATAGGAATAGTGAGGGCACACATACTTGCCTTGTTCCCAGTCTTCCAGGGAAAAAACTTTCAGTCTTTCAAGATTAGGCATGATGTTAGCTAAAGGGGTTGGGGTTGTTTTTTTGTTTTGTCTTATTTTACTTTAAATGCATTCCTAAACAACAGAGAGTATTTATCATGAATGTGTACTGAATTTTGTGAAATGCTTATTCTGCACCTTTTCTGGACTTAGTGAGTTTTTACTCTTTGATTAGTTTCATATGGTAGACTGAATTGTTTTTTTTATTCTGGTAAAATACACATAACATAAAATTTACCATTTTGAACATTTTTAACTGCACAGTTTGGTGACATTAAGTACACTCACCTTGTTGTTCGACCATCATGACCATCCACATTCAGAACTTTTCATCTTCACGAGCTGAAATTCCGTACCCATTAAGCATTAACTGCCCACTCTTCCTCTACCTAATCCCTAGCAACCACTTCTCTTCTTCACGTCTCTACGAAATTTGCTATTGTAGGCACCTCTTATGTAGACTCATAAAATACTTATCCCCTTGCGCTGGCTTTTTCACATAGCATAATGCCTTCAAGGTTCAATCCATTTTGTAGCATTTGTCGAAATTTCCTTCCCTTTTTAAAGCTGAATAACATTCCATCGTACATATATACCACATTTTGTTTATCCATTCATCCGTTGGTGAACATTTCCATCGTTTCCACCTTCTGGCTATCGTCAATAATGTGACTATGAACATGGGTACACCAATATCTATTCGAATCTCTGCTTTCAAATCTTTTGGGCATATACCAAGAAGTGAAATTGCTTGATCGTATGGTAATTTTATTTTATTTTTTTGAGGAATAACCCCAATACTGTTTTCCACAATGGCTGCACCATTTCACACTCCCATCAATGCACAAGCATTCTAATTTCACCACATCCTCACCAACACTTGTTTTCTATTTTTATGACGATAGCCATCCTAATGGGTGAGAAGTGGTATCTCATGGCTTTGATTTGCATTTCCCTGGTGATTAGTGGTGCCGAGCATTTATTCATGGAATCTTTTGGCCATCTGCATATCTTCTTTGGAGAAATGACTGCTCAAGTCCTCTCCCACTTTTAAATTGGGTTGTTTGGCTTTCTGTTGCTTAGTTGTAAGACTTCTTTATATTGATATTAATCCCTTATCAGACATATGATTTGCGAAGACTTCCTCCCAATCCATGAGCTGTCTTTTCACTCTGTTGATCATGTCCTTTGATGCACGAAAGTCTTAATTTTGATGAAGTCCAATTTATCGACGTGTTGTTCTGTTACCGATGCTTTTGGTGTCATATCCAAGAAATCACTGCCAAATCCAATGTCATAAAGCATTACCCTATGTTTTCTTCAGAGTTATATAGTTTTACCTGTTAAATTTAGATCTTCAATCCATTGTGAATTAATTTTTGTATATGGTATAAGGTAAGGATCCAAGTTCATTTTTTTCATATGGATAACCAATTTCCCATCAGCATTGTTGAAACAATGGTCCTTTCCCTATTGAGTGGTCTTGAAATTTTTGTCAAAAATCATTTGACCATATATGTGAGCATGTATTTCTGGGCTTTTTAGTCTATTCCATGGGTCTGTATTCTATATTTTATACCAGTACCACACTGTTTTGGTTACTGTGGCCATAGAGTATATTTGAAATCAGAAAATATGAGACTTCCAACTTGTTCTCTTTTAAGATTATCTTGGCTTTTTGGGCTCCCTTGAGATTCTTCATAAATTCTAAGATGGATTTTTTTCATTTTTGCAAAAAAAGAAATTGTTGCCATTCTGGTAGGGATTGCATTGATCTGTAGAACACTTTAGGTACTAATGAAGTCTTAACGATATGAAGTCTTCCAATCCACGAACACAGGATGTCTTTCCATTTATTTGTGCCTTCTTTAATTTCTTTCAGCAACATTTCGTACATTTTAGTGTACAAGTCTTTCACCTCCTTGATTAAGTTCATTCCTAAGTATTTGATTCTTTTATGCTATTGTAAATGAAATTGATTTAAATTTCCTCTCCAGGTTACTCAATGATTGTCAATGTATAGAAATGCCACTGACTTTTTTGCATTTTGTATCCTTAGTTTTTCTGAAATTGTTTATTAGTTCTAAGGTTTTTCGTATGTGGACTCATTAGGGTTTTCTTCATATAAGATCATGTCATCTGTAAACAGATATAATTTGACTTCTTCATTTCCAATTTGGATACCTCTTATTTCTTTCTTTTGCTCCGGCTAGAACTTCCAATACAAGGTTGACAAGCAGTTGTGGAAGCAAGCATCCTTGCCTTATTCTTGATCTTAGAGGAAGATCTTTTGGTCTTTCACCATTGAGTATGATGTCAGCTGTGGGGTTTTTTATATATAGCCTTTATTACGTGGAGGTATATTTGATCTATTCCTAGTTTGTTGAGCTTTTTTTAATTACATAAGGATGTTGAATTTTGTCAAATGGTTTTTCTGCATTGATTGAGATGGTTGTGTGGGGTTTTCTTTCTTTCCTTCTGTTAATGTGGTATATCACATTCATTAATTCTTGTATGTTGAACCATACTTGCGTCCTAGAACTACCGCTTGGTCATGTCGTGTAATCCTTTATTTATTTTATTTTTTTAGAGTGGGGGGAACAGGGAGAGGGAGGGAGAGAATCTCAAGTAGGCTCCACACCCAGCATGGAGCCCTACACGGGGCTCAATCTCACCACCCTGAGATCATGACCTGAGATAAAATCAAGAGTCGGATGTTTCACTGACTAAGCCACCCAGGCGACCCAGAGAGAGAACCCCATGTTGTATAATCCTTTAAATGTGCTGTTGAATTTGCTTTGCCAGTATTTTGTTAAGGATTTTTGCATCAATATTCATAAGGGGTATTGGTCTGTAGTTTTTTCTCGTAGTGTATTTGTCTGGCTTTAATATTAGCATAATGCTGGCCGCATAGAATGAGTTAGGAAGTGTTCCCTCCTCTTCAAATTTTTGGAAACTTTTGAGAAAGATTTTGATGTTAGTTCTTCTTTAAATATTTGATAGAATTCACTAGTGAAGCCACTAGTCCAGGGTCGTCTTTTGGAACACTTGTTTCCTGATCCAGCTCTTTACTAGCTATAGATCTATTCATATTTTTTATTTCTTTATGATTTAGGCTCAGTAGGTTGCATGTTCCTAGAAATGTGTCCATTTCATTTACATCATCCAATTTGTTAGCATACATTTGTTGATAGTAGTCTCTTATCCTTTTTATTTCTGTAAAATCAATGGTAATTCCCTCACTTTCTGATCTTAGTTAATTTGACTCTTCCCCCTTTTGTTCTTTGTCATTTTAGCTAAAAGTTGGTCAATATTGTCGATCTTTTCCAAGAACCAACTGTGGGATTTATTTTTATGTTGTTTTTTCATGAACTATTTTATATATCTCTGCTCTAAATTTTATTATTTCCTTCCTTTTATAGCTTTGAGTTTAGGCTACTGATGTGAGAACTTTCTTCTTTTTTTAATGTTAGCATTTACAGTCATAAATTTTCTTCTGGAAACTGCTTTTACTACATCTCCTGAGTTTGGATATGTTGTGTTCTCATTTTCATTTTTCTCAATATGTTTTCTAATTTAAATTGTGATTTCTTCTTCAACCCATTGCTTGTTTAAAAGTTAAATTATTTTTCCAAAGAAAAACTAACCTAGAATTCCTGGGGGTAAATTCCACTTGACTATGATACATTATCCTTGCATATAGCTAGATTCTATTTGATAATATCCTATAAGAATTTTTGCACCTATATTCATGAGATATATTGTTCTGAGGCTTTGCTTATTCTACTGCTTTTGGGGTTTTTTATTCAACTGCGGTATAATTGATATACAATAAGTGTACATATTTAAATTATAAAAAATGGTACATTTTGATACATGTATGTATTTGTGAAACCATCACAACAGTGAATATATCTATTACCTGCAAATATTTCCATGTTCACGTCTGTGATTCCCATCTTCATGCCTTTTCCTGGTCCCTATCATCCTCAAGCTACAGCTGATCTGTTTTCTATTCCTATAGATTAGCTTGCATTTTTATAATTTTGTATAAATAGATTCATAAAATATGTACTTTTTGTCTGGCTTCTTTTACTCAGTATACATATTTATTCATCCATATTACTGCATATATGGATAATGCATTTCTCTAATGGCCAAATAATATTCCATTGTATT
The DNA here is from genome assembly GCF_023065955.2 of Ursus arctos. NCBI lineage: Eukaryota > Metazoa > Chordata > Mammalia > Carnivora > Ursidae > Ursus > Ursus arctos. Next base: position 90,857,137 of record NC_079873.1, on the reverse strand, counting down.
GATATACTACAAATTGTATGTCCATTTCCTGTTCATGGACAATTGGGTTGTTTCCAGCTTCTGACTATCAAAAATAACACTGTTATGGGGCACCTGGGTGGCTCAGTCAGTTGAGCGTCTGCCTTTGGCTCAGGTTACGATCTTCAGGTCCTGGGATGAAGCCTCACATCTGGCTTCCTGCTCAGCGGGGAGTCTGCTTCTCTCTCTCTCTCTCTCTCTGCCCCTCTCCACCACTCATTCTCTCTCTCTCAAATAAATAAATAAAGTCTTCAGAAATAACACTGTTATCAACATCAGTGTACATGTTCTTGTGTGGATATACGCTTCTGTTTCTCTTGGATGGGAATGGCTGGAGAACAGGTATGTGTATAATTACCTGTTTAAGACACTGCCAAACAATTTTCAAAAGTGGTTGTATCATTTTCCATTTCCACAGGCACTATATGAGAATTTTAGTTTCTCTACATCTTCACCACTGGGTGCGGTCAGCCATGCTAATACACGTGCTGTGATAACTCATTTGGAAATTTAATTAGCATTTCCCCAGTGAATAATGATGTTGAGCACCTTTAATTTTTTAAATTTTTTAATCTTTAAAAATTTTTTAAATTTATTTATTTTTTAAGATTTTATTTATTTATTATTTTTAATAATAATACTTATGTTATATTATGTTATTTTATTATATTGTGGTAGCACCTTTTAATGTGGTTGTCATCTCTATATCTTCTTTACTAATGTGTCTGCTCAAGTGGTTGATTCTTTTTTTAAAATCAGAGTGCTTATTTTCTTATTACCGTGTTTTGAAAGTTCTTTATATATCCTGAATACAAGTATTCCGCCAAAGACTCCAGGAGACCACCAATGAGGATCTTGAGAGTTTGTTCTCTGTATGGCTCCCTCTTCTCCGGTACTCTGCCTTGCAAATTAGTCAGATCAGCATCCCCAAACTCTAATCTCGGTCTCTTCAACTCAGCAAGATGCTCTGCTCTGTTTGGGAACCCCCCCCCCCACAGAGTGTGGAAAGTACATTCAGGCAGAAAGGCTCACCTTGTTTGCTTTCCTTCTTTCAAGGCTCACTGTCCCATACAGGATATTCCTCAGTATATGACAATGATTAATTCACATATTTTCTCCGGTCTTCTAGTTATTTACAGAGGCAGGACAAGTCTGGTACCAGAGTCTGTGTCATCACCAGAAGTGTCAATTTGTTCCACCTATTTTCTTTTATCCCTTTTCTCTATTACCACTTCATCTTCAAGGTAGAAGTTTGAGCTACAACTTTAATCTTCTGTACATCCCAGCGTTTCCATTAGTCCATGGGGTCTTTGTATGATACCCAAGTAAATTCATCCTTATCCCTTTGCCTCCTCTTTCCTCACCCCTTCCTCTTTAGAATTATTTTCCCACTTTTGTATATAAATACACTTTCCCAGTGCATTCATATGCAGAGTATAAGGGTTTTCTGGAACTGTACAATTACAGATCAGATGTCTCTTCTTTTATTTTTGAAGATTTTATTTATTTATTTTGAGAGAGAGAGAGAGCTGGGGGGGTGGGCACAGGGACATGGAGAGAGAATCTCTAGCAGACTACCCACTGAGCACGGAGCCTGACACGGGGCTCCATCTCACAACCCTAAGATCATGACCTGAGCCAAAACCAAGACTCAGATGCTTAACGGACTCAGCCACCCAGGCGCCCCAGCTGTCTCTTCTTTTCGCCTTTGTCCCACTTTTTATCTTAAGTGAGTGATTTAAATCTCACAACTTTTATTCTGGCTTCAACAGATAATTTGCTCTCCATTTCATGATACTTTATAATTGTGAACTTTCGGTTATTCCTAATCTTCTCATGAAATATTTCTTCATGCATACATACATTGTCTACTGCTGCTTTTCAAGATGGCTCTTTTAGAAGAATGTTTTCCTCACTTGAAATTCCACGTCACTTGCTGATATCTCTTATTTTGAGACGGTCACTTTTGACATGTTCACCAAGTAAAGTAAAAAAAAAATCTATATTTATAATTTCTAAGCTCCCTTTTTCGATGGGTAAGTACTTCACTTACCTTCTGCTTAAAAAGTCTCAACGGGGTCCCTGATGAATGGTGACATTGATAACAATGTGCACCCTGCTGGTGGAAACCAGAAATGACAAACAGAAAAGAAAGAACTTCCTTATAGAGCAATTCAGTAATGTGGCGGGATACAAAATCAATGCTCAGAAATCAGTTGCATTTCTATACACGAATAATGAGACTGAAGAAAGACAAATTAGGGAATCGATTCCATTTACAATAGCACCAAAAACAATACGTTACCTTGGAATTAACTTAACCAGAGACGCAAAGGACCTATATTCTAGAAACTATAAATCACTCTTGAAAGACATTGAGGAAGACATAAAAAGATGGAAAGATATTCCATGCTCATGGATCGGAAGAATTAACATAGTTAAAATGTCCATGCTACCCAGAGCAATCTACACTTTCAATGCTATCCCGATCAAAATACCGAGGACATTTTTCAAAGAACTGGAACAAATAGTCCTTAAATTTGTATGGAACCAGAAAAGGCCCCGAATCGCCAAGGAACTGTTGAAAAGGAAAAACAAAGCTGGGGGCATCACAATGCCGGATTTCGAGCTGTACTACAAAGCTGTGATCACAAAGACAGCATGGTACTGGCACAAAAACAGACACATAGACCAATGGAACAGAATAGAGAACCCAGAAATGGACCCTCAGCTCTTTGGGCAACTAATCTTTGATAAAGCAGGAAAAAACATCCGGTGGGAAAAAGACAGTCTCTTCAATAAATGGTACTGGGAAAATTGGACAGCTACATGCAAAAGAATGAAACTTGACCACTCTCTCACACCATACACAAAGATAAACTCCAAATGGACGAAAGACCTCGATGTGAGACAGGAATCCATCAAAATCCTAGAGGAGAACATAGGCAGCAACCTCTACGACATCGGCCAAAGCAACCTTTTTCATGACACATCTCCAAAGGCAAGAGAAACAAAAGATAAAATGAACTTGTGGGACTTCATCAAGAGAAAAAGCTTCTGCACAGCCAAGGAAATAGTCAAAAAAACTAAGAGGCAGCCCACGGAATGGGAGAATATATTTGCAAATGATTCTACAGATAAAAGGCTGGTATCCAAGATCTACAAAGAACTTCTCAAACTCAATACTCGAGAAACAAATAAACAAATCAAAAAATGGGCAGAAGATATGAACAGACACTTTTCCAATGAAGACATACAAATGGCTAACAGACACATGAAAAAATGTTCAAAATCATTAGCCATCAGGGAAATTCAAATCAAAACCACACTGAGATACCACCTTACGCCAGTTAGAATGGCAAAAATAGACAAGGCAAGAGACAACAATTGTTGGAGAGGATGTGGAGAAAGGGGATCCCTCCTACATTGTTGGTAGGAATGCAAGTTGGTACAGCCACTCTGGAAAACAGTGTGGAGGTCCCTTAAAAAGTTAAAAATTGAGCTACCCTATGATCCAGCCATTGCACTACTGGGTGTTTACCCCAAAGATACAGACGTAGTGAAGAGAAGGGCCATATGCACCCCAATGTTCATAGCAGCATTGTCCACAATAGCTAAATCGTGGAAGGAGCCGAGATGCCCTGCAACAGATGACTGGATTAAGAAGTTGTGGTCCATATATACAATGGAATATTACTCAGCTATCAGAAAGAACGAGTTCTCAACATTTGCTGTAACATGGACGGCACTGGAGGAGATAATGCTAAGTGAAATAAGTCAAACAGAGAAAGACAACTATCATATGATTTCTCTCATCTATGGAGCATAAGAAATAGGATGACCAGTAGGGGAAGAAAGGGACAAAGAAAGGGGGGGTAATCAGAAGGGGGAATGAAGCATGAGAGACTATGGACTATGAGAAACAAACTGAGGGCCTCAGAGGGGAGGGGGGTGGGGGAATGGGATAGACCGGTGATGGGTAGTAAGGAGGGCACGTATTGCATTGTGCACTGGGTATTATGCACAACTAATGAATCATCGAGCCTTACATCGGAAACCGGGGATGTACTGTATGGTGACTAACATAATATAATAAAAAATCATTAAAAAAAAAAAAAGAAAAGAAAAGAAAGAACTTCCGTAGCCTCGTCTCTTGGAACATGGCCTGGGTCCTAGTAAGCACTCAATAAATGTTATCAAATTGTTTTATTATGATTGTTAGTAATATGCTAATCCATAATGTCTCCCCTATTATTTATTTTTTATTTCCCACTCCCTTGTGCAGTGTCATGGAAAAAGTCAAACAGGTCTGCTTTTGAAGTTAAATTTGGTACTCGCTGTCTCTCACTGAGCTTTAAAATGAGATTAAAACATGCATTATAAGATTTTTGTGTGTCTAGCATGAGGCTCAGCACTTAGGAGGCATTGAAAACATGTTCGTCAAGCTTTTTAAATGTAAGTTTTCCCCCCAAAATGTCCATTTTTCTTGTATCTTTCCTTTCATCTTTCCTTCAGAATAAGTAAACAGAAATTCCACTGTGTCATCATCATTGTTTTTTCCCCACAATTTCAACTTTTTCAGTGTCTCATCTTTCTTTCTTTGCATTTTCAACTTTAAGTAGATGAACAGGGGATGGGGAAACTAAATCGATAGTCACGATTTCATTTATTTTCACAATTGCTCCTGTAATGTATGCAGTGAAAGGAAAATAAACAAAATAATCTGGAGTGTAAAGAAATGGCAAAAAGTTCGCTGTAGTTGAAGCCAGGACGCAAGGAATGGGGCAGTAAGTGGTTTTAAAATGTCTAGCAATATAAGGGGATCAAGTTTCAAGTGGCTTCATGTTCCAAGCTATTTTGTATTTTAACTCATAGGAGAGCATTCCCCAAAATGTGTTCCAGCTCACACTAACTCGAGAGGGTTTTAATAAGCATCCTGTGAAAAAAGTCCATGAGCAAATACATGTGGGAAAATGCTGTATCAACTGGCAAGAGAAGGACTTCTCAGAGCCTTGAATATAATAATATAGGAATCTCTTAGAAGAAAACATAATGCGCAGAATTCCTGAAGTTACTTGACCTCAGAATTCTTCACTTTAGGTGGATTGCGCAGTACTGTCCTTCATCAGAACAACAGACCTTCCAAGTAAGGGAATGACACAGATTAATTTTAAGAAGATAACTCTGCCATGGTGAGGCTGACCTGTAGGAAAGAGAGTTTGATTCATAGATCGGCGAGGGGGCTATTATTTATAACAGCCTGGACTGGTGAGGGCCTGAACTAAAGTAATGGCCCAAGTGTAGAGCAACCAGTGATCCTTCGAAAGTGGTAGAAGTGTAAGAAAATTGAAGACAAAGTGTTAAAATATTTCCAGGTTTTCAGTTTGGACCAGCAGATCAATAGTGATATCGTTAACAAGAATAGGAAAGAAAGGAGAAATGGCTAAGTGGGGAAAGATAAATAATGAGTGACTCACAAAACTGTATATCCAACCCCGACCAGTATTCCCAGTCCAGATTCATATTTTCAACTGCCCTTCTGATAATCTACGGACACTTCAACCTTAGCATGTTATAAACCAACTTCACCACATAAGGAATAGCCTATTCCTTCAGGGGTCTTACATATTCAGGGCATTATCTTCATCCTGCTTACGTAACCAACTTCGTCCAAATAGAGAATATTCTATGCCTTCAGGGGTCCTGTATATATTCTACTTTCTTATGTCTCTGGGGGATGTTCTTTCCTGGAATAAGAGGTAACAGACTCTAAATACTCCAGGAAGTCCTAGATCCTAGATACCTTTTGGAAGAAGTCCCCCTCTCTTGGTGACTGTTGAACATGGATCCATGTTACCTTAATAGTCATCACAGAACTTCCTGCAAAAATTTCTCAGTACATCAAGATTCTTAAATATGAGTTGAAATCGCATTGGAGCCATTTGTGGGCCTGTGCTCACTATCTTGGAAGGTATGTCTCACTAATCAAAGTTATTCTATCCTTCTGAGCCTAGGGCTGCTTGGAAATCAGCAAGTTCTACCCTCCTGGTAAGATTAAAAGACCTCCCTATCCATGCAAGAACTTCTAAGTGGGCAGATTCCCTGAGTCCCAGAACTAATATCTGTACATCATGAGCTCTGGAATATCCTCTGATAAAGTGGATATTCTCTTAGGAAGTTCAGGTACCCTTCGAAGTTCCATGGATGGACTGAGAGTCTTGAAATTCCCGGAAAAACTTACAAAAATTAAAATATGTATAGATAATGTTAAATTTTCTCAGAAGAACGTCCCTAGTTTTCATCAAATTCTCACCAGGACCCATGATCCTTAGAAGATTGATATTTGTGAACGCTAGGCAGCTAAGAGCTTCGCTCTGTCCTGAAGTAACACATCTTTGGATCAAACTAAAATACTTGCAAAAGAACGCTTGAGAAATCTTAGCTAAGAGACTGCGGATTTGGGTCATTCTTCAGTGTGAGGTGCAGGAAGTACCCTAGAAAGATCCCAAATTTTACTTTCACTTAACAGCTCATCAGTATTTTCTCAACTAGAAATCAGAACCAACTTTCCAGATACTATTTCAAGGCACTACTTTCTGTCTTTAGATCCTTTTCATCTAAAACTGGTGTCAGGTAAGCTTCGTACCACAATGTCCTCTGATTGCTCTCCTGAAATTGAGGTTTTCCCTCCCCCTTATTACTAGTGCAGGGCTACGCCAAATCAAGTACTCAATAAATATTTGTTGAATGATTAACAGTTTATAAACTTCTTACTGCTTTCCTGTTATTTTATGATTGTTTACTTTCTCGCGCTGGTGAGTCTCGCCATTTTCCTACCCTAAACTACTTTCGAACATGATATGCTTCTGTAGCTAACTCACTGGAGCAGCGCCGCACACATTTGTGATCTGCATTCATAGATCTACATATACGTCAATTATGGGAAGTTAGAATTGCAAAAAGCTATGAGGAATTCTCAGTGGCTTTGTTGTGCCCCCTAGAGGCTCATGTCTCCCAATAACACATCCTACTGAAAACACCATGAGGTTTTCATTAATAAGGTTCTTGTTCTAAGTGAAATAAGTCAAGCAGAGAAAGACAATTATCATATGGTTTCTCTCATCTATGGAACATAAGAAATAGCAGGGAGATCGGTTGGAGAAGGAAGGGAAGAAGAAAGGGGGGGTAAACAGAAGGGGGAATGAAGCATGAGAGACTATGGACTCTGAGAAACAAACTGAGGGCCTCAGAGGGGAGGGGGGTGGGGGAATGGGATAGACCGGTGATGGGTAGTAAGGAGGGCACGTATTGCATGGTGCACTGGGTGTTATATGCAACTAATGAATCATCGAGCCTTACATCGGAAACCAGGGATGTACTGTATGGTGACTAACATAACATAATAAGAAATTATTATAAAAAAAATAAAAAATAAAAGTTTCTTGCTCACATACCACATTATTCCAAAGTCTCGACATTCAGTTTCCCTTTTGAGATATTATAGGAATTAGAAGCATGAGCTATACATTCTTACATTTGCCACGTGCGAATACCAAGTAGTCTCCCCGTTGCTCTCTAAGAAAAGTTTTACTTTACCTTATGCCTCTTTCTAGGCCCTCTTAGACTCAAAACCAGTTAAGACCTTTGTTTTGGAAGGCATGCATCATTTTTGATAGCTTTTCAGGAGACTTCTTGTCTTTTTTAACTTATTTCCCACTCAGCTCTGTCTTCCCCTGTAAAGATAATTCCTGGCTGCTCACCTAAAATAGAGTAATGCCATCCTCCCAACTATACTGAGGTGAATTTCCATTTGCTTCATAATAGAGTATTGTTACTACTACTACTACTATTAATCTCATCACGTAATGCCACACTTGAAATGTTTCTAAGTCTCAAGAGACTATTTGTGATGGAGAGGAGAGCAAGCCAGGAGAGCAGCTACCCAACCAGAGGCCCAGCCTGGAAGTGTCATGGTCTTTTAGCTTCAGTTTACAAGGACTCAGATTCCCAAGCATTCCACACATGACATATATTTCTCTTCCTCTCTGAAATAAACAATGTATGTTTCAAAGCGAGATCTTCTAGCCCCCACACTCAGCTTTGAAGGATATAGTAATCAAATGTGGATAAAAGACAGAAAGAACCAGGGGAATTGTTTGTTTCCATATAAATAATTGCCTCTTGGAGCACAACTAGAAATGTTCATGGCTTTCTTTTGTCTTCTCTCTGCCTCCTGTAGCAGGACCGGGAAGAAAAGACGAACTCTTCGAGTGCGGTTGTTGGTGGACTGGATGGCATGCCAACAGCACCCCCCCATTATTGAAGGTGAACAGATGGGGTGCTCCCGATCATCCAGGCCAGGCTCCCCATCGTCCACCTGGGCACATTAAAACCTGCAGTAGAAAAACAGAAGCTGCTTTTGAGAAACCAAAATAGAACTGATTTTTACTCGGTTTCTAATTGTTGCTAAAATCCAAGGTATTGAAACAAAAGTAGCCCCATGAAATAAGTGTCTTTTTAGGTAGGTACCAGTCCTGGTTTCTCAAATTTTCTCTGAATGGGTGTCATTTATGAAGTGTGACATTTAGTTTTGGGGATTCAGATGAGATACACAATTTGTCACTTACTATTTATTCCTAATGAAATGAAACATACGCCAAGCACACGGTCATTTATTCAGCGTTCATATTTGCATCATGATGGCAATATATTTCATCCCCCTTCCACATACCCCAATACAATGTAGTTATGTATCCATAGCTAATACACTGTAACTTTGCTTTAATGCTATCTTGTAGGTACTAACAAGACAGATCTATCTGGGATCACTTTCTTTTTTTATTTAATTTTTTTTAAGATTTTATTTATTTGACAGAGACAGAGAGAAGGAGAGAGCAAGCACAGCAGGGGGAGTGGCAGGCAGGGGAGAAGCAGGCTTCCCACTGAGCAAGGAGCCCAATGTGGGGCTCAATCCTAGGACCCCGGGATCATGACCTGAGCGGAAGGCAGACGCTTCACTGACTGAGCCACCCAGGCGCCCCTACACTTTGTCTTTAGATATGTGTTTGTGGCTGTTAGAAAGGGGAGGAGGAGGTGGTAAAATCACATTGTTGGATCTGGATCTGTACAAAAGAGACAAAGAACATCACATAGCCACGGACAAAAACCAAAAGCATGGCCCAAACATACACAAGCAGTATCAACAAACTAAATCTGCGTGAGCTAAAGCAAAAAACCATGTTAAAGACCAAAAAGAATCTCTTTAATTTGTTCGGCTACATCTGAGACAAAAAGAACGAAAATCAGCAAGGTAACTGCTTAGAGCAAACGGTATAATATTAAGCAATGTGACTCCACTTCTCTCCTTCCTTTTCCATCAAAGAGAAGAGCCTTCAACTTGAAAGAGAAAAATGTGGTTGAAAGGGCATTCTAAGATACATAGTAAGAGGACTCTGTGCTACTTTAAATTGGATAAAGTGGGGGCCCCTGGCTGGCTCAGTCAGTAGGGCATGCAACTCTTGATCTCAGGGTTGTGAGTTCGAGCCCCACGTGGAGTGTAGAGGTTACTTGATAGAAAATAAAAACAAATATATATAAAAATAAATTTAGCGAAATGCAGGGATTCAGAAGAATTCCATCTCAATGTGACAAAAATCTTATGGATATAAACATAGGACTATTCTGGAAATCTCTTAATTTGATTGAACAAGCATACACGTACCAGGCATGCTACTGAAATCTGTTCGGCAATACAGAAGATGAATAAAACAGTCTCTTCCCTCTAGGGTTCATAATCTGATTGAGATATTTTCAACACTACAAAGCAATGTGTAACATATAATAGGTTAAAATTGCTAGTTTTGAGTCAGGGGAGAGAGATATCAATTCCTCCCATAAAATCTCAAGAGGGTTTATCATGAATGTCTTACTTAATCTGGACTTTCAAAATGACTACGACTTCAACAAGGAGAAATGGGGCGGAAGGATACCCTAAGTTGATGAGGATGCCCCAGTCATGACATTGGAGTATTGGAGTGGAACAGTGTGGGGTTTTACTTAAGGAAGTGTAAATGGTATGGTTTTGGAGAAATTAAGATAAATGACAGAGATTATACAGGTCACTAAGATAGTAAAATAGGGATTTTTCTTTCATTTATCACTGTACATCCAGCATGGTGCCTGGTAAAGATTAGTACCCAACAAATAAAATAAAGGACAAGAAATATAAATTTTCAAAACCGGAGAAAAGTTGGGTTACAGAACAGTTATTAACAGACTGATTTTCAAACCCTTCAAAGTAGTATTCACGAGGAACGAGCATGGATTTATCAGCAGCTAACCCCACTACAGTGTCCTCACTTTCTATTTCCCAACTTTTTTCTTTTGAAAAATTACAGTTCTAGAAAAGTTGGAAGAATAAGTTCAATGAACATACATTTAAACTTGACTTAGCTTCTCCGAAAGTTAAAATTTTGCCACATTTGCACTAGCCCTCTCTCCCTCCCCATTCCCTCCTGCCCTTCCATTCCCCCTCCCCCTCCTCCCCTCTTCCCTTCTCCCTCTCTCTCTCCCTCCCTCTCTCTCCATTAATCCCTTTTATCCATGGTTTTGCTTTCCATGGTTTCAATCAACAGCAGCCCAGAAGCAGATGATCCTCCTTCCAACATAGAATCAGAAAGTCCATAGCAGCCTGACGCTGCGTAGCAAGGTCTAGGTCTACCATTCCCCCCTCACTGCTCATCACGTAGGCATTGTATCACCGCCCATCATCCCAGGAAGGAGAAAGGTGAGTACAGTACAAGATATTCTGAGACAGGGACCACGTTCACATAGCTTTCCTTATAGTTTGTTGTTATCTTTGTTCTATTTTATTATTAGTTACTGTTATTTATCTCTCACTATGCCCAACTTACAAATTAAACATCATCATAGGTATGTAAAAACATAGTAACACAGTACACATAGTATAAAACATAGTTTTAAAAAACAGTATAAAAACAGTTCGGTACTAGTCGTGGTTTCAGGCATCCACGAGGTGGGGGGGGGGGATCTTGGAATCTATCCCTCAGAGATAAGGGGGGGAACTACTATATATACACAAATGTGTATACACACACACACACACACACAAATATAGTCTGTACATATGTAAAGTTTTCTCCTTTTTCTGAACCGTGTGAAAGTAAGTTTCAGATAACATCACTTCCTTTTAAAATAAGGTTGCTAACCTAATATCAACAAATATGTATCTGGGCTTTCAAATGCATTTGGCAAAATATTTCTTCTTTTATTGTTTTAAGGGGTTTTTTGCAAAATAATTCTTAATAGTTTCATGAATTAAATGGAAAAATATGAGTCAAATAATATGACCAGGTAAGTTCAGTTAGTTAAATTAACATGCTGGAGAGTGTTAATTAATGGATCAATTTCACCCCGGAGGGAGGTCACTTGCACTGTCCTGCGAGGTTCTGTACTTACCGCAGTTGAAGTAAACATTTTATCTCCTGCTGAGAATTTATCCCTGGATAATATCTAATTCAACTCTTTCCAGCTGTAGTTCATACAAATCACATTCGGGATTTTTTAAAATATATTTATTCTTGTCCACCTCCAGAGATTCTGATTTAGTATGAACGGGGAAGGGCTCCAGATATCTGTAGCAAGACGTCTATAACTGAGAATCATTGATTTAGGGTAACTATCCTTATTTGATTAAATCTCTAGCTATCCCTACCTCGTTGCAGATAATTTAGATCTAAAAACCTTCTGACACTTATAATACAAAAAATTGCCTGAGCACAGCGTTCATCCACGTGAATGGAATAGATTTGCCAATTTCAGGTCATCTTATTCAACCTGCAGCTACAGTTTCAATTAAGACTAAAAAAAAGTTCATAGTCGTACCTTCTAGACAAGGTAGAGGCCCTTTTTTATATCTTCTAATGGCTGAGATCTTAGTCCTGGAATGTGGCTAAATTGGGCCTGAAAACATAAAAATTTTAATGTGTAAGCTCTTCTTCTGAGTTTTAGTATCAGATATTTGAAAGAGACCTGTATTTTATAATAAGCATCCCCATTTTCAAGGCTTTTAGACATTTTACTTTCTACATATAAGAAGAAAATATGTTTGAGCTTTTTTTTTTTTTCCAAGTAAACTTTAAACACTGATGGTGGAGCTGGAACTCACAACCCTGAGATCAAGAGTTACATAGCTCTACCAGCTGAGCCAGCCAGGAACCCCCAGAAGAAAATATGTTAATAGAGGACCAGGCACTAAGGAAGGACATCATGGACTCATATAGGAAGAATCTTTTCTTTCTGAGTCGAGATTTGTGTCCTAAATAAGAAATATAATTTAGGGCTCTTGTCTTCTCCTAAGTACCATGCTGTTTTTAAAGATCTGACTACAGTTTGAAAATCCTTTAATCTCTATAAACTCTTTGTAAATTATAAGATAATGATCAGATGACTTCAATGTTGTGGTGGGTGGGAGGTTATCAAGACCTTGCACATGGACTCTCTCTATGGACGGGGAGGTTGATTTCCCTATAAATCCGTCATCTAGGGCTTGCTGTGTAAATCAGAATGGGATAAGAAAAAAAAGAACTTCTCAGTTTAATACTTTTAAAAGACAGTTTACAGAGTAAATCTGGAACAAATTGCACACTTATCTGTATGCATCCGGTCAGTATTGTTGGATTACAGCTTGCTTTTCCCTGCCAGGGTAAAGAAGAGTAGACCACAGTGGGAATAAATTGTGTAAACAAAACAAAACAAAATCTTAAATCTATGATGCTATTGAGAAAGGGAAGTTATGTTGACAAGAACATGCGAAAGGTAGTTTTCATTCACAGATAACTTTCCAATTTCGTTTATGAAAATTTAAGAAAGCTATCACCCCACCTTCTGAAGACCGATAATAACTCACACCTACCAAATGCATGATATTTGCCAGGTGCTCTCACAATCACTTTGGATCTGGGATTTTTAACCTTGACTACTAATTAGAATCATCTGGGGAGCTCTGAAATTCCAGATGACCAGGCCTCGATGGAAACCAATTAAATTAGAATATTGGAGGGTGATGTCAGTCCAAGCATTAGCAGTTTTTAAGCTCACCAGGTGATTGCAACATGCAGCTGAGGCTGAGAATTATTGTTTCTGATACATCAACTTATTTAATCTTTACAACAGCCTCTTGATGTGGGGTGCTTTTTATTACCATCACTATCACTCTCCCCATTTCTAGATTACAAGTGAGATGACTACGACAGAAAAATGTGAAGTTAATGTCCCAAGGCCATCAGCTCCTAAGTGTCAGAACTGCCACTTGAATTCAGGCAGTGGGACTCTATTATGCTATTGTTATATCATTGCCACCCAAATTAAAAACCACAGGTTAACACAATTTGTCAACCTCCGAAGTACCAATCATAAATGTTGCTTTAGTAGCCCTTACATAATAGTGATTTGTTTGGTTGAAAGTTAAATGTAGAGAAAATAATATCTGCTGAGAAAATTCCTATTTGTCAACAGTATAATACAACCAAACTGTCTGGTCTCTAAAGCATGTCCCTATTGCCATCTAGCAGGGTCAGGCCCTCCCTCTTTAATACAGTCTCACACCCAGCGCTATAAAGTTCCTATTTTTAAAACACCGTGGAAAAGTTCTATTTATAGAAGATTGAAGCAAGATCCATTCTTCTAGACATTCTATGTGATAGCCTTCAATTAAGTGAATCCAGATGAAAGCTTACTATTTAGCCAATGTTATTTTAGTCCCATGCAGAATTCTCTTCACTGTAGTATTTAAAGATTCCATATTTATGTACTAACATGCTAGTGCATGTTTTTTTCATTGCAAGATGCTTCAAAATGTGTGAGGCAGGGTTATAAATAGATGATCAGACGTACTGCTTAGATGTCAATGACTCGGGTGAAGGCCTACAAGGATTATTATGAATTTGGAAGGTATATCTAAAATGCTGTATCACAGAACCTGAACGGAAAACAACATTCAAAGATTTCAGCAATATGCTGAAGCAAATAAAATTAAAATTTCACAAAAGTATATTTAGTATCTTGCACTGGCAAGACAGAGTATAACACTTTGAGTCAAGTCACCCTATATTTGGACTGAACGGGCTGTTACAAAGTTCCTTCTCTTATTGAAACAACACCACATCTTGTAACTTTTATCCAACAGTCTTGGCTTTTTTTACTCAAGCACACAGAGAAACGCCAAATGACTTGGCAAGACCCTGCAAATCATACTGAATGACAACAAATATTTGAATATTTGAATATTATATCACTTTTGGAGAAGCAATATAATACCATAATTAAGAACCTGAGATCAGGGTGTCTGGGTGGCTCAGTTGGTTAAGCGACTTCCTTTACCTCAGGTCATGATCTTGGGGTCCCAGGATCGAGACCCAACGCACATCGGGCTCCCTGCTCAGCTGGGAGTCTGCTTCTGCCTCTCCCCCCTCTCATGCTCTCTCTCTCATTCTCTCTCTCTCAAATAAATAAATAAAATCTTAAAAAAAAAAAGAACCTGAGATCAGGCAGGTCTCAGTAGGATAACCAACCATCCCAGTTTGCCCACAAATGAAAGATTTCCCAAGATGCAATCCTTTGAGCACGTAGGATGTGATCAAGCCCTGTTAGAAAGCTCAGCCACCAAAAGCTCAAGTCAGCTCCCCTGGCTAGCAGTATTCTTTGAATATTGTCACACATTGATGCCAATAGGGTAACATGCTCCTGAGGAAGATGGAATCTTCACAAGGGAAACCCTCTCAGGCTTCGCCCTCTCTCTCTCTTCCTTTGACTGGTTCTGACTAGTATCCTTTGGCTCTAACAAAACTGTAATCATACGTATGGTATTTGTGTGAGTTCTGTGAGTCATTCTACTGAATATTAAAGCTGAGAAAGGTCATGGGAACCCCCAAATTCCTAGGCCTCAGCATTCCTGAACTTGTGGCTAGTGTCTGAAGTCAGGGCAATCTTTGAGCACTGTTCCCTCAATTTGTACAGATGGTTTATTCTTTATATACCTTGTAACAGAGTTTCAAAATACAAAACACAAACATTGACAAAATAAGGACGAAAAATGGACAAATTCACAAACATCATTGTGGAATATTTTGAATACAATAATAAATCTCTCAAAAGAGCTCAATGGAACAAGCAGGGAAAAAATCTATAAAGGTATCGAAAACCTAAAAAACACAATTAACAAATTTGACCTTGTAGATTTTATGTGAGAAGAAATTAATTTACACTATATAAAAACTACAATAGAATGTACAGTTGACCCTTGAACAACATGGGCTTAAACTACATGGGTCCACTTATACATGGGGTTTTTACAGTCTAGTACTACAAGTGTAGTTTCTCTTCCTTATAATTGTCTTAATAACACCACTTTACTCTAGCTTACTTTATCATAAGAATACAGTATACAATACATATAACATAGAAAATATGTGTTAATCAACTGTTTCTGTTATTGGTAAGGCTTCCAGCCAACAGTAGGCTATCAGTAGTTAAGTGGAAACTCAAAAGTTATATGCAGATTTTTGACTGTGTGTGGGGTTGGCACCCCTAACCCCCACACTGCTCAAGGGTCAAATGTGCATTGTTTTAAGTACACATGAACTGTTTTCTGAAGTCGAACAAATGTGATTGTAAAATGAACCTCAGCAAATGCAAAGTGCTTGAAATCATTCAGAATGTATTCTTTGAACACAGTGCAATTAGAGTAAAAACAACAAAAATTTAACTAGAATATTACCAAATGTTTGGAAATTAAGGAATACGCTTCTAAATAATATCTCATGGGTCAAAAAAGAGTCAGAATGGAAATTAGAAAATATTTTAAGTAGAAGGATAATAAAAATATGGGAACAAGTTTGAGGTATGCAGCTAAAGCAGTGTTTAGAAAGAAATATATAGCTTTATTTTCTTAAGATTTTATTTTTGAGTAATCTCTACACCCAGCACAGGGCTCAAGCCCACGACCCTGAGATCAAGAGTCACATGCTCTACCGACCCAGCCAGTCAGGCACACCAGAAATATACAGCTTTAAATGTGTACATTAGAAAAGAAGAAAGACTGAACTTTAGTTATCTAAGTTACCATCTCAAGATGCATCTCAAAAGCACTAAATTAATCATAAAAGAAAATAGAAAGAAATAAATAGTAAAGATAAGAACAGAGATGAATAAAATAGAAAAAGTATATGCGAGAGAGGAAATCAACAAAATCTAAAGTTCAATCTTTAAAGGAATAATAAATTTATATACTTTAGTCTGAGCAAGGGGAAAAAAAGAAACAACAAATTACCAATGTCATGAAAGGAATGGGAGAAACTAACACAGAAACCAAACATTAAAAGCATAAGGCGACACTTCTAGTTCCAGAATTCCAGCATGTGGGGGTTAAAAACATAACTGGCAAGCAAAAAAAGAAAAAAACAAAACAAAAAAAGCATCCTTGTTAAAAAACTATCATTTCGGGGCGCCTGGGTAGCGCAGTCGTTAAAGCGTCTGCCTTCGGCTCAGGGCGTGATCCTGGCGATCCGGGATCGAGTCCCACATCAGGCTCTTCCGCTATGAGCCTGCTTCTTCCTCTCCCACTCCCCCTGCCTGTGTTCCCTCTCTCGCTGGCTGTCTCTCTGTCACATAAATAAATAAAATCTTTAAAAAAAAACAAAAACAAAAAAACAAAAAAACTATCATTTCGTCTCGGAAATTGTACCGAGGGTGTACGTCAAACGAAGAAGCACTCATTCAAGAGCATCTATCAAATACCCATGAGATCAGTGAGAGTCTGTTGCACTTGAACCACAACCCACTGCCTTCATCCCCTTTCCCAGATCTGCCTGGCAGAAGCTCTACACAGAGAAAGTGTGGCCAAGAAGATGGGGTTCCGTCTCCTCACAGCTCCCAGTCAAGTGCTCACAGTATGCCCCCAGGAGAAGCAGGCCACCAGCATTCCTCACCCTCTCCAACTCTGAGTTGAAGAGGCTAAATCTGGTAAGCGTCGCTGAGAGCTTGGGGGCTCCCACACTTTAAGCAACCCCCAGTCATGGGCAGAAACTCTAACCCACGCATGGCAGGCCAATAATACTGGATTAGGGTAGAAAGACTTAATATTGTTCACATATCCATACTACCCAAAGCAAACTAACAGCAGGTTCAACACAATCCCTATCAAAACCCCAAGAGCCAGGGGTAGCTGGGTGGCTCAGTTCGTTAAACATCTGCCTTTGGCTCGTCTGCCTTCAGCTTTTGTCATGATTCCGAGGTCCTGGGATCAAGCCACGCATCAGGCTCCTTGCTCAGTGGGGAGCCTGTTTCTGCCTCTCCTTCTGCCTGCCACTCCCCCTGCTTGTGCTCTCTCTCTTTTGTCAAATAAATGAATAAAATAAACCCAATAGCTTTTTTGTATAAATGGAAAAGATGATCTTCAAATTCATATGGAATTCCAAGGGGCCTTGAAAAACCAAAACAATATGTAAAAAGAAGAATAAAGTCAGAGGACTTACACTTCTCAAATTAAAAGCTACAAAGCTATAATAATCAAAACTGTGTGTTGCTGGCATAAGGATAGACATACAGACAAATGGAATAGAATAGGGGGTACAGAAATAAACCTGTACATCTACGGCCAATTAGCTTTTGACAAGGTTGCCACATCCACTCAATGGGGAAAGAACAGTCTCTTTACAACTAGATGTCCACATGCAAAAGAATGATTTTGGACCCCTATTTCACACCAAATATAAAAATTAACTCAAATGAAAATGCAAAACTGAAACCATGAAAGTCTTAGAAGCAAACATGGGGATGAAAATTCATGAACTTGGATTGGGCAAGGAATTTTTATTTTTTTTAAAGATTTTATTTATTTATTTGACACAGAGAGAGAGACAGCCAGCGAGAGAGGGAACACAAGCAGGGGGAGTGGGAGGGGAAGAAGAAGATTCCCGGCTCAATCCCAGGATGCTGGGATCATGACCTGAGCCGAAAGCAGACACTTAACGACTGAGCCACCCAGGCGCCCTGGGCAAGGAATTTTTAGATATGACCTCAAAAACATGAGCAACAAAAGAAAAGAAATAGGTAAACTGGGCTTCATCAAAATTAAAAACTTTTCTATATCAAAGGATATTATAAAGAAAGTGAGAAAACAAATGCACAGAATGGGAAAATATATGCAAATCATATATCTCACAAAAGATTATCAGAACCCATAACAAACTTCTACAACTCGACAAAAAACCCAAAAAACCCAGATAAAAAAATGGGGGAAAAACTTAGACATTTCTCCAGAGAAAACATTCAAACGGTTAAGAAAAGATACTCGGTAGGTTTAGTTATTAGAGAAATGCAGATCAAAACCACAATGAGATCCTACTTCACACTTATTAGGATGACTGCAATAAAAATTACAGAAAATAACAGATATTGGCAAGGATATGGAGAAATTGGAACCTTTATACATTACTGGTAGGGATGTAAGATGGTGCAACCACTGTGGAAAACAGTTTGGTTTTTCCTCAAAAATCTAAACATAGAATTACCATATGACCTAGCAATGCCCCTACTAGGTATATACCCAAAAGAATGGAAATCAGGACTCAAACAAACGTTTGTATGTCAGTGTTCGTAGCGGTATTGTTCGCTATAGCCAAAAGATGGAAACAACCTGAGTAGTCACCAGTAGATGATTAGATAAACAGAATGTGGTGTTCCTGTGGTGCAACAATAAAATATTTTTCAACCATAAAGGAAAGAATAAAGTTCTAGTACATGTTTCAATACAGATGAGCCTTGAAAATACAGACATTTTTGAAAGAAATTTAAAAATACCTAAAGAACTAAAAAGACATCCTATATTAATGGACTGGAATGCTTAATATTGTTAAGATGGCAGTACTACCTAACTTCATCTACGGCGTCAATAAAATCCCTATCAAAACCCCACCTCCCTTCCTTGCGGAAATTAAAAAGCTGATCCTAAAGTTCATATGGAAATTCTAGGGCTCAAAATAGCCAAAAATATCTTGAGAAAGAACAAAGCTGGAGGACTTACACTTTCTGATGTCAAAACTTACTACAAAGCTATAGTAATCAAGACAGTATGGTACTGGCATAAAGATAAATATTAAGTCAATGAAACAGAATTGAGAGCCAAGAAATAAACCCTTACTTTTGTGGTCAATTGGTTTTTTGACAAGAGTGCCAAAATACCTCAATGATGAAAGAATCATCTTTCAACAAATGATGCTGGTCCAATTGGATGTCCACATGCAAAAAAATGAACCATACAAACAGTAATTAACAATCCATCAAAACCAAAGATGTAAGGAGATGAAACTATAAAATTCTTACCAGAGGGGCACCTGGGTGGCTCAGTCAGTTAAGCATATGTTTTTGGCTCAGGTCATGATCTTGGAGTCCTAGGATTGAGTCTGACATTGGCTCCCTGCTCAGCAGGGGGTCTGCTTCTTTCTCTCCCTCTGCCCCCCCACTTGTGCTCTCTCTCTTCTCTCAAATAAATACAATTTTAAAAATTAAAAAATTCTTACCAGAAAACACAGATGTAAATAGTCATAACTGTGCACTTGGCAAAGATTTTCCAAATATGACACCAAAAGCTCAAGCAAAGGAAAAATAAATTAAACGTTGAAAATTCAATAAAAAGATAAATAACTCAACTAAAAAATGCCAAAAGGTCTGAATAGACATTTCTCCAAAGAAGGTATACAAATGATCAATAAGCGCATGAGAAGATAAGCCACACCATTAACCAACTGGAGAATGCAAATCATATGCACAATGAGATACCATTTTACCCACAGGATAATGACTGTAAACAAAAAGACGTAATACCAAGTTTCAGCGAGTATGTGAAGAAATTGCTAATTGCATTGTAAAATGGTGCACCCCTTAATTCCACTGAAAACTTACAAAAGTAGGGTAAATATATGTCAGAATATCTCTAAGTCAAGGATGTAAGTCCATCGTTCCGTTTCATTTCCTTTGTTGTCCAAGTATCTCCAGATATGCCTTTTATCTGGCTCTTTATTTATCTTCACTGCTATTGTTCTGCAATCCTCCTTTCCTCTTGGTACCCCTTAACAGACTGAGGTAGGAATTCCAGTTCTGCCACCCTCTAACTTTAGACAAATTGTGTATTCCCTCTGAATCTCACTTTATTTATGAGGAAAATGAGAATAAAACACTTATCTATATCATAGGCTTATTTTGAAAATCAAATATAAACGTATATGACAATGTCTTATACATTCTAAAGCAACAGACAAATTTAAGTCTTTATTAGATGTAAGAAATGTGCTAGCAATAACGTGGAACGGAAGCATGTTTTTAGCAGAAGTTGCACCGTTTGCATAAAAATGTGTGTTCTCTGTTATTGTTAGGTTAATGGGTAATTTTATCATTTTCTTTTTAAATGAAAGTTCAACTTGCATTTTTACATATACAGTCCTGAATTGATTTTTTCCCTGCCTGTGGATCAGTGAGCTTTGATAGACAAATCGGTTACCATTCTTGATCTATAGAATACATCAGCAAATAAAAGTGAATTTTTTCCCAAATGTTTAAAAATGTATCTACTATCATTCTGAAAGGTGCTTCCTTCAGCTTCTTCACAGTCTTAAGATTCTACAGAGTCTTCCTGCCCATTCTCTCCATTAACATGTGTACTATTTCAGTGTTACCAAAAACATGTAAATTAAAAGTTTTCAAAGACAGTTAGCAGAAGCACTCCCATTGAAAGCATCAAAGCAAAGGAAGAAAAATGAACTGTCCCTGAGAAAAACTATCTCCCACCATATTCTCTGCCAGTGTCACAATGGCTTGGTGGTTTCACTCAAAATTCAATCATGTTGGCATATAATTATTCAAAATTCAATTATATTGGCATATAATTATAACGATCTTAAAAGCAAAGCATTGAAAAGAAGCTGTTGAGATTCAGAGGTACTCTGAGGTTTCCAAGTGCAGCTTGCTTTGGTGTCGAGTTTTAAGTGAGTCGGCCTGAAGGATTAGCTCAGGAGGAGTTAAAAAGGAAGAAAGACCTCGAGTACCTCCATTTTTTCTGCCTCGCAAAGTCTGGTCCTATTTTACAGCTGCTCTCTGTGTATGGTGGTCAAGATGAACCAACCTAAGAGAGTTAGATGTGGACTTTCCAATTTAGGGTCAGTGACCTGACTGAGCTGAGAAAAAGAGAAAAGAGGTGGCAGCTCAAGAGCTCTGTTTATGGGGGTGCCTGGGTGGCACAGCGGTTAAGCGTCTGCCTTCGGCTCAGGGCGTGATCCCGGCGTTCTGGGATCGAGCCCCACATCAGGCTCCTCCGCTATGAGCCTGCTTCTTCCTCTCCCACTCCCCCTGCTTGTGTTCCCTCTCTCGCTGGCTGTCTCTATCTCTGTCGAATAAATAAATAAAATCTTTAAAAAAAAAAAAGCTCTGTTTATAGGGACACACTGTCACAAAGGGGTTTTTAAGTACAGAAAAAGTCCAATTTTAATATATATGTGGACCTTGAAGAACAAATGAAGAATAGAGGACAAATATCTACATGACCTAAGGGTAGGGATGAGTTTCTTAAAGCACAAACCAGAAGATTGGTAAAATTTGACATTTAAAGGAATGTACATCAAAAAAGCCTATAAATACAGAAAAACAATAGACCGAGAAAGGATATTTGCAATATATGTGTCTGAAAAATTAGTATACAGAATATATGAAGAGCATGTACAAATGAATCAGAAAAAGTCAAACAACCAAAGGAAAAGCAGTCGAAAATTAAAGACAGACAATTCAAACGAGAGGAATATTAAAAATAAAATAAACATATGAAAAGATACTCGATCTCACTACCAGGGAAATACAACATGGCTCATGAAAAGTGCCTGTTATGAAAGGATGTATGAATGCAATTTTCCCTGCAGGTCCTTTGTTATTATTATTTGGCCTATATATTTTTGTTTATTCTTTATTATTTTAATAACAGCTTTGTTGAGATATGATTCACGTGCAATCAAATACACTGTATTAAAGTGTACCATGCAGTGAGTTTTAGTATACTTACAGAGTTGTGCAAGCATTGTCACTATCTAATTTCAGAATATTTTTAGCACCCCAGAAAGAAATCCCACACACATTGGTAGTCACTCCCTATCTTGCTGCCACCCTCGGCCCATGGCAACCACTAAATTACTTTCTTTCTGTACGAATTTGCCTCTTCTGGACATTGCATTTAAATATAATCAGACATTATGTAGCCTTTTGTATCTGACTTTTTCACATAGCAAAGTGTATTCAGTGTTGGAACATGTATCATTACTTCATCCCTTTTTATTACCAACCAATATTTGATTTATGGATGTGTCACATTTTACTGATCTGCTTATCAGTTGATGGACATTTGGCTACTTTCCAATTTGATTTTTTTAATAAATGTCCCTGGATTAAAAGCTGCTCTCAGTGACCAAGTTCTGAGTCGGGTCAAATAAAAATAAATTCTGTGACTGGGTGTTTTCAGAGAACTTCCAGACAGGTCAAATAATTATAGTTAATACCACAGAAATAAAAAGGACCATAAGGCAAACTAGTATACACCAACAAATTGGGTAACCTAGAAGAAATGGATAAACTCCTAGACACATGCAATGCACCAAGACTGAATTATGAAGAAATAGAAAACCTAAACAGAACAATAATAAGTAAAGAGATTGAATCGGTAGTCAAAAATTTCCCAGCAAAGAAAAATCTAAGACCAGAGTCCTTCAGTGATGAATTCTACCTAGCAAATATATATCAATCCTTCTCAAACTCTTCCCCAAAACTGAAGATAAAGGAACACTCCCAGACTTATTTTACAAGGCCAGAATTACCCTCAAACCAAAGCCAGACAAGTATACCACAAGAAAAGAAAATTATAGGCCAATATACCTGATGGGCATAGATGCAAAAATTGTCCACAAAAATACTAGCAAACTGAATTCAATAGCACATTAAAAGGATCATACACCATGAGCAAGTGAAATTTATCCCAGGGATCCAAGAATGATTCAACATATACACATCAATAAATATGATACATCATATTAACAGAATGAAAGATAAAAGTTACATGATCATTCTGAAAGACGCAGAAAAATTATTTGACAAAATTCAACATCCTTTCATGACAAAAATTCTCAAATTATGTATGGGAAAGAATGTACCTCAACAAAATAAAGGCCATATCTGACAAGCCCACGGCTAACATCATACTCAAAAGCAGAAATCTTTTCCTAGAAGATCAGGAACAAGATCAGGGTGCCCATTTTCACCACTTCTACTCAACGTAGTACTGGAAGTCCTAGCCAGAGCAATTGGGCGAGAAAAAAAATACATCCAAATCAGAAAGGAAGAAGTAAAATTATCTCTGTTTGCAGATGACATAATCTTCTCTATAGAAACGTGAAAGAGTCCCCTAAAAAACTTTTAAAACTAATAAAGGAATTCAGTGAAGTTTCATGATACAAAATCAAATTACAAAAATTAGTAGCAGTTCTATATACTAGCAACAAACTATCCAACAAATAAATGAAGAAAATTCCATTTATAATAGCACCAAAAAGAATAAAATACTTAGAAATACATTTAACCAAGGAGGAGAAAGATTTGTTCACTGGAACTATAAAACATTAATGAAAGAAATTGAAGAAGACACAAATAAATAGAAAAAATATTCCACGTTCATGCATCAGAAGAATTAATATTGTTAAAATGTCCATTCTACCCAAACTGATCTATAGACTCAATACAATCCCTATCGAAATTCTAATGGTGTTTTTCACAGAGATAGAAAAAGCAATCCTAAAATTCATAGGGAACCACAAAAGACCCCAAATTGCCAGACCAATCCTGAGAAAGAACAAAACCGGAGGTCTCACACTTGCTGATTTCAAATTATATTACAAGCTACAGTAATCAGAACGGTATGATACTGCCATAAAAATAGACATATGGACCAGTGGAACAAAATAGAGAGTCCAGAAATAAACTCCTGCATCTACCGTCAATTAATCTATGACAAGGGCACAAGAATACACAATAGGAAAAGCATAGTTTCTTCAACAAACGGTGTTGAACTAACTGAACATCTACATGCAAAATAATGAAAATGAACCTTTATCTTACACCACACACAAAAAACAGCTCCAAATTGATTAAAGACTTAAATGTAAGACCGGAAGCCATAAAACTTCTAAAAGAAAACGTAGTGAAAAAGCTTCTTGACATCAGTCTTGGCAATAATTTTTTTGGATTTGACACCAAAAACATGAGCAACAAAAGTGAAAACAAGCAGGACCACATCAAACTTAAAGCTTCTGCACAGCAAAGGAAACTACCAACAAAATGGAAAGGCAACTTATGGAATGGGAGAAAACATTTGCAAACCACATATCCAACAAGAGGTTAATATCCAAAATATATACAAACTCAATACAACTCAAAAGCCAAAAAAACAAACAACCAGATAAAAGTAGGCAAAAAACCTGAATAGACATTTTTCCAAAGGGGACATACAAATGGCCAACACATACATGAAAAGATGCTCAACATCACTAATCATCTGAGAAATGCAAATACAAACCTCAATGAGATATTACCTCATAGCTCTTAGGACAGCTCTTATCGAAATGTCAACAGAGAACAAGTATTGGGGCGCCTGGGTGGCTCAGTCATTAAGCGTCTGCCTTCGGCTCAGGGCGTGATCCCAGCGTGCCGGGATCGAGCCCCACATCGGGCTAATCCACTGGGAGCCTGCTTCTTCCTCTCCCACTCCCCCTGCTGTGTTCCCTCTCTCGCTGGCTGTCTCTCTCTGTCACATAAATAAATAAAATCTTAAAAAAAAAACAACAGAGAACAAGTATTGACAAGCATGTCACACCCCGTTGGTGTGAATGTTACACCCCATTGGTGCGAATGTGAATTGGTACAATCATTACGGAAAACTGTATTGAAGTTCCTTACAAAATTAAAAGCAGAACTACCATATGATCCAGCAATCCTCCTTCTGAGTATAGAAGAAATATCTGCCCTCCTAGGTTTATTGCAGCGTTACTCACAGTAGCCAAGATATATAAACAACTTGTCTGTTGACAGATTAATGGATAAAAGAAAAGGTGGTGTATTTTCTTCTTATACCACATTTCTTATGTGCCACATTGTCCTCATCCGTTAATCTGTCAACAGACACTTAAGTAGTTTATATATATAATGTTTATATATAAGGTATGTGATATATAACAATATATACACATATATAATGGAATATTATTCAGCCTTAAATAAGAAGAAAATTCTGATATTTGCAACAACATGGATTAACATTGAGGTCATCATCTTAAGTGAAAGAAGCTAGAGGCAGAAAAACAAATATCACACAATCTCATTTATATATGAAATATTTTTTTAAAAATTGAACTCATAGTAACAGCATAGAATAGTGGTTACCAGAGACTGGAGGATGGGTGAGGGGAGATACTGACCAAAGTGCACAAACTTTCACTTATAAGATGAATAAATTCTGGGGATCTAATGTACAGCATGGTGAATATAGCCAATAATGTGTTGCACACTTGAAATTTGCTAAGGAGTAGATCTCAAGTGCCCTTAGCGCAAAAATAATGATAGCTCTTTGACGTGATACATATATTAATTAGCTTGATTGTGCTGCTTATTTCACAAGTATACACACAGCAAAATATCACACTGTACACCTTAAATATATATAATTTTTATTTGTTAATCACACTTCAATAAAGCTGGATAAATACATTAATTCTGTAAAATGGGAAGAAAAGACATATATAAGGCCGACTTCATTAAAATCCACATCAGTAGGCCAAAATTCAGCCTCAGTAACAAGTTATCTCTGTTAGCAGCGTAGGTCCATTCTAGCCTGGCACCCCTAGGGGACCTCGGCCTGCAAAGGTGAAACTCGAAGTTTTAGCTGCTGTTATAAATGTAATTCCCATTACCAATGAGATAAAGTGCAGTGGACTGAATATTTGTGTCCCTCAAAAATTCGTATGTTGAAGCCTAATTCCCATGGTGATGGCATTGAAGATGGGGCCATTTGGGAAGTAATTAGGTCACGAGGGTGGAGCCCTCATGATTGGGATTAGTGCTCTTCTAAGAAGAGACATGGGAGAGCTTGCTTCCTCTCTCTCTGTTCCTCACCATGTGAAGATACCAGAAGATAGCCATCTACAAACCAGGAGGTGGGCCCTCGCCAAACACCGGATCTGCCAACACCTTGATTTTGGACTTCCCAGGCTGCGGAACTATGAAAAATAAATGTTGCAGAAGCCACCCAGTATATGGTATTTTTGTTAGAGCCGCCCAAACTGATTAAGATGGCAAACTTTCATCAATTCTGGAATATAGCTCTTCCTCACTCTAAACACTTGACAAGAAACAATTTATTTGAAAGGTACCCATTGTAAAACCTACCCGAACATATAAATCAGAACAATCCCCTGTACCATTGAGCAAGGGCCACTCCATAGAAGTAGAAATTTCAGCATGGCTTAGCATTGATCATTATGGCATCATTCAGTGTCAAATGATCAATTATTAAGAGCCAAACCTGTTTCGTACACCATACACTATCATCACACAGAACGTGGTAGCAATAAGAATACTCTAGCCTTGGCAAAGCTGCGGGTGACATTTGGGAATATGAATGCTGGGGTTGTGGTACTCTCTTGAGGTAGTTATCCTGTTCTGGCCTGCAATGAAAAGAAAACATTTCTTAGGGTAAGAGCTAGTTTTGCCTCAAAGGAAAAGCTATTCCTGGTGTCAATCATACAGGCTCCAGGTGAGTAAAGAAAATAACTCTGCTTCTCCTCATCTGAATTTTTATTGTATTTCCAGGCAAGAAGTATCCAAGATACTGTCTGACATTTGAAAAAAGTTCTGGAACTAGGTCAGAAGTCAATCTAGGTCAGAGCTAAGCAGAAGAAGATCTCTTCTTCTTAGGGTTCCCTGAAAGAAGGGATAGATTATTGAACTGAAAAATAATGGTAATGACATCCATGGAAACCTTGCTGCATGCTGATCCAAGCAACTTGGGTTCCAACAAACCTATGAGATAAGTACTGTGTTACCTTCATATGACTAATAGAAATGATTCATGAAGAGATTAAATTAACTGTCCCAAGTCACCAAGCTCATAAAGATTAGAGCTGGGAATAGAATCCAGACAGATGGGCCTTAGAAATTGTGATATTTCACCATGACACTGTACTTATTTTAGGAGAGCACGCTATTCCATGACACTCAGGTTTTCTGGCTTCACGACACTCTATTTTTATTTCTCTTTTGTTACTCTAGGGTCATAAGTAAAGTCGTGCTTTGTTCTGCCAAACCAGGTTGAATCAGATGATGAAAAGGGGAATGGATCACACTGCCTACATGGTGGCGGCAGCAATGATTACTGAGAGATGCCAAGGGGAAATGAAAAACTCAGAGAGATTTTTAGGAGGTTCTCCTTTTTTTCGGCAAATGTAGTGGTCCTGAGGAAGGATGGTTTTATTTATAGAATTTTTCTCTCTCCAGGAAGCGCCTTGAAACATCTCCTCTAAGAATCCAATGTCTACCTGCTAAAATAGGTCTGATATATTTATTCAGACTAAGATTTTAGTGATGGACTTCTATACCATTTTAAAAGAGCGCCAAAGATGGGGAAGGGACAATGCTTCACTTAAAGAAATGACTCTTTGGGGCTCAGATAAAGATACTGTAACGGATCCCTCAAATCATACCTCTTAGGCACCAGACTGCAAGTCCTATGGGTTAGGCTGTCTCTTAGCGCAGTGAACACTGCAAATCCAGAAGAAAGGAAGTCTTCTGATGACATACACAATACTGTGAGTTACAAATGTTTCCAGAATGGTGGAATAAACCTTAATACTATTATCAAAAGAGACTTGTCCATTCAACAGAAGCTACGAACCAAATGCATGCCCCCAGACCACCTGGAATGCTTTTGAAAATAGGCATGTGTTGGGGCACCTGGGTGGCTCAGTCGTTAAACGTCTGCCTTCGGCTCAGGGCGTGATCTCAGAGTCCTGGGATCGAGCCCCACATTGGGCTCTCTGCTCCGCTGGGAGCCTGCTCTCCCTTTCCCACTCCCCCTGCTTGTGTTCCCTCTCTCGCTGGCTGTCTCTCTCTCTGTCAAATATATAAATAAAATCTTTAAAAAAAGAAAAAAGAAAAAGAAAATAGACACGAGTTGATGGTCCAATTCCTTGATTCATTGTTGATTATATAGCCATACTAAAGAGTATGGATTATTGGATATTAACCTAGATGGAAGTTACGAGTTCTGTGCCATAGGGCTTTGAAAAGTGTTTGTCAGAGCCATTATTAATATGCTCTAATAAAGGCTCAGAGCCTCAGGTTTCCCTGAATAGTGTCCAATTCTGCTTTCTCTGAATATAATTTGCAGCAGTGTTTCCTACTATGATATGCGCATCACAATTAACTGTGATCACTTTTTAGAATGTACATGCTCAGGGATTCTTAGTAGCAATAATATTTTTGAAAACTCCAACAATGATTCTAATGCATGCCTCACAATTGAAAATAAGTTCATTATCACAAAATTTTACATGTACTCTTTATTTTTTCAAGCATTACCATTTTAAGTTTATTTTGTATATGGTGTAAAAAAAACTGGTCCAGTTTCATTCTTTTGCATGTAGCTATCCAAATTTCCCAACACCATGTACTGAAGAGACTGTCTGTTCCCCATTGTATATCCGTATCTACTTTATCATAGATAATTGTCCATATAAGCGTGGGTTTATTTCTCGGCTCTATATCCTGTTGCATTGATCTATATGTCTATTTTTGTGCCAGCAGCATACGCTTTTGATCACTATAGCTTTGTAGTAAGTTTGAAATCTGGAGTTGTGGTATCTCCAGCTTTATTCTTCTTTCTTGAGATTGCTGTGACCATTCAGGGTCTTTTGTGGTTCCATACAAATTTTAGGATTATTTGTTCAAGTTCTGTGAAAAATACTATTGGTATTTTGATAAGGATTTCATTGAATCTGTAGATTACTTTGGGAACTATGAACATTTTAATGATATTAATTCTTCCAAACCATGGGTACGGTATACCTTTCCATTTATTTGTGTCTTCAAATTCTTTCATCAGTGTCTTATACTTTTCAGAATACAGATCTTTAAAAGTTAATTCCTGGGTGGGAGTTAAGATGGCAGACCCCTTTTTCAGCCGGTCCCCCGAGTCGAGCTGGATAGGTACCAGACCAGCCTGAACATCCACGGAACCAGCCTGAGACGCAGGAAGACGCATCTGGATCTCTACAAATGAACATCTCCAGCGCTGAGTATTGAGGTACGAAGCAGGGAGCCGTGAAACCGCGCACAGATATCGGAAGATAAACGGAAGGGGGAGGGAGCCGCCGCGTTTGGGCGCTGGGAAGCGGTAGCCACCTGCACGGAGGAGCGGGAGGGGCTCGCGGTCGGCACCCGCAAAACAGCAGACTGAGACCGTGAGCCGGGTGCACGCGCCACCAGGCATCTCGCGGAACACCGGAATCCCGGTGCGCTCACTGGATCCAGACTGAGACCGGGAGCTCCGGAGCGCGCGGGGGTGGCTGGCGGTGTTAGAAACACAAAGGACAGAGACGCGCCGGCCCTGGAAGTGAGGGTTGGGACGCCGGGTGTGGGGCACACATCCCAGGATGCTGCAGGGTTGAGCAGCACCAACAGAAACAGAGTTAAAGTGGCCAGAACATCAGTGGAGAACGGTCCGCGATCCCTCTGTTCTGAGAAAGAGGCTGAGATTCGGCTACTGCTGCTCTGACTCTCAGAAGAGGCACAGAAACCACCAGGGAAAGCTGCCAGAGAATAAAAGCCTGGAAACACCTGCTCACAGCATGCCCATCCCCATCCCCCCTCGCAGGGGACACGGAGACTCTACCCAAACAGGGTTGCCTGAGTATCGGCACGGCAGGCCCCTCCCCCAGAAGGCAGGCTGAAACATCAAGAAGCCCACATCCCTAAGGTCCCTATAAAACAAGGGCGCACGGCCTGGGTCCTGGTCAATAATTTGGGCTCTGGACAACCCTGAAACCTCTCCTCATCAAAATGACGAGAAGGAGAAGTCCCCCCCAGCAAAGAAAAGACAATGAGTCTGTGGCCTCTGTCACAGAACTAATGGATATGGATATAACCAAATTATCAGAAATGGAATTCAGAGTAACAATGGTCAAGATGATGTGTAGATTTGAAAAAAGTATTAACAAAAATGTTAATGAGAATATAGAATCTCTAAGGGCAGAAATGAGAGCGAATCTGACAGAAATTAAAAATTCTATGAGGCAAATGCAGTCAAAACTAGAGGCTCTGAAGGCCAGGGTGAATGAGGCAGTCTTAAGAACGTATCAGCGAATTGGAGAATGGGTTAGTAGAAGAGAAAGGTAAAATAGAATCTGGACTCAAAAAAATCCACACTCAGGAATGTAGGTTACAGGAGATCACTGACTCAATGAAACGTTCCATTGTCAGAAACATCGTCATCCCGAAGGGGGTGGAGAAAAACAGAGGTCTAGAAGAGATATTTGAACAAATTGTAGCTGAAAACTTCCCTAATCTAGCGAGGGAAACAAACATTCGTGTCCAAGAGGCAGAGAGGACCCCTCCCAAGCTCAACCATGACAAACGTATGCCACACCATGTCATAGTGCAATTCGCAAATATTAGATCCAAGGATACAGTATTGAAAGCAGCCAGGGAAAAGAAATTTCTCACGTACCAAGGCAAAGGTATCAGAATTACGTCAGACCTGTCTACACAGACCTGGAATGAGAGAAAGGGTTGGGGGGGCATTTTTAAAGCTCTTTCAGAGAAAAACATACAGCCTTTTGTAACATACAGCTGGATCCTTTATCCAGCAAGGCTGTCATTCAGAATTGATGGAGAAATAAAGACCTTCCAGAATCGCCAGTCATTGACCAATTTCGTAACCATGAAACCAGCAATACAGGAGATAGTAAGGGGGGTTCTATAAAGGTAAAAAGGCCCCAAGAGTGATACAGAACAGAAAATCACAATCGATAGAAACAAAGACTTTACTGGCAACATGGCATCATTAAAATCATATCTCTCAGTAATAAGTCTCAATGTAAATGGCCTAAATGCTCCCATAATGACACAGGGTTGCAGATTGGATAGTAAGACATGACCCATCCATTTGCTGTCTACAAGAGACACATTTTGAACCTAAAGATACATTCAGACTGAAAGTAAAGGGATGGAATACCATCTTTCACGCCAATGGACCTCAAAAGAAAGCTGGGGTAGCAATTCTCATACCAGACATATTGGATTTTAAACTAAAGACTATAGTTAGAGACACAGAAGGGCACTATATTGTTCTTAAATGATGTATCCATCATGTGGACATGACAATTATAAATATATATGCCCCCAACAGGGGAGCAGCAAGATACACAAGCCAACTCTTAACCAGAATAAAGAGACATATAGGTAAAAATACGTTAATAGTAGGGGACCTCAACACTCCACTATCAGAAATAGACAGAACATCCATGCAAAAAATCGACAAGGAAACAAGGGTTTTGAATGCCATACTCGACGAGTTGGATCTCATAGATATATATAGAACACTACACCCCAGAACCAAAGACTACTCATTCTATTCTAATGTCCATGGAACATTCTCGAGAACAGACCATGTTCTGGGAAACAAAACAGGTCTCAACCGATACCAAAAGACTGAAATTATTCCCTGCATATTCTCAGACCACACCGCTTTGAAATTGGAACTCAACCACAAGGAAAAATTTGGAAGAAACTCAAACACTTGGAGACTAAGAACCATCCTGCTCAGGAATGATTCAATAAACCAGGAAATCAAAAATCAATTTAAACAATTTATGGAGACCAACGAGAATGAAAATACAACAGTCCAAAACCTATGGGATACTGCAAAGGCAGTCCTAAGGGAGAAATACGTAGCCATCCAAGCCTCACTCAAAAGAATAGAAAAATCTAAAATGCAGTTTTTATATTCTCACCTCAAGAAGCTGGAACAGCAACAGAGGGACAGGCCTCATCCACGCACAAGGAGGCAGTTGACCAAGATTAGAGCAGAAATCAATGAATTAGAAACCAGGAGTACAGTAGAGCAGATCAGCAGAACTAGAAGCTGGTTCTTTGAGAGAATCAATAAAATTGGCAGACCACTGGCAAGACTTATCCAAAAGAATAGAGAAAGGACCCAAATTAATAAAAGTATGAATGAAAAAGGAGAGGTCACAACCAACACCAATGAAATTGGAAGGATTATTAGAAACTTTATCAACAGATTTATGCCAATAAATTAAGCAATCTGGAAGAGATGGAGGCCTTCCTGGAAACCTACCAAGACTGAAACAGGAAGAAATTGATTTCTTAAACAGGCCAATTAATTATGAAGAGATTGAGTCAGTGATAAACAACCTTCCAAAAAACAAAACTCCAGGCCCGGATGGTTTTCCTGGGGAATTCTACCAAACATTCAAAGAAGAAATAATACCTATTCTCCTAAAGCTATTTCAAAAAATAGAAACAGAAGGAAAGCTACCAAACTCATTCTATGAGGCCAATATTACCTTGATCCCCAAACCAGGCAAAGACCCCATCAAAAAGGAGAATTACAGACCGATATTCCTGATGAATATGGACGCCAAAATCCTCAACAAAATCCTGGCTAATAGAATGCAACAGTACATTAAAAGGATTATCCATCATGACCAAGTGGGATTCATCCCTGGGATACAAGTGTGGTTCAACATTCGCAAATCTATCAGTGTCTTAGATTTTATCCAGAAAGAAAAATTCAAAGATCATATAATTCTCTCAATAGATGCAGAAAAAGCATTTGACAAAATATAGCATCCTTTCCTGATTAAAATCCTTCAGAGTGTAGGGATAGAGCATACATTCCTCAATCTCATAAAAACCATCTATGAAAAGCCTACAGCAAATATCATTCTCAATGGGGAAAAGCTGGAAGCCTTTCCCTTAAGATCAGGAACACGACAAGGATGCCCACTCTCGCCACTATTATTCAACATAGTACTAGAAGTCCTTGCAACAGCAATCAGACAACAAAAAGGGATAAAAGGTATCCAAATCGGCAAAGAAGAAGTCAAAATGTCTCTGTTCGCAGATGACATGATACTCTATATGGAAAACCCAAAGGAATCCACACCCAAACTATTAGAAATTAGAGAGCAATTCAGTAATGTGGCGGGATACAAAATCAATGCTCAGAAATCAGTTGCATTTCTATACACGAATAATGAGACTGAAGAAAGAGAAATTAGGGAATCCATCCCATTTACAATAGCACCAAACTCATACGTTATCTTGGAATTAACTTAACCAGAGACGCAAAGGACCTATATTCTAGAAACTATAAATCACTCTTGAAAGGCATTGAGGAAGACACAAAAAGATGGAAAAATATTCCATGCTCATGGATAGGAAGAATTACCATAGTTAAAATGTCCATGCTACCCAGAGCAATCTACACTTTCAATGCTATCCCGATCAAAATATCGAGGACATTTTTCAAAGAACTGGAACAAATAGTCCTTAAATTTGTATGGAACCAGAAAAGGCCCCAAATCGCCAAGGAACTGTTGAAAAGGAAAAACAAAGCTGGGGGGCATCACAATGCCAGATTTCGAGCTGTACTACAAAGCTGTGATCACAAAGACAGCATGGTACTGGCACAAAAACAGACACATAGACCAATGGAACAGAATAGAGAGCCCAGAAATGGACCCTCGGCTCTTTGGGCAACTAATCTTTGATAAAGCAGGAAAAAACATCCGGTGGGAAAAAGACAGTCTCTTCAATAAATGGTACTGGGAAAATTAGACAGCACATGCAAAAGAATGAAACTTGACCACTCTCTCACACCATACACAAAGATAAACTCCAAATGGATGAAAGACCTCGATGTGAGACAGGAATCCATCAAAATCCTAGAGGAGAACATAGGCAGCAACCTCTACGACATCGGCCAAAGCAACCCTTTTCATGACACATCTCCAAAGGCAAGAGAAAAAAAAGATAAAATGAACTTGTGGGACTTCATCAAGAGAAAGATCTTCTGCACAGCCAAGGAAACAGTCAAAAAACTAAGAGGCAGCCCACGGAATGGGAGAATATATTTGCAAATGATTCTACAGATAAAATACTGGTATCCAAGATCTACAAAGAACTTCTCAAACTCAATACGTGAGAAATAAACAAATCATTATATGGGCAGAAGATATGAACAGACACTTTTCCAATGATGACATACAAATGGCTGACAGACACATGAAAAAATGTTCAAAATCATTAGCTATGAGGGAAATTCAAATCAAAACTACACTAAGATAACACCTTATGCCAGTTAGAATGGCAAAAATTGACAAGGCAAGAAACAACAATTGCTGGAGAGGATGTGGAGAAAGGGGATTGATCCCTCCTACATTGTTGGTGGGAATCCAAGTTGGTACAGCCACTCTGGAAAACAGTGTGGAGGTCCCTTAAAAAGTTAAAAATTGAGCTACCCTATGACCCAGCCATTGCACTACTGGGTATTTACCCCAAAGATACAGACGTAGTGAAGAGAAGGGCCATATGCACCCCAATGTTCATAGCAACATTATCCACAATAGCTAAATCGTGGAAGGAGCCGAGATGCCCTTCAACAGATGACTGGATTAAGAAGCTGTGGTCCATATATACAATGGAATATTACTCAGCTATCAGAAAGAACGAATTCTCAACATTTGCTGCAACATGGATGGCACTGGAGGAGATAATGCTAAGTGAAATAAGTCAAGCAGAGAAAGACAATTATCATATGATTTCTCTCATCTATGGAACATAAGAACTAGGAAGATCAGTAGGGGAAGAAAGGGATAAAGAAAGGGGGGGTAATCAGAAGGGGGAACGAAGCATGAGAGACTATGAGAAACAAACTGAGGGCTTCAGAGGGAATGGGATAGACCGGTGATGGGTAGTAAGGAGGGCACGTATTGCGTGGTGCACTGGGTGTTATACGCAATTAATGAATCATCGAACTTTACATCAGAAACCAGGGATATACTGTATGGTGACTAACATAATATAATAAAAAAACATTAAAAAAAAGAAGAAAAAAAAAGAAATACATTTTGTATTATGCCTTGGAAATCACAAATAGGCCTGCACATACTTATTATACATACAAGGAGTCATGTATTTATTTATAAATGAAATAAAATTTTCATAAAACATTAAAAAAAGTTAATTCCTAGGTATTTTATTCTTTCTGATGCAATCGTAAACAGGATTGTTTTCTTATCTTTCTTCTAGTATATTATCAGTATATAGAAACAAAACAGATTCCTGTACATTAATTTTGTATCCTATAATTTTACCCAATTCATTTATTAATTTGGATAGTTTTTTGGTGCAGTCTTTAGGGTTTTCTATTTTTAGTATCAAATCATCTACAAATAGTGACAGTTTTAATTCTTCCTTACCAATTTGGATGCCTTTTTATTTCTTTTTCTTGTCAGATTGCTGTGGCTAGTAATATGGTCAATAAAAGTGGTAAGATTGAGCATCATTACCTTGTTTGTTAGCTATGGATTTGTCATATATGGCCTTTATTATGTTGAGGTACATTCCTGCTATACCTACTTTGCTAAGAGTTCTTATCATGAATGCACGTTGAATTTTGTGACATGCTTTTTCTGCATCTATTGAGATGATTATATATTTTATCCTAATTTTGTTAATGTGGTATATCACCTTGATTGATTTGTGGATATTGAATCATTCTTGCATCCTTGAAATAAATTTCATATCATTATGATGAATTATCCTTTTAATGCATTGTTATGTTCTGCGCTAATATTCCGTTGAGGATTTTTGCATCTATATTTATCAGGAATATTGGCCTGCAATGTTCTTATTTAGTAATGTCTTTTTCTGGTTTTAGTATCAGGGTAATAGTGACCTTGTAGAATGCATTTGGAAGCATTCCTTCCTCTTCAGATTTTTGGAATAGTTTGAGAAGGATAGATATTGACTTTTCTTTACATGTTTGGTAGAATTCATCTCTGAAGCCATCTGGTTCTGGACTTTTGTTTATTGGGAATTTTTTAAATTACTGAATCAATTTCATTGCTAGTAATCAGTCTGTTCAAATTTTCTGTTTCATCCTGAAACAGTCCTGAACGATTGTGTTTTTAGCAATTTATCCATTTCTTCTAGGTTGTCCAATTTGTTGGCATATAATTTTTCATAGTAGTCTCTTATAATTATTTGTATTCCTGTGGTGTCAACTGTACCTTCCCTTTCATTTCTGATTTTATTTGAGTTCTCTCTCTTTATTTATCTTGATGAGTCTGGCTAAAACTGTATCAATTTTGTTTATCATTTCAGAGAACCAGCTCTTAGATTGATTGATCTTTTGTATTGTTTCCTTAGTTCCTATTTCATTTCTTTCCACTCTGTCCTTTTATTTTTTAAGATTTTATTTATTCATTTGACAGAGAGAGAGACAGCCAGCGAGAGAGGGAACACAAGCAGGAGGAGTGGGAGAGGAAGAAGCAGGTTCCCAGTGGAGGAGCCTGACGTGGGGCTCGATCCCAGAACGCCGGGATCACGCCCTGAGCCAAAGGCAGACGCTTAACGACTGTGCCACCCAGGCACCCCCCACTCTGTTCTTTATTATTTCCTTTCTTCTACTAACTTTGGGTTTGGTTCATTCTTCTTTTTCTAGTTCCTTTAGGTATAAGGTTGGATTATTTTTCTAGTTTCTTTAGGTAGGCTTGTATAGCTATAAACTTCCTGCTTAGAACTGCTTTTCTGTGTCCCAAAGATTTTGGAATGTTGTGTTTCCATTTTCATTTGTCTCAAGGTGTTTTTCTATTTCCTTTTTGATTTCTTTTTTGGCCCATTGGTTGTTTAGTAGAATGTGTTTAAGCCTCATTGTGTTTGTGTTTTTTACAGTTTTTTTCCTTATAATTGATTTCTAGTTTCATAGTGTTACTGTCAGAATGATAGTATGATTTCAATCTTCTTAAATTGTTGAGACTTGTTTTGTGGCTAAACATGATCTATGCTGGAGAATGTTCCATGTGCGCTTAAGAAAAGTGTGTATTCTGCTGTTTTCAGATAGACTGTTCTGTATATATCTGTTAGGTCCATCTGGTCTAATATGTTATTCAAAGCCACTGTTTCCTTATTGATTTTCTGTCTGGATGATCTATTCATTGATATAAGTGGGGTGTAAAATTCCCTACTATGTTTACTTTACTGGCAATTTCTCCCCTGTGTCTTTTTGTTAATATTTGCTTTATAGATTTAGATGCCCTATGTTGTGTGCATAGATTTTTACAATTATTATATCCTCTTGTTGGATTGATCCCTTTATCATTATGTAATACCCTTCTTTGTCTTTTGTTATAGTCTTTGTTTTAAAGTCCATTTTGTCTGATACGTATTTTTACCCCAGTTATTTTGTACTTCCATTTGTATGGAATATCTTCCTTCTCCTCGCTTTCAGTCTGTGTGTGTTTTTAGGTCTGAACTGAGTCTCTTGTAGAAGCATGCAAATGCGTCTTTCTAAAATCCATTTGGTCATCCTATGTCTTTGATAGGAGCATTTGGTTCACTTGCATTTAAAGTAATTATCGATAAGTATGTACTTATTGCCGTTTTGTTAATTGGTTTCTGAATGTTTTTGTAGTTCTTCTCCTCTTGTTCTCTTCCCTTGTGATTTGATGGCTTTCTTTAGTGTTCTGCTTGGATCCCTTTCTCTTTATTTTTTGTTAATCTAGCATATATAGGTTTGTGGGTACAATGGGGTTCATATATAACACCCTATGTATATAGCAGTCTATTTTAAGCTGATGGTCACTTAAGATTAAATACATTGTAAAAGCACTACCCTTTTACTCCCCCTTCCACATGCTATATATTTGATAACATATTTTACATCTTTTTATTTTGTGCATTTTTGTTAAAATTATCGTAGGTATAATTGATTTGACTATTTGTCTTTTTTTTTAAGATTTTATTTATTTATTTGACAGAGAGAGAGAGAGAGCCAGTGAGAGAGGGAACACAAGCAGGGGGAGTGGGAGCAGAAGAAGCAGGCTCCCAGCAGAGCAGGGAGTCTGATGCGGGTCTCAATCCCAGGACTCTGGGATCACGCCCTGAGCCGAAGGCAGACACTTAATGACTGAGCCACCCAGGCTCCCCGACTAATTTGCCTTTTAACTTTCATACCAATTTTATAAATGATTGATGTTCTAACTTTATTATATGTATGCTTTTACTAGTAAATCTTTTTCATAATATTCTTCTTTCAATATATGGCCTTTTCTGCTTAAATAAGTCCCTTCAACATTTCTTGTAAGGCTGGTTTAGTGGTAATGAATTTCTTTAATTTCTGTTTGTCTGGGACATTCTTTATCTCTCCTTCAATTCTGAAAGATAACTTTCCCATGTAGAGTATCTTTGGTTGTAGGTTTCTTTCCTTTCAGCACTTCAAATATATCATGCCACCCCCTTCTGGCTTGCAAAGTTCCTGCTGAAAAATCAGCTGATAATTTTATGGGGTTTCCCTTGTATATAACTATTTTTTTTTCTTTTGCTGCTTTTAAGATTCCCTCTTCATCTTTAATTTCTGACATTTTAATTATTATGTGTCTTAATGTAGACCTCTCTGGGTTCATTCTGTTTGGAGCTATCTTTGTTTCCTGGACCTGGATATCTGTTTCCTTCCCCAGGGTAGAGAAGCTTTCAGCTATTATTTCTTCAAATAAGTTTTCTGTCCTTTTTGCTCTCTCCTCCTTCTGGAAATTCTATAATGTAAATGTTAATATGCTTGTTGTTGTCCCAGAGGTCCCTTAACCTATCCTCAGTTGTTTTAATTCTTTTTTCTTTTTGCTTTCCAGCTTGGATCATTTCTACTACCCTGTCTTCCAGATCAATGGATCTGCTCTACTACATCCTCAAATCTGCTGTTGAGTCCCTCTAGTGTATTCTCCAATTTAGCAATTGTATCTTTCAGCTCTGATTGTTTCTGTTTTATATTTTCTCTTTGTTGAAGTTCTCGCAAGTTCATCCACTTTTCTCTTATATCTAGTGAGTATCTTTATAACCGTTACTTTGAACTCTTTATTAGGTAAATTGCTTATCTCTGTTTCATTTAGTTGTTGGGTTTTATCTTGTCTCGAATTCTAAATATGTTTGGAATATATTCCTCTGTCTCTGCATTTTGTTTCACGCTCTGTGTTTGTTTCTGTGTGTTAGGTGGGTCAGCTACATCTCCTGGTCTTGAAGGTGGTGGCCTCATGCAGAAGGAATTCTGTGGGGCCCAGTAGCACAATCCCCCATGGTCACCAGAACCAGGTGCTCCAGCTTTGTCCTCTGTGTGGTCTGCATGTACCCTCCTGCTGTGACTGAACCACTACTGCAGGCTTGCTAGTTGGTGGGGCTGGTCTCCAGTGCAGCTGGCTAAGAGGCCTGGCTATAGCTCCTGCAGACATGCTGGTGGGTGGGGCTAGCCCCTCACCACAGTGTGGCTGCCTGGGACTTTTGCAGCTGCCCTACTGTGAGTTTTGCAGGTGCACTCCTGCCTGGGGCTGGCTCCCCATTTTCCGTGGAGCAGTAGTCACTTTAGAGGGGTGCCAGGCCCAGCCAGGGCAGCCCAAAGAGTGTGATGGCACAGTCGTCACTTTAGGAGAATGCCAATCCTGACCAAGGCTACCCACCAGGTGTGGCAAGACAGGAAACACTTTGGAAGGATACCTGCCAGGACAAAACTCTACTTCTGAAACTAATAATACACTATATGTTAATTGATCGAATTTAAATAAAATAAAATTTAAAAAAATAAAGTGTGCCAAGGAACTTAATAGTTCTCCAAAGACAATACAGAAATGACTGATAACATGAAAAAAAAAAAACCCTCAATATCCTTAGTCATTTGTGAAATACAAATCAAAACCACAAAAAGATACCACTCCACACCTACTAGAATGGCTATAATTAAAAGGAAAAAAAACAATAACAAGTGCTGATGAGCATGCAAAGCCAAGAGAACTCTTATACATTGCTGGTGGGAATGTAAAATAGTATAATCGCTCTACAAGGTAGTTTGGTCATTTCTTAAAAGTTAAACATTCATATGTTCCAGCCACTCCACTCCTAGATATTTACCCGAGACATGAAAACTTACATTCACAAAAAAAAAAATTCACATGAATATTTATAACACCCTTATTCATAGTCACCAAAATTGAAAACAGTCCAAATGAATTTCACATGGTGAATGGACTGACAGACTGTGGTATATCCAGACAATGGACTACTACTCAGTGGTAAATAGTAGCAAATTATTGATACACTCAAGAACAGGAATGAAAGTCAAATGCCCTGTGCTAAGTGAAAGAAAATGGACTCATAATGCTACATATTGTAGCCCTTTATATGACATTCTAGAAAAGAAAATACTATAGGGACAGAGTGGTTAGTGTTGGGGAAAAGGCTTGATCATGGATGAGCTCCACAAGGGAATTGGGTGGGGGGGTTATAGAACTGTTCTGTAGTTTGGTTGTGGTAGTAATAACTCTATTTTACAATACTCACAGAACTTGACACAAAAAAGAGAAAACTTGGGACGCCTGGGTGGCACAGCAGTTAAGCGTCTGCCTTCGGCTCAGGGCGTGATCCCGGCGTTATGGGATCGAGCCCCACATCAGGCTCCTCCGCTATGAGCCTGCTTCTTCCTCTCCCACGCCCCCTGCTTGTGTTCCCTCTCTCGCTGGCTGTCTCTATCTCTGTCGAATAAATAAAATCTTTTAATAAAAAAAAAACAAAAACAAAAAAGAGAAAACTTTACCGTACATGGTTTAAAAAAAAATTTTTAAGAGAGACTTGGGGACCATAACAACCAACTGTAAAACATCAACCTATTTTTGAACCCTGATTTAAACAATTACATAAAAATTATGAGCCATCAGGGAAAATTTAAATACTTGTTGGATATTGCATGATATTAAGGAATTGATGCTACTTTTAAAAGTGTGATTATGGTATTGTAGTTATGTTTTATTTTAGCTCTTATCTTTTAGAAATACTGAAATATATACAGATTAAATATGATATTAAAGATGTGCTTCAAAATAATGGAGATATGGGGCGCCTGGGTGGCTCAGTCAGTTAAGCATCTGCCTTCAGCTCAGATCATGATCTTGGGGTCCTGGGATGGAGCCCTGCATCGGGCTCCCTGCTCAGTGGGGAGCCTGCTTCTCCCTCTCCCTTTGCTGCTCCCCCTGCTTGTGCTCTCTTGTTCTCTCTGTCAGATCAATAATAAATCAATTAATCAATAAATAAACAAATAAATAAGAGAACCAATAGGAGTGCCTGGGTGGCTCAGTCGGTTAAGCAGAGGATGCTTGGTTTCAGCTCAGGTCATGACCTCAGGTCAGGGGCATGAGTTCAAGCCCTGTGTTGGGCTCTGTGCTCAGTGCAGAGTTCGCTTGAGATTCTCTATCTCCCTCTCCCTCCCCCCCTCCCCTGCCTCCCTCTCAAATTCATACACATGCTCTCATGCTCTCTCTCTCTAAAATAAATACATTTTTTAAAAAATGAGAACCAGCACCTATATCCACATTCTGCTTGAGCTGATAATAGGTAAATAATCAACATAAGTCTTTTTGCTGTGAAAGGAAGAGAGAAAATCTTCCAGTGGAGAAAGAAAAAGCAAATTATTATTGTGTAATAACAGCTTGGCAAACTTAATTTGATTGCCTGCCTGCAGGAGTAGGAACTACGTAGCTGGTTGGGGGACAGAGGTTATAGAGAAATTTGCACTGTATACCCTCTTGTGGCGTTTGAACTTTGAACTATAAGAAAGCATTACTTGTTGAAAATTAAATAAAATTTCAAAAATGAAGAGCAAAAATAAGTCAGAGGCAGGAGGCATTGCAACGAAGTAAATTAAATATGCAGATTTCTCATCTTATATAGAATATGATAGAAAGGGGCTCCTGGGTGGCTCAGTCGTTAAGTGTCTGCCTTCGGTTCAGGTCATGATCCCAGGGTCCTGGGATCGAGCCCTGCATCAGGCTCCCTAACCGGCAGGAAGCCTGCTTCTCCGTCTCCCACTCCCCCTGCTTGCGTTCCCT
This sequence comes from Ursus arctos, assembly GCF_023065955.2. Classification (NCBI taxonomy): domain Eukaryota; kingdom Metazoa; phylum Chordata; class Mammalia; order Carnivora; family Ursidae; genus Ursus; species Ursus arctos. The sequence goes on along the minus strand of NC_079873.1, from coordinate 90,814,793 downwards.
CTCTCGCTGTCTCTCTCTGTGTCAAATAAAAAAATAAAATCTTTAAAAAAAAAAGAATATGATAGAAAACTTTTTATTCTTAAAATTGACATTTAAGGATTATAGATACAAATATGGTATTATTGTTTTAAATAGGAATGAGGGCTCTTAACGATATAAAAAGCAAGAGGAAACAAAAATATTCAAAAATATTACACACATAGTAGAAAACTAAGACTTTTTTTTAAAAAGGGAAAGGAAACATTAACAAAAATAAAATTTCAGAAGCAAGGTTAATAGTAATATGAAAATAAAAGCAAAAAGAAATTATTTAAACTTCTTTATTAAAGTCAAAGAAACGCGGATGGGATCAAAACCATAAACCCAATAAAAGGATTCGTAAAAGAGATACACATTAAATAAAGGGAATTAAGATAAAACTGTATCTATATCTACATCTTTATCTACATTTACATCCAAATCTATATCTATCTACAACCGTACATACATGAGAATAAACCAAAAATATTTAAACAAGCCAAATGAAATATTTGTCATATACTAAGTATGTAGAGGGTTTTCTCTTCTGTATCATTTGTATGGCTATTTTTTTAAGTGAATGCTTTCTATTTCATAACATGCTATTAAGACAGGAATATTAAATTAATTTTTTAAATTTTTTTATTACATTATGGCTACTTATTTTAACACCAGCACCGCACGTATCATTGTAGCTTTGGGAATTTTGATTGGATTTGTATTAAATATATACATCTATATCCTCTGGGAGAGAATGGGCATCAGCACAATATTGTCTTCCCACCCAAAACATACAATCTGCATTTACTCATGTTTCTTTCGGTATACATTCATAAAGTCTAATAGCTTTCTTTATAAAACTTCCTGCACATTTCTTGATACATTTATTGCTCTTGTGAATAGAATTTTTCCCATTATGTGTGCTTATTTATTATTGTAGGTAGATAATAAAACCTAATTTTGCCCTATATTTTGCAGCTGGAAATATTACTGAATTCTCTTGTTTATTTTTCTAGTAATTTTTCAGATGATTCTCTTGGTTTTACTAGGGAGCAATTTTACAGTTATAAATAATGATAATTTTGTGTTCTTCCTTTTAAAAAAATTTTTTATTTAAAGTCAATTAACATATTAGTTTCAGAGGTAGAGTTCAGTGATTCATCAGTTGCATATCACACCCAGTGCTCATTCATTCCATCAAGTGCCCTCCTTAATGCCCATCACCCAGTTACCCCATCCCCTCACCCAGCTCCCCTCCAAGCAACCCTTAGTTTGTTTCCTATGATTAAGAGTCTCTTATGGTTTGTCTCCCTCTCTGATTTCATCTTGTTTTATTGTGTTCTTCTTTCTGATATGTATACTTTTGTCTCCTTTTGTCACATTAGCTAAAACTTCCAGAATAATGAGGAAAAAATGAAATGATGATAGTGATAACGGATTTTAATGGAAATGTCTTTAGTTTTTCACTATCAGATATAAAGTTAGGTATTGACTAGAGCAAATCTTGTCATATTATGTAAATATACTTGCATTCCTAGCCTAGAGTTTAGGGTTTTTTGCTTCTTTAAATTCAGGAACAGATGTAAATTTTCAATTGACTATCTTTTTAATACATATTTATGTAATTGTGATAAATGTTATTAATAGATTTCCTAACTGAAATACCAGTGCCCTTCGTAAATACAGTCTCCTCAGTCACATGTGTTATGTTCTTAAAGTAACACTGGAAACCATTTGCTCTAAATCATTTGGGATTTTTTCATATATACTCATAAATAAGATTGGTATGTTGTTTAGTTCTGCTATCTTTGTTGGATTTCGCTAACGGGGTTATGCTAACTTTGTAGACATAAATTAAGAAGCTTTGACTCTTGTTCTTAACGTTGAAATTGCTTATTTAAGACAGGGATTATTTGTTCCATGGAAGTTTAGGAGGGTTGGAGAAAAGCTGTAAACCTGTGTCACTCTTTTATGAACATAGTAACTTGACAGCTTTTCAGTATTGTCAATGTATTACTGGTTCGTTCATGTTTTTCCACCGTTATTGAGACAGCACCGAGTGTTTATATTTGCTAACAACAGTTTTAATTTCACCAAAATTTTCAAATTTTTAAAATCTTTTCAGAAATACTTACCTAAGGGTGCCTGGCTGGCTCAGTTGGTAGAGCATAGGACTCTTGATCTCAGGGTCGTGAATTTGAGCCCCACAATGGGCGTAGAGCCTACTTTAAAAAAAATAAATTAAATTAAAAAAATACTTACCTATATTTATGTCCCAATGGTAATTCCTAATCTTAAAAGTTTCTTTTATTTTTTTCTTGAGTTGATCTGCTTAAACTTTGTATGAATGTGTGTGCATGTGTTTCTATACAAAAGACTTTTGGATTTTTCTAATCTTAACAACACTTCTGTTTCCTAATTTATAATTTCCAAGTTTATCTTGTTAACATTCTTTTGCCTACATTCCATACATTTGTTTTGTTGTTCTTCTTACTTCATGAGTTGAGTGTTTTATTCATTTATTGTCTTTCCTCTTCGGACTGAATCATTTATAATTATGAATTTGAGTTTGGCTTTCATGTTTCCCAATAAATTGTGATAGGCTGAGTTCTCACTATTGATATTTTCTAATCATTGTAATCTGTAATTGCAGTTACAATTTTCTCCGTGATTTGAGGTTTATATATAAATGAGCAGTTTTCATGTCTAATTTGCTGGCAATGGAAGAGTTAAAAGGAAGTTGTGGGTTATATAATTTATTGCATGGTGAACAGAGAATGTGGGGGGCATAAAATGTGCTTTTGAGAATGTGCAGAGGCTTTATTTGAAACCTACTATATCATCTGGCTTCGTAAATGTCCCATGGACATTTAAAACTTAGATTTAGTCCATGTAGCATATTAATTATATTATACCACATTACTACATTATTATGCACTGCATAACAGCACACAAACTATAATATGGCATATTTCATATATTAATCAGAACCTTTTTATTTGTATTTTACTTTACTATCTTCAATGTGCATCCTGGCTGGATGGCTAGGAAAATAAACATAAATTGTTGGCCACCAGTATGTAGTTAGGACTCAAAACCACATAGGTAAAAGATGTGTAGAGGGGCACTTGGGTGGCTCAGTGGGTCATGATCCCAGAGTCCCAGGATTGGGCCCCACATCGGACTCCCTGCTCAGTGGGGAGTCTGCTTCTCCCTCTCCCTCTGCCTCTCCTGCAGCTTGTGCTCATTCGTGGTCTCTCTCGCTCGCTCACTCTCTCTCTCAAATAAATAAATAAAATCTTAAAAAAAAAGATGATGTGTGGAAATATGGTCTCTGCAAAATTTCTTTATAATAGCAAAATACCGGAAACAACCTAAGTGCCTAGAGTAGGGAAAATGGCTAAATATGCTATATCAAATTATCTGCTTAAATAAACCACAGCATTTCCATACTGATAAACTAAACAAACTAAAGCATATTACTGCATAGGGCTTATTAAGGATAAGGTAGATCTATGTGTACTAACATCAAAATACATATGACATAATTGAAAGAAAAAGAGTAATATATATATAGTGATACCACTTATGTGTACACATATAAACATAATACCGAAGATTTTCTATGGACATATATATAAATATTGTTAAGGATAATCACCAAATTGATAAATGTAGTCACCTCTAGGGAGAGAGAATAGCATCAGGTTTTAGAGTGATGCCAAAAGGACTTTAGCCTTCTCATCAATGTTTGAATTTTGCCTCACTTGTAAGATTAAAATTAATTTTTAATGTTAAATAATACATTGGTTAATAAATATTTTTAATTTCCTTTTTTTATTGAAGTACAGTTGACACATAATACTACATTAGTTGCAGGTGTACGACATAGTGATTCGACAAGTCTATACATTATGAAATGCTCACCATGATGACTGTAGTCACCATCTGTCACCACACAAAGTTATAAGAGTATTATTGACTATATCCCCTGTGCTATACTTTTCATCCCATGACTTATTTCAGGGGCACCTGGGTGGCTCAGTCGGTTAAGTGTCTGACTTTTGACCTCAGCTCAGCTCCTGATCTCAGGGTTGTGAGTTCAAGCCTCACATTGGGCTCTATGCGGGGCTTCCCATCTCCCCACCAACATACAGTGTAATATTAGTTTCGGGTGTAGGATTGGTGATTCATCATTTTCATACAACACCCAGTGCTCATCAGAAGTGCCCTTCCTAATCCCCATCAGCTATTTAACCCATCCCCTCGCCCACCTCCCCTCTGGTAACCATTAGTTTGTTCTCTACAGCTGAGACCCTGTTTCTTGGTTTGTCCCTCTCTCTCCCTCTTTTTTCCCTTTGTTTATTTGTTTCTTAAATTCCATATATGAGTGAAATCATATATTGTCTTTCTCTGACTGATTTATTTCATTTAGCATAAAATCCTTTAGGTTATCCATGTTATTGCAAATGGTGAGATATTATTTTTCAAGGCTGAGTAATATTCCATTGTGTGTATCTATACCACATTTTCTTTATTCATTCACCTATTGAAGACACTTAGTTTGCTTCCATATCTTGGTATTGTAAATAATGTTGCAATAAACATAGGGGTTCATATATTTTTTTAAATATGCATTTTTGTTTTCTTTGTGTATATACCCAGAAGTAGAATTATTGAATTGCATAGTATTTCTATTTTTAATTTTTTAAGAATACTCCACACTGTTTTCCATAGTGGCTGCACCAACTTACATTCCCACCAACGGTGCTCAAGGGTTTCCTTTTCTCTACATTCTTGCAAACCCTTGTTATTTCTTATCTATTTGATACTATCCATTCTCAATGAGGTGAGGTGATATCTCATTGTGGTGTTAATTTGCATTTCTCTTGGGGCGCCTGGGTGGCACAGTCGTTAAGTGTCTGCCTTTGGCTCAGGGCGTGATCCCTGCGTTATGGGATCGAGCCCCACATCAGGCTCCTCTGCTAGGAGCCTGCTTCTTCCTTTCCCACTCGCCCTGCTTGTGTTCCCTCTCTCGCTGGCTGACTCTATCTCTGTCAAATAAATAAAATCTTTTAAAAAAAAATTTGCTTTTCTCTGATGATTAGCGATGTCAAACATCTTTTCATGTGTCTGTTGGCCATATGTATGTGTTCTTGGGAAAAACGTCTACTCAGGTCCTCTGCCCATTTTTTAATCAGATTGTTTTTCGGTGTTTGAGTTGTATGAGCTCTTTATATATTTCAGATTTTTTTTTAAAGATTTTTATTTATTTGACAGAGAGAGAGGCAGCAAGAGAGGGAACACAAGCAGGGGGAGTGGGAGAGGGAGAAGCAGGCTTCCCGCTGAGCAGGGAGCCCGATGCAGGGCTCAATCCCAGAACGCAGGGATCATGACCTGAGCCGAAGGCCGATGCTTAATGACTGAACCACCCAGGCGCCCCTATATATTTTGGATATTAACCCCTTATTGGATATATGATTTGCCAACATCTTCTAAAATTCAATAGGTTGCCTTTTCATTGTGTTGATGGTTTCCTTTGCTGCGCAGAAGCTTTCTAGTTTAGTGTAGTCCTAATTGTTTAATTTTGCTTTGTCACCCTTGCCTGAGGAGACAGACCCAAAAAAAATATTGCTAAGACCAATGTATAAGAGTGTACTGCCTATGTTTTCTTTTAGGAGTTTTATGGTTTCAGTCTTACATTTAGGGCTTTAATCTATTTTGAGTTTATTTTTATGTATGGTGTAAGAAGTGGTCTTGTTCGCTCCTTTGCATGTGTAGCTGTCCAGTTTTCCTGATACCATTCATTGAAGAGACTGTTTTTTCTCCATTGTATATTCTTGCCTCCATTTTTGTAGATTATGGTCAATAAATATTTTTTAGATTTTGACAAAAATCCAATACCTTTCATGATAACAATACTCACAAAACTGAAAATAGAAGAGGCCTTCCTCAACCTGATAAAGGGCATCTATGAAAAACCACAACTAATGTCAGAAAGGTGAAAGACTGAAAACAGTCAAATAAATTCAAATTAATACCAATATTTTTGCTTACAAAATTATGATTTTAAAGTATGGTACCCTATGTTTGTGAGGGCAAGGGATATACAGGAACTTTAATACCTTGCTGGGAAAATGGAGATCAATACTATCTTTCTCTTCTAATTGTGTCAGTTAAAATAATCACACAGTTTGACCCACCAATTCCATTTCTGGAATTACCTAAAGGAAACAATTATAGACATGTCTAAAAATTAATGTACCTAGATATTTATCACAGTTTTATTTATAAGAATAAATTAAGAAACCACCAAATACGTAAACTTGTGGATGAGTTAACTAAAATATAGCACACTAATATAACGTACCTATATAGAGCCATTAGAAAATAATGTTTCTGAAGACTTTTTAATGACATATAAAAATATTCATGATGTCTTTAGTGAAAAATAAGGTTACAAAATATATGCATATTATCCCAATTTTATTTATGTAAGAGAGAGGAGAAAAAGACTAGAGCGATGATATTGATTATCTTTAGAATTATATATTAATTTTATTTTATTCTGTTTGCTCTCCTATGTTTTCCAAATTATCTAAAATGAACATGTATTAACTTTCCAATGAAAACAAACATGCTAATTCTAAAAACCAATTTCACCTAGAAGAACAAAAACAAAGTCTTGAAAATGTTCATACACTTTGACCCATCTGACCCAACAGTTCAACATCTAAGAATATGCCCCAATCAGAATTTAGGATCTACTTATCTAATAAGGGTAGACCACAGTGATTTATGTACAAGGTTGATCGTTACAGCATAGCTTATAATGGAAATTTAGGTCTAACAATTTATGGTCTAACAATTTAAGGTCTAACCATTTAAGGTCTACATTTAAGGGGCGCCTGGGTGGCACAGCGGTTAAGCATCTGCCTTCAGCTCAGGGCGTGATCCCGGCGTTATGGGATCGAGCCCCACATCAGGCTCCTCCACCATGAGCCTGCTTCTTCCTCTCCCACTCCCTCTGCTTGTGTTCCCTCTCTCGCTGGCTGTCTCTCTGTCAAATAAATAAATAAAATCTTTAAAAAAAAAAAGGTCTACATTTAAGGTCTAACAATACAGTATTGATTAAATTAATTGTATTTTATCTTCTTAAATGCTAAGGAATTGTTACAAGCCATGTTGTGGAAAATATTCTATGCCATTGAGAAATATTCCCCTCATATTAAGTGAAAAATTAGGTTCTGAACAATATATAGAGAACAAAAACCTTAATGTAAAAAAAAAAGTCGACATTCAATAAAGTTAGGTTGCTAACTACATATAAATGTGAATGTTTTCAAGCTGAAACTACATTGGATTGGGAATACAGGAGAAATACTATCTTACTTCCAGACCTGCCTGGCACATAAGAAGTACTCTGTTGTCTTTGTCAAATCAGATTCTTTTCCATTCTTCTCCTCCCATCCCCACGTGCTACTCCTTACAGACATCTATTCTTGGGAGTTTCTCGTCTATATTTTTCAGAGGATTTAAGGCCGAGTTAGGGGCGGCACTCCCTGAAGAGGTTAACCTGTAAGGGACTCATTTATCATGGAATAAGGATTTCAGAGGGCAAATTAGAAAAGATTGGAGTGGGGTCAGCCATGGAAAGTACAGTGTAGGGCAAAAAGTATAGCATAGTGAAAAGAGAGCTGGATATTTGCATTTGGAACAATGGTGGAAGGTAAGAATGAAATTCACAGTGGGACTGACTGATTTAAGTTGTAAGTCTCAACAGGATGAGGGCTGTCAAAGACCTAAACAGGTTGGTATAGTGTCATCTTCAAACAGCATTCAAATGGAATGCTGTAAAGTCCTGGGTTTTCCTCAAGGTTAAAAGTCAACCCTACCATGTAAGAGGCCTCGGTTGAAACCTAGTGGAACTGCAGAAATTGGAACATTTGAAAAAGACACTGATGATGAGATCTTGAAACATAGGAAGTTGTTTAAGAGAAGATAGTGTCACAAAGGACAAGGAAGAACTTTGAGGAAAGAGTGATCGACTCTGTCAAAAACTACAGAAGGTGACTTGAATTTGGGCTAAAACTAGGCCACAGACATAAGGACAGCAAAACTAGTTAGTAATATGAAATGAAAGTTCAGAACTCTAAAGAATAAGATATCACATCTATAATTCCAGTAAAACGGTGTGTTCCCAAGATATTAAAGTCAGAAAGATGTGTTGTGTGTTGTTTTTCTGATTTTTCCTCTCTGTTTGAACCAAAGGCCTATCCAAAAGAGCAAGTACAACTGTCAACCTTTTTCAGAGGTTTGAAGTTATTTGTATTTTTAAGTGTGCTTAGTCTCATTTTTTCACTGAAGGTCAAACAAATAAAAGTCAGGCACTGACAAGGTTGAATTGTCCCATCTTGTAAGCAAACCTTTGCCTGGAATTTTACTTTGGCAAGCCAGAAGGTCTTCTTTTGCAAAGTCCTGGGTCCCCTTTCTAAAGAAGAGAGGGTCATCCTGAGTATGTCTCTCCCACGGTCATTTATTTCCTCTCAAGCCAACTGGATGCTTCTCTGTCAGAGGGCTCTGTATTTCCATCCAAAGGAATTATAAACACATTGGAGGGGTAAAGCAGATGTTGCTTTGTATAAATGCAGATGTTACTTAAAATCAATGTGCTTATAATAATTACGACTTTCATCTGCATTCTCAAATTCTGGATTGCAATTATTGAAAGTCCCATCAGAGATCACTTTTCTCCTTTTATCATGGCCTTTCTACTTCTGCTGTTAATTTTACTATTTCCCATTGAATGCTAAGATTTGGACTGATAGACTTTTTTATATGAAAAAAAAGGCTAGCTCTTTAATCTTTAGTTAACAAAGCTCAGCGTCAACCTTGAAAATAATTACATACAGATTATATCATTACGGATACAGCTTAGTCCTCAGTTCTCACACTTCCTGTGTCTATCCTTTCCAAAGAGATTCATCTCCAATTCTATCATGACTTTAATATTTGTTCTTTGCACAACATAAAATGTCTGTCTTCATATGACCACCCGGTCCTGACCTTCCTCTTTAGTCTGATCCCGGCATCTACTGCGCGGGCGTCTTATGTCCCTACCAAAGGAAGCTCCTTAAAGCTCCGCAAATATGGTATTATCTCTCATGCCTCCAACTTTAAACTAACTATTTTCTCAACCACAAATGCTCTTTCCCCAGATCTTCACCTGACTAATCTATATTGTTTTACTAAAAGTTGGTCAAGGTATCCTCAGAAATCTCCCCCCACCCTCTCTTTCTCTCCCCCCACCCCCGACCAAGTTGAGTGGGGTACCTCTATCTTTATCCCCCATGTGCTCCTATTGCATGTGTCATACTGCACTGGCATTTTTTAACCCACCCAACTGAGGTATTATTTACAGAAAATAAAACGCACTTTTTAAATATACAGTTTGATGAGCTTTGACAAGTGTATATGTCTGTGTAATCAACACCTTGATCAAGATATAAAACATTTCCATCAGCAAAGAAAATCCTCTCATGCTCATGTCCCTTTGCAGTCAATCCCACCCACATGGGCAGACACTAATCTTATTTCTGTAAACATCGTTTTTATTCTTCTAGAACTTAGTGTAAATGAAATCACATAGTATGTGCTTTATTTGACGTTGGCTTCTTTTGTTTAGCACACTGTTTTCAAGACATCCATATTGTTGTGTGATGGATGGTTCGTTCCTTCACATTGCTTCTGGGATATACCATGCTTTGTTTATCCATTTACTTATTGATGGGAATTTGGATTGTTCCCAGTTTGAGGCTTTTATAAAAAACTGCTATCAACATTTGCACACAAATCTTTGTACAGATATATGTTTTCATTTCTCTAGAATAAATAACTGAGAAGAAAATTGCTGTGTCATATGGTAGATGTATGCCTCACTTTATAAGGAACTGCCAAACTGTTTTACAAAATGTGTCCCATTGTGCATTTCCACCAGCAGAGTGAGTGCTTTATATCTGGAACAATACTTGGTATGGTCGGATTTTTCCTTTTTGCCATTCTAATTAGTACGAAGGGTAATCTTGTTGTGGTTATAGCTTTTGTTTCCTTGATGACTAACAATGTTCGACATCTTTCCATCTGCACTGGAATGTTTGGAGGGTCAGTACATCATCTCTGAAAAAAAAAAATCTGATTTTGGAATCACAACTCCGAGTTTGAATTCCAGATCTGCCATTTGTAGTTGTTTAAGCCCGGGCCATTACTCAACCAGTCTGAGCCACAGTCAGTTTATCTGTAAAATGGGGATAATGCTGTCGCACGGGTAGATAATGTATGTGAGGTGCCTAGCACGGTGCCTTTTATGTAGTAGATCTTAATAAGCGGTAATTAGGATTATTATTCTTGAAACCGGTTTAGAACCCTTACCAGTTTTCCTTCCCAGAACAGAGGCAAAGCCACAGGAGGCTGTAGGCCTTACCTACACTCACACTGTTGTAACTCGGGGACTTGCTCTATATTCCCTCATGCCTTGATTTCCTCTACAGTTTTCAAGCTTCGAATTTTTAATGATTTCCCCAGCTACTGTCCCACTGCCTCACTGAGATGTAAGTTCCCTGAGGAAAGTAATACACCTGTATTACATATGTCTGTATCGTCAGCAACTGGAATAGTGCAGTAAGTCCTTGCCTAATGAAGAAAGCTACGAAGGCCTGTGACCGCCCTCTCTGCCTCACTCCTCTGCATTGACGCACACATTGGTTGATCTCCCGGCTTTAGATTTTAACTTCTCTCGCAAGGCATAAGATGCTCTCTTTTGTAATTGCCCATGGATAAGTCCTGTCTCACCACCACCCAGCCTCAAAACTCTAAACACTGCATGCTAGCCTAAATCAACATCCTAGGTTTATGCTTATCTGGAAGAAGGCGAGACCTGCAGCCACAATTCTCTGATTACCCAGTTGACAGTATCTTTTTTTTAAGATTTTATTTATTTATTTGACAGAGAGAGAGAGAACACAAGCAGGAGAGAGGGAGAGGGAGAAGCAGGCTTCCCACTGAGCAGAGAGCCAGACGTGGGGCTCGATCCCAGGACCTTGGGATCATGACCTGAGCCAAAGGCAGCCACTTAATGACTGAGCCACCCAGGCGCCCCAGTTTACAGTATCTTTTGCTCATTGCTTTCATTGGGCTGCTAACCTAAATCATTCCATCTACAGGCTGTAGTAAACTCATAAGCATAATTAAGTGCAATGTAGCATTGCGGTTAAAAAAAAAATGTAGGCTGTAGCATAGGACAACCTATGAAAGAGACCAAACTCTACCATTTATTTTCTATGTGACTTTTGGCAAGTTACTTAATCCCTCTAAGCATCAAATGTTTGCTACTCAATGTAGGCAAAATAATTAGGTGATGCATATAAATAGCTTAGCGTAGTTCCCAGGTCCTAAGTAAGCTTTCAGTGAGTGTCAGGGATGACTTCTCCGAAGAAGAAATGTTTGAGCTGAGCTTTGAAAAATGACTGGGAGTTAGCCAAGAAAAGAGTGGCGGGGAGAGCGCTACAGGCAGAGGGAGCAGAACCTGCAGCAATAAGTTTGGGGGGACTCTTCTCCAGGGTAGCCTTCTACTAGTGCAAAGTAATGCTCGACAGCAGGGAGTTGTGTTGCTTATCCTAAAAGAGTTTCTTCAAATTAAGATGAAGATAGCCATAGTATCTGGCAGGATATTTGTGAAGCAAGCCCTAATCCAGCACACCTGAATCAACCCAGTTAGAGGTATTAAACACTTGGGGCGCCTGGCTCTCTCGGTCGGTGGAGTGTGCGACTCTTGATCTCCAGGTCGTGAGTTTGAGCCTCACATCGGGCATAGCGATTACTTAAAAAAAAAAAAAAAAGTATTAGACATTTACTAACAATGTCAGTGGAGTCCAGCTGCCTGAGAACACTTTAATAGAGCTTGACTTGGTAGTACTTTTTTTTTCAAAGATTTTATTTATTTATTTATTTATTTATTTATTTATTTATTTGACAGAGAGAGAGAGAGCACAAGTGGGGGTTGGGGGGGGGAAGCAGGCAGAGGGAGAGGCAGAAGCAGCCTCCCCACCAACAGGGAGCCTGATGTGGGGCTCTACCCCAGGACACTGGGATCATGACCAGAGCCAAAGGCAGACGCTTAACCCACTGAACCACCCCGGTGCGCTTGACTTGGTAGTATTTTAAAAAACCTAAAGCTCTCCATTACAAAGTACCTCTATTTCTTCTTAGTTCCAGCCTCTTTTGGCCAGAGACTCACAGTCCCTTCCTGAAAAACCCACACCTTCCATTCATATCAGAAATCTGTTACCAGTACAAACAATAGCTCACAGCAGACACCAACATTATTCCATCGTTAGGCCCCGGCTCCTAGGATCTTAGTGATGTATTCTCATACGTGAAGGTTATAGAGTTTCCCTAAATTACATGTATGACCACAATATCTGTCTAGTGCTAGAGCCCACACATTTGCCAAGTGGGCCTATTTCGTAGAACTAATTTCATGGCCAAGGTCCTCCACTAGTATTTAGATACCAACTGTTCATGAGAACCGTTACCATGCCATAGGAAGGTCATTTTCTTCCAATATTATCTAGATTTCTTACCTCCTGTACAGCACTTTTAGGAGTCTCCATAAAATTAGATATCTGAAGTGTCTAACCTTGCCAATATCTGGAGAGATGGCAAGTGGGAAATGGTCTTCCACATACGCTTTGATAATGTGAATGTTCTGTAGTGCCATTTGGCAAGTGCAATGTCCCGATTTTCTTCCAGAAATTAATCAAAACATTCACATACAACCTCCCGTTCCAAGCAGGAGTTCTAGCAAAAGAACTGAACCCCTGAAGATTTTACAGAGTTTTACTCTCTGTAGATGGGAAAACCTTGCTCAGAGAACACAACATAGGTTTGCAACATGAATCAGCGGACACAAGGGTGAACGAATACATGTATGGGTGGATGGGTCGATGAATGGAAAAAAGGAAAAATAATTAGACTATAACTATAACCTGAAATGTTTAAGTCATCTATAAATTCAAGCTATTTTTGAGCCCTTATATGGAGGCACTCTCACAAGTACTTTATATGTATTATCTCATTTAATCCTCACCGCTACCAAATGAACTAAATGCTGGTAGTAGTTATAGGGAAGGAAACTGAGGCTCAGAGGTTAATTTTCTCAGTCACACAGATAATAAGGGGCAGAACCAGCAAATGATCCCAGGCCTTTTGGCGATAGGCCTTCATTTCTTCATCTCTAGTTCAACCCCGTCTAGTGCATAATACATTTGCAAGCATGCATTGATTTAGTAAGAGGAGGTAGTTTATCTAAACATGGCCACATGATAGGGTAAAAGAGGTACTTAAATTTGAGGGGAATGTAGAGGCAAAGAAAATTTTTAAAACATAAAATTATTCCTATGAGAAATGGTCTTTGATGATGTCCAGAGGCTCAGACTTTGGGACCCTTACAAACTTGGGTTCAAATTTCAGGTCTGGTACTAATTTGGCTTTGCAACCTTGTGCAAATTAGCAGATCTCTCTGTGTTTCAGTTTCCTCGACTGTATAATGTGGGTAACATTAGAACCCACATTATGGGGGCACCTGGGTGGCTCAGTCGGTTAAGCATCTGCCTTCAGCTCAGGTCATGATCCCACGGTCCTGGAATCGAGTCCTGGGATTGAGCCCTGCATCGGGCTCCCTGCTCAGGGGGGAACCTGCTTCTCCCTCACCCTCTCCCTCTGCCTCTTCCCCTGCTCCTGCTCTCTCTCTCACTCTTTCTCTCAAATAAATAAATAAAATATTTTTTAAAAAAAGAACCTACATCATGTGGCAGTTGAGAAGATTAGATAACACAAATAAAGCCCATAATGCTGTGTCCAGGACATAGCAAGAACTCAATCATGTTAGCTATTACTGTTATTATTATCATTAGTAGTAGTATCCTAATGGCCCGACTGTACAATAAAAATGGAAATGGCAAATTATTTTGACAGTTCAAGGGATCTATCATATTTGGCACGGTGTTGACATACCCTAAAATGCCGAGCAAATGAAGATGAATTCAACCGCAAGGAGGATAAAAAGCAAACTGATCCAGATCATCTAATGAGGATGGAAATATTCTCATTCATAAGTAAACAGACAACAACAGTATGTGCCATTTCTGAAACCAAAACCAAAACAAAAAAAAAAGTGGCAGATGAAAATTCAGCATATTTATCTACAGCCCATTGGTTTGTTAAGGAGCCATCATTCCTTGAAGGTCTATCTTCTCCTTCCCCAAGGACTATAAAAGCCTGATTACCAAGAAGGCTGGGATGCAAAATGTCATCTACAACAACACACATGATGCATATATCCCACCCGAACTCAGAAGGTGGCTCGTCACCTATGAACCGTCATAAACAAGAACACCCGCTACGTCCAGGCAAGGGCTGCTCTAGCCCTTCCCCAATCTTAACCGTGACTCTGGCATTGAACTTAAAGTACAGTTTGCTGCTTAGACGGCAAGTTTAGTTTTGAGATTTTTGACTCGTAACATCTCACAGGGAAAAGTGGGGAGAAGTTTTCCGCTTATATTGTTTCAGGTGCCACAGAAAATCAGCAAATTCACGACACACCAGGCAGTAAGGCAGCTTATGTCAGGCAGGCAGCCAGAGACAGACAACAGGATCCAGAGCCAGAGACAGGAATGGGTGGAGGGCAGGTCACGAGCAGATCAGGCGGCCTCTTAGGAGCAAGTGTGAGCATGATCGGGACAAGCAGTGAGTCACGGCAAAATAGGCAAATTGGAAGCCCTCCGGGGGTCAAGCAAGTAGCCTCCTTCGGGAACAGAGGAAGAAGGGGTGGGGGTGAGGGGGAGACTGGGAGGACGCCGGGGGAGGGGGGGGACAGGGGTAAACGCTGAAAACCAAAAGCAGAACAGGAACAAATTACAAATGGAGAATGCAGTCGCATTGCGTCAGAATCAAGTGGACTTTGGCAGCGAAGGCAGCTCGCCGTTCCAGCTTCAGCTGTGCTCCTTCCCCCCCTGCCACGTGAATCTGGCCTGGGGGTTTGTAGCGGAGGCCACGGACACAGCTGGCTAAGTGCAGAGCGTGGGGGTGAGGAGCTGAAAACAGTTCCTTGCAAAGAAAAAGCAGGTTTTGCTTATAAAGGACATTCAAAATGTGCTAAAGGAGGTATTTGAATATGAATGAGGCATCCGGCTATTTAAATACCCCCAAAGAAAATCACTCGATAGCAAGAATGCCTAAGTTTAAAAAGATTTCACAGAACACAAGCACACACTTCAGTAAACGAGTTAATAAACCATATAGCTAAACATGCATGGCATTTTCGATTCATGCCTCATCTCCTACTCTTTTTAAAGGGCAGAGAGCTGTTTAACAACCCTCCAGTGTTCCAGGCAGCAAACAAGCTCTCAACTATTAATGGCAAAGCTGCCAAAAGCCAGACATACCTGGGAACAGATGAAAGGTTTCGTTTGTTCACCTTCAACATTACACTAGTCCCCACTCAGGACCTCTAAGCACATTACTGGAAATTTTTTAAACACACAGTTACTGGTGTGAAGAGGTTTCTGAAAACATACAAAGCATACATTCAGCAAGAAAGTCCACCTGAAAACCCTGTGAGGGCAAGACTGGATTGGAACATTACAGCATGCCTGTTCCTTTTACAAAGACCAAAGCAAGTTCAAAGACTCAGAAACGTTCTTGAAAATGATACAAATGTTATGGCTAATTAGGCTTTATCTTGCATGCCAAATCCAACAGATTGGTAGTTGCTTCCTGAAACCCTGTCGGATACCTGATCAAATTAGTAATAACTGCCTTGGCCTCGGGACGCGGGGGGAGTAGATATTCACCATTGTTTAAAAGTCCGCTTTGCTTTGAGTCTCCTTCCTATCTTCTATCCTAGAGGTGCAAACTGGCGGCTTGTCCGCTGGGTTCACACTGAAAGATAGGCTTTGGCCCTCACGGTATTTTTCAAAAATTCATTGCCAATATTGGAAAACGAGCGATTTCACGTTTGTTAGAAAGGATTTGAAGTTTCTTTGCAAAATGGAAATTTCTAGCAATTTTAGGCCTATCTTTCCAAATGGCAGCTGTAACTGGAGCTGAGTAGGGGCTGCTTCCTGTAGATGCGACATGCTCTCTTCCATTTGCCCTCTTTCACTCATGGACCGTGCCTGTCCGGCCTCTGTAGGAGATGCGTCTCTGACCCTCGACCTGTTCCTCGGCGGTTCTGTTGCTTCATCAAGCTCCTCCACATTAATGAGGACTTTGAGGTTCACGGTTTCCTTTTCGGCTTCAATTCCGCCATTAAACCAGAGTGACTTGAACTCCTTATCCTCACAGTTGTTCAACTTGCTCAGCCGCAAGACGTCTCACCTCCACTTTGGCAGCCCACTCTTCAGCAACAGAAATGTTCTACCTTCAAAAATGTGGGGGCGCCTGGGGGGCTCAGTCGGTGAAGCGTCTGCCTTCTGCTCAGATCATGATCCCGGGGTCCTGGGATGGAGTCCTGCATCGGGCTCCCTGCTCAGCGGGGA
The DNA here is from genome assembly GCF_023065955.2 of Ursus arctos. Lineage (NCBI taxonomy): Eukaryota > Metazoa > Chordata > Mammalia > Carnivora > Ursidae > Ursus > Ursus arctos. The sequence goes on along the minus strand of NC_079873.1, from coordinate 90,798,180 downwards.
GTCTGCTTCTTCCTCTGCACACCCCCGCCCCCCCTCGCTTCTGCTCTCTCTCAAATAAATAAATAATCTTTAAAAAATAAAATAAAATTTGAATGCCAATATTCTACTTTTCTGTGTTCGTGTTTTGTTTTGCTTCAACCATAACCTCATATTGGTACAGATGTTTCCACCTTTAGTTCCAAGAAATCCACTGTCGCCTCTCAACCCGATGTTTAGTCCCTTGACCTTTCCCCTATTTTCCATAACCATCAGTCCCTTTCTGGTCTACTTTGTTCCCATGGCCCATCCTGTCACTGCCTCTCTTGAAATTAGTTCCATGGTTTGTTTGTTGTTTGGTTTTTTGTTTGTTTGTTTGTTTGTTTTGTCCCTTTGTCATTCTCTCAACCCCTGCTCATCAAACCACATCCCTGAGTCCATCCAATCACTCAGCTTGTCAGGGTGATGAATGCTGCTGGATAAAATCACACTACAAATTCATGATCTCCAGTCTCAGTGAACCTTACATCCCTAAATATCACCCTCTCCTATTCCCCTCAGTGGCCACTTCATAGCTGCCACTCCTCTCAAACGATAGAGACTGCTTCTTCTTGCCTCAGTATCAGAGGCAACTTTTGCGGTCTACTCTCTGAGTAAACAAAGGCTGTCAGATGAGAGCCTCCTCAGCTTGCTCCTTCTCCAACTACGGAATTATTTGAGTTTCCACGCATTCTGACCTCATGCCTCAGTGGGATAAATGTCCCCCCCCTCCACTGGAGACTGATTCTTCCCACCATATGCCCATCTCCTTGACGTTAGCCCAGTCTCCTCTTCCTGAAGGCCTGACTTTATCCCATCACTTCTACTCCTTCTCTCTCTCTCTTTTTTTAAAAATATTTTATTTATTTATTTGACAGAGAGACAGCCAGGTAGAGAGGGAACACAGGCAGGGGGAGTGGGAGAGAAAGAAGCAGGCTCCCAGCGAAGAAGCCTGATGCCGGGCTTGATCCCAGAACGCCTGGATCACGCCCTGAGCCGAAGGCAGACGCTCAACAACTACGCCACCCAGGCGCCCCAACTCCTTCTCTATCTTTGATAATTCTCTGTGCTGACTTATTCTTTCCTCTCAAACTATGAATGTGCTCAAGTGTTTTCCATCTGAGAAACAATCCTCCTTCAACCTCAACTACGCTTCTGGCTGCAATTCTATTTACTGCCACTCCTTTCCCACCAAATTTCTTGAAGAGCCGTCTCTACTTCCTTGCCTTCCATTACTCCTCCAGCTACTGATTTTTGGTTCATATCATTACCTCTTCATTGAAACCTTTTTAAAGGTCACCAATAACCTCCATACGTCCAAATCGAGTAAGCATTTCTTCTGCCCTTATTTTGTTTGATGTCTGAAGCATTTGCCCAGTGTTGACTGCTTCCCCTGCCTCCAAACTCTCTTTCCTTGCCATCGATGGTTTTGCTCCTACCTGTATGGCGGTATCCTATAACTTTTGAAAGCACTGCTTTTCCTTCTCAACTAAATGTTGTCATTACCCAGGACTTGGATCTCAGCTCTATGCTCTCCCCATATGATATACACTCTCCCTTGTGATCCCATGCTCTTACATAAACCTTCAACTAGTACCTGTCAGCTGTGGCATCCAGTCCAGCCGTCTCTCTCAAGCTCAAAACCCACACATCCAAGTGTGTCCCGAGTATTTCTATTTGAATCATCTAAAGGTCCTGCGAATTCCACATGTCTCAAACTGAACTTCTACCTCTCCTGATTTCCCTCTCCGTTAATGACATCAATACCTAGTCTTTCAAGCAAGAGATTTGTGTCTTTTGGAAGGTCCATTCCCCTCTTTTTCACCCAATTCTTATAACTATAGACTTTAAATCTCCTTTTTTAAAAGATTTACATATTCATTTTAGAGAGAGAGAGCATGAACAGGGAGAGGGGCAGAGGGAAAGGGAGAGTATCCCAAGCAGACTCCATGCCGAGCGTGGAACCTGGTGCAGGGCTCGATCCCATGACCCCGAGATCATGACCCAAGCCAAAACCAAGAGCCAGGTGCCACCTGGCACCCCATAATTACAGATTTCAAATGTAAGCAGTGCAAAGGAGAGACAGTGAAAACACCATCTTGGCAATAAGAGAAACAAGATCACCCTGTGAGGCCTGGTCATAGTTTGGCCCTGGGGAATCCATTCTCCCGTAGAGCTCCTATTTGAAATTGCTGAAATACAATCTGATCATATCACTTCCCTTCAATGACTCCCCATAGATTTCAGAATAAAGGTAAAGCACTAATTTAGAGCACAGGCCCTTCCTGAACCAATCCTTATAGACCTTGCTAGTCTCATTTCCTGCCTCTCCTCCACGTGCCCCCTATGTATTAGCAGCGCTGAACTGTTTGCACTTTCCTGAATGTATTACACCATTTCATATCTGTACTTTCAGTCATGCTGTTCCCTCTGCCTAGAATTAGCCCACATTTCCAATTCTTCTTTTTTTCCCCCCTGTCTGCTTAGCTAGCTCTTAACGTTTCCTTTAAGATTTAACTCAAACATCAATTTCTTCAGGAAGCTTTCCCTGACTCTTGAACAGGAGCAGAATTTGCTACCCCAAAACAGGCCTCTTTGGCATGAGGATTAGTTTAGGCTGATTATTTTTAAGAAACGGCAGACACAGTAAAAAGCTCTGAAAACTGAGTAGAAGTTATCATTTTGTAAGAGAAATTAACATTTACAACAGAAATCTCCATTTTTAAGGGTGTCCTCCTGACTATACCAGAAAGAGGCAGATGGCTCTAAATCTCTAGAAACTCTTATCAATGGAGAACACAAAGACTACAACCTAAACCTGCATGGTAGCTATAACCTTGTTTACTGTCCTTTTCCTGGAAACCTCCCATAACTGGACCACCTGCCATCATTTTCTCTTGTCTTTAGCTTGCGCTGGTGTATAAGGTGATGGCTTGGGCCTTTTGGGGGGGTTGCTCAGTTTTCCTGGGTACGTCCCATTTACGTAGGACATACACATGTTACTGAACTTCTGTTTGTTTTTCTCCTGTTAATCTTTTTATCACAGAGGGGTCTCAGCCAAGAACCTAGAAAGGTAAAGGGAAAATTCCTTTTCCTCCCCTACACACTCCTTTTCTGCACTCCCAGTATTCAATGTGTATCTTTATCAAAGCACCTGATCACAGTGACATACATGTCTATTTACTTATGTGATTTTTCTATCAAGCTGTGAAGTCCCAAAAGCAGGGATTGATTGATTGATTGATTGATTATTTATTTATTTATTATTTCTGTCTCTCTATTGCCTGGTACATTACTTAGTATGTAGTACATGCTAAATTAATATTTGATAAATAAAAAATGAAGGAACAATGAATGGAGAGTTAATTAGGGAATAGAAGAGACTAAAAATCCATGCTGCTATGATTTCCTTTTTAACACTTACTTTAAATTTATATTTTAGTTAGGGGCTTTTATTTCACTTACGTACTTACGGGAGGTAATTGGGGATTTGTAAGAACTCATACCTCTGGTCCCCTTTGTGTTACTTTATCATGAGTAAGTTAGACTATACTTTGCATAATTGAAGTGCTGCCCGGCTTGCTGCTGGCAGGTCCCGTTAGGGTAAGTAGGCTACATTATGTCACCAAGGAGTTCTCTTACTTGCCAAACCTCCCCTGTCTTACAAAGGATGTCTATGCAAACTGCACCCCAGCCACTATGCCGCTGGGACTCTTCCACCACCACTCGCTCTGCCCACCTTGCCTCATCTTGCTCATACTCGCTGCTGTCTACAACTGCTACTTTAATAGAATGAGCCAAACAGGCTCCCAAGCAAGGTGAGAAACTTTTCCCAGAAGAGCAAAATAATTGTTAAATCACAGGCTTTGTGGATCAAAATTGCTTCTAACCTCACTCAAAGCCTCCTTTTGTGCCTAGAACAAATTTAAATAGTTGTGCTTTTGCTTCCTCTACTACAAGCTCCCCCCCATACTCCAGCTCCAAAATCAACACCTTCTTGCCAATGAATAGCCTAATTCAGACCTCTCTTTCCTCTTCAATGAATGGGTCAGGAGGTACACTCTGCTCCCTTCCTGCCTGTTCCAAGGCTGGCATGTCCTGTCCGATTCTGCTGTGGGCCCTCCATAGGATGAGAAAGTGGTGTCTCTCGAGGGAGGGAAGCTCACCACTATTATGCAGCCAGGAAAGACTATAAGAAAGGGGCCGTGACTACTCCTATGAGCTAGCCCTAGCGACGCGGGTGAACCTCGTCAGCCCACAGCAGGCACAAGCTACACATCCCCAGTCTAGTGACTCACCCCTTCCAAGTATCTTGGCTTATCATTTCTGCATTACCTTGGATGTGGTACCTTCCTATATTTATTTCTGTGCTTTTAACTGTAGCACAAGTATTTTTAGAAGGTGTTGCTCTCTGGTTAAAAAAAAAAAAAAATTAGGAATCCTGTTGCCCTAATAGTCATATCTACTATTTCCATAAATCTCATTAACACTTTTGCCTGTACTTTTTAAAGCCAGTCCTTTCTTCCACCTAACCCCCCTTTTACAATCTGATGTTCTTTTAACTCTGGATTATTTAATGCCCTCAAGATGTCAAGAGCTGCTTCTGAGCGAAACATTCCTGTTGACATAACTTCATATTAATCCTTTAAATGATCTTTTCAAACAAATCAAATTACTCTAGTAATCATGAAATCTTTCTTTTTGCATTTTCAAATCTCTTTCTCCAAACTTTCGAATTAATCTCTACTCAGATATTATACATTCCCATGAGTCTTCAAAATTCTCAAATATCACCAGTTTCTTCACAAAGCCAATCAATTACATCGAAGCCATAGGGAAACATTTTTTTACGAGTATCTGTAAATATTCTCTCAAATGTTCCTGAATATATTTAGATCTAGATAATTCAAACTGAAACATGCAGCCTATTAAAGCTCAATGCTTTTCTCATTAAATTTAGGCCATGACCAAGTCACCAAGCTTGCTAATTAGATTTTCTGTGATTTGATCAAGCTAGAGAGTTCAAATCGTAATGCTAACTAAATTGTCAGAATTTGTTCCCTTTTTAACAATTTGATTGATGTGAGAAATTTAAATCTGATCAGAAGAATTCTGGGGCTCCTGGGTGGCTCAGTCAGTTAAGTGTCTGCCATCAGCTCAGGTCATGATCTCAGGGTCCTGGGATAGAGCCCCCCCCCCATACCGCATTGGGCTCCCTGCTGAGCAGCCTGCTTCTCCCTCTCCTCCCCCGCTCGTGCTCTCTGTTGCTATCTCTATCTCTGTCTCAAATACATAAATAAAATCTTTAAAAAAAAAAAAGAAAGAAAAGTTCTGTAAACTCTCCATTTTATGTTTTCCATGTAATAAAAATCACGTGTCTCCTCTTTAGGCAGAAGTAACTAAAGTGGCTGTCCAAGTCATCTGACCCCCAAGTTTACCTAAGCAAAGAGAAGTGCTTTTCAAAGCTCCAGTTCCTGTAACTATGTCTGTACATTGGCTGCGCTGTGTCACTGGAGGAAAGGCATAGGAGACGGATTGTCCTGAGCTGTTCCATGTCAACCACTGGGTCTGGCTCAGGACTTCATCGGCAACTTGCTGCCTTTCCAACTGGCAAATTAAGATGAATAGGGGGACATCCGCACAGCCATGGCTTCCATTCTACCTGCTGCTGCTGACAGATAATTTATTAATGCCTTCACCTGGCATGTTTGGCATTAGGGTCGAGATGTGACAAGTGATCTCCTGCATGCAGGTGACCAACTTCAGTTGAGTGACAGACATTTTATAATTTCTATATTCCTTTAAGAACTCACTAGGAAAATATGCCCCCCACCCCAGAATTTTATTTTGATAATAAGATGCTTTCTTTGGTAAGGCAACTCAAACTATCTGAAAACTGTGAGTAATTTAGTAACGCTTTATAAACGTTGGCTTCCAAGATTGAGTTGTATCACACTGCATACCTATCTGGAGCTGCATGTATTTGAATGGACCCAAAGCAAATGGTATATAATTTAACCCTTGGTCCATTTTTGTGCTACAAAACACCAGAGCTTGGATAATTGCATAAATCATTAGTTTAAAAAGGCATTTCTCCCTAGTCAGTTATTAAAACAAGAACTTCCAGAAAGGCGCTGAGAGCATATGCTGCCTTCATAACATCCCAGGAAGGAAGGGTAGAAACAGTCTGAGAAGAGTAGCACCAGAGCAAAGAAAATTAGGGCTTGGCACCAGACACAGCCACCACATGTAGGGCAGTATACGACTCCCAGAACAAAAGGAAAGGGTATTGTCTTCTTAAAGGCTCTGAGTTTAGAGCAAATCCTACTCTGTCCCTTGCACTCCTGCTTCCATGTACATCCAGGTGATATTGAACAGTTAAACACCAAGACCAATCCAAAGGAAAGGCGCTGTCACCATCTGTACTCTACAGAAATATGGAGAAGGGCTCTAATGACCGGTAGCCTCACGACCTTGGAGGGAGGCTCCGGAAGCTTCATCTGTCACAACTTCTAGATGATCCACATGTAGGGGGTCCACAGGCCTTGCTTTAAGTAGCACTGCCTCAGAGAATAATAAAACTATCATCATCATAGAATCCTAGAGCTGGAAGGCCCCCAGAGGCTATCAAATCATTTCCAACAGTCAGAGCCCAGACAAAAAATGGTGTGGACCACCGCTGGGAGACAGTAAACTGCCTATCAGCAAAGGCATTCCAGTGGAAACTCAGTAACTCCTTAGCAGGAATATTGTAGTGGGATTTCAAACACCACATGGGGAAGTTAAACTAGGTGATCTTTAGGACAATTTCAAGTCTGAGATTATATTATCTCTAGCTCTGGGAAAAGACAGAAATCCCATTCCCAGAAGTAGAAATAATACTAAGATAAGTTCCAACTTATCAGATCATGGGAGTGATGTTTAAAAAAACAGTTTAAATGCAAACTAAAACAATGCCAAATGTTCTGAGAAACGAAACTATGTACTCAGAGTCCATGGAGAGAGTCTAGAGGGCAGAGGTTGCTTGGTCTAACTTGAAGGGGCAAGAGAAGATAAGCTACTATGGATGAGTACTTCTGACCTATAGCCGACGAGCTTGCTATTAGTGTTTGATATTCGTCCCTTCCTGCTTTCATCATGGGGCAGAGGTTAGAAAACAGGATGGCAATGAGATAGAGAAGGAGAAGGAGTGGGAGCAGGAAAGAATAACATTGTATTCTCTAAGTATTCAAGTTTCTCGGAGGGACGGGCATGATAAGAAGCAAAATGTCTGAAAAGGCTCCTTGGGGGGGGTGGTGATAATGGAAAAAAAGGTTGGGAAACACAGTAGGTAGAACGAACAGTATCAACCAGTCTGAATATTTGGGTCGATAAGGTCCCATATTTGGGTCGATAAGGTCCCGTCTCTCATCTTCCTTGGTCACCACCACAGTCCCTAATCAGCAGCTTCCCCCTCAAGTTTGGGAACTAATTCTGTCAAGAAGGATATAAAGAGCTCTAGGTGATTTCATCAATAAATAAATATCGAGTGGTCCTAACTACAAATTCTAACTCTGACTCTGTGCCCCAGTTATTAACAGCTGCTCTAAGACTCCTTGTTGGGTTTTTGGGTTTTGGGGGTTTTTTTGGCCACCCTTTGGGACCTCTTTTGCTGAACCCATGCTTTTTACGTCAACAGCTTGCCTTGACTACACCTGTCACTGCCTATTCTGAAAACCACACTCCTGGAAGCTTAGCTAAGGAAAGAACAAGAGGAAAGCATTCTCCGAAAGTGATGCTTTTTCAACATTTTTAAGGTACTATATAGACATGGTTGTTTTTAATACTTGAGGTACAGAGAAAGTAGTCAATAAGTGTTGTCTTAAAAAACAAAACAAAACAAAACGCTGCACACTCTCCTACCAGCCAATACCATAGCCACTCTCATACGAGCCCACCCTTTGGCTTCCTCCCTCTCAGGTTAGAAATAAGGCAGTCCTCCGCACCTCCCCCCTCCCAGCGAGGCTTATCTTTATCACCTGAAGTTGGGTCTTCCCTCCAGCACCTGCCCCATTCCAGACATCTCAGGTTCTAGCCTCACCTAAGTGTAGTTAAACCTATTTGTGTCTCAAGGTGTCTTGTTGGTGAAAAGATCAAAGGCTCCCTACACTTCCTGAGTCTCAGACCAGTTCTATGTGAAAAACGCTGTCCCCTTACTGAATTATAATTTATATTCTTAATCCGCAGGTTGTGAATATTTCCTTTGGACCTTCCTACGCTCCTTACTTTCTAGACATGCCTACATTTAGGGAATCAAATGATACCTTCTAATATCACAATTGTAAAATCCTTATTTAAAAAAAAGAATCGGTCTTTGCTTTCCCATTGCATTTAGAAGGCTACTAAACTCTGGCAGATGTTGAACTGAAACAGCATTTTGGGGGCAGTAACTGGAAAAACCAAATTTTCCTTCACCACTGGCTGCCTCACTAAATCCGGGCTACAGAAATAATAGTGGGGGTTGGCGGGGGGCAGAAGGGGCCTCTGTAGCTCAGATAGCCAACCAGATAGCACTGCCCGTGCTACAAGCTTAGCAGGACTCTAGTTATAACTAAGCACATTTAGCATCTCTGGTGACCCAACAACATAGGAAGAAATGTAAACTGTTAGCTTCCATTATGTCCTAGGGCACAGATTAATCCTCTTAAACATATCTGGACTTCCAGAGCCTCTGGACCAAGTAGAAGGACAGTGATTCCCTGGAAAGAATATATTGGCTCAGAGTAGGAAGAATGGAAAAAACAGGTTCACTTCTTTAAAAAGTTGCAATTATGTATTTTTCAATCGAGTAAAAATGAATCATGATCTCCCTCTGGTGACCAAAAAGAGAGTAGCCACCAGACGATCTTCTTGAGTTCCCCCCTTTTTTTCTCTTTTATTTTTTTTTTAAAGATTTTATTTATTTATTCGACAGAGACAGAGACAGCCAGCGAGAGAGGGAACACAAGCAGGGGGAGTGGGAGAGGAAGAAGCAGGCTCACAGCGGAGGAGCCTGATGTGGGGCTCGATCCCATAACTCCCCATAACTCCGGGATCACACCCTGAGCCGAAGGCAGACGCTTAACCACTGTGCCACCCAGGCGCCCCTCCCCCTTTTTTTTCAATAGACTGTTTTTAAGTATAAAATATTCGTATTTATTCTTAGCAACTAAACACACACACACACACACACACACACACACACACACAGAGCATATTATATATCTCTGTTTCTTTATGACCAGAGCATAAGACTGTGCTTGGAGCAAGGATCAGACCACAAAGTACGGATGCCAGAATTTGGATACGAGCTACACAGGGACTAATTGCTTTATAGCTAAGCATAGCAGGTCATAAAATATTAAAATGTTGGGGACTGGAAAACTTCATGTTTGGTAAACTGGTGCCTAAAAGAAGAGGAAATCTGATTTTCTTCAGGTTGGACTAAATGAATTTACATTGATGCATAAGCTTTTATGAAATGCCTGGAATCAGATTACATTACAGATTTCCTTTTCATTTGTCCTATATCCACTAAGTCCTTTCTATTGAACAGTGTTTTCTTCTCTCTATTGTTCTAAAGTTACAACGTTTTTAGTGTTCTGTGGTGTTTGCTCTTAACTTAAGAATCATACTCATGGGCCAGCATTACCTTGATCCCAAAGCCAGACAAAGACACCACCAAAAAGAGGAATTACAGACCAATATCCCTGATGAACATGGATGCAAAAATTCTCATCAAGATACTACCTAATACAATCCACCAGTACAATAAAAGGATTATTCACCACAAACAAGTGGGATTTATTCCCGGGCTGCAAGGGTGGTTCAACATCCACAAATCAATGTGATGCACCACATTAATAAAAGAAGGGACAAGAACTATAACATCCTCTCGATGCAGAAAAAGCATTTGACAAAATACTGCATCCATTCTTGATAAAAACTCTCCACAGTGTAGAGATAGAAGGAACATACCTCAGGGGTGCCTGGGTGTCTCAGTGGTTAAGCGTCTGCCTTCGGCTCAGGGCGTGATCCCGGTGTTACGGGATCGAGCCCCACATCAGGCTCCTCCGCTAGGAGCCTGCTGCTTCCTCTCCCACTCCCCCTGCTTGTGATCCCTCTCTCACTGGCTGTCTCTCTCTCCGTCAAATAAATAAAGAAATCTTTTTTTTTTAAAAAAAAAAAGAAGGAACATACCTCAATATCATAAAAGCCATACACGAAAAACCCACAACGAATATCATCCTCAATGGGGAAAAACTGAGAGCTTTTCCCCTAAGGTCAGAAACACCGCGGGGGTGTCCACTCTCACCACTGCTCTTCAACATAATACTACAAGTCCTAGCCTCAGCAATCAGACAACAAAAAGAAATAAAAGGCACCCAAATTGGCAAAGAAGAAGTCAAACTCTCACTCTTTGAAGACAACATGATACTCTATATAGAAAACCCAAAAGATGCCACCCCAAAATCGCCAGCACTGATACAGGAATTCAGCAAAGTCACAGGATATAAAATCAACACACAGAAGTCAGTTGCATTTCTGTACACCAACAATGAAGCAGCAGAAAGAGAAATCAAGGAATCGATCCCATTTACAATTGCACCAAAACCCATAAGATACCTAGGAATAAACCTAACCAAAGAGGGAAAGGGTCTGTACTCTGAAAACTATAGAACACTTAGGAAAGAAATTGGGGAAGACACAAAGAAATGGAAAGACATCCCATGCTCATGGATCGGAAGAACAAATGTTGTTAAAATGTCAATGCTACCCAAAGCAATCTACACATTCAATGCAATTCCTATCAAAATACCATCAACAATTTTTCACAGAGTTGGAACAAACAATCCTAAAATATGTATGGAACCAGAAGAGACACCGAGTAGCCAAGGGAATGTTGAAAAAGAAAACCAAAGCTGGAGGCATCACAATTCTGGACTTCAAGCTGTATTACAAACCTGTAATCAAGACAGTATGGTACTGGCACAAAAACAGACACATAGATCAGTCAAACAGAATAGAGAACCCAGAAATGGACCCTCAATTCTATGGTCAAGTAATCTTTGACAAAGCAGGAAAGAATATCCAATGGAAAAAAGACAGTCTCTCCAACAAATGGTGTTGGGAAAATTGGACAGCCACATGCAGAAGAATGAAACTGGACCATTTCCTTACACCATACACAAAAATAAACTCAAAATGGATGAAAGACCTAAATGTGAGACAAGAATCCATCAAAATTCTGGAAGAAAACACAGGCAGCAACCTCTGTGACCTCGGCCTCAGCAACTTCTTCCTAGACACCTCTCCAGAGACAAGGAAAACAAAAGCAAAAATGAACTACTGGGACTTCATCAAGATAAAAAGCTTTTGTACGGCAAAGGAAACAGTCAACAAAACCAAAAGACAACTGACAGAATGGGAGAAGATATTTGCCAATGTCTTATCAGATAAAGGGCTAGTATCCAAAATCTATAAAGAACTTATCAAACTCAACACCCAAAGAACAAAAATCCAAGTCAAGAAACAAGCAGAAGACATGTACAGAGATTTCTCCAAAGAAGACATCCAGATGGCCAACAAACACATGAAAAAATGCTCAACATCACTCAGCATCAGAAAAATACAAATCAAAACCACAATGAGATACCACCTCACACCGGTCAGAATGGCTAAAATTAACAACACAGGAAACAACAGATGTTGGTGAGGATCCAGAGAAAGGGGAACCCTCTTACACTGTTGGTGGGAATGCAAACTGATGCAGCCACTCTGGAAAAGAGTATGGAGGTTCCTCAAAAAGTTAAAAATAGTGCTACCCTACAACCTAGCAATTGCACTACTCAGTATTCATCCAAAGGATACAAACATAGTGATTCGAAGGGGCATGTGCACCCCAATGTTTATAGCAGCAGTGTCCACAGTAGCCAAAATATGGAAAGAGCCCAGATGTCCATTGACAGATGAACGGATAAAGAAGATGTGGTGTGTGTGTGTATGTGTGCGTGTGTGTGTGTGTGTGTATACAATGGAGTATTACTCAGTCATCTAAGCAAAATCAGCCAGAGAAAGACAAATACCATACGATTTCACTCATATGTGGAACTTGTGAAACAAAACAGATGAACATAGGGGAAAGGAAGGAAAAATAAGATAAGATGAAAACTGAGAAGGAGGCAAACCACAAGAGACTCTGAACTCTAGGAAACAAACTGAGGGTTGCTGGAGGGGAGATGGGTGGGGGGAAGGGATAATTGGGTGATGGGCATTAAGGAGGGCACTTGATGTATGAGCACTGGGTGTTGTATGCAACTGATGAATCACTAAATTCTACCTCTGAAACTAATTAAATACATTAAATAAATAAATAAGAATTATACTCATGTATATTCATTTTTCTTAATTTCTTTTTGTAAAGATTTTATTCATTTATTTGACACAGAGAGAGCAAGAGAGCACAAGCAGGTGCCCCACTTTTCTTAATTTCTTGAAGATGTTAATATCTGTGGCTTCTCCCTAATAAAACTAGAAGTTCAGCATGCTCTTAAATTAATTTGGTCACCTGTCATCCCCATTATGTTAATATGGCCTATAATTTTAATTATGGATTTTGATGAATATATGTTCACTTTTTCTTCTCTTTAGTCCTGAAATTATTTTTATTTTATTCTTAAGGCATCAAAAACTTAACAAAGAAATTTGGTCATCCTAAGTTGCTATATTTCTAGAACTATCATTTGGATTTTTTTCTATTTTCATTTGAGTACATCTTCTGTTCCAGTTTCAATTGGGTTCTTGTGTAACAAACCCCCTAAGGCCTAGTTACCCAAAGACCATTTTTATTATTCCCTCGCATCTGAATAACAATTTAGCTAGAAAAAAATGTCTAAGCTCAAAGTTCTTTTCCTCAATAGTTAAAAAAAATAATAGCTCCACTGTTTTCTTGATTCCAGAATACTATTGAAAAGTTAGATATCAATCTAACCTTGATTCTTTTATTGATCTATTCTTTTTTTTCATAATTTATTTTTTTAATAATATTTTTTTATTAGATTATGTTTCTTTCTGGCTCATTTGTAGGCTGGTTGACTTTTTAAAAAAATCAGTACACTTTACTTTTTAGAGCAGTTTTGTCTAAAAATTGAGCAGAATGTACAGAGTTCTCATATATTCCAACACCCCCACTCATCAACCCACCACTATACATGCACACACACACAATTTCCCCTACTATTAATATCTTACAATAGTGTTATACATGCGTTATAAATGATGAGGCAATATTGATACATTATTATTAACTAAAGTTCATATTTTACACTAGGGATCACTCTTGTCTTAAACATTCTATGGGTTTAGATATATTATCCACCATTATAGTACAGAATACAGAATAGTTTCACTGCCCTAAGAATCTCCCGTGCTCCACCTATTCATCCCTCCTTCCCTCTCCCCATTGCCATCATCATCACTGTCACCATGATTATCAGTATCTCATCCTCACCAGCATCACCATTGTCATCATCACCATCATCATCGCCGTAAACATCACCTTCATCATTATTACCATCACCTACACAATTATGAACATCATCTTTATAATCAAAAGAATCTTCATAATAATCTTACAATCATAACATTCATAACATTCATTACAATCATAACATTCATAACAATCATTACAATCATAACAATCAATCAGGCTTTATCACTGACAGCAGCAGCAGCAGATCGCCATCAGTATTCACATCATCATCCTCACCATCATTGTCATGATCATCGACATCATTGCCATCTTCATTATAACCATGGTCATCCTCATCATCATCACCCCTCAGCATCATCTTCATTATCATTGTCACCTTCTCTAATGGACTAAATTATGGCCCCCAAATTCATAGTTGAAGCCCTAACCCCTAATGTGACTGTATTTGGAGAAAGGGCCTTGAGGAGGTAGGTTAAATGAGGTCATAAAGGTAGGGCTTTATTCCTATTGGACTTGTGTCCTTATAAGAAGAGAAAAAGACAACAGAGCTTACTGTTCTCTGCTCATACACAGAGAAAAGTTCATGTGAGGACATAATGAGAAGGTGTCCAACTGCAAGCTAACGAGAGAGATCTCACCAGAAACCAACCTTACCAGCACTTTCATTTTAGACTACCAGTGTCCAGAACTGTTAGAAAATAAATTGCTGCTGTTTAAGCCACCCAGTCTGTGGTATTTTGTTATGGCAGCCCAAGCAGACTAATACACCATCATAACCGTCTTTATCATCTAAAGCACCACAACTGTCACTTTCATCATCTGCACCATCACCATTTTTACCTTCACCATAATCATAATCACCACCATCATCCATCACCCTTAGCATCATCTTCATTATCACCATTATCATCATCACTGAATTATGACCATATTTATCATCTATGTTAATATCATTTTCATCATCTTCTGTGTTATTACCATTTTCAACATCATCATTATCAATCACCATCATCTTCATATTTATCATCATCACCATCCTCACCCTCGCCATTATCAGCATAGTCATCACCATCACAATCAGCATGATCTTCATCTCCATAATTATCAACATCATCATCACTATCACCAATATCATCAAAATCATCATCACCATCATCATCATGTCACCATTTTCATACTGATCATAAGATTTGAACATCATCAGATTCTTATCATCAGCAAAATCATCATCAATATCATGATCTTTACCATAATCACCAACATTATTTTCTCCATATTTCTTACCACCAATGGCTATCATGACCACCAATGTGTACATTGCCATCATTTCATCATCTTCACCATCATCCTCATTATCTTCAATATCTTCACACTTATCTTCACCATCCTTATTATTACCAATAAAATCACTGTCATCAACAACAGCATCATCTCTATCACTATGATTATCACCATGTCCACACCATCATCTTCAACATCATTGCCATTATCATCTTCCTCATCACCATCATAACCTTAATCATCAATATGATCATCACCATCATCCTCACCATTAACATTACCACCACCACTGTCATCATCATCCTCATCATCACCATCCTCATCACAATTATCAGCACCAACATCATCATCTACAATATCTTCATCATCACCATTGTTGCTCTCATCACCAGTATAATAAACATCATCATTACCATCACCATCACTTTCATCATTTCCATATTCCTCACGTAAGCATCACGATTATCTTCCTATTCAGCATTACCATCATTTTCATCATCTTTGCACTCACCTCCATCACCATAATAGAATCCAAATCATTATCTTTATCTCACCATCATCATCAGCTTCTTTTTTATCTTCATCATCATCATCACCGTCATCATCTTATCATTTGCACTATCCTCATAACCATGACCATCACAATCATTGCTGTTATCAACACAATTGTCACAATTATCACCTTCACTATCATCAACCTCACAATCATCATTACAATCATCATTTTTATTATTACCACCATCATTTTCAAAGTCCTCATTACCATTAGCTTTGCCATTATCATTACCATCATCACCATTATGAACATCATCATCATTTCATCATTACCACCATCTTTGTCTTCTTCATCATAGCCATCATCTTCATATTATCTTTATCATTAAAACCACTATAATCATCATCATCTTTATCATGAACTTGTCATCATCATTATTTACACTATTCATCAATACCCTTATCTCCAGTATCATCTCCTTCATCACCATCATTATTTACATTATCATCATCACCATTATCATCACATTCATCATCTTTATCACCATCTCATGATCATCATAATGATAATTGCTATTGTAATTCTCATCCACAATATCTCCATCACCACCGTTATCACCGTCATCTTCATGGCATCATCCTCATTCTCATCACTATTCTCATCATTTTCATCACTACTATTATCCTCATCATCACCATCATCATCACTATCCCATTATCTTCAGTCATACCACCATAACCATCTTCATCTTCATCATCATCATCATCATCATTCTTGGTGATCTCTATATCATCATCATCACTATCATCATCTTCATCACCATGATTATCACCATCATCTTAATTATTTCTATCATCATCATTACTATCATTATTCTCACTGTATCAATATTTTCCTTGTCATTACAATTAACATTACCATCATCCTCATCTTCATCACCACCATCACCCTTTTTTTACTCTTTTCTTTACCATTATCATCACCATCATATCCATCATCCTCATGTATATTATCACCATCAGCATCAGCATCTTCAGTATCATATTGCCACCATCATCACCATCTTTACCACAATTAGCATTATCACTGTCAACACTATCATTTTTATTATCTCCATCATTATCATATTCATTATCATCACCTTCATCATCACCATTATCACTCTCATCATCCTCACCAGGCTTGTCAGCATATTCATTAATATTCATCACAGTCTAGGGCACCTGGGTGGCTCAGTCAGTGTCTGCCTTCAGCTCAGGTCATGATGCTGGGGTCCTGGGATCAAGCCCCGCATCCAGCTCCCTGCTCAGTGGGGAGCCTGCTTCTCCCTCTCCCTCTCCCTCTGCCTCTCCCCTCCACTTGTACCCTGCCTCTCTCTTTCTCTGTCTAAGAAAACAAAAATATTCATCACAGTCACTATTATTGCCAGCAGCACCAGCAGCAGCAATAACTTTCTCTATCTTCATCCCATCATAATCACCGTCATAATCCTCACTATAATCTTTATCATTACCAGATATGCAGAAGATAAACCAATTACAGAGGAAAACTCGGCAGGCAAAGGTACCAAGTCAGAGTAGTTGCATAGGTTAATGCAACAACAACTTTTTCTTAGTTCTTTAAGATCTTGTACAAATTTATATAGTGGGCAACCATTTTTATCAAATTTAATTTCCTTCTGTATTGGAAACATAGGAGTATTACATGATAAGTGCCTTTTGAAAATTATCCCTTCTTTTATTCTAATTCTTTTATAATTATTTTTATTCCTTCTAATCTAATCATTATTCCTTACGGGCCAAAAAAATGTATTGATTTGTTTCAACTTAGGATGCTTTCTTACAGTGTTGGGAGACTACCAGTCTACCATATCTCCTTCCTTTTGGTGGACACATAGTAACCAATTCTGATACTGCCTTCAGAGGAACTCCACAGATACTCTGTTTGGAGTCCAGAATATGATAGCCTTTAAGTTGCACAGCTGGACTCTGACCAACTGGCATACAGAAGAATCAGGGAAAAGTAAGAAAACACGTTCCTCAGTCAGAGGACCTGTCAATATGGGAACATGGACGAAATGGGACAAGTAAGAAAAGGTAAAAGTGAAAGGCTGATCCAACATACCAACATCCTACACTGATCTATCACCAGATGGAATGTGAGAAATTCCTGAGAAAATTGCAGAATAAGTAGCACCAGCATCACCAGTTTCCAACTCAGATTCCATAAATCTGTCCATTTTAAGCCATTTATCAAGTATTCCCTAGCTTTCTGGGCTTCCCTGTTTATGGAATTCCTGCATCCTCTAGACTCTCTTTCTGTAATCCCCCTTCTAATACCCTGACTTCTGCCAACATTGACGTACATTTTCCCTTCTTTTGTTCCTTCCATGGGTTTTCCAGAGTAAAGGTTATTCCCTTTAGCAAATAGTTCTGAGCAACTAACACAGTAGTTTTTTCTATTTCTTCATTTTTTCTTTTTCTGTTTCTTCATTTTTTCTTTGTCTTCTTTGGAGTTTACCAAAACTGAGTAGCTGCAGCTAAGATTTGAGGAATAGTCTGCCCTTGCCTTACCATAGCATTTCCCCTAATATGAATTTAGAGAACAGCAAAGAGCCAAGACAGAGGTGGTTAGGTTCAGAGGGTGAATTTAATCTGCCTTTAGATCCAGGTCTACAAACATAGAGGAAACATCTGCAAATCAATCACTGTTGAAATCAATCGGGGATTCACCCACCATCTTGCGACACCACTGCAACCTCCACCAGCTTACCTTTAACGGAAAGGCTACACATGTGATCATTTTCAACCTTCTTGATGAATCTCCAAAGTCCTTCATTCTTTCATATTTGTGGGGTAACAATAAACATCTTCCCTTGTCACCATAACACTGGCTGTGATCTTCCAGACTCCGAAGTATTTGCTAGAGCCCATGAACAGCCTTCTGATAGCAGGATTCCGTGCAGTTGCCAATTCCAGAATTCTAGGAAGTAGCCAGTGAACAGCACCATGCATGTGTTGTAAACTGAGAACACTGCTTCTGGGTCCCAGGGAAGAGACGACATGAGTATTATCAGCTGGCAAGAAAGGAATGTGTATTACCTGGGTGTCTGGGGTAACTTCTCAATGACATCACCTTTGCTGCTGATCCAGCTAGGAAGGCCTGGGGGGCGTATTTTATTTTATTTTATTTTATTTTATTTTTTTAAACATTTTATTTATTTATTTGACAGAGAGAGAGACAGCCAGCGAGAGAGGGAACACAGCAGGGGAGTGGGAGAGGAAGATGCAGGCTCCCAGCAGAGGAGCCTGATGTGGGGCTCGATCCCAGAACGCTGGGATCACTCCCTGAGCCAAAGGCAGATGCTTAACGACTGCGCCACCCAGGTGCCCCTATTTTATTTTATTTTAGACTTATTCATTTATTTGAGAGAGTGTGTGTGTGCAAGCAGGGGGAGAGACAGAGGGGGAGGGAGAGGGATAAGCAGACTCCACACTGAGCACGGAGCCCGACACAGGGCTCTATCCCACAACCCCGGGATCACAACCTGAGCCAAAATCAAGAATGAGACACTTGGGGCACCTGGGTGGCACAGCGGTTAAGCGTCTGCCTTCGGCTCAGGGCGTGATCCCGGTGTTATGGGATCGAGCCCCACATCAGGCTTCTCCACTATGAGCCTGCTTCTTCCTCTCCCTCTCCCCCTGCTTGTGTTCCCTCTCTCGCTGGCTGTCTCTATCTCTGTCGAATAAATAAATAAATAAATAAATAAATAAATAAATAAATATCTTTAAAAAAAAAAAAAAGAATGAGACACTTAACTGACTGAGCCACCCAGGCATCCCAAGCCTGGCGTTTTTTTCACATTGACAAGGAAAATGTAAACTATATAGCACTTTGGTCTGCTTTCCCATATTGACATTCATCAGCTTAACACCTTCTTTGTTTGCCTTTTTCCAAGTAACCAGCGAAACTACTGTTCATATTTATCCAAGTTCTCAATTATTCTCAGATCATGTCCCTTTAACATATCTGCTTTTCTAACTGCATGGATGACTCTCAGAGGTGTAATCTGGGTTAAGATGTAACATGGACCTAGGGCCAGGCCATGAGGCACACAAACACTTATCTTCAAATAGCCGCCACTGTACAGAGAACGCAGTACAGAGAAACTCAGCAGATTTCATCACTGATGAAGCCAACAGCCAGCACAGACACCACAGATACCCTGAAGATATTTTGCCACCTTTTTTTTTCTTTTTGCATTCCAGATGCCTGTCACCTGAGTCCCTCTCCCAAACCGTCCAGGCTACGCACCTGCGTATGACCAGTCCAACCCCAGCATCAGCCTCTGCTGCTCTCTGCATGCCCAGGGGGAAGTATGCAGCAACAGGAGAGCATGCCAAAAGCCAGGGCCTCCACAGCTGCCAGTGAGCTCATAGTTGGCTATGGCCGCTGCTGCCCGCCCTGACCCCCATCACTACATGGGTGTCTGCAACTGGATCCTGCCATGACACAGGCATTTGCAGCTGGCCCTGCAGCTGAATGTGCACACACCCCTGGCTCCAGCCACCATGGCTGTCTCCCCCGTCCCTGGCCACCAGAACTGGAGGTGCTGCTGAAGGCAGCAGCCCTTGCAGCCACTGCAGACCCCATGGTGCTTGCAAAGGACCATTCAGTTGTTGATGCTGCGTTCCACAGCATCCTCAGCCAAAGAGGCATCATACCCAATTAGACCTGGTGCTGCCACATGCCCCTGCACTAGGTGCCCCACACCACTAGACCAGGGGGCACAGCAGATGCCAGCATACCCCACCCAAAGGCAAAAGGCCCCACTTATGGAAGTCAGTCCATAAAGTCTGGAAGAGCTAACTGCTTCCTTGAATGCAAAGACACCTATACAAAGCCACAGGGATAACAAAGGATCAGGGAAACATGTCTCCACCAAAGGAACACAGTAAACCTCCAGTAACTAACTGCCCCCCCCAACAAATGGAGATCCAGCAATTTCCCTGCAATGAGTTCAAAATAATTGTTCTAAAGATGCTCAAAGATGTATAAGAGAACACAAATGAACAATATAATGATATCAGGAAAGCAGTACAGGAATAAAATGAGAAGTTCAACAAACAGAAAACATAAAAAGGAAACACATTTCTGAACTGAAGAATACAATGATTGGACTGAAGAATTCGAAAGAGCTTCAACAACAGACTTGAATAAGCAGAAGAATCATTGAGCTAGAAGACAAATCAATTGAACTTTTCCAATTAGAGGAGCAAAAATAGGAAAGAATGAAAATGCAAGAAGAAAGTCTATGGGACTTATGGAATACCATAAACAGAAATATTTTACATGTCACTGGAGTCCCCAGAAGGAGAAGAGAGGGAGAAAGGGATAGAAAGCTTATTTAAAGAAATAATGGCTGGGGTGCCTGGGTGGCTCAGTTGATTAAGCAAAAAAAAAAAAAAAAAAAAAAAAAAAAAAAACTTTAAAAAAATGGCTAATATATCCAACATAAGATCACCTA
Source organism: Ursus arctos (assembly GCF_023065955.2). Classification (NCBI taxonomy): domain Eukaryota; kingdom Metazoa; phylum Chordata; class Mammalia; order Carnivora; family Ursidae; genus Ursus; species Ursus arctos. Next base: position 90,777,351 of record NC_079873.1, on the reverse strand, counting down.
AATATAGAAAGCAAATATTAAGAGACCTAAAGGGAGAAATAGAGAGCAATTAACAATAGTAGGGGACTTTAATACCCTACTTTCACCAATGAATAGTTCATCCAGACAGAAAATCAATAAGAAAGCAGTGGCTTTGAACGACACATTAGGTGAGATGGACTTAACATCCATCCAAAAGCAACAGGATACACAATATACATTCTTCTCAAACAGACATGGAACATTTTCCAGGACAGATTATATGTTAGGCCACAAAACAAGTGTTAATAAATATAAGAAGATTGAAATTATATCAAGTATGTTTTCTGACCACAGCATTGTGGAACTAGAAATCAATTACAAGAAGAAAACTGGAAAATTCATAAGTACATGGAGATTAAACCACATGCTATTGAACAACCAACGGGTCAAAGAAGAAATCAAGAGAAATCAAAAATATCTTGAGACAAATGAAACTGGAAATACAACATACCAAAACTTATTGGATGCAGCAAAAACAATTCTAAGAGAAAAGTTCATCAGGATAAATGCCTACACCAAAAAAACAAGATCTCAAATAAACGACCTAACTTTATACCTCAAGACCTAGAAAAAGAAGAGTGAATGGAGCCCAAAGTTAGCAGATGGAAGGAAATAACAAAGATCAGAGTGGAAATAAATGATATAGAGACTAAAAATGATATGGAGACAATAGAAAACAAACATCAATGAAACAAAGAGCCAATTTTTTAAAAGATAAACAAAATTGACAAACCTTTAGCAAGACTCACCAAGAAAAAAAGAGAGGACTCAAATAAAAGCAGAAATGAAAGAGGTGTTACAACTGACAACACAGAAGTACAAAAGACCATAGAAGACTACAATGGATAATAATTATACCATAATTATACCAACAAATTGGATAACCTAGAAGAAATGGATGAATTCATAGAAACATACAATCTACCAAGAGTAAATCAGGAAGAAATAAAAAAATCTGTACATACTGACGACTAATAAGGAGATTGAATCAGTAATCAAAAACCTTCCAACAAACAAAATCCAGGACCAGATGGCTCCACTGGTGAATTCTACTAAACATTTAAAGAATTAATGCCAATTCTTCTCAAACTCTTCCAAATAACGGAAGAGGAGGGAACACTTTCAAACTCATCTTACAAAGCCAACATTACCCTGATAACAAAACCAGACAAGGACACTACAAGCAAAGAAAATTACAGGCCAATATCCCTGATGAACATACACGCAAGAATCCGCAACAAAATATGAGCAAACTGAATTCAACAATACACTGAAAGGATCATACACCATGAACAAGTGGAAGGAGGACAATGAGGAATCTAAGGTGCTTGGTCCTGGCCAGGCAGCTGCCTTTTGGCATTTCAGGTCCACACAGGAAATCTCACAAAAGCCACCAGCCTTCAACTGTTTGGGGGGGGGGTATGGGGAAGGGGTTAATGTTGGGCCGTAACTTCAATTAAACCTTCTTAATCCCCAGATCTAAGTATTATGACTACAGACTGCAGTGTAGTGAATTGGAACCAATGATTCCACCTATCACAGGCATTGCCACAATTGTTTTCATTTCTGACTTACTCAAGCCTGCTTCCCTATGGCATGACATCCTACCAGGTGTCATGATCACCTGAAATTTATTATTTGCCACACACTTGCTTTCCCATCTCCTTTCATACCTTCCACTGCTGCCCCTTTTATCAAGGAAGTCTTTCTTCATATGCAGGTCAACACTTTGTTTATTTACCATGTCTCTCAGTTTGTTCCTAAACTCAGTGTTCATTACCCTGTGTTTTCACATGTGCACTTACCACTGTGTACAGGCCAATGAAGGAATACTTCACTTTCTGCCTTTATAGGGTTCCTATCTTCGACCATTTCCATATGACCCGAAGACTGATTTCAGCAGGCTCTCAAAACAAAGGTAGCTACTGATAAAGACTTTCTCTCCTTGACCAAACAGGCTCCCTTGAGCCCTCTTTCAACTAGGCCTTGACCTTGGCCCCAGTCCTGTCCTTGGCCTGCCTAGCCCAATTTTAATAGCAATCCTGCTAAAACAGTTTAGAGAAAATCCCCCACCCTGATCAAGCTCCTCATCCCCTACCTTTGATGTATATATAAGTCCTTGGCCTGCCTTTAGCAAGAGAGAGCAATTCACTTGTGCTGTGTTAATAGTATTTTTTCACTTGAGATTTTCCTGGTTCTTTATGACAAGTGATTTATGATTGATTGTATCCTGGACATGTAGGCCTTATGTTCTGAGTATCTGGATCATACTCACATGTTATACTTTAGCAAGCGGTTTAGATTTAGCCCTCAGGTCATGGTGTACTTTTGTGGGCTGTGTTTCGAATGACAATTTGGTTTTCAGAGGCCTTGAAAAGCTATTCTGCTCTGCTTTACTTCTGTGTTACTCAGAGGCCAACCTGAAAACCTACACAGGATTTTTCAATTTCTTGTACAGGTTACTTGGGGGGTTTGCCCAGGATGAGATATATATTTAAAAATTCCTTTCTCCAACACCTTCCTTGACTTTCTAGGTTGGAGGGGGAGAAACATCACCTCATCAAGCTTGCCCAACTCTGTCTCCTAGATATCACCTCATTAGTGGAAGAGGAATGCTGCCTCCCAACTACCAACCGGGGCAAGGTGTACCAGTAATTTTTAAATACCAAGGAATTTAATGTTGAAAAACCTTCACTCTGTGCTTCTCTAGTAGGAAAAAAGACACAGATGTTCATTCAGCATCTTAGCAAAAAAACACCAAGAAATTCAGCTAAGGTAGAGATTTGTTGAGTGGAATCTGAGCAGGAGGGCAGAAATGTGTAAGTAAGGAGAATATCCGGGATCCGTGCTTTATTAGAACAGAGGCCAGAGAGGCTATCCACAGAACCCAAACCAACGAGGTATGATGGCAAGGAAAAGGAATGTGCTCCTATTTCAGATTGTACAACAAAGTTAAATAAACTGAGCCATCAGCATATGTGACATTCATTCACAAGATCTCTTTTTTGCTGAGTAAATATTTGATAAGTAAACTAAATTTTTAAAAATAATGAAATGATTTTTTTATACATGTAGATGAGTTATTTCCCCATATGGTGGCCTGGGTAAGTGCATTTTCATTAGAAAATTCATTCCTAATGCATGGGTATTGTGTAATTTTTGTGATAAGCTTTTTATTTTTTATAAGATTTTATTTATTTATTTGAGAGGGAGAGAGCACAAGTGGGGAGAGGGGCAGAGGGAGAGAGAGAGAAGCAGACTCCCCGCTGAGCAGGGAGCCACCTCAGGGGCTTGATCCCAGGACCCGGAGATCATGACCTGAGCCAAAGGCAGATGCTTCCAACTGAGCCACCCAGGTGCAACATGTGATAAGCTTTTAAAAGGAAAAACAAAACTCAATAATAAGAGGAAAAATACATTGTTTGATGATGATTAAGCAAAACATTCAGGAAGAAAGCACTTTCCTATACCATATAAAAAAAAATGAGGTTACTGTCACCACTAAATGTTGCCACCTATTCCACACTGTAAATATTTAAATCTCAATAGAAAACATTATCTTAACAAAAATAACTAAGATAACAAGGGTCAATATTTTTTAAAAAGCACTTATGTTTGTCTTTAGGAGAGTTACAGTACTTAAAGATGGTACAAGAATCAAAATTGCTTTTCATTTAAGAATGTGTTTCCTAGGGGTGCCTGGGTGGCTCAGTTGGTTAAGCATCTGCCTTCCGCTCAGGTCACGATCCTGGGGTCCTGGGATTGAGCCCCACGTCGGGCTCCCCGCTCAGTGGAGAGCCTGCTTCTCCCTTTCCCTCTACCCCTCCCCTACTTGTGCTCTCTCTCGCTCACTCTTGCTCTATCTCAAATAAATAAATAAATAAAATCTTTTTGCAGCAACATGGACAGGACTGGAGGAGATTATGCTAAGTGAAATAAGAAGCAGAGAAAGACAATTATCATATGGTTTCACTCATTTGTGGAATACAAGGAATAACAGGGAGATTGGTAGGAGAAGGAAGGGACGAATGAAGGGGGGTAAACAGAAAGGGGAATGAAGCATGAGAGACTGTGGACTCTGGGAAACAAACTGAGGGTTTCAGAGGGGAGAAGGGTGGGGGATTGGGCTGGGCCAGTGATGGGTATCAAGGAGGGCACGTATTGCATGGAGCACTGGGTGTTATACACAAACAATGAATCATGGAACACTACATCAAAAACTAATGATGTACTGTACGGTGACAAACGTAACAATAAAAAATGTTTAAAAAATTAATTAAATTAAATTTTAAAAAAAGAACGTGTTTCCTATATTACTATAGTGAGACAAAAAGATATGCCCACATCCTAATCCCCAGAATCTGTGACTACTTTATATAGCGAAAGATGTGATTAAGTTAAAGATCTTTTTTTTTAAGATTTTATTTATTTATTCGACAGAGATAGAGACAGCCAGCGAGAGAGGGAACACAAGCAGGGGGAGTGGGAGAGGAAGAAGCAGGCTCCTAGCGGAGGAGCCTGATGTGGGGCTCGATCCCAGAACGCCGGGATCACGCCCTTGAGCTGAAGGCAGACACTTAACCGCTGTGCCACCCAGGTGCCCCTAAGTTAAAGATTTTAAGAGGAGGTACTTATTCTGGATTATCTGGGTGAGCTCTGAATACAATCACCTTGCAAAAGAGAGAGAAAGAGACTTAGAGTGAGTTTGCAAACACAAAGAGGGGAAGGCAAAGTAAAAATGGAAGGGAGGGAGATGCTGCCGAGGAATGCCAATAGCCATTATTAGAAGCTGGAGGAGTCAAGGAAGAGATTGTCTCCTAGAGCCTCCAGAGGGAGTGTGGCCCTGCCCACACTTTGATTTTGGACTTCCCTACTCCAGAACTCTGAGACATAACTTCTCGTTGTTTTAAGATACCAAGTTTATGATAATTTGTTATGGCAGCCCTAGGAAACTAATACGATTATCCTTACACAACCTTATTGTTTTCTCTTTGCCTTCTACATGAATTTCATCTTCCCCATGGAGTTTCCAATTATTGAGATACTGTCTGAGGAAGGAGCTTAAATGGTGAGCTCACAAAGGAAAGCAAAAGAACTAGTAGTCTTATTCCCTAACATTGTACCATAACTTGGCTACAGCTATGCAGTACGCGCACATTAATGATCACCAATGGCTAGAACGTGCCATAAACTTTAGTCCAAGCTTTGCCTTTGACCATTGATTCTCTTCAAGGAGAATCAAGTCATAGGGTTAAGAATGGATCCATGAAGTTCAGTTTTATACATTTATTTCTGCTTCATTCCTTAAAGTTAGAGCAAGTGATGATCCTGGAGCAAAAGGTCCTCCTCAACAGAGGTAGTGATGGAGGAGGAGGTCCTTGAACAAAGATGACCATAGTGGTGATGATGGTTTGCCAGTTATTCCAGGTAAAGGAATTGGATGAGGAAGAACAACTCCTTTGGGTAGAATTGGCACTGGTAGAGATGATGGTAGGCATGACCCTCTATCTGCCTATAGAGGCAGTAGAAGAGCTCGTGAAATTGGTAAGTAACTTGACGGCCAGCGATCCTGTAACAGAAATAATCTAATGTTGAAATGCTTGCAATAAAATATGCAGAAGACATTTGCGGGATTTTTAGCATTGATACACTACTTACTAATTTACCAATCTTTAAGGACTTAGTACATGCAAGAGACTTGTACAGATATTTAATAAGCATTTTTAACTCTACACAATGAGGGTACTTCTGCTAACACTCTAATGCTAGAAGAGTTGGCATCCTCATCAAAAGCTTTGTGAAACAGTACTGCAAAATAATGAAAAATTAGATTTCACGATGAACATATGCAAAGAAGAAGTATTCTATCTGGCCTGGGCCTGTTAGACTAGTTTGTTCAAATATGGATAATACAAGGTTATGGTTTGATCCCCTCAGGAGCTAATTAGCTTTACACAAAGAGTCTGTCTCAGATTGCCGATGATCTAGCTATCTTATAACAATGTAAGCAACATCCATTTGTGTAGTAATATATGCTTATCAAAGTTTTTACATCTATTATCCCCTTTGAGCCTTATTATAACCCTGTAATATAGGTAGAGCAAATAGTTTTATCTCACTGCTTATAGATGAGACACCGAGACTCCAGAAGCCTAAGTGATTGGTCAAAGGTCACAAATTTAGTGTGAAACATGATTAGGACTTGAATGCAGTTCCTCACACACCTAATTCATCTCCCTTTCTATTATAGCAGACTACCTCCTCATGCCTACAAGTCGTTTGTCACGAGCAGAAGACAGAACCTAGGTGAATGCCCTAATTTGGAGAGTGAAACAAAGGGAGAGTAACCGACCTCTTAGAGGAAAAAAAAAAAAAAGCACAGTAGGATAGGAAACAAAAAGGTCAAATATTACAGATACCAATAAAGCAAAGTGAGGCTAAGAAAAGGCCAGCAGATTGGGTCACTTGGAGTTCGCTGTTGAATTTTTTTGTAAGTTTTCAGTAGAATGGTAGAAACAGACCAATTCAAGCTACAAACACCTATTGAGGATCCACTATGTTAAGATACAATCTTCATATTCTGAATATTCCCTCCAAATATGAGCAGTCTTGAGGAGAGTACTTAATCAGTTGTAGAGTGTAGACCACCTAATAAAGATTTTAAGTGTCATGAGAACTTTCCTCAAAGAGAATGTAGGTGGGAATGTAAAGTTGTAAAGTTGACAGGTTTTGAAATGATGATAGTCAAGATTATAGAGGTCTACAAAAGTTTTGGGGATCATTAAAATAATTGAAGATTTTCTTCATGAAAGGAAATGTGGTCCTGATGGTTAATTTTATGTGTCGACATGACTGGGCAACAGGGTGCCCAGATATCTGGCTAAATATTATTCTGGGTGTTTCTGTGAGGGTGTTATTTGATGAGATTAACGTTTGAATTGGTAAATTGAGTAACCCAGATTGCCCTCCCTAATGTGAGCAGGCCTAATCCAATCAATTGAAGGCCTAACTGTGACAAAAATGCTGGTCGTCCAATTAGTAAGAAAGAATTCTTACTGCCTAACTGCCTTTGAACTGGGACACTGGCATTTTTCTTGTATTAGGACTCAAACTCAAACGTTGGCTCTTCCTGGGTTTCAATCATTCCGGCCTTCCAACCAGAACGACACCATTGGTTTTCATGATTCTAAGGCTTTTCTACTCAGATTAGATCTAAACCAATGGCTCTCCTATGCCTGCAGCCTGCCAGCTCACCTTGCAGATGTTGGGACTTGAGGCTACCATAATCACGTAAGCCACTTCATTACTTTATATTATGTATATTATATTGTTATATATTAAGTATATATACATTTTTATAAAATATACGCATATTTACATATAAATATATGTTATAGATTTTATATAAAATATAGTCATATTTACACATGACTATATAACATATATACATATGTATATGTATGTATAATATATACATAAAATCTCTGTCCTGTTGGTTCTGTTTCTCTAGAACCTAGGGTCATATAAAAGTGGACCCAATTTTTCAAGTTAGAATGAAAATTTTCTCTCAAAAATAATTTTGTTTGTATAATACATTCTATCACAAAATATGTAGGGAAGCTTAAGAAACTAACATTTTAGTCTTTTCCACACACGGAAATGATTTGTCTTGGGAAATCAAATTTGTAGAGTTATTTAAACTAAAATTTTAATTTATGAGAAAGTCTGTTTCTGGTCATATTTTCCTTCTATTTAACTAGATATTTTCCAAACTAGAACTCCTCTTGACACGATACAATATATATGTAGTTTCATTACCTGTGTTCAATTTTGCTGTAATTATGTTTTAAGCTCTTTGATCTCTTCTTCCGGCATCTTGTTTTGAGCTTGCGTGCACGCGCTGAATTCTTCATTTATCTACAATGATCATCACCATAAATGCACACTTAATAATATAGTTTCCAGAAAGCTTTAAACAATATTATGCGTTAAATAAATGGAACACCCTTTGCTTCTTTAATTTCTGGGCCTTCACTCATGACTATTTTCATGACAATTAAATACCCCTGTGCGGGGTTGGGGCTCGTGCTGCTGGTGATGGTAGTGGTAGTAATCAAGAACTGTGTTCTCAAACTAAGGCAAACAAAAGCATTTTTACTCCTGAAAAAAAAAATACTATAAAACACTTTTTAAATATGTGAGCCATATTTTTCTTAATATATCTTGGGTATTTTTTGTTTTACTATTCAAAATTAGATCTTAATAATTTCATCCTCAATGGGGAAAAACTGAGAACTTTCCCTCTACAGTCAGGAACACCACAGGGATGTTCACTCTCCCCACTTTTATTCAACATAGCACTGGAAGTCCTAGCCACAACAATCAGACAACAAAAAGCAATAAAAGGCGTCCAAATTGGCAAGGAAGAAGTAAAATTTTCACTATTTGTGGATAATGTGATACTCTCTATAGAAAACCCAAAAGACTCCACCAAAAAACTTCTAGAATTGATAAGCGAATTCAGTAGTTGCAGGATACAAAATCAACATACAGAAATCTGTCGCACTTCTGTACACCAATAATGAAGCAGCAGAAAGAGAAATTAAGAAAACAATCCCATTTACAATTGCACCCCAAACTATAAGATACCTAGGAATAAACCTAACCAAAGAGGCAAAAGACCTGGACTGAAAACTGTAAAACACCAATGAAAGAAATTGAAGATGACACAAAGAAATGGAAAGACATTCCATGCTCATGGATTGGAAGAACAAATACTGTTAAAATGTCTATACTATCCAAAGCAATTTGTACATTTAATGGAATCCCTATCAAAATATCACCAGCATTTTTCACAGAGGTCGAACAAACAAATCTAAAATTTGCAAAGAACTTGTAAAAGAACTGTAAAAAAAAAAAGCCAAAGCAATCATGAAAAAGAAAAGCAAAGCTGGAAGCATCACAATTGCAGACTTCAAGTTAGATTACAAAGCTGTAGTCATCAAAACAGCATGGTACTAGCACAAAAATAGACACATAGATCCATAGAACAGAATAGAAAACCCAGAAATGAACCCATATTATATGGTCAATTAATCGTCAATGAAGGAGGCAAGAATATGCAATGGGAAAAGGACAGTCTCTTCAACAAATGGTGCCGGGAAAACTGGACAGCTACATGCAGAAGAATGAAACTGGACCACTTTCTTGCACCATATACAAATATAAATTCAAAATGGATTAATGACCTAAATGTGAGACCTGAAACTATAGAAATACTAGAAGAGAACACAGGCAGTAACTTCTTTAACATTAGCTGTAGCAACTTCTTTTTAGATATGACTCCTGAGGCAAGGGAAAGAAGAACAAAAATAATTTATACTGTTTTTTAATGTTACATACCATATATTTAAGTTTAATAAATTAGAAAATGAAGTATAAAAATAAGCTGTCAGATAGTTCAACTTCTTAAATATATTTAATCTTGAAATGAGATCATACTTCTAGAACATTCAAGTTGATTCACATTAATAAAAATTAGAATCTTTCTACTGCATCCTTAATTGCCTAGCATTCTAAAAGATGTGCCACCAAATCAGACAGTAGAATGATACAAGTCATAAAGGCATTCTCCTTGAGACAGTAAATCAAAACACTTGTATAAAACATTATGAGGGAATGTAAGAGGTTAAATACGGTGCTAAGCGAGAGACATCATCTAAATGGTGGACATTCTTCTGCTGTGTCCTGCCACAGTTCCTACCATAGTCAAGCCTCTAAATAAGACCAAACAAACCTATTTAGTGTGAACCCTGGGTGGTCCAGCTAAAGAAACACCATATTTATATCTTATATCCCCTTTGTTGCAATGTCACCTCAACTCACTTTAGAAGGCTATACAACAATGCTACGCCTGTTTCTAAAAGTGATATATCTTCTTGTCTGGAACTGTCTTTAGCTTAAATGGAATAACAAGTACTTTCACTGTTAATCAATATTCATTCTCTGAGTATATTTCACCTTTAGAAATTACAAAAGGCATTCAGATCCGAGTCTGAAGGAAGAGTAGGTGAACAATATGGATAATAATAATGGTTAGGGTCAAACCTAAAATACTACTTAATTGTTTTCTCCATTCATATCTGAGTTGTGGAAAATGTCCCACATGGCTAATCTAAATCTTCTCCAGTACCTTTAAATTTCAATCCCTCCCCAAAGACTCTGATCAATCCATGTTTTGATACTCTATTTTTTTTGAAGTTATCTCTACACCCAGCATGGGGCTTGAACTCTCGACCCTGAGATCAAGAGTTACGTGCTGTATAGACTGAGCCAGCCAGGCTCATACTCTATATGAATCTTTCATTGAAAAATGCGAGCTTGTTTGACTTCACTACTATCATGTTAAGATTTCTCTGAATCCAGGGGCTCCTGGCTGGCTCAGTCGGAAGAGCATGGGAGTTCAAGCCCTATGCTGGGTATAGAGATTACTAAAAAAAATAATGAACTTTAAGATTTCTCTGAATCCACACTCCCATTCCCACTCCTAAAATCAGCTTCTCTTTGTGTGCTTCTGAGCATGTGCCTACACAAGATAACGTTCACAATTTCCCTTTGTAAATGGTTCATTGCTGCATTTGCCAAGAGGCATGTGATCTCTCTGCTTGTAATTTAAAGTTAGCCACACATAGAATTCAAATCCCACAAGTCTAAAGTATGTGAGCAGGAAGATGCCTTCTTAGAAGTCCACTAATCTTATCCTCCACTTCCAATGAAGAAGTCAAGACCCAGGGAGTGTGACTTACTTAAAGCCACAGCCAATTAGGAACAAAGCTGAGATCAGATCTTACGGCTTATCATTCTCCAGCTGAGTTTCAGGGGTGCTAGAACTTACCAGATAGGATAATATTTCCAATCCCCCAGGCTCACGATCTCTCACGATCATCATAATGAACCATTAGAGAGACGGAGCGTACATGGACACAGCGCTAACCAGATATTAACAGAGGAAGTTCAGTGAGAGGCCTACTTTGAAAAAGGAGCCTATGTGCAGAAGGGGGTAGCACAGAATCCCAGCACCACTGAGCTGACTTACTTACCTATCAGAAGCGTGAAGTCAGCGTCTGCTCCTCGTCCAAGCTTGAACTCGGGGTCCACACCACGGCAAGCGCAGCACGAACTGTAGATCACACTCCTCGGATTTCTTCTAGAACTGTGACCTGAAAAGGAAAGAAAGTATTTTTGATTATCCTTTTTGAGGATACAAACCAACTTCTCTAAGTAAAGATTCTGCATGAAAAAGAGAAAAATACACCAGTCCTTTACTAGCCCTATAATAGAAACCCTTCCAGCCACCACACACCCTCAGGAGAAATAAGCCTAGACATAAAGATGGTCTGGACTTTATATGCTGCAAACCCATTATGATGTCATCAATTGTGACCATTTCATGACTTCACACTGTAATTTGCTGGGATTCAGTGGCCAAAGATACTGATCAGCCTTTCTGCTTACTTAAGCTACTGTCCCTGAGGTTAATGAAATAAACATCTGTTAGCCCTATATCCACGGATATAGAAATGGTCCCCACTTGTGACTTAATGATTCCAATGAGGGATGAATATCCTGGCCCTAGGGGGCAAGGGACAGTTTGGATTTTGTATAGCACTGTCGCTTAAGTAGCTGTGAACAGCCTATATAAAACGGGACTGAGGGACGCCTAGGTGGCTCAGTCAGTTAAGTGTCTGCCTTCGGCTCAGGTCATGATCCCAGGGTCCTGGGATCGAGTCCCACATCAGGCTCCTTCTCCCTCTGCCTGCTGCTCCCCCCTGCTTAATGCGCTTTCTCTCTGACAAATAAATAAAATCTTTAAAAAAATTAATAAAACTGGACCCAGTCACTTAAGATGCTAAGCAAGGACCAGTTTATACACATATTCAAGAAAGATCCAATTTATAGAAGCATACATGCTTAGTACACATGGCTAGAGCCTCAATTTATTCAAAGTGACAAAGGTCTTGAACCATATCTTGATTACATAAACCATCAAGGTAATCCTGGCCCTAAACCTGACCGATTACATACGGCCAAAATACAACACGGCACCTGTTGCATCAAAACCGGGGGGAAAATGACTACCGGTCAGCGGCTAAAAGATTTAATAGACTAACAGCAGTAAGAGGTACAGGATATTCCCTCTCATTGCAGCACTCATCCCCAGATCTCCGCAGGGCTCTCCGCCTACTTCCTTCCCGTCTTAGGTCACCTTCTCAATGAGGCCTTCGCTGTCCCATCTACCTGAAGGTACAAATCCCCACGGCCACCCCACGCCCTACTCCCCTCTCCTGCCTAAGTGTGCTGGAAAGCTCGGATCATTATCCATCATGATATGCATGTGTCTTGTTGACCTTATTTTTTCATCCTCCCCCACTAGAATGTGAGCCCCAGGTGAGCTGGGACTTTTTTTTGTCTCTTTCATGGCTGTATTTCAAGCATTAAGAACAGCGTCAAAAAAAAAAAAAAAAAAAGAACAGTGTCTGGCACACAGTAGGTTCTCAGCAAAAAACGAAAGTCACCTTTGGCCTAATGTTCATGCCATTCCCAGAGGTGACCCTGTTAACTGTATAGTGTGCATTTTTTCAGGATTTTATTCCACATATTTACATTCTCATATAAAAGCCTATCAAAAATAGATACCATTCAACTCAATTAAGCTTTGAATATTTCTACAATACATTAAACAAAAATCACTTGTTTCCACTCCTACTCGGAGATGCTATGACAGATTTGTAAACATAACCAAAATTAACTCTTTAAGTTTGGTATTTTCACCCATATTTCTTTTTTTAAAAAATATTTTATTTATTTGAGAGAGACAGCCAGTGAGGGAGGGGTTGGGGGTGAGAGAGGAAGAAGCAGGCTTCCAGCAGAGCAGGGAGCCCGATGCGGGGCTCCATCCCAGGACCCCGGGATCAGGCCCTGAGCCAAAGGCAGACACTTAACGACTGAGCCACCCAGGTGCCCCATTCACCCATATTTCTCAAAAACATACTCAAACTATGCTTTTGTTGTTCCTGTTTAGTCTTTATTGTGGGTGATTTCAAATAAAGCAGATGGGACAATGTCAGAAATTCCACGTATCCACCAAACAGCTTCGACGACAATCAGCTTAAACAATATTCAACATTTTGCCAGTTATGGGGGGTTTTTGCTTTTTTTTCAGTATTTTAAAACATATTGCAGATGTATGTATTTTAAAACACATTGCAGATATATGATTTCACACATAAATCTTAAGCTATACAAACCATACACTCTACTATAACAAACACTCTAATAGATAAGGGCTTTAAAAGACCCAAATAATCATTGCATGTAAGAAATTAGAATTACAGTCAACCCTTGAACAAAATAGGCTTGAACTACATGGGTTCACTTATACACAGATTTTTTTTGAAACAGCACAGTATTGTAAATGTATTTTCTCTTTCTTATGACTTTCTTAATATGACTTTCTTTTCCCTTTGTTTATTGTAAGAAAGAGCCTATAATACATATACGAAATATGTATTTATGTTCCTGGTAAGGCTTCTGGTTAACAGTAGGCTATTAGTAGTTAAGTTTTGGGGGAGTCAAAAGTTATACTTGGATTTTGACTGCATGAGGGGGTCAGCACCCCTAACTCTCCTCATTGTTCAAGAGTCAACTGTATTCCCTAATACCACATGAAAATATCCACGTCCAATATCCCTGCTTGACCTAAATATGTCTTTCAAATTTTATTTGTTCTTAATAGAACAAAGGATCATCCACAGAACTGGCCGAATTGTGATGTAATCTTCTTTTCATCTATAACATCCCCTTAACCCTTTTTCTTTGCCATTTCTTTGATGAAAATACTGGATTATTTGTCCTGTAGAATTACTCATATCCTGGATTTCTCTGGAGGTATCCTTGTCCTGAACATATTCCATTATAATCAGATTATCTTGTAGTGAGATCTCTAGCCTTGGTTAGATTCAGGCTAAATTACCTTAGCAAGAATGTTTTATATGTGATGCTTTGTACTCCTATTACATCATATCAGAACACACACGATATCTGTTTCACACACTGTTGATATAAATATGGGTCAGGGGGCGCCTGGGTGGCTCAGTCGGTTAAATGTCCGCCTTTGGCTCAGGTTATGAGCCCAGGGTCCTGGGATCAAGCCCTGCATCGGGCTACCTACTCAGCAGGGAGTCTGCTTCTCTCTTTGCCCCTCACCCTACTTGTGCTCTCTCTTACTCTCTCTGTCTCTCAAATAAATAAATAAAATTAAAAAAAATAAAGATTGGTCAGTGGGTCATAGTATTCTTACCTCGATTCACTGACATTATAAAATTTCCCATTGTTCTTTTACTTAAATTTTATTATATTTACATGGGCTTACTTTTTTATTACTGATATGAAATTCATACTCTATATAATTTATCATTTTAAAGTACACAAGTCATTGTTTTTTTAAGCATGTTCACAAAATTGTTTACCCATCACAATTAATTTTAGAATATTTTCATCATCCCAAAAAGAAAGTCCATACCCGCTAGCAGTCATTTCCCATTCCCCAACCCTCAGCCCCTGGCAACTTCTAATCTACTTTTTTCTCTATGGATTTACCTCTTCTGAACATTTCTTGTGAATAAGATCAAGCAATATGTATTCTTTTGTGTCTGCCTTCTTAAAAGTACTATATTTTCAAGGTTAATCCATGTTGTATCATGTATCCATACTTCATTCCTTGCAATGACCGAATAAAAATCCATGGTATGGATATAGCACATTTTATTTAAATGTTCATCAGTTGATGGACATTTGGGTCATTTCCCCCTTTTACCTTTATGAATAATGCTGCTATGAACATTCATGTACAAGTTTTTGTTTGAATATCTGTTTTCAGTTCTCTGTTATATACACCCAGGAGTTGAATCGCTGATCACGTGGTCACTCTGTGTTTAACTTCTCGTGGAACTGCCAAATGCCTTTCCCGGGTGTCCACACCATTTTACACTTCCACTAGCAGGGTATGTGAGAGTAAGTTCTTGACATCCACATTGCAAATTGCTATTTTCCGATTTATTTTTAATATAGCCATCTTGCTAAGTAGGAAGTGGTATCTCCATGTGGTTTTAAGTTTTATTTTCCCAACGACTAATGATGTTGATCATCTTTTCTTGTGCTCATTGGCCATTAGCATGGAGGGACCAGTGGATTTGCAGCATGAGAGCCCCATGTATGTGAATCCATCCTGTGCAACTCTGATTCCCAATGGCAAAGCCAGCACATCTCTCCCTACCTCATTTTCCCGATACAAGTAGTACTGTCCAGGGAAGGGGGACAGAAAAAAGGCTCTGGCTTGGATCTCTATGTGGGGAAATGACCCCTACTCCATAAAGTGAAGGACAGGAAACATAGGGAGGAATCCAGAGGGGCAGCTGAGGCCCAGTGCCAAGGGATTGTTCGGGTAATTCCACAGGGGAGGAGGTGCAGCTCTTCCACTTTACACCCTACCTGGTGGGGAAGGTGTGGCAGAGCATTAGCCCCTCCCTCCACTCTCTGGGAGTGGAAGGCAGCAGGGTTTTGTGAGATTTCCTGTACTGACCTGAAATGCAAAAAGGAAGCTTCTTGGCCAGGACAAAGCCCCTCAGGGTCCTCTTTGTCTTCCTTCCTTCCGCCCAAACAGCGAGGGAATGGGTGAGAAAAAGGGGCTGTGAGTCAGGGCTTGAGCCAGGCTGGGAGCAGCCACACAGCAGGTGGTCTTGAGGGGACAATGCAGGTGTGGGCAGGGGTGACTTCAGTTCTCCCTTGAAAAATGTCTGTATTCCTCTATTTGTAAAGATTTTTTTTATTTTTTTAAATAAAAAAAACATTTTATTTAATTGACATAGAGAGCTAGTGAGAGAGCACAAGCAGGGGGAAGCGGCAGAGCAGAGGGAGAAGCAGTATTCCCACTGAGCAAGGAGCCTGGGCTTGATCCCAGCACTCTGGGATCATGACCTGAGTCGAAGGCAGACACTTAACTGACTGAGCCACCCAGGCGCCCCTGTGAATATGTTTTTTAATAATAATCAAGAAAGGACTGCATTTGTCAATGGAAATAAGAAGAGTCGACAAAAATATCTTCACAGTCAACTGTTTAGCAACCAAATAGCTGGAGGACCCATGAACCTAGGGAGCTCCTTAGACAACTGTTTTGAAAGATCTTTATTTGCATCCATCTTTCTCTCTCCTTAGATTACAACCTGCTGGGAGGATACACGCACCAAATTTACATCCCTCATCCCTGAGTGGCAGCATCACCTGTTAGGTTCCTTTACCTCTCCTAATCTACACGTGTCTCCATTATGGGAGCATTCTTTCGCAAGAGCAACGTGTTCCTCTTTCAATAGTTAGAAAGAAATGAATCAAGACATCGGTCAGGCAGGACAAACCTGCCAGTTGCTCTGATTCCTTCGGACCCAGCACATCCCCATCCACCTAGGCGATGCGGACACCACCTGCAGCAGCCCTGTAAAATCCACGCAAAGAGCGCTCCCTTTGCCAAGGGCGGGAGGGCGGTGACGGGGCGGAAGGAGTGCCAGCTTTTCGGATCTCGACTCTCACCTGGGGAGGGAGCAATTAAAGTTTTCATAACCTCAAGCAAATGAATGATGCAAATTTGTAACATCGTTTGGAAGTGCATTTATTTAAACTTCTTTTCCCTCTAAGTAGTTTTGCGACTGTTGTACGGTAAATTCTCGGTTTGTTTCAGCACATTCATCGTCTTGCCTGCAGGGACCCTACAAGGGGAACAAACTGATTTTCCCAAGCAAATAGCAAAACACAGCTTTCCACTCTGACTTTCCCAGGTCCACCTCTCTCCGCCCCTTCTAGCACCTGGGACCTTCTGAGGATGTCCCACTCCTCCCTTGGGCGGGGCCAACACCGAGGAACCCGGATTCTCACCCCTCCCCCAAGACCCCGTACCTCCAGCCCCCGCCGGCTCCGGGGAATAGGAGGAGACGCCGACGCTGGGGGGAGGGGCTGCGGCCTACCCGGGCCTAGAGGGTGATGCTTTACGGCAGAGGTGGGCGGGGGTCGCGGTCAGACCGTCTGCCCCCGCGTGAGCGCCGGAGCTCACCTGGTCTTTCCCGCCCGCCCGCCCGCGGCCTCTGTTAGGTGAGTCCCTTGGCCTTTGTCTCTTTGCCTTTCCTTCCTTTCTCGGACGGGAGGGGACCCGGGGCTGGCGGTCGGGTTTGGGCGGCCCTGCCGGGCCCGAGGAGTTCCCTGTCCCTCAGCGTGTGGGCAGCCTATGCCCGGCGTGCGACCTAGGCCAGCGGTGGCTGCAGCCCGGCCGGCTTGGAGGGACAGGCGGGGGTGGCCGAGGCGGGGCGAGGTCCGGCGTTTGGGCGACGTCGGTCGGGCGTTGAGCGCCGGGATTGTACCGCCGCCCAAGTTCTAAGTTCTGTGCCCTGGCGCGAGTAGGGGGCGAGCCTCGTCGTAGCGCCCCTGGGGCCTCCCCGGCCGGTGGGCCTGGAGCGTTTCGCTGTGGCTGCGGGTGGGCCCGCGGATTCCTGGATTCCTTCTCCGCTCTCTCCCCAGCCCTTCCTCCGCATTTGCGTGGCCGCGGGAGGTTCCGCTTGGTCGGTTTGGACGGAGGGCTCCTTGCAATGCATCCCAAGAGCAGTAACGTTTCGTGTAAAGAAACATGTTGCTTCTAGGGCCTGAGGGAAAAATAAGTGTCCTTCTCGGCCGTGTTGGGCTCAATCCTCTATTCATTTCGGACAAACTTTCTTGAAAATGTTGCAGGAAAACCAATGCCAGTGACTGGCCTAGGAAACTACTCAGTCCTATAAATTGTTTATTTAAATCAGAGAGGGAGACAAACCTCCCTCACCTTACCACGTGATATAAATTTTAAAAATAAAAATAAAGAAATAGTTTATTTAAATGAAACCATTGGATTCACATAATAGGTTGCAAGAGAATATGAGGAGATGTCAGTCACGTTATTTTAAGTGGACTGATGGGACTCGTGAGACCAGGGTTAATTTTCGCAACTCGTTTGTGCTCCTGATTTGTATCTTAGCAGGGGGGGCTAAATTTGAAGAGGTGGAGTGACCTCACTGAAGAGATCCAGCCTCTTTTTTTAATTTAAATTCTGTTTCATTGACATATACTGTATTATTAATTCAGAGGTAGAATTTAGTGATTCATCCGTTGCGTAAACACCCAGTGCTCATTCCATCAAGTGCCCTCCTTAATGCCTATCACCCAGTTACCCCATCCCCCCACCCATCTCCCCTCCAAGCAACCCTTAGTTTGTTTCCTAGAGTTAAAAGTCTCTTAACGGTTTGCCTCTTTCTCAGTTTTCATCTTATTTTATTTTTCATTGCCTCCTATGTTCATCTGTTTTGTTTCTTAAATTCCACGTATGAGTGAAGTCATATGATATTTGTCCTTCTCTAATTTTGCTTAGCACAATGCCCTCTAGTTCCATTCATTTCGTTAGAAATGACAAGACTTCATTCTTTTTATGGCTGAATAATATTCCATTGTGTGTGTGCGCCACATCTTTATTCATCTGTTGATATACATGTGGGCTCTTTCCATATTTTAGCTATTGTGGACATTGCTGCTATAAACATTGGGGTGCACATGCCCCTTCGAATCACTATGTTTGTATCCTTTGGGTGAATACCTAGTAGTGCAGTTGCTGGGTTGTAGGGTAGTTCCATTTTTAACTTTTTGAGGCACCTCCATACTGTTTTCCAGAGTGGCTGCACCAGTTTGCATTCTTACCAGCAGCAGTGTAAGAAGGTTCCCTTTTCTCTTCATCCTCACCATTTGTTGTTTCCTGTGTTGTTCATTTTAGCCATTCTGACAGATGTGAAGTGATATCTCATTGTAGTTTTGATTTTTATTTTCCTGATGCTGAGTGATGTTGAGCATTTTCTCACGTATCTGTTGGCCATTTGTAGGTTGTCATTGGAGAAATGCCTGTTCATGTCTTCTGCCTATTTCTTGACTTGGATTTTTGCTCTTTTGGGTGTTGAGTTTGATAAGTTCTTTATAGATGTTGGATACTAGCCCTTTATCTGATAAGACATTTGCAAATATCTTCTCCCATTTATCTGATAAGACATTTGCAAATATCTTCTCCCATTCTGTCAGTTGTCTTTTGGTTTTGTTGACTGTTTCCTTTGCTGTGCGAAAGCTTTTTATCTTGATGAAGTCCCAGTAGTTTATTTTTGCTTTTGTTTCCCTTGCCTTTGGAGTCGTGTCTAGCAAGAATTTGCTGCAGCCGAAGTCGAAGAGGTTACTGCCTGTGTTTTCTTCCAGGATTTTGATGGATTTTTGTCTCACATTTAGGTCTTTCATCCATTTTGAGTTTATTTTTGTGTGTGGTGTAGGAAAGTGGTCTAGTTTCATTCCTCTGCATGTGGCTGTCCAGTTTTCTCAACACAATTTGTTGGAGAGACTGTCTTTTTTCCATTGGATATTCTTTCCTGCTTTGTCAAAGATTACTTGACCATAGAATTGAGGGTCCATTTCTGGGTTCTCTATTCTGTTTGACTGATCTATGTGTCTGTTTTTGTGCCAGTACCATACTGTCTTGATTACAGGTTTGTAATACAGCTTGACGTCCGGAATTGTGATGCCTCCAGCTTTGGTTTTCTTTTTCAACATTCCTTTCGCTATTCAGGGTCTTTTCTGGTTCCATACATATTTTAGGATTGTTTGTTCCAACTCTGTGAAAAATGTTGATGGTATTTTGATAGGAATTGCATTGAATGTGTAGATTGCTTTGGGTAGCATTGACATTTTAACAATATTTGTTCTTCTGATCCATGAGCATGGAATGTCTTTCCATTTCTTTGTGTCTTCCCCAATTTCTTTCGTAAGTGTTCTATAGTTTTCAGAGTACAGATCCTTTCCCTCTTTGGTTAGGTATCTTACGGGTTTTGGTGCAATTGTAAATGGGATCGATTCCTTGATTTCTCTTTCTGCTGCCTCATTGTTGGTGTATAGAAATGCAACTGACTTCTGTGTGTTGATTTTATATCCTGTGACTTTGCTGAATTCCTGTATTAGTTTTAGCAATTTTTGCGTGAAATCCAGCCTCTTATATTCCTTTGTGTTTAAAACTTTTTTTTTAAAGATTTTATTTATTTATTCGACAGAGATAGAGACAGGCAGCGAGAGAGGGAACACAAGCAGGGGGAGTGGGAGAGGAAGAAGCAGGCTCCTAGCAGAGGAGCCTGATGTGGGGCTCTATCCCAGAATGCTGGGATCACACCCTGAGCCGAAGGCAGACGCTTAAGGACTGCGCCACCCAGGTGCCCCTGTGTTTAAAACTTTTAAGAGCTTGCTATTAGTTCTACAGCCTTACTGTATTTCACTCATTAATTGGTTCCTACTCTGTAGCATCCCACAAGTCCATTCTGTCCACGTTTAATTATTTATGACAAATGTCACACCTTGTTCAGTCCCTAGTGAAATGTGGGAAACAAGGTAGGTTATATAATTATATTTATAGAAATCAACAAAGGATAAAAGTTTACTTTATACACATGTATTTGTGTGTCACATGCCTATCCAGATACACATGTCCTTTTGCCCATTCATGAATAAAAAAATGCTGGTGGAAGGACCATGCTGTTGATAATGTTTACTCCGAGGCGGTGGAATTTTGATGAGACTCTTTCAGACCATATTTTAACCACATCTCTATTCTTTTTAAAAACAAAATAGGAATTTAAATTATGATTTTTAAACACAAGTATTCGGGAAAGTTGATGGTTATCAAACAGCACAGATGTTATGAAGTTTTGACCTTTAATTATTTCCACATATGCATTTAACCAACCCCCCAAATTTTCGGGGGCTTTCCCCAAGCGATGGGATTACTGGTGGTTTATATTTTCATCTTTTTACAGTTTTCTGTGCAATAGGAGGATCTGAAAGAAACAAGCTTTTTAAAGAAGCAGTTTCAGGTTATCAAAGATAATGAAGGCTAGTGGCAATACAGGTTTCCCCTGCTATCACAAATTAAAGAACATTCCTGTGAAACCTATCCTAAGCTGAAATGGCATAAAGCCAAGAGTATCCCATGCTTTCTGAAAATTTGACAGTTCACGTTATGCCACATCGCTTTTAAGAAAATCCGATAGGGGCACCTGGGTGGCACAGCGGTTAAGCGTGTGCCTTCGGCTCAGGGCGTGATCCCGGCGTTATGGGATCGAGCCCCACGTCAGGCTCCTCCGCTATGAGCCTGCTTCTTCCTCTCCCACTCCCCCTGCTTGTGTTCCCTCTCTCTCTGGCTGTCTCTATCTCTGTCAAATAAATAAATAAATAAATAAAATCTTTAAAAAAAAAAAAAAAGAAAGTCCGATAGTAGTTTTTGCTAACTGAAGGAAATCCGAGGATTGTCGCTTTCTCAAGGAAAGCTGTGACCATACTAATGTTGGTCTTTCATAAAAGTGAAGTGGTGTAACTCAAACTTTTGGGAAGCAGGGGATACTTGAAATACAGAATTATGTATGAAGTAAAAAATTAGATATAGACAAAAAGTCAAGAAGGAAGGAAAACACATTTATACTGGATATTTCTGGATGACAGTGTGTGCTTGTGTTTCTTGTTACTGATACTGAGGCAAATGTTTGGTCTTATTTCCACTTTTTAACACCTCATGTTAAGTTCTGCAAAGAAGATTTGATGGCATGAGATAGCAATTGAAATGTAAGGGTTAGGGCTTTTCACATGAGGGACTTTAAGTATTCAAAGAGATTGGCTCCACACCTTGTGTGAAAACATCAGCCTGTGAAATGGCTTTACTCTCTGCGTGTGTAGGACAAATCCTTGCAAGAAAATAGTAAGTGATGACTTGAGACGCCTTAAGATGAGTCAGATTCGGTGTGCCTAGGTGGCGCAGTGGGTTAAGCATTCAACTCTTGGTTTCGGTTCAGGTCATGGTCTCTGGGTCCTGGAATCGAGCCCTATGTCAGGCTCCATGCTTAGTGCAGAGTCTGCTTGAGATTCTCTCTCCCTCTCCCCCTCATGTTCTCTCTCTCTAAAATAAATCTTTTTTTTTTTAAGATGAGCCAGATTCAACATAAGGCAAGAAATAGTTAATACGTAAAAAGTTAATATAATAAACTGGTAATACAGGTCCCTCAGAGGGACAGGTCACAAGTAGAAACCCTTGATGTGTAAGAAATTGTACAGCAGTGCAATTTTTGTTTAGATTTTCCTTATGAGTTGGTAGGGAACCTTTTTCAGGGTACTTTTGTGTTTCTCTGTGTACTGTTAATACCTTTAGTATTCGGTGGTACCAAAATTATTTCTAAAGCTTCCTCTATGTTTTAGTAAGACTGGTGTGAGTTGAAAATATTTTTTCCTATTTATCATTGCTTTTCTGACTTTGATTACAAGATGTTTTTTTAATATGGTGAATTTTGTCTGTTCATATGTATCCATGTTTTCTCTGATGGATTTTGAGTCAAAGGTCAAAGGGCTTTCCCCTCCTGCACACTTACAGTAGAATCAGCCCGTGCTTTCTTTTAGTAGTTGCATGATTCTGTTCATTGCACATTTAATTCTTGGGTCCATGTAGAGTTTATCCTGGCTTATTGCATGAAGTGTAGAACCAAGAATCTTTTCTAGATGGGTACCCCTTTGTCCTAAATCTGTCTTTACCTCCACTGATTTGGGAGGCTACCTTTTGTAGGCTAAACTGTTTGTTTTTTAATATTTTATTTATTTATTTGAGAGAGAGAGAGACTGTGCAAAGTGGGGGTGGGGGGGGCAGAGGGCCAAGCAGCCTCCCCGCCCAGCGTAGAGCCTGATGCGGGCTCGATCCCAGGACCCTGAGATCGAGCCTGATGCGGGCTCGATCCCAGGACCCTGAGATCATGACCTAAGCCGAAGTCAGATGCTTAACTGACTGAGCCACCCAGGTGCCTCTGTATGCTAAATTCTTGTATGTCTTTGGGTCTTTTTTTTTTAGTTGAAGTGTTGTTGACATACGATATTTAGTTTCAGGTTGGGGTGCCCTGGCTGGCTCAGTCAGAAAAGCATGCAACTCTTGATCTTGGAGTTGTGAGTTTGAACCCCACATTGAGTGTAGAGATTACTAAAAATAAATACACTTAAGCAATGGTTTCAGGTGTATAACAGCCATTCAGTTATATACATTATGAAATGCTCACCGCAATAAGTGTAGTTACTGTCACCATACAAAGTTACTACAATATTATTGACTGTATACCCTATGCTGTACTTTTCATCCCCATAACTTATTTCATAACTGGAAGTTTTTACTTGTTAATTCCCTTCACCTATTTCACCCACTACCCCACCCTCCTCCCCTCTGGCAACCACCCATTTGTCATCTATGTTTCTGAGAATGCTTGTTTGTTGTTTTGTTTTTAGATTCCACATGTAAGTGAAATCATATGGTATTTGTCTTTCTCTGTCTCACTTCACTTAGCTGATACCCTCTGAGTCCATCTGTGTTGTCGTGAATGGCAAGATTTCATTCTTTTTGTGGTGAGTAATATTCCTCTGTGTGTGTACACACACACACACACACACACACACACCCCACATTTTTATCCATTGATCTATCAGTGGACACTTGGGTTGCTCCCATATCTTGGATATTTTAAGTAAAGCTGCAGTAAACATAGGGTGCATATATTTTTCTGAATTAGTGCTTTTGTTCTCCTCAGGTAAATACTCAATAGTAGAATTATTGGATTGTATGGTATTTCTGTCTTTAAATATTTGAGGAACCTCCATATTTTCCATAGTGACTGCACTAATTTACATTCCCATCAGTAATGCATGAGGGTTCCTCTTTTTCCACATCCTCACCAACACTTGTTATTTCTTGTCTTTTTGATACTAGCCATTCTCACTGGTGTGAGGTGATATCTCATTGTAGTTTTGATTGGCATTTCTTTGATGTTAGGTGATGTTGAGCATCTTTTCATATGTCTGATAGCCATCTGTATGTCTTTGGAAAAAATACCTGTTTGGGTCCTCTGGCCGTTTTTTAATAGGATCGTTTTTTGTTATTGAGTTGTATGAGTTCTTCATATATTTTGGGTATTAACCCCTTATTGGATATATGATTAGCAAATATCTTCTCCCATTCAGTAGGTTGCTTTTTCGTTTTGTTGATGGTCTCCTTTGCTGTGCATAACCTTTTTAGTTTGCCATTGTCCCAGTTGTTTATTTTTGCTTTTGTTGCCCTTGCCTTGGGATACAGATCCAGAAAAATATTGCCCAGGCTGATGTCTTAAGAGTTTACTGCCTCTGTGTGTGTGTGTGTGTGTGTGTGTGTGTGTGTGTGTGTGTGTGTGTTTTAGAGGATTTATGGTTTCAATTCTTACATTTAGGTCTTTAATCCATTTTGGGTTTATTTTGTGTGTGATGTAAGAGAGTGGCCCATTTTGGTGTCTCTTCTTGGTCTTTGTTTTCTATATATATGGTAGAGCTAGTCATCCTCCCACATGGTTTCTTTATCAAAACTCTCCTGATCTTCCTGTTTATTTTGTTGTCCCTTGTGAATAATGGAAAACAACAACAAGGCCTTCTAAAGCCTTATGGATTTTTCTTGGGATTAGAATAGATTGATTAAGTAACTGATGATGAATTAACATATTCAAGAGGTAGAATCTTTTATTCAAGAATATAATACATCTTTACTGTGGCTTAAGTGTGCTTTTCTGTCTTTCAGGACACTTTAACATTTACCTCTTGTAAGTTTTTCATGCTTTTGTTAGATTATTCCTAGGCATATAATCTTTAATTGTTGGCAATTTAATTGTTGGTAAAATTGTTAGTAATAATCCCTTTATTCTGCTAAGTAATAGGATATTTGTCCATGGAATTGGGCTGAAAAAAAATTGATAGAGTCTTTGATTATTAAGAATTTTGTTAACCCTCTAGATGTCAGCGAAGGATATAAATATTTTCCGTATTGGTTCCTACCAACCCTAGGAAAGGTGAAAAAAATTTAAAGCATAGCCTCTGAGTGTTGGATTTTTCAGCACTGGGTGGGTAAAAGTTGGGTAAAATGTTACAAATCAATTTCTCTGAAATATTTTGTTTTCTCTCTTACCTGCAGTGTTGCAACAGAATTCAAATGTTACCACTATTTTTTTTTAACATCTCATTGGAGGGTGCTGAAACCCTTGCATTTCTCCTTCTTTAACACATTTGCTGAAATTCTAAAGATTTTAAAAGTTAATGTTATGCGGGAAAGATGCTGACCGAGACCTTGTTTGCCGAGCACAAGCCAACATCCTGACCCACACAGTCTCATGTGGTCTCTACCCCAATACTGTGAGCATGGTGGTCTCAGTATACCCTTTTGACAAGGGTTCAATGCTGACGTGACGATAGAGTAAACCTCCCACTTGAGGTCCCAGATATCTTTCCAAACAAGAGGATCTTGGTAATCTAACTGGAAGCCAAGGAGAGCAGGCTGGCTCGACCATTGCAGATAAGACGTGTAGGCAATAGACATTAATCCAGTGACTCTAGAAGATGATATAGATCTCAGTTGATTAATTTGAAAAGGGCATAGACACTCTAGTGTACCTAATAAGGTGGGCTAAGTTTAGAGTACTGTGGATCCTGTAAACCAGAATTTAAGAGGACTAAAATAAAACAAAACCCTAAATATTATGTTGCCTTTTCTTTTCAAGGCCTAGTTAAACATGATATACAGTGACTCCCTTCAAACTATGGAATACACAATACTAGTCATGTTCTTTAGGGTTGTCTATTCCCATTTGTGTTTTGATTGTCCGTAGGCCCTTATTTGCTGATGAGAGCTAAACTAAAATGTTTGAAAATTGGAGAATCTTGGGGTGCCTGGGTGGCTCAGTCGTTGAGCATCTGCCTTCAGCTCAGGGCGTGATCCCAGGTCCCTGGGATCGAGCCCCGCATAGGGCTCCATGCTCCGCTGGAAGCCTGCTTCTTCCTCTCCCACTTCCCCTGCTTGTGTTTCCTCTCTCACTGGCTGTCAAATAAATAAATAAAATCTTTAAAAAAAAAAAAAAGAAAGAAAATTGGAGAATCTGGTTCAAAGCATGGCATGGAAGGGGGCTTTCTAAACCTGATTAAAATCCAAGAATCCATGAAGCTTTAGACTGATCGTTTCGACTCCATGTCAGTGTAAACCTACTTTAGCCGAGGAGACACAAGGAATGGAGGCAGACGTTTGCATATTTATCATGATATTTTACTTTTTATACTGACCTCAATGAAAAAGACTAGCCAGTTCTGTTAGAACTGGGACATCTAATACTGGGCAGGATGCAATTAAGTATGAGCCTCTTGGAAAACCATTTGGCAACATTGATCCAAAAATTGAAAGTACATGAGAATTTTGGTTCATTCTGTTGCTTCTCTGAAAATGCAGAGGAGAATTATATTCACATATAAATGAGCAGAGGAGTGTGTCCAAGAGAGCGTCTTTCCCCCGGGAATTGTAGAGTTGAGAAGTAGAAAGGGACCAAAAGGACCCTCTAGAAGTCAGTAATGGGATGTCCTGATATTCAGCCATGGGAGGGAGTATACACTGCCTGCCACAGGAAGAATGAGATGGTGGTCCTTGTGGGCCTGAGTCCTTGGGAGAAGTTTGTCCTCTTTTGAGGGGAAACAAGCAGGAAGGTTCCTGAAGGGTTGAAGTTTGATGAGTCTCCTTCAGTATGAAACCAGAAAGAAATATCCAAGTCGATATGCGTACACCTCTGTCAGTGCACACGTAGACTGAAGTCGAAACAGACGTTTTACCTTCCACCTAAACAGTTGTTTGCTGTCAAGCATGGGACAATCTTTTGAGGATGAAAAGGATAACATAAGATTGTGACTTGCTTTTTCTTTGGATGTTTGTGGCATGCAGTGGAGGCTCTGTAGAATTTTGCTTGATTTTCTCAATTGATTTAAAAGATTTCTAATGGCCTTCAGTCACATCGGGCCTCTGGAGCAATACATTAATGTGTAGATCAAGAGGAAAAAAAAAATCCAAAACACAAAACATGATTTGTCTGGATATTCCCAGTCAGAACAGTGTGGGGGGCAGCTGGGGAATTGGGATGTGGATGCACCAGCGGAATGCATCTCCTCCTGATTACATTGTCTTCCGACACTTTTACCTGGCCAGTGTGTTCCTTCAGTACATGATGGAGATTATTCTCCCTTGGATCTGCCAGTCATGAAAAAGTGGATTCTAGAGGTGTACCTGACATCAGGTAAGGTCTTCATCATATAGCATGTGCTGATTGCTCAGAAACAAGACCAAATGCTTGTGCCTTCATATGAAATGCTTCACAGTGAAATGTGCAAATTCTCACACGCATCCAGAAATCATGTGTTTTTCATTAAAAACCTTCTTGTGGGAAGCATTGGGAGAATGAATAGAGGCCAGATACAAGAACAGGTGTCTTTAGAATACCATGTAGTTCCACTTTTGACCAATATATAATAATCCATATCCAAAAACTGTAAACAGTCCTGTAACATAAACTAGTTTAACAGGATTATTGTATTGCAACTAGAGATTTACCTTACTTGAGCTCCCCTGGTGCCTGTGGACCAACTCTCTTTGTATCAAGCTACATGAGACCTCATGGTCAGGTTGTTTCTGGAGGGAATGGCAAATGTGGAGTGCTAAAGAAATAGCCAGGGATACTTTCAGAGCCCCTGCTAGGATGCCTAGATGAGGAGTCATTGCTTTTGTGTCCCGAAGGCAGGCTAGGATTCTACAGAGACCAGGCCTTGCAGGATGGAGTGCCAGATTTTGAAGCCTTTGCCCCTTTTCCCTAAATGGCCAAGATGGTGAGCCACCTTGTGTTAGCCACACTGAACATAGGTTGGCGTTTTTTTTTCCTTAGGAAAGGGTGGAGGGAGAGGGCTTGGGGGTGGAGGGGCATATTGGCATTTCTGGTGCAGTACTGCCACCAAGAGGAAATACTTTGCAAATCCCACCAACCGTGCACCATCACTTCCTGGGGGAGGAGTGACGAGGGTGAAGGGTGAGGCAAGGACAGTGTGTCCCTAGGAGGTCAGGAGACCCACTAGGCAGGAGCTAAGCATGACCCAAGACCAAATTGGGTCGGGGAAGCTCCAGAGACTGGCACTGTGATAAGGATCATGGTCTAGGAGACTGGTGGGTCTGGCACAGGAAACCAAGGCTTGGCAACCTAGTGGTGGATGTGTCTGGGCAGGAATAGAAGGAGCCCCAGCCAGGAGGCTGTAGGCTTTTGGCCATGTGCCCCTTCCCCTTGGAGGAAGAGCAGTTTTGGCCTGGACAGACCAGGGCCCTGAAAGCCTCTCTTGGGCAGGGTAAGGCCCAGCCAGACACCACTGTGGGCACTGGAGTGGTGCTGCCATTGGCAGTCCTAGAGACAGGACAATGACCTTCCTCTGTCCAACTCAGAGATGAGATGTGGAGCCTGGCTACCCTGTGCTAAAGGGTTGAGGCCCAGTGAAAGCAAGCATGAAGAGTCCAGAAGGGACCAGCCCACACCAGAAAAAGGAGCCTTTGCCTGCGTTAAAGAATCTGATCAACAACTGTGGTCTCATTTGCTGGGGTCTCTAGGATCTAGGACTTCCAGACCCATCTTTGGCTTAGAGCAGTGCAGATTCTCTAGCCAATAATTTGCGGCCTTTAGCATTCTTGGCCACCTTTCCCAAGAATCCCTGAGAGTCACTTCAGTGATGAGAAGGAATAGCCTTGGCTTCCATTCACCCTTGGATCTCCAAGGTCTCAACCCCATGCTTGCCCCCAAAGCTGGGGAATCAAGAGGTCTGAAGATGGTGCTTAAAGCTCACAGCTGTTGGGTTGAGAGACACCCTCCTCCCCCATGTCCACCACAAATCAAGCATGTCTCTCAAAGACAGGAACAAGGCACATACTCCTGGGCACCCAGCAATTCATGTTAGACTTCTGCTGTTCTGATAGCCTACTCCTGGAAGAACCTCTGGGGTAGCTCATGCTCTTTGTCTAGTTTTTACCTTCTGAGGAGGGTGCTCTGGGAACAAGTTTCCAGGCTCAGCTCTTCTCTCCACACACTCCTTGATTTCACCCCTCCTAGAAGGGTGTGGGAAACCCACTCTCTGCTCCTTCATTTTATACTTGTGGACTTAGGTAGGCATAGATTTTTGGGGTTGAACTTTTTGCTGAGCTCCCAGGGCCAGGTCCTGATTGACTTGGTCTAATTGGTCCCTAGACCAAGATGGTCTCAGTGTGCCCCTCTAGCCATCTACAGAACATGGACCCCATACAGGAAATCCCAGGACAGTCCCCAAACAAGAGGACCCAGATCATACACCTGAGGAATAGGGTGCTTCTGAGCTATGACGTTCCCAACAAGTAGTGCAGAAAACAGACCTGGATCCCTTTTCACTCTGGAGGGTGATGTCCATCTCAGTATACTGATCTTGTCCTGTTTCATCCTGTATCTACACCCTCTGTCATGTGGGGCAAGTAGGGTTTTCTGGGATATTTTGGGGCCTGAAACCCAGATTCTCCTTGTAGAGGGAGCCAAGGTAAACAAAACACAGTTCTAACTCAAACCTGCAGTGTATCTGCATTACTCTTCCTTGTCTGTGTCTAGTACCAAATAATCAGGAAGTTTTCCATCCTGTCTGCAAGATGCTGCCGCCCCCAGGGGTGGCAGCTGAGCTTGGGGCCTCTAGTCCTGGGTTCCCTATGGCCCTGAGACCCCAGAGACCTCATGGCTGAGCTTGTTCCTGCACCAAGGGCAAGGATCCACAGGCCAGATGCCCTGGAGTTGGAGCTTCAACTTCTGGTTCTGTAACATGGCGGCTGCCGAGGCCACACCCCCACAGCCTGGGAGGCCTGCGTCCTGGCAGCCCAGTGCTGCTTGATGGTCAAGTCTGTCTCTATCCACCCTGTGTCCTTTCCCCACTGATTCTGGGGGTGTTCTGGGTCTGGCCCAGAATCTTGTGGGTGCCCCAATCCCACCCTTTGTCCCTCACAGGCCTTCCTCCGCAGAAGACAGGAAGGTGCTGCAGGCTTTGCTCAAAAAGTATCCGCGTGATGGCGCTGTTGCTCCAGAAATGCCATGCATGCTCATTTGTGAGGTTTCTCCCTCTGCCCTTTAAGGATCAAAAAAGGGTCCTGAAGACTCTAAGGCCAACTAAGTCCCCAAATGGGGTTGACTGTACAGGGGAGTTGGGGGAAAGTGGTATCTCTTACATTTGGACTTCTTGATAGCAGTGGAAATATACCTATAATATCCAAAGGAATGCATACATCTGTGGATTCGTCCCCACATCTAAGAGTTTTAAATGTGGATATCCTGGGAACTGGGACCCTGTTTTCTCTGCACACTTTTGTATGGATACCCATATGGTTCTTTTGGGGCAGAATCCTCACTTTCTGTGGACATTGATTCCATAGCAATAACTGTCACCAGGACCTGCATTTCCTGTCTTCTTGAGTTATTGCCTCTTTTCTGTATTCATCCAGCTACTTCATTCAGCTTAAGGGCTCAGGAGTAGGCCATTAGGATTCACTTTTTCATTAATAATAGGCACATAAATATGCTTAGGTGTCATGCATGTGTATGCATATGTCTAAAATTTCCCCTCTGTATTTTTCCCCATAACTGCCTTGGAGATGCCATGTTGGATAGAAACTTTGCCCAAAGAAAAGCCCTTAGTGTTACACAGTGACTGCTCCCAAGTTGTCTCTCTGCCTTCCAACTCCCTACTTGCAGCGGAAACTACATGTAATTTTTCCTCCTGTATGCTGCAGGGATTGCATGCAAATGAAATCTAACAGACACAGAGAGCATGCTACATTCTGCTCTCTGACCCCACATGTCCTACATAGTACTTTATACATTCTTTCACATTTGGTTGCTCTCCCAGCATATAAGTCATCCTGGCTGCCTGGTAAATGTCCTGGCCTGCTCGATCCTCTCCATTTCTTTTCTCATAGCTGCCCAGTGTAAGGTACCCTCATCTTTGCCAGGGGGCTAGAGCAGAGGTTATTATACTTGTCCCTTCTCTTCAGACACTGGGTTTCTCTTTTCTTCTTCTCTCCTTCCTTCTTCAACCAGCATATTGAGTCATGGTTACTGAAGTGTGGGCGTGTGTGACCAGGAGACTTTCTCTTATATCAGCATTGACGCAGAAGAAAGAAGCTGGTAAATTGTAACTTGCCACATCCTTAAGAGAAAATGTCCACATCCCTGGAAAGTCAATGTGGTGGATCTCAGTGCAGCCAGAGAGGAGATACCTGGTATCCCTTTGAGTCAAATGAGTTGCTGCTCAGTAGAGGGTCTGTTTGTTACTCCATTCTGGAGGAGGATGCAGGCCTGTCAAGATACCCATCGATATCCCTCCATAGTCATGCAGGTCCAGAACTGAGGGGGAAAGTTATGAGTATAAATGCCAAGGTGATGGCTATGGCTCAGGAAAGAGATTGTGGAGGATATCTTCAATTTTCACCCAGTGCATTCTGTATGAGCTGCTTTTTGACACCCCTGAGTGACAATCCGTGCAGTTTTTGAAGGATGAGTGAAGTTGATGTACACACCCTGCCGTATTCAGAAATTTTGATTGACCCCAGAGGTGGTAGGAATAGTAACCAGAAACACTCGAGGTTGCTTGAGTGGGATGTACACAACATCCTGTTACCGAGTTCTGTGGTGGTCCCATACTGAATGAGGTCTCTCCTGTTGCAGGGGAGACAGAGTGAAAGGAAAGAAAGAGAAATGAAAACGAAGAAGCCAGTGCTGGTGTTCTGGGTGAGTGAGTGCTCTTTGTTCTCTTCTTTTTCCTTTTTTAAGAGAGTTTATTTTACCATAGGAAAAACACAGTGATTGTGCTATTTCAGCAAGGCTCTAGAAGGAGAGACTCCCCAGGCAGGTTCCTGACACCAAGACACTTGGGTACTGTACCACAGTTTCAGCCATGGTAGGAAAGGCTCTCAAGTCAGTTCCTGATTGTGGAACAGGAAAAGGAGATGCATGCATGAGCATCTAGATCATCTCTGTGTATTACTTACAGCGATCCAGATGAGGAATTTAAGGTGTCTTGTCGAACCAGGGAGAGTGGGAACGGATTGGGCCTCAGTCTGATTTGGGCCCCAGTCCCTGTGAAGCCAGCTACTAGAGAACAGAACATTTGGCTCCACCCTTCACTCATGGGAGGCAGCAGTCCCAGCGCCATATGGGGAGAGGTTACTGGAGACCTTTTCAGGACAGCCAGGCCTGTAATGCCTGTTGCCATCGTTACTTTGAGTGAGTCCCTCCATACCTGTTCTTTCCATCATCTCCCGATCGCTCTTGGGTCTAGCTCGCTGCATCGTGGCCTCCTGCCAGATCAGGGAAGACTTGGGAACAAACACTTGCTAGAATATTAAGAGGGTACATGTGCTTGGGGGTATGGGGTTTGGGGGAGCATATTAGGGCAGCCAAATACAGATCTCTCCATGAGCTCCAATTTTCTCTCTTGAAAAACCAGGGAACTTGAAAAGCATGAAGTCTTCAGGAGGGGTACTCCTCCATTCCTCCAGATGAAAGTGTTGCGTGAAGGTATGACCAGAGACCAGACAATGTTTTCTTCTTACTCATGTGCCTTTATACAAATGCCATGAGGATGACACTTGTTACTGTAGCTCAAAATAATTGAAGGCAGGTGGGCTAGGGACTTTGTAGCACCATGCTTAGGTAGGGTTGGACGCTAGTCTGGTCAAGGTTCCTGCCTTAGCAAAGGGCAGAGGCAGGGTCCAAGCAGCAAGGGCAAGGGGCCAATCCTGTGGCAGCCCTGCTTTCAAAAGAAGCTTGTTGGGCAATCCTATGAGCCTTTCACAGTAAATCCTGGACAGAGCTGTGTGTCCAGGTCAAGTTCTTGTTCTAGGTTCTAGGCAGGAGGAAAGATGCCACCTGCGGGCAAAAGGAGCATTGAGCCGTGGCACCCCACACCTTCCCCATATCCCTTTCTGTACAATACCCAAGGGACAGGGAAAGTATATGCTCCCTAATAACTGCCATATACGGGAGAAAGAGGTAATGGGAACCTTGGGTGTGATTCACTGTGCAACTCCTGTCCTGTTGGAAGTGACAAAAATTAGGAGTCTCTCAAGAGTTGAGGTTTGGGGGTGCCTGGGTGGCTCAGTCGTTAAGTGTCTGCCTTCGGCTCAGGGCGTGATCCCAGCGTTCTGGGATCGAGCCCCACATCAGGCTCCTCCGCTAGGAGCCTGCTTCTTCCTCTCCCACTCCCCCTGCCTGTGTTCCCTCTCTAGCTGGCTGTCTTTCTCTGTCAAAAAAAAAAAAAAGTTGAGGTTTGGAGTTGAGACTCCAAAATTAGGAGTCTCTCAAGAGCAGTGGGTGGATTAGTCGGTTGGGTGTTTGACTCTTGATATTGGCTTGGGTCATGATCTCAGAGGCTCAGTGGGGAATGTGCTTAAGATTTTCTGTCTCCCCCTCCCTGCCCCTCACTACTTGCATGCATGCGCTCATTCTCTCTCTCTCCAAATAAATAAATAACATCTTTAAAAAAAAAAGTTGAGGTTCGAGGAGTCCCATGGAACATAAAGCCATATGAAACGCATAGAACACTGTGACTGTGCACACACAGACTACCATGGGGACAGACAGAATGCCCCTGACATGGACACACATTTCTCCTTGAGCATGGGTCTGCAAGAACTCCACTCACTCCTGGGCGTTCCTTAGGTATTGCTTTGTGCAAATCACTGTAATTGACAGTGTTACCAACACCTACAGTATGACAATTTCAGATAGAGAAAGAGTTAAATTGCAAAATCAGAAAATACAGAAAAAGAACAGAAGACAATCTCATTGCCATTTCTTTTCGAAACAGAGCATATGGTGAAGTACAGTGCTCCTGGACTTAGACATGTAATTGTCTTCGAGTCCTCTGTGTCCTGTCCATATCTCATCTCATTAGGAGACAGGTCCTTCAGACAATGTGTACCTCAGAAGTGGCAACTCCCCCCGTCTCTTTGTCTATGAGCAGATGAACCCCTAGGAAGCCACGTAATATCACTGGCATGTCTCCACACCTATTCCCAGGTTGACCACAGTGAAACAAATAGCATCTTCAGGAGCTAAAAAACAATAAGGTAAAAACTAAGTAAGTCCCCCATAGCCTACCCACACCCAGGTGTTTACCATACCTGATAAGAATATGAGACAATCACAGATTGACCCAAATCCAGGCATGAGATGGCTTCCATCTCACAAGTGGGACACACCAACCATTCACACTTGTCCTGTGTGCCACCATTGACACTTAAACCAAGGGAACCAAACGATACACAGTCTGGACACTAAAAAACATCTTTCATCTAACCACAGGAGATATACCTTCTATTTCAAACCAGAACAAATGCCCAGTGGTTTCCACACACGTTCTAAATGGAGCCCAGAGGCCACAAGATCAGGCAAAGGTCTCCAAAGGACATGAGGATGCCATGGTCAGGTAGTGCACACAGAAAACGTGGAGTCTCTGGAAACAAAACCAGACCAGAGTGTACCCTGAGGAGTGCTGCAGAGCTGCGCACGGGGAACGATGGTATCCCGGATGGGTTCATGGCCACTGCCGGGAGCCTCGGTGAACCTCGCTGGGCCTCGCTGAGCCTCGCCCTAGCGTTTTGGTCACGAAAGCAGGCTGAGGGGAGCCAGAGGGGACGAGGCTCCATGGAGTGCTCCCCGCCCCCCCCCAGTGCCTGAGACATGGGAGCCACCATGTTGGAGGCAGGGTGGACATGGCTTGCCTGGCCTTTTTTCTTCTGGCGCCGGGCGGAGGGAGCGGCCCTGGGGGAAGGGCCAGTTGGCATTTCTGGTGCAATACTGCCATCAAGCGGAACTGTCCTCTGCGATCCCATGAGCCCTGGGCTGTGGCTTGCCTGGGAGTGAAGTCCAGTCCCGGGCGGGACACAAGGGGCCCGTGGTCCCAAGGTGCCTGGCCGTTTTGGCAGGCGCTCCACACTGGTCCGTTGCTGACCAGCTCTGAAGCAAGCGTGCCGTTGGGACGCAGAGGCAAGAGCCAACCGGCCGTTGCTTGTCATTGCCCCCCCCCCCCCCGCCCTCCGCTCTGGTGGGGCGTTGGAGAAGGTGGCCCAGAACGTGAAGTGTGCAAAGGCAGAGGCCTTGGCCGGGGCTGCTCTGCCTCGACTGGGGTGGGGGAGCACCGGGGCCAGGCCTGCCTCCGCCAGACACCAGAGGCGGCAAAGCCCCCCGCAAGATGGCACTGCAGCTGCCGCGTGTGTGTCAGGCATTGGCGTTTTGGTCCCAGGCGCTGTTGGGGGGGGTGGTTGGGGCGGTGGTAGCGGGAGGGTTGTGGGTGTGTTGGGGGGAGCGGAGAAGGGGGCTGCTGCTGCCGCTCCTCCTCCCACTTTGGCTCGTCCGAGGGCGGGCCTGACCCTCCTGGGCTCTGCTCCTGGCAGTAAGCGCCGGCACCATCTCCCCCGCCACCCACCCCCGCCGCCTCCCAGGACCGCTTCACCGTCCAAGCCCCTTGACACCGAGTGGCCAGGCTCCACACCTGATCCCCAGAACAGGACACAGGGACATCAGGGTGGTCCCCACCCAAAATAGCAGCAGCCCTTCAAGTTCGTGTGCCCTGCGGCTGTTCGGCGGGGCTTGTAGGGCCCTGGGCCCCGCCCAGACCGATCCTGCTCCAGCTCCTTGGGGAAGGGGCACGGCTGCCATCCAAGGCCGGGCGGGCCAAAGGCCCGGCGGCCCTGACCCGGCTGGGTGCCCCTTCCCCCTCCTGCCTGGTGGCTTCCACCCCTCTAGTCCCGCCCAGACATGGCGGCCACCAGGGTCCCGAGCCTTGGCTTCCCGGTGCTGGACCCGCAGGGTACCAGGACCTCGCCCTGTGTCCCGCTGCCTGTCTCTGGAGCCTCTCAGGTCCCCCGGAGGGAGGGGTCCGTCTCCCCTCCCACGTCACTCCTGGGCCTGGCCACTCGGGAAGGCGCAGCGCCGGGCTCACGCGACCTCTGAAGAGTTCCGCTTGATGGCAGTATTGCACCAGGAATGCCAACCGGCCCTTCCCCCAGGGCCTCTCCCTCCGCCCTCTGCCGAAGAAAAAAGGCCACACCAGGAAAAACACCGAAAAAGGAGGCCAAGCCAGTGTCCATCCTCCCTGGCTCCAACATGGCGGCTCCCATGTCTCGTCCACTCTGGTGGCGGAGGGGGGGGTTCGGGGGTCATTCCCGCTTCTGAGGCTCCTGGGAGCGGAACCTCATCCTGTGTCCAGCGGGCCCAGCCCCGCGTGTCCAGATATACCCACAGTCAGGCACCCTTCTGCCATGGCCACCAAGGAGGTTCACGCTCCAGATCATACGGAACGACCTCTGTGGATACCCCGGCTGTCCCCGTAGGCCACATGTGGAAGAAGGTCCGGGATGGGTCGTGCCTTCCCCTGCACACGTGTCCCCCCAGCATCCCCAGGCATCTGCACAAGTCCACCCACCCACCCCACCTCCCCGCCCACCACCACGAGCCCATCGGAGGGCTTGAAGGCAGCCTGTTGGCCCTTTTCCTCACACTTGTCAGCTCCAAGAAACCCCTTAGAGACAGAGAGGGAGAGGGAGAAGGAGAGAGAGAGAGAGAGTGTGTGTGTGTTGGAAGGGGAATGTGAGTGGAGAGAGAGACTGTGCACGCTCACCTCCTTCTTGTCCAAAGCCCCAGGGCACCGTGGTGTTGACCTCCTGGATCTCCTTGTCCCCCCAGCCCTTGCCCGAGAGCCCGGGGGCGTCCGCACGCCCTGTGGGCCCGGGCGCCAACATCGGGCCCCCGGCAGAGCTTGGGTTCCCCGGAACCGTGGGCCGCCCTGCCTGCTGTCTCGGGTGCCTACCCAGCGGGGAGCGACTGCGTCACCCTGGTCCCGAGGCCGAGGAGCAGGGCTTCGCTTGGCGTACCCTTGATTCCAGGTGGGGAAAGTTGGGGGTCGACCCCGTGACTCCAGAGGATGAGGCCCTTGAGGGCTGGAGCGGTCCTTTGGCAGGGTATCCGTAGCCTCTGTCACAGGTCCCGACGTGGGCGCCGTGGGATACCGTGGGGCCCCTGCCCGGACTCTGCTTGGCGAGTCGATCGCGAACCCAGGGCCGACCCACCTGAGCAAGGGGGCACCTGCGTCACCTCCCTTGGCGCGGCCCCGACCCCGACCCCCACCCCGACCATCCAGGTGGTTGACTGCTCTTGGAGCCAGGCCCTTCCTTCCCGAGGCGGCGCATCCCCCGCCTTGGCGGTCTTCCGTGGCTCCTGCCTGCGCTCGGGGGTGCTCAGGCCTTTACTTTGTGGGCAGGAGGGAATCCCTAGAGTGGGTGGCAGGCCTGGGAGAATGGAGACTGGGGCCTTGAGGCCCGCCGGGGCGGGGGTGGCGGGCGTGGGGTATTGTCTGTTCAGCCTGCTTGGTAGGCCGGGCAGGTGAGAGTGTCCGGGATGACCCTTTGGACTTGAGGCCGACCCGGGCCTAGCACGTATGAGAGGAGAGGACACGTGGGCTCAGGCAACCCCGAGAGGGGCGGCGGAGGCTCGTCACCTTCACGCGACCGCTGGCCGCTCTAGCTGCCTTCACGTGGGCCCAGGAGGCGGGCGGGCGTGCTTGCTTGGACCCGTGCCCTGGGACCACGTCCGACGTGGCCCGTGCCGGGCTGTCTTGCGGAGGACGTGTCTCTTCTGTGGGGCCGCTTGGCACCAAGTGGAAAGAACAGAGTCCCTCCCGTGCATCTTCTTTCTCCAGCTACCACCAACCCCAGCCCCCGGCCCTCGGTAGTGAGTCTCCCACGCGAGCGGGTTTTATGTCCAACAAGGTGTCGTTCGTCCAGGGTTCCAGGGGGCTTGCAAGTGGGCCGTTGCCTGCCACGGGACGGTCCGAAAGAGTATCTGCTCCCTGCCCTGGGAAGAGGGAGGTGCTGGGCCTCTCGGGCCAGAGTCTTGGGAGAAGCAGCCTCTCCTGTTTGCAGGGCAGGGAGCCAAGATGTTCCCCAGGGGTTGAGGTTGGGCGAGTCCCGTGTGCCGTGCTAGAGCAGGGAGAGGGCTCCGAGTGCATGAAAGGCGCAGCACCGTTACGCCCTGGGGCCCGGGGCCTGGGGTAGAATGGGGCATCTATCGTTCAGCTTTGCAGGCGCTTGCTGTGGGGTGTGTGGGCAACCTCCTGAGGTTTGGAGGAGGGTGACATCCAACTGTGGTAGAAAAATCTACCATTTTTGTTTGCTGGGGGACGGTGCCCCTGTGACCGTGTGCACGCATGCATGCCTTTGTTCACATGAATTAGCGTGAGCGTGTGTACCTGTGAGTAGAAGTGTGTTTTTGCGTTTGTAGAGTGTGTGTGTGTGTGTGTGTCTCTGTGCGTGTGTGTGCGCGCGCGCGTGTGTGTGTGTGTGTGTGTGTGTTTGAGCGAGCAAGCATGCGCGCTTCTGGCTTCTAATGTGCCTGCCCCCGGGCATGAGAGGCGGGTTGTCAGGGTGCCCTCGATATGACCGTGAGGTGTCCACTGTAGGATCTGGGCCGTTTGACGGGCAAGAAGGGCAGCAGTGTTGTGCGTGGGCCTGGTACCGCTGGTCCGGGAAAGGTGCGGGTCCTCGAGAGCGTGGGCACACGTGCGGCTTGCCCCTCCCTGGCCTGCCCCTCCCGTGGGAGCCGTTGGGAGCTGTCCGGAGATGGAGGCCAGGCCAGGCCCGGGCAGGCACGGGGCCGCGTTGGCGACCGTGGTGCGGCTCCAGGCCGCCCTCCACACTGACAGGTGTGGGCCAGGGTCCACGCCTGAGTCCCGGTTGTGTTGGGGGTGGACCTCACTGTCGACCCCGGGGCCGCTGCCCATGGGCCGCCGCCGACCTTTGTGTCCGGCCGCTGCGGGCCTCAGGGTCAGGCTGGCCTCTGTCGGGGAGTCCTGACTGAGGACCGGGCACCGACTGGCTGGCCGTGGTTGGGGCTCTGGGCCCAGGGCCAAACCGGACCAGCGTGTGTCCCCTGAGGTGTGCTGCAGAGCTGCGCAGGGGGAACGATGGTGTCCCGGATGGGTTCATGGCCACTGCCGGGAGCCTCGGTGAACCTCGCTGGGCCTCGCTGAGCCTCGCCCTAGCGTTTTGGTCACGAAAGCACGCTGAAGGGAGCCAGAGGGGACGAGGCTCCATGGAGTGCTTCCCCCCCCCCCCCCCCCAGTGCCTGAGACATGGGAGCCGCCATGTTGGAGGCAGGGTGGACATGGCTTGCCTGGCCTTTTTTCTTCTGGCGCCGGGCGGAGGGAGCGGCCCTGGGGGAAGGGCCAGTTGGCATTTCTGGTGCAATACTGCCATCAAGCGGAACTGTCCTCTGCGATCCCATGAGCCCTGGGCTGTGGCTTGCCTGGGAGTGAAGTCCAGTCCCGGGCGGGACACAAGGGGCCCGTGGTCCCAAGGTGCCTGGCCGTTTTGGCAGGCGCTCCACACTGGTCCGTTGCTGACCAGCTCTGAAGCAAGCGTGCCGTTGGGACGCAGAGGCAAGAGCCAACCGGCCGTTGCTTGTCATTGCCCCCCTCCCCCCCCCCCCCCGCCCTCCACTCTGGTGGGGCGTTGGAGAAGGTGGCCCAGAACGTGAAGTGTGCAAAGGCAGAGGCCTTGGCCGGGGCTGCTCTGCCTCGACTGGGGTGGGGGAGCACCGGGGCCAGGCCTGCCTCCGCCAGACACCAGAGGCGGCAAAGCCCCCCGCAAGATGGCACTGCAGCTGCCGCGTGTGTGTCAGGCATTGGCGTTTTGGTCCCAGGCGCTGTTGGGGGGGGTGGTCGGGGCGGTGGTAGCGGGAGGGTTGTGGGTGTGTTGGGGGGAGCGGAGAAGGGGGCTGCTGCTGCCGCTCCTCCTCCCACTTTGGCTCGTCCGAGGGCGGGCCTGACCCTCCTGGGCTCTGCTCCTGGCAGTAAGCCCCGGCACCATCTCCCCCGCCACCCACCCCCGCCGCCTCCCAGGACCGCTTCACCGTCCAAGCCCCTTGACACCGAGTGGCCAGGCTCCACACCTGATCCCCAGAACAGGACACAGGGACATCAGGGTGGTCCCCACCCAAAATAGCAGCAGCCCTTCAAGTTCGTGTGCCCTGCGGCTGTTCGGCGGGGCTTGTAGGGCCCTGGGCCCCGCCCAGACCGATCCTGCTCCAGCTCCTTGGGGAAGGGGCACGGCTGCCATCCAAGGCCGGGCGGGCCAAAGGCCCGGCGGCCCTGACCCGGCTGGGTGCCCCTTCCCCCTCCTGCCTGGTGGCTTCCACCCCTCTAGTCCCGCCCAGACATGGCGGCCACCAGGGTCCCGAGCCTTGGCTTCCCGGTGCTGGACCCGCAGGGTACCAGGACCTCGCCCTGTGTCCCGCTGCCTGTCTCTGGAGCCTCTCAGGTCCCCCGGAGGGAGGGGTCCG
This sequence comes from Ursus arctos, assembly GCF_023065955.2. Classification (NCBI taxonomy): domain Eukaryota; kingdom Metazoa; phylum Chordata; class Mammalia; order Carnivora; family Ursidae; genus Ursus; species Ursus arctos. Next base: position 90,736,903 of record NC_079873.1, on the reverse strand, counting down.
TCTCCCCTCCCACGTCACTCCTGGGCCTGGCCACTCGGGAAGGCGCAGCGCCGGGCTCACGCGACCTCTGAAGAGTTCCGCTTGATGGCAGTATTGCACCAGGAATGCCAACCGGCCCTTCCCCCAGGGCCTCTCCCTCCGCCCTCTGCCGAAGAAAAAAGGCCACACCAGGAAAAACACCGAAAAAGGAGGCCAAGCCAGTGTCCATCCTCCCTGGCTCCAACATGGCGGCTCCCATGTCTCGTCCACTCTGGTGGCGGAGGGGGGGGTTCGGGGGTCATTCCCGCTTCTGAGGCTCCTGGGAGCGGAACCTCATCCTGTGTCCAGCGGGCCCAGCCCCGCGTGTCCAGATATACCCACAGTCAGGCACCCTTCTGCCATGGCCACCAAGGAGGTTCACGCTCCAGATCATACGGAACGACCTCTGTGGATACCCCGGCTGTCCCCGTAGGCCACATGTGGAAGAAGGTCCGGGATGGGTCGTGCCTTCCCCTGCACACGTGTCCCCCCAGCATCCCCAGGCATCTGCACAAGTCCACCCACCCACCCCACCTCCCCGCCCACCACCACGAGCCCATCGGAGGGCTTGAAGGCAGCCTGTTGGCCCTTTTCCTCACACTTGTCAGCTCCAAGAAACCCCTTAGAGACAGAGAGGGAGAGGGAGAAGGAGAGAGAGAGAGAGAGTGTGTGTGTGTTGGAAGGGGAATGTGAGTGGAGAGAGAGACTGTGCACGCTCACCTCCTTCTTGTCCAAAGCCCCAGGGCACCGTGGTGTTGACCTCCTGGATCTCCTTGTCCCCCCAGCCCTTGCCCGAGAGCCCGGGGGCGTCCGCACGCCCTGTGGGCCCGGGCGCCAACATCGGGCCCCCGGCAGAGCTTGGGTTCCCCGGAACCGTGGGCCGCCCTGCCTGCTGTCTCGGGTGCCTACCCAGCGGGGAGCGACTGCGTCACCCTGGTCCCGAGGCCGAGGAGCAGGGCTTCGCTTGGCGTACCCTTGATTCCAGGTGGGGAAAGTTGGGGGTCGACCCCGTGACTCCAGAGGATGAGGCCCTTGAGGGCTGGAGCGGTCCTTTGGCAGGGTATCCGTAGCCTCTGTCACAGGTCCCGACGTGGGCGCCGTGGGATACCGTGGGGCCCCTGCCCGGACTCTGCTTGGCGAGTCGATCGCGAACCCAGGGCCGACCCACCTGAGCAAGGGGGCACCTGCGTCACCTCCCTTGGCGCGGCCCCGACCCCGACCCCCACCCCGACCATCCAGGTGGTTGACTGCTCTTGGAGCCAGGCCCTTCCTTCCCGAGGCGGCGCATCCCCCGCCTTGGCGGTCTTCCGTGGCTCCTGCCTGCGCTCGGGGGTGCTCAGGCCTTTACTTTGTGGGCAGGAGGGAATCCCTAGAGTGGGTGGCAGGCCTGGGAGAATGGAGACTGGGGCCTTGAGGCCCGCCGGGGCGGGGGTGGCGGGCGTGGGGTATTGTCTGTTCAGCCTGCTTGGTAGGCCGGGCAGGTGAGAGTGTCCGGGATGACCCTTTGGACTTGAGGCCGACCCGGGCCTAGCACGTATGAGAGGAGAGGACACGTGGGCTCAGGCAACCCCGAGAGGGGCGGCGGAGGCTCGTCACCTTCACGCGACCGCTGGCCGCTCTAGCTGCCTTCACGTGGGCCCAGGAGGCGGGCGGGCGTGCTTGCTTGGACCCGTGCCCTGGGACCACGTCCGACGTGGCCCGTGCCGGGCTGTCTTGCGGAGGACGTGTCTCTTCTGTGGGGCCGCTTGGCACCAAGTGGAAAGAACAGAGTCCCTCCCGTGCATCTTCTTTCTCCAGCTACCACCAACCCCAGCCCCCGGCCCTCGGTAGTGAGTCTCCCACGCGAGCGGGTTTTATGTCCAACAAGGTGTCGTTCGTCCAGGGTTCCAGGGGGCTTGCAAGTGGGGCCGTTGCCTGCCGCGGGACGGTCCGAAAGAGTATCTGCTCCCTGCCCTGGGAAGAGGGAGGTGCTGGGCCTCTCGGGCCAGAGTCTTGGGAGAAGCAGCCTCTCCTGTTTGCAGGGCAGGGAGCCAAGATGTTCCCCAGGGGTTGAGGTTGGGCGAGTCCCGTGTGCCGTGCTAGAGCAGGGAGAGGGCTCCGAGTGCATGAAAGGCGCAGCACCGTTACGCCCTGGGGCCCGGGGCCTGGGGTAGAATGGGGCATCTATCGTTCAGCTTTGCAGGCGCTTGCTGTGGGGTGTGTGGGCAACCTCCTGAGGTTTGGAGGAGGGTGACATCCAACTGTGGTAGAAAAATCTACCATTTTTGTTTGCTGGGGGACGGTGCCCCTGTGACCGTGTGCACGCATGCATGCCTTTGTTCACATGAATTAGCGTGAGCGTGTGTACCTGTGAGTAGAAGTGTGTTTTTGCGTTTGTAGAGTGTGTGTGTGTGTGTCTCTGTGCGTGTGTGTGCGCGCGCGCGTGTGTGTGTGTGTGTGTGTGTGTTTGAGCGAGCAAGCATGCGCGCTTCTGGCTTCTAATGTGCCTGCCCCCGGGCATGAGAGGCGGGTTGTCAGGGTGCCCTCGATATGACCGTGAGGTGTCCACTGTAGGATCTGGGCCGTTTGACGGGCAAGAAGGGCAGCAGTGTTGTGCGTGGGCCTGGTACCGCTGGTCCGGGAAAGGTGCGGGTCCTCGAGAGCGTGGGCACACGTGCGGCTTGCCCCTCCCTGGCCTGCCCCTCCCGTGGGAGCCGTTGGGAGCTGTCCGGAGATGGAGGCCAGGCCAGGCCCGGGCAGGCACGGGGCCGCGTTGGCGACCGTGGTGCGGCTCCAGGCCGCCCTCCACACTGACAGGTGTGGGCCAGGGTCCACGCCTGAGTCCCGGTTGTGTTGGGGGTGGACCTCACTGTCGACCCCGGGGCCGCTGCCCATGGGCCGCCGCCGACCTTTGTGTCCGGCCGCTGCGGGCCTCAGGGTCAGGCTGGCCTCTGTCGGGGAGTCCTGACTGAGGACCGGGCACCGACTGGCTGGCCGTGGTTGGGGCTCTGGGCCCAGGGCCAAACCGGACCAGCGTGTGTCCCCTGAGGTGTGCTGCAGAGCTGCGCAGGGGGAACGATGGTGTCCCGGATGGGTTCATGGCCACTGCCGGGAGCCTCGGTGAACCTCGCTGGGCCTCGCTGAGCCTCGCCCTAGCGTTTTGGTCACGAAAGCACGCTGAAGGGAGCCAGAGGGGACGAGGCTCCATGGAGTGCTTCCCCCCCCCCCCCCCCCCAGTGCCTGAGACATGGGAGCCGCCATGTTGGAGGCAGGGTGGACATGGCTTGCCTGGCCTTTTTTCTTCTGGCGCCGGGCGGAGGGAGCGGCCCTGGGGGAAGGGCCAGTTGGCATTTCTGGTGCAATACTGCCATCAAGCGGAACTGTCCTCTGCGATCCCATGAGCCCTGGGCTGTGGCTTGCCTGGGAGTGAAGTCCAGTCCCGGGCGGGACACAAGGGGCCCGTGGTCCCAAGGTGCCTGGCCGTTTTGGCAGGCGCTCCACACTGGTCCGTTGCTGACCAGCTCTGAAGCAAGCGTGCCGTTGGGACGCAGAGGCAAGAGCCAACCGGCCGTTGCTTGTCATTGCCCCCCTCCCCCCCCCCCCCGCCCTCCACTCTGGTGGGGCGTTGGAGAAGGTGGCCCAGAACGTGAAGTGTGCAAAGGCAGAGGCCTTGGCCGGGGCTGCTCTGCCTCGACTGGGGTGGGGGAGCACCGGGGCCAGGCCTGCCTCCGCCAGACACCAGAGGCGGCAAAGCCCCCCGCAAGATGGCACTGCAGCTGCCGCGTGTGTGTCAGGCATTGGCGTTTTGGTCCCAGGCGCTGTTGGGGGGGGTGGTCGGGGCGGTGGTAGCGGGAGGGTTGTGGGTGTGTTGGGGGGAGCGGAGAAGGGGGCTGCTGCTGCCGCTCCTCCTCCCACTTTGGCTCGTCCGAGGGCGGGCCTGACCCTCCTGGGCTCTGCTCCTGGCAGTAAGCCCCGGCACCATCTCCCCCGCCACCCACCCCCGCCGCCTCCCAGGACCGCTTCACCGTCCAAGCCCCTTGACACCGAGTGGCCAGGCTCCACACCTGATCCCCAGAACAGGACACAGGGACATCAGGGTGGTCCCCACCCAAAATAGCAGCAGCCCTTCAAGTTCGTGTGCCCTGCGGCTGTTCGGCGGGGCTTGTAGGGCCCTGGGCCCCGCCCAGACCGATCCTGCTCCAGCTCCTTGGGGAAGGGGCACGGCTGCCATCCAAGGCCGGGCGGGCCAAAGGCCCGGCGGCCCTGACCCGGCTGGGTGCCCCTTCCCCCTCCTGCCTGGTGGCTTCCACCCCTCTAGTCCCGCCCAGACATGGCGGCCACCAGGGTCCCGAGCCTTGGCTTCCCGGTGCTGGACCCGCAGGGTACCAGGACCTCGCCCTGTGTCCCGCTGCCTGTCTCTGGAGCCTCTCAGGTCCCCCGGAGGGAGGGGTCCGTCTCCCCTCCCACGTCACTCCTGGGCCTGGCCACTCGGGAAGGCGCAGCGCCGGGCTCACGCGACCTCTGAAGAGTTCCGCTTGATGGCAGTATTGCACCAGGAATGCCAACCGGCCCTTCCCCCAGGGCCTCTCCCTCCGCCCTCTGCCGAAGAAAAAAGGCCACACCAGGAAAAACACCGAAAAAGGAGGCCAAGCCAGTGTCCATCCTCCCTGGCTCCAACATGGCGGCTCCCATGTCTCGTCCACTCTGGTGGCGGAGGGGGGGGTTCGGGGGTCATTCCCGCTTCTGAGGCTCCTGGGAGCGGAACCTCATCCTGTGTCCAGCGGGCCCAGCCCCGCGTGTCCAGATATACCCACAGTCAGGCACCCTTCTGCCATGGCCACCAAGGAGGTTCACGCTCCAGATCATACGGAACGACCTCTGTGGATACCCCGGCTGTCCCCGTAGGCCACATGTGGAAGAAGGTCCGGGATGGGTCGTGCCTTCCCCTGCACACGTGTCCCCCCAGCATCCCCAGGCATCTGCACAAGTCCACCCACCCACCCCACCTCCCCGCCCACCACCACGAGCCCATCGGAGGGCTTGAAGGCAGCCTGTTGGCCCTTTTCCTCACACTTGTCAGCTCCAAGAAACCCCTTAGAGACAGAGAGGGAGAGGGAGAAGGAGAGAGAGAGAGAGAGTGTGTGTGTGTTGGAAGGGGAATGTGAGTGGAGAGAGAGACTGTGCACGCTCACCTCCTTCTTGTCCAAAGCCCCAGGGCACCGTGGTGTTGACCTCCTGGATCTCCTTGTCCCCCCAGCCCTTGCCCGAGAGCCCGGGGGCGTCCGCACGCCCTGTGGGCCCGGGCGCCAACATCGGGCCCCCGGCAGAGCTTGGGTTCCCCGGAACCGTGGGCCGCCCTGCCTGCTGTCTCGGGTGCCTACCCAGCGGGGAGCGACTGCGTCACCCTGGTCCCGAGGCCGAGGAGCAGGGCTTCGCTTGGCGTACCCTTGATTCCAGGTGGGGAAAGTTGGGGGTCGACCCCGTGACTCCAGAGGATGAGGCCCTTGAGGGCTGGAGCGGTCCTTTGGCAGGGTATCCGTAGCCTCTGTCACAGGTCCCGACGTGGGCGCCGTGGGATACCGTGGGGCCCCTGCCCGGACTCTGCTTGGCGAGTCGATCGCGAACCCAGGGCCGACCCACCTGAGCAAGGGGGCACCTGCGTCACCTCCCTTGGCGCGGCCCCGACCCCGACCCCCACCCCGACCATCCAGGTGGTTGACTGCTCTTGGAGCCAGGCCCTTCCTTCCCGAGGCGGCGCATCCCCCGCCTTGGCGGTCTTCCGTGGCTCCTGCCTGCGCTCGGGGGTGCTCAGGCCTTTACTTTGTGGGCAGGAGGGAATCCCTAGAGTGGGTGGCAGGCCTGGGAGAATGGAGACTGGGGCCTTGAGGCCCGCCGGGGCGGGGGTGGCGGGCGTGGGGTATTGTCTGTTCAGCCTGCTTGGTAGGCCGGGCAGGTGAGAGTGTCCGGGATGACCCTTTGGACTTGAGGCCGACCCGGGCCTAGCACGTATGAGAGGAGAGGACACGTGGGCTCAGGCAACCCCGAGAGGGGCGGCGGAGGCTCGTCACCTTCACGCGACCGCTGGCCGCTCTAGCTGCCTTCACGTGGGCCCAGGAGGCGGGCGGGCGTGCTTGCTTGGACCCGTGCCCTGGGACCACGTCCGACGTGGCCCGTGCCGGGCTGTCTTGCGGAGGACGTGTCTCTTCTGTGGGGCCGCTTGGCACCAAGTGGAAAGAACAGAGTCCCTCCCGTGCATCTTCTTTCTCCAGCTACCACCAACCCCAGCCCCCGGCCCTCGGTAGTGAGTCTCCCACGCGAGCGGGTTTTATGTCCAACAAGGTGTCGTTCGTCCAGGGTTCCAGGGGGCTTGCAAGTGGGCCGTTGCCTGCCACGGGACGGTCCGAAAGAGTATCTGCTCCCTGCCCTGGGAAGAGGGAGGTGCTGGGCCTCTCGGGCCAGAGTCTTGGGAGAAGCAGCCTCTCCTGTTTGCAGGGCAGGGAGCCAAGATGTTCCCCAGGGGTTGAGGTTGGGCGAGTCCCGTGTGCCGTGCTAGAGCAGGGAGAGGGCTCCGAGTGCATGAAAGGCGCAGCACCGTTACGCCCTGGGGCCCGGGGCCTGGGGTAGAATGGGGCATCTATCGTTCAGCTTTGCAGGCGCTTGCTGTGGGGTGTGTGGGCAACCTCCTGAGGTTTGGAGGAGGGTGACATCCAACTGTGGTAGAAAAATCTACCATTTTTGTTTGCTGGGGGACGGTGCCCCTGTGACCGTGTGCACGCATGCATGCCTTTGTTCACATGAATTAGCGTGAGCGTGTGTACCTGTGAGTAGAAGTGTGTTTTTGCGTTTGTAGAGTGTGTGTGTGTGTGTGTGTCTCTGTGCGTGTGTGTGCGCGCGCGCCGCGTGTGTGTGTGTGTGTGTGTGTTTGAGCGAGCAAGCATGCGCGCTTCTGGCTTCTAATGTGCCTGCCCCCGGGCATGAGAGGCGGGTTGTCAGGGTGCCCTCGATATGACCGTGAGGTGTCCACTGTAGGATCTGGGCCGTTTGACGGGCAAGAAGGGCAGCAGTGTTGTGCGTGGGCCTGGTACCGCTGGTCCGGGAAAGGTGCGGGTCCTCGAGAGCGTGGGCACACGTGCGGCTTGCCCCTCCCTGGCCTGCCCCTCCCGTGGGAGCCGTTGGGAGCTGTCCGGAGATGGAGGCCAGGCCAGGCCCGGGCAGGCACGGGGCCGCGTTGGCGACCGTGGTGCGGCTCCAGGCCGCCCTCCACACTGACAGGTGTGGGCCAGGGTCCACGCCTGAGTCCCGGTTGTGTTGGGGGTGGACCTCACTGTCGACCCCGGGGCCGCTGCCCATGGGCCGCCGCCGACCTTTGTGTCCGGCCGCTGCGGGCCTCAGGGTCAGGCTGGCCTCTGTCGGGGAGTCCTGACTGAGGACCGGGCACCGACTGGCTGGCCGTGGTTGGGGCTCTGGGCCCAGGGCCAAACCGGACCAGCGTGTGTCCCCTGAGGTGTGCTGCAGAGCTGCGCAGGGGGAACGATGGTGTCCCGGATGGGTTCATGGCCACTGCCG